>NC_138209.1:41320139-41957639 GCF_964194415.1 Vipera berus | reverse complement strand
TTCTTTGCAAATTGTGATACGTGGTGATATAACTTTTACCTCCCTGTCAGATGTTGGGCTGGAACCTATTTATCCACATGTTTTCACACTTCTTTAATATTTTGAAGTACTGTAGTGTTTACCTGAAGAAATATGTAATGTATACTTTAAAATTATTTTGAAAAAGAAACAAATTTAAAAATCCATACCTTGAGTGAAAAAAATGTTTCATTGATTAGATTTATTACTGAGTACATGTACAAGTGACTTCAAGATTAAATCAATGAAGGAAAAAAGAGTGGTGACTCAGAATACCTTATAAGAAAGAGTGTATATTGGATTTTGGTCAGAAGATTTAGCATTAAAGCACAAGTAGATAGATGCACATTAAAGCTACCCAGGGGAAAATCCTTCTGTTTCAAATAGATGTTAGTTGAAGAAAAAGCTTACTTCTTCATAATTTCACTTCTACTGTTCAATTCTGGAGCAGTTTTGCCTAGTCCTAAACTGTAAGCCAGGGATATTTAAGTCTAAAATTAATGCTTTTTAATCCCAGTGTTGACTGAGTTTTTGGTGTTTCCACAACTAGCTAATGCCCTTTAATCTAGTTTCAATGAGTTTAGAGCAGGCATGTCAAACTCACAACATCATGTGACATCACGTGATGTCGCGCAACATATCGGGACTTTTTCCACATTGCTGGCAATGGATGGGTATAGTTTCGGTATGAGGCATCCGGCCTGCGGGCCGGCAGTTTGACATGCCTGGTTTAGAGTGACTATAGTGTCTCTTTTCTATCTTTTTCTTGTTCCTTCTAAACTTCTCCACTTCAGCAGATTGATTTGAATATGGCAAGGAAATGGTATTTAAAAAATAAAAAAATGGGGGAAGGAGAAGAGAAGGCCAGATTATTCCATCCCTTCCTAAAGGAGTATAAATTAAATGTATTAAGGGAGAAGGAAGACTGAATGTCAGTTATTAAAGTTTGGGGAAACTGCTGTGGCATACTGTGCCTAAAAATAATGTATCTGATGCAATATGAATCCATCCTGTTTTTATTCTCCATTTTAAAACTGCAATATCCTGGCCTGTTGAACTTTGAAATTGATTTATTTGAAGGAACTGTTAAAAATTCTTTGCCCTTTGCAAATTTCTGTAACCAGGCTTTTTGATATGATATACCAATGTAATATACATTTATCTAAGTCTTTTTAGCATAAATTTGTCCATGAAGATATTTTGATAAACAGCACATCATTTTTTTTCTTTTAAAAAGTTATTTCAAATAGGTACTTTTTTAAAAAATGAAAATATTTTTACTTATTTTCTTGCATTTATCTTTCAGAGTCATGTTTTTCTGCAGATGCATCAATACAGATTCTTGTCTGTGTGCTGATTTTTGGCTGAAGAAATATGGCTGCTAAGAGACTTTATTAAATGCTTTATGCACCTTGGGATGCTATATATTTCAGGTAGAAATAACAAAAATGCCTCCTTCAACTTGAGCTGAAGTTCTGATATTTCATTAATACATCTATTTAATTTTCTTAGCTGCAAGATAAGATAAAAATAGTTGGACAGTTAAATTCTTCCACTCTAGTCTCCTCCTTTCTCTAGAAGATTTTCCATCCAAGAGCTAAGCAAATCTGAACCCTCTTTGTTCTAAGTCTACAAGAAGTTGCTTAGAAGCTGCTACATTTAAGAGCCTATCTCAGATCAATGACTGAAAATATGACCTGGATTTACGCTACAATATATCAGTAGAAATCCACACCCAGATTATTTTTCATAATAATCAATATTATATTACAACAATAATCTTATTTTTAATTAGCAAAAATTTCATCTCTGTGCTAATTTTTATAATTATAATTATAATAATTAATTATAATTATAAAAATATATAATTAATTATAATTTTTATAAGTAACAAAAAGTGACCAGAATTTGGAGGTGCTGATCTTTAGACTCAGATTAAAAGGAATTCATCGACTATATCTTTACTACTGTTACTGTATAGTTATTCTATATACAGATTTATAGTAACTTGGTTCCTATATATTTTGTGCAGTGAATTTATGTAAAAATAAGAATGGATTCATATCAAAAGTTGAGAACTGAAAATATGAGATTTCCTCACAGCAAGAGGCAAAGTTTTTTTCTGATACAAAATTCAGAGGTAAAGCTTTTTTATGAAAAAAAATGAGTTTTTGAAATGTGTGGAAAAAAAGAAAACCCATCCCATGAAGACTTCTAAAAAGACTCAAGTAATAATGGCCTTCAAAACAATTGCTGGTTTTCATGTCAATACTTTTAAATCATCAAATAGATCTCCCTCATTTGTATTCTTTAAATCATCTCCCTATTATTCTGCATCCCCGTAATTGTGCTGGTATGTTTATCTTCTTTTCAGTCTGTTCTTCTTCTTGCTCCTCAAATTTCTTCTGATTTAAATAGAAAGTCTTTTCCATTTTCAGTATTGTCAGTCCCTTTTCTGGATATTCCATATTTGTTGGTCAATTAAGTCTTCTGTCTTAGTATTTGATTGTTCCACATCTTCTGTTACCTTTTGCATTGTTAGTTCTTTAGCTGTAGTCAGAATTTGGGTTTGTATATCTAAGCTGACATCTTGTTCTTTTCCGTAACATCTTATTTCATCACAAGCTGAAAGGATGGTTTCATGTATTGCTTTCAACATGGAAAGAATCTTTTCCTGGTCCTCATCCATCTCTTTCACGTGTTTATAAACAGTCTTTATAGTAGAAATTATTTGTCAAGATTTTATAGTCCAAGGTATTTCATCATCTCATATAGTAACCAATATTCCTTAAATAAAGAGATAGGAAGGCAATTCCCCACATATAACTCTGAAAGTTAGTAAAGATTTACATTCACAGTTCAAGTAAGCTAGTTATGCCACCCAGCTGTTCTCTTACAGCTGAGTTTCTCACAGGTGGTACCAAGGTCAGAAGAGTCTTATCTAAGGTCTGGGTTTTGAGCCAAGTCTCTTTTATAAAATAACAAGTTGTAATACTAAACTTCACCACAACATGTCACCGATGCTGTTTTAAAGTTTTTTAAGTCCAAAATTTTTATAATCCTTTTTCCAATTTTATTTCTTTTTTGTAGATAAAAGCAAAAGTCTCCAATAAAAATAGGAAAAATTTTGGTCCCCAATTTTCAGGAACATATAAATCCAATTAAATTAAAGATATTATTTTAGTGCTTTAATTCCCCTGGGTAGTCAGTCACAACTATTCTTAGAGAGTGGGATAGAAATTCCCTTCCCAACTATTCTTAGAGAGTGGGATAGAAATTCCCTTCCCTCTCTCCTCACAGGGGGAAAGATACTTTGGGCAGCTTTTACAGGAAAAGAAAATACTTAGGGTAAAGAAAAGATTGGATCTCACCCAGTTTCATCTGTGTTGCTTTCAGAGTGCTTGGTGGTGAGTTTGACTTCAGCTGTCTGCAGCCTAGTGATGGGCCATATTACTATGGCCAGTCTTTCCTCCACCAGTTTGGAGGGCTGCCCCAGATCAAGCAGAAGGGCTGCTGTCCTCCCGTGATCAAGCGGGGGTCTCCTCCTTGCTTGTTGCCCCTACAGGGTGACTTTCGACCCTTTCCAGGGTCCCCAGCAGAGCAAAACTGAACACAGAAGACGGAGTTCACCTTCCAGGATCCTCAGCGGCTGGGATGGCAAACTGGAAGCATTAAGGTGTAACTAGCCAAGCTATGTGTTGGATATAAGTACTACAATTCCCACCCATTTGAGAACCTCCTATAAATCTTCTGCTTATTTAGCACAGTCATCATCAACTTAACCACAATCTGCTTTCCTTGTCAGTCATTAATTCAAAGAGCTGATACTTTCCAAACTGAGTCCTGAAAAATCCTTGGTGCAATGGCATTAATGGGCAATCATGTACTCATGACAGCAAATGGAAACAGCAGGTTTCTGAAATCCAGATGCTATATTTTGGAATTTTATTTTCAGTTCTGAAAATAGAAGATATTGTATTTTTAAACTTGCCTAAGTTCATATTCTGAATCTTTTGTATTGCAGGATTTACAAAGTAGGAAGCCTTTTGCAAACTTTTGGTGTGACATTTTACTCTACAAAGTCAATTTTCAATAATTTACAAAAAGTTAATTATCTCATACCTATAGGAAAAGAATAAAAATGGCAAGGAAAATATTTTCCTACATTAGTTTTATTTACTGTATATACTTGAGTATAAGCCGAATTTTTCAGCCCACTTTTTGGGCTGAAAAATTCCACTTCGGCTTATACTCCAGTCAACAAAAAAAACTTACCGAGGACTTGTGCGCGGCCGAGGCTTTGGTGCTTCCGGGATCGCGCGCACCTCTCCCAAGCCACCGCCGTCCGGAGACCTGCCGAAGTTTGGGGAGGTTTGGGGAGGTGCGCGCGCACCTTCCCAAACCTCCCCAAACGTCGGCAGGTCTCCGGACCTCCGCGCCCTGCCTGCCTGCTTCTTTCCGCAGCGGAAAGAAGCAGGCAGGCAAGGCGCGGAGGAACGGAGACCCGGCGACGTTTGGGGAGGTTTGGGCGCCTCCCCAAACGTCGCCGGGTCTCCGTTCCTCCGCGCCCTGCCTGCCTGCTTCTTTCCGCTGCAGAAAGAAGCAGGCAGGCAGGGCGCGGAGGAACGGAGACCTGCCGACGTTTGGGGAGGTTTGGGCGCCTCCCCAAACCTCCCCAAACGTCGCCGGGTCTCCGTTCCTCTGCGCCCTGCCTGCCTGCTTCTTTCCACAGCGGAAAGAAGCAGGCAGGCAGGGCGCGGAGGAACGGAGACCTGCCGACGTTTGGGGAGGTTTGGGCGCCTCCCCAAACGTCGCCGGGTCTCCGTTCCTCTGCGCCCTGCCTGCCTGCTTCTTTCCACAGCGGAAAGAAGCAGGCAGGCAGGGCGCGGAGGAACGGAGACCTGCCGACGTTTGAGGAGGTTTGGGCGCCTCCCCAAACCTCCCCAAACGTCGCCGGGTCTCCGTTCCTCCGCGCCCTGCCTGCCTGCTTCTTTCCACAGCGGAAAGAAGCAGGCAGGCAGGGCGCGGAGGAACGGAGACCTGCCGACGTTTGGGGAGGTTTGGGGAGGTGCGCGCGCACCTCCCCAAACTTCGGCAGGTCTCCGGACGGCGGCGGCTTGGGAGAGGTGCGCGCGATCCTGGAAGCACCGAAGCAAGTCCTCGGTAAGCTCCGGGCGGTCACTTGCTTCGCGTCTCCTGAGGGAAGGGGGGGCGACTGGAGCGGGCGTGTTTCCTCGCCTGCTGGGCGCCGCGATTTGCCCGGGGAACGCGCGGGCCCCGAATGGCAGCGTGGAGCGAGGAAGCTGACAGCCAGGGCTTCCCCGAGAGCCGCGGCCACACAGGGTATTCCTGTGTATTCAGGCTTGCAAAATGGCGGATCGAGCCTCTGCTGGCGGCAGAGGCTTGCAGAACGGCGGATCGGCTTATACTCGAGTCAACAACTTTTTCCAGTTTTTGGGGGTGAAATTGGGGGTCTCGGCTTATACTCGAGTCGGCTTATACTCAAGTATATACGGTATTTTTTAAAAATCATGGGCCTTTCTTTTTGTTTTTTAATTCTAAAACCTTATTATGAAAATTACAGTCTGAGCCATCTGGATATAACAGGTTGTATATCTCTTGCTTGAATGTAACCCTGATGCATTACTTACTAATATAAATAACATTTTTAAATAGTTATTTATAGCATATGGCTGTTGAATGCCTGTAATCTGAGCAAAAGGCCCCAATCACCAAAACATCCACGTGAAGAACAAAAGTTATCTTTCAAAACAATCTGGAAGAATATATTTTTGAATTAATCTACTTTCTAACACAGTAGATTCTATTATTCTTCTTTTGGTCTCCTAGCACCCTGCTGTTGATCCGAAATCTATTAAGAATTTTAATAACCATCTATATGCTGAGCACGGCTGAGGAACTTTACTGTTGCTATTTGGTAGAATTCAACTCTATAAATAACTTGAATGAGAAAGACTATATTTCCCATTTCATTCCCATTTTCTAGCATGACCTCCATAACAAAACAGCTGTAAATGAAAAAGGGAAAGCAAATATTTGAGCACTTTCTAGACCATTCAAAATATGATAGTAAGAAAAGTCTTTGCAGGACTTTATTTGTCACATTTGAGGCATTGCCTTGATAATGAATAAATTCTCTTTTATGCAATTCAGTCTAGATTCAACCAACTTCTTTTTAGATTATTCAGAATATAGCTCTCCTCCAAGAATAATTTATCATCAAGAACAAAGCAAAACACCAATAATTATGGGGAGTCATGCCCAGTTATTTCCTTGCCAGCCATTTTCCCAGTCACAATCTTATTGTTTTGTATGTGTCTATTTTATTCACCTATGGTGGAAAAAGGAGAAGTACTAACTATATTTTTCTCCTGGAGAAGAGAAGTAGATCGGTTTTACATTGGAGAGGGGGCAGATTTTTTTTTATAACTAAAGGCTTCTATTAATCTTCTCTCTGACTTAGAAATAGAGAAGAAAGGATGCCAACATAAAATGGACAAGGCTACCACTGAAGAGGTTGTTAGATTTGTACAAAGAGTTTGAATGTTTTCCTTTATAAGCAAAATTTTGGATCTTTTCCTTGAACAAACAAATTGGTCATGAAACCTATTTTAAAATCTACACGTTGGTTCTTGATTTCTTATCTCAAACTCACAGGATCTTTCAATCAAATTCACAGCTTTGAGGCTTATTATTATTTAGTTTAAATGTTAACTGCCAAATAGTAAAATAAAATTAAAATTAAATTAAAAAAAACAATGAAGGATGGGAGAATATTTTTCTCCTTACAAGACAATGCAAATATATAAACATTTAATAGTTTTATAGTAAGT
Source organism: Vipera berus (assembly GCF_964194415.1). NCBI lineage: Eukaryota > Metazoa > Chordata > Lepidosauria > Squamata > Viperidae > Vipera > Vipera berus. The sequence goes on along the minus strand of NC_138209.1, from coordinate 41,950,767 downwards.
TTTAAACACCTAAACTTTAGAATCAAAGCAAAAACACTAAAAATAATACACCAACCACATAAATAATAAATATGCTTATTGTTTTATTTTTAATGTATGTGGAATGTAAATGTGTTTATTTGCTCCCAAAAGAAATTCAGTGGAACCTGAACTAACATCTGACAGATGTTTATTATGGAAGTATGGAATTAACGTAGTCCATTTGGCATGTAAATAAATAAATATATTCAATGAATTTAGTTAAAAAATTGTAATTCCAGAGACAGAAAACATAAGACATACTTTATTTGAATGTCAGTTGTTTAAGAAAGAGACATCAGTATCTTGGACTGCCCATCAGGCAAACAACCTATTGGGATTCTTATATTAAAATAACATATTTCAAGTGCAGTCAGAATTAAAAACTCACATGTAGTCCTTTATTTAAATGTAACCATTCAGTTGAGATTTACAAATGTGGGTCTGATTGGGGCAAATTGTAGGCATGAAACAAATATAATTCACAATATTCTTTTTATTTAATCTGTTTCTTTTATTCCATTTTTGCATACAGTTATATTAACTTTCTGTTTTTTATATTCTATATTTTGATATGGCCCATTTGTTATTTAATATAAAGATACTGTTAGTTAAATAACTGTATTAATTTCATGCCATTCTATCCCAAAATAAGTAAAACTAAATCTAAGTCCATGTCTATTTAGGAATAGAACAATTAAATTTAGAAGGTGTGGGATTACATTATAAGAGTACTGACTAAAGTTCAGAATCATATATGCTCATCCAACACTGACTCAAAGATACACACAGAGAGAGAGTCAAACACAAGCAAATTGATTAGGAGCCAGGCTCATTCCAGCTCCTCAGGAAGATAATGTCATGATTTGACAGTATTTTATTTAGCAAGGGATGGGATGAGAGAGCATATTCTGCATACCTGTAAGGTTTTGCATGTTGCATAAGAAATAGCAAGAACTTTTTTTTCACCTGTTCTTTTAGTATTACCGTAGAATCTGGATCCAGCCAGTGAAAATAAGGCTGGGAAATTCAGAACAGGAAGGAAGGAAGGAAGGAAGGAAGGAAGGAAGGAAGGAAGGAAGGAAGGAAGGAAGGAAGGAAGGAAGGAAGGAAGGAAGGAAGACTATCCTTATGTTATTGTGAGATCTGAGATTAGAATCTGAATATAAGTAATTGAACATAGAAATGGAGCAAGGGATCTATCTGTACCTTTGCTAACTTCACATCATTGCAAAAGTTATCTTGTTTGTTTCTGTTTTAGTTGCACCATTAGCTTATCTGAAGACTTCTGGGGTCTTAAATACACACCATTCATGTTTAACTTATATCAGAGGAGAGCAATCATCATCTTTTTTACTAAGACACAATATTTTTAGTTTTAAAATAAGCACAGCATTATTTAAGTATCACAAAGAGAAGTTTAATATACATACAGATAATTAATACCTTGCTACAGCAAGACTGACACTGTATTGGTTCATGATATCTGCACTTTCTTTACACTTTCCCCAAATTTTTTGGATTGTTTTGTATGAGGTAGTGACAGAAAATTTGGGATACAAGTTCTGTGCTCATTGGGTACCAAAACTCCTTTCTGAGGAGCACAAAACACACCAAATGGGTTCACGATGCTGTTACAGGGTGGCTTCATTCCCAGGCAGGAGATTTTTTTGCAGAAGAAATTTCAAACCTTGTAAGACATTATGACAAGTGCCTTAATTTGAATGCAGTTATGTTGAAAAGTAAAGTAATGTTGTAGTTTTCTAATGTGTATAATAAAAGTTCTGTATCTGTGAGTGTCTGTCATTCATAACCAAATGGAAGTTTATTTCCAAATTGCCCTCATACATACATTGCTTTTTCAAACTTTTTTGTCATATTTTAGATGTTTACCTATATCAAACTCAAACATGGAATTTATAACTCCAATTTTCCTCATTTCATGGCCTTTTTGGTTTTAAGTTCCATTCATAGATAACACCACATATTAGGGTAAGAGTGTTTTCATCTGGATGGTCTTTTCCCTGATGTATTTTTTATTCCATTAGCTCATGTGATGCTTCTTTCTGGAAATTCCTATATTTGATTCCTTAATAAATTGTGCAGGTGGAACATCTTCTGTTAATTGATCCAGATTGAGAGACATATTTCAAAGGATATCTTGATCATTCATCACTATATTCCTGAACAGTGTGCGGACATTTGTGGACAGTATAGATTGTCCCATTCATCTCATTGAAACATCTTGCTCACTGGTGAGATGCAGTTTCATGAAAATTAGCACAAGCTGAAAATATCTGTACAAACATTTGTCTGCCTCGAAGTGTTTAAAGAAATATTCAGTATGGATAAGAATCAGAGAGGAACATAGAAAAAGTATAGCAGCTCTCTTGTAAGAGTTACAGCACAATGTCTCAGAGAGATTAAGGAAAATGGCCCCATTCCAAGCTCCATTTCTGAGAAATATTTCCCTTCAATACTAAGACTTGATTATGCCCTCAGTCTGTACTGCTGAATAAAGCAATAATTTATGCATTTGAAAGAGGAGTAGTAGCTTCCATGACAAACTGTTGCTCCTCAGAGATATGCTATTGCCAGATATACTGAGTGATTTTACTTCTCATTTCTTCAACTAACAAAGCAGCCTGACCAAAAGCTAAGCTATGTGTTTTAATTAGAGACTAATGCATAATAGAATTGCCTTATTTTTTAAAAGGGCTTTTTGTGAGCCATACATTTAGCTACTTTAAGAAATCAACAATTAATTATGAACCCACAGATTCCTTAATGAGTGTAAGCTTTTTAATTGAACCATATATTTTATCATAACTAATTTTTTAAATTAAATAACTAAAGAATCATTAATGTCAACATCAGAGATAAACCAGAGTAATGTAGAACTGTGTGAAATAGCCTTTGAAAATATTATGTTCTATTTTAGAGCAAAGGGAGGGTAATATTTTCTATTTAATTTCTTCAAGAGGCAGAGGAATTCTATAAGACTTACAATGGACAGTATTCCCTATTAACCAATATAGGAACACAATTTTCTAAAAGTCTTTTGGCAAAATTTCAGGTCCAGGTCCACAAAGAATGGGATGGAGTGAGTGGAGATGCTGTTTCTCTGCCTTCTTGAATTTTCCGCTAATTGGCCATTACTAGAAATGGGTTTCAATCCTGGAAGCATTTTTATAATACCATTGTTCTTCTTCCCTAATCTCTCAAAAGTATTTAGAAGATCATCTTTTCTTTCATGGACCTCATACGCTGAAAATAAAAAACTACCCTGAAAATAATATATATATATATATATATAAATATAAAACAATGCTGCACCCCCAAGATGCCATGTGTCTGCTGAAATAAACATCTGGTAATTCCCCACTCCAGATAGAGTGGGCATGAACTAGACTGTTTCCTTCTTTCCTTCCAATTTCATATTTTGACTTCATTTTATGTGCATTCATCTGACTGTTTACAAAAATAAAAGCAATTTCAATAATAATAATAATCCAGGCAATTACCATGTTAGAATGCTGAAAAGCCATGATGTCACCTTGGAAAGATTCAGATTATAGCATATGAAGCATCTTGAGGCAGGAATTCCCTGCATTTGGGTAAACAGACTGTTGAAAAATTCCATAGAGCCATAATAGTTTAAAAGAAGCAGTTGTTTTAATATCACTTTCAAAACGTTACAACTGAGGCAGAAGTAAATTTATTTAGCACTGAAATGCTTTCAATCTCAGGTATCACAGAGGACCAGAGCTGCTTTCAAACTCATGTGGATGTCCCTTTAGTATGATTCAGCAAATCTCTTTTATTAAGAAGTCCATTTATATCAAAATTAAATTATCAAGCAAAGTACTCCGTGGTGGAAGTAGCATTTGTCTAGAGTAGACTGAAGGGGAAAAAAATTAGTTGTTCCCAAAATTTCAAACTGACTTCAGGTGTTCAAAGGGCTCTTCTATTGCCAGCTTGGATATGATGTATTTTCACTAAAAGCTCATTATAAAGGAAAAACCCCAGCCATGTAGAAGAAGGAGAAGTGGTTTTATTAGGACTTCTAGATATCTTTTAGAGAGGAATTTTAACTGTCATTGCATTTTTATCAGATGTTCTTTCAATATTTTTATATCCTTTGCAATATCTCTCTTTAAAACAAGATATTTTTTTTAAAAAAAGTTTAAATGGAACTGGTGGTTAAGTTTAGCTAATTTCTTTGTGTGATCTTTCATAATTTCAGTCCAGGCAATTTGTTCCCAAACTCCAGCTCTCTCCTAATCAATGTTTCATTTGTATGTGTGCAGGAAAAAAAAAAGAATAAAAACAGAATTTCTCTTTTGAGCAGAATGCCTCAAACTGTTTTGCTTTTATTCTAATCTCTTTGTCTCTGAAATCTGTTTTGCTGTAAGGAACTTATGTATGGAAATCTGTATGGCAGGGGTTATACAGTCAGGGGTCCTGGGACCTTCTTTGACACCCAAATTTGACTATTGTTCCCAAAACAGTGTTCCCCAAATTGATAATTTTCAAAGTGAGGGAAGGAGAATCTTCTTAAATACATGGCAAACATATTCACTATATGAACTTTAATTTGCACTTAATTTAAATTAAATACGTTACAAAAAACCTTATATTGGAACGTCATTCCACAAGTATTTCACAGTCAGATGTGGATTTCAAAAAAATCATTGTGTAATGCACCCTGATTCACAGTATATTCCCTATTCATATAAACTGCCTCTAAAAGAGAAGGATGGAATAAACAGTTTAATAAACTTTAGAAAGGGATTTCTTTTGAACAATACAAAAAGGCTACCACACCTGTATATTTTACCTTTTTTTGAAAAAAAAAACAAAACAACAGCAACACAAAGCATTATAGTTGTTTGACACTGCTGAACCACAGGCAATATAGAGCTTCAAAAGCATTAGTTTATACAGAAAATCTTCCTTGAAGATGTCAGGAATACAATGTAGAATCTTCCATTTCCAAAACACACTCCATCTCTAAAGAGAGGGTCACATTCCCAAGGGCTGGGAGTATTTCACGTAATCATGTGATTATTTCAATTCTTGCATCAAGCAAGGTCCATACCTTTAGATCAGAGACAGGCAGTCTTTTGGATAATAGAATTAAATTTAATTTGTAAGAAGGGCCAATGTATTTATTGGCTGAAAGAGAGGGCCATGAAACACCCAGAAGGAATTTCAATAAAAATGAAGCGTTTGTGGGTTTTTTTTTAAAAAAATGTATCTATTCTAACATTTATACAATAGTTTTTATTGTGTTTTTTATTTTTAAAATGATAGGAAGGTCACCTATGATTTTCAGCACTTTCTCATATTTGGGTCTCACTCAGTTTAATACAATTAAGATTTGAGGGGTCCTTGGTGCTCTCTGAGTTTGCTTGTTTTCTTGCAGACGTTTCATTACGCAAGCTAGGTAACATCATCAGTGCTAGTAAGGAGTGCAGTTTGCTGTCAGTTTATATTCTAAAGGCTTGCCCTGTCAGCGTTAGTGGGGGTAGTCTTAGAAATTTTTTGATTGGGCTTTTTGCTGTTGGCTTCTTTGGCAGTTTCTTGATTGGGGTATTGTTTACTTGATTGTTGGCTTAATGTTATGATGAAGACAGTATGAAATCATTATTATAACTCACACGTAACATATTATAAATCAGCTCTTTCTTACAAGCCAGCAATGATAATTAATATTCTACTTTAAAAACAGACAGGGAACTATTCTGATCAGAAAAACTCCGTTTTGCTGGATTATATAATTAATTCTTGCTTCAATATACTGGAAGTAATTTGAACACGTGCATGACCACTGAAGGTCAGCAAAACAGCTGCTTCATTGAGGCTCAGCCCTGACAAGCTTCCACAGGTAGTCTCTGCTGTTTTGCTTCATGGAATAGCTTGAAAGGGGCAGATAAGTCAAGAGCTGATCAAAGCAAAGCAATGCTTTGAGGATTGGCACAGATCTTCTGAATAATATTCATTCATTTATTAATGCATTCCTACATGCATAACAATTCTGCCTTGCCTCTGAAAGCTTAAGGCAGTGCAGAGGAAGGGACAATGGACTGACAGATGCAAAGTTGCCTAGTGCAGTTCATCATCAAATAGGGATCCTGAATCTCCCTGGCCAACATTCAACACTTTAATAAAAATTTTAGAGGATTTAAAGAAAATAAGAACTGTGGAATCTTATTTTTGGGGTGGGGGGTGGGGAGCAAGAACACAAATAGCTTCATAGTCTAACACTAAAATGCTTCTCTCTGGGAAGCGATGTAGTATGAACAATGAGCCTATATCCTATAGGCAGAAATCCTGAAGTTAAATCCCCAGAGACTGAGCTGTGAAAGAACCTTGTTTGAAATCTTGGAGATCTATGGCATTTGGTATATGCAATGCTGAATGATAAACTTCTAAGGAGTACCATCAGAACCATCACCATTATCATGGTCGCCTTGGGAAATATGTTCCCCTTCTTTATTGCAATGGACCATTTTTCAGTCTAATAGCCACCTTGAGAACTTTGAGAAAGTATTATTGTACAACCACTGGAATGGGGGCCATGAATGATAAGTAGCAATTTTACCCCCAAAAAACTCAGCCACATGATGAAACAAATAAATAAATACTATTTTTTGAAGCATTCCTGGTCAAATGGCTTGGTGTTATTTTGTTCCTTTTTAAAAAATACATAAATAAATAACTACCAACAGCCATTGGTGGAATAAAGGAAGTTCCCAAAGGTCCCTGTTGTCTTCCCTCAAACTATTTCATCAAGTACAATATAATCTTAATTACAGTATATGGAGAATGATTCACTTTAATCCTTTTTCCTGGGAGAAGAAAATGTGTTATGGGCTGCTGAGTGGTTGCCCCATTGGGATTCTTGCTCATGTGCAGACAGCACATGTCTCAGAAATTAGCTCAGGTTGAATTGACATGCTCTTCATTCAACCTTAAGTCTACAAAAATGCCTTTTGACATGAAACTTGCTGCCCCTTTTGTCAACCTCATCCTGTCTCTGTTGTCTGTGTTAATAGACATTGCCAATCATTAGACTTACAGTATCTCGAAGATAATGGCCTCACAACTTTTGCACACCTTGGGGCTGTCTTAGATTGTGTTTGAATAAAGAAGGAAATAGTGCTTGCTGAATCTGGACAAGATGAAAGCAATTTTTGGACGCACAACAGAAAAGATGTTGCTAGAACATATTTGTGCCATGGTTAAATGCAAGTGGGAACATAACTTCAGCAAGATGGTTTCAGAATGCTTGCCGGAAGACAAAATGGTTCAGTTGGAACTTTATTTGAAGTTTATCCTTCTTAAATTTTATTGTACTCTGTAGGTGCCAACATGAGTAAGCATCCAATCTTAAGTAAATCCTACAATATAGAAATCCTGTTACAAATAGACTGAAACTAGCTAAAGTTGCTAAGCCAAAGAAAAAGGTTTTGTGGTATAGCCTAAGGGTCCCTAACCCCTGGTCTGTGGACTGGCACCGGTCCGCAGCATGCCAGAAACTGGTCTATGGAAACAAGTGAAGCCCCATCCATAGGATGCAGGCAGCACACAAAACCACACCCCTCTGGTCTGCAAAAAACCCCTCTCTTTACGGTACTGGTCCTGGTGCCCAAAAGGTTGGGGACCTCTGGTATAGACCAATCAATTGAGAATAACAGGAACCTCATCATTTCAGTCGCTAGTTGCAACATTGTTGTATATTTATACCATTTGTTCAGGGCCCAGGTGTTCATGGCCATTGGACAATCAAGGGACCTAACAGACAATGTTCTTAATGCACACCCCAATCCAGATAAATGTTTTTTTTAAAAAGAAATTGCTAAAGAGATATTGTTCTAAGTCCTTTGAGAGAGAAAATGCTGAAATGAACAGGGGAGGGGGCAATGGAGATCTCAGATGAATGGGAATAGAAGAGGAAATTGCTATGATAACAAATCTAATACTTTGAATTGCACCCATGAATCACCAGCACATATCCACATCCACAAAGTGGCTGGTGCTAATCATAGTCCTACTGGCGAGGTGTTTTTTTCCCCCAAACTTACTTACTTTCTTTCTTTCTTTCTTTCTTTCTTTCTTTCTTTCTTTCTTTCTTTCTTTCTTTCTTTCTTTCTTTCTTTCTTTCTTTCTTTCTTTCTTTCTTTCTTTCTTTCTTTCTTTCTTTCTTTCTTTCTTTCTTTCTTTCTTTCTTTCTTTCTTTCTTTCTCCATCTACAACGCAGGACAACTCCTAAGCAACGGAGCCAATGAGCTTCTTCGCCCGTCCTCCGGCCCGCTCCGCCGCCAAAGGAAACCAGAGGCGTCCACCTTCTAATCTAATGCATGTTCACGAAGGCTCCGAAATAGCTTTTCTACGACGGGAATTAGGACCCGACGGCGCGGTGGGGAGGGGTGGGGAGGAAAAGAGCGTCTGTCGGGAAAGGAAATGTTGCTTTTTGACAGAGGCGAGAGATCCCCTGCGAGCTGGTCCTGAGAGGCGCCAAGTGAAGTCGGTCACCTGGTGGTGAAGGACAGTAAAACAGAGAAGGGGAGGGAGAGAGAGGGAAGCCCTCCCCCGCCCTCCGCCGGCGCTCTTCCCCGCTCTTGTTCGTCGGGCAAGAAATTCCCCCTCGGAAACCTTTTCAGGGTAGCCTGCCAGAGCGAGTCCTTCCCGGCGGATTTCTTTTCTTTTCTTTTCTTTTCTTTTCTTTTCTTTTCTTTTCTTTTCTTTTCTTTTCTTTTCTTTTCTTTTCTTTTCTTTTTTTCTTTTCTCTTTTCTTTTCTCTTTTCTTTTCTTTTTCCTTCCTTCCTCCCTCCTCCTCTTCTTCTTCTTCTTCTTCTTCTTCTTCTTCTTCTTCTTCTTCTTCTTCTTCTTCTTCTTCTTCTTCTTCTTCTTCTTCTTCTTCTTCTTCTTCTTCTTCTTCTTCTTCTTCTTCTTCTTCTTCTTCTTCTTCTTCTCTTCCTTCCCCTCCCCTCCTCCTTCCCCTCCGCCCCTCCTCTTTTCTTTTCCCCTCCCTTCCCCTCCTTCCCTCTCTCTCCCTCCCTCCCGCTCCAGCGGTTGGATTGCTTATCCTGGGGGAGGGGGGGAAGGAAAGGAAAAAAAAAGAAGAAAGGAAAAGAAAAGAAAAGCAATCCAGAATCCCTTCTTCGGCTCGAAGGGGATCTCTGCAGGACTTGGATCCGCGTCGCTGCGGCCGGGAAACGTGGATGCCGCCGCTGCCTTAAGCTGGCAGGGGAGGAGGCTCCGACACCTTGTGCCGGGGGTGCCCAGACGCTCGCGCTCTTCAGCGGGAGGAGAGGGTCGGAGGCTGGCGGTTTTGCTGCATTGATGCCGTCCAGGGAAGACCGGGAAGCTGCGCCGCCTTTTGCCTTCGGAGGCAGCGATTGGCCGTTGGCGGAAGCTTCCCTCGCCCTGAGCCTGCCCGGCGTGATTTCGCCGCCTTCTGCTGGCTCGCCTGGTCCTGCCCTCCGCCCCTTTGCCTCGCTCCAGGACAGGATCCCCAGCTCGTGGGCAGGAAAGATCACCTGTCGCTTTTAATCGGGGAGGGAGATCTAAGCAGGCGCGGGGGAGGGGACCGAAAGGAAAGGACCGAGGGGCTACCGGAGGGGATCTAGGATTGCTTCAGCCAACCTCCGCCGATATCTGGGACTGTGGAAGCCACGGAGACGATTCCCGGGGAATGAAATTCAGCCCAGCAGCTGGGATTTAGAGGAGACGGCTGAGTTTGGGCTGGAAACGGAGAGCCGAGAATAGATGTGTGATTATTATTCGAGATTCGGGTACCCCCCACCAAGCAATTGGCACAACTTCGAGAGGGGGTTTTCCGCCGCCGCCGCCGCTCTGCTCGCGCCTCCCGCCTTTGCTCGCCCTCTCGCCTCCGGGTCCTTCAGTTTCGGTTTATGGACCGCTCAGCCCATCTGGATATTGAAGAGCTCAAGGTACGTGCTCTTGCTCCGGGGCCGTGCAGGGAGGAAGCGGGGGCTGGGTCGCGCTTGGTCGGCTCTCGGTTCTTTTTTTGTGTGTGTGTGTGGGGGGGGTTTCTTGGCCCGGAGGAGTTGGGGGCGCTTTCCGGCGCGGGGGAATTGGGATGGCGGGCAGAAAGGCGGGGGAGGCGCCGGAGGCAGGAGGCGCGCCCGCTCAGGCCACCGATCCCCAGCGAGAGAAGCAGGAGGAAGAGAAGGAGGGGGGGCAAGGAAGGAGAGACCGCGAAGAGAGCTCTGGGGGACAGGCTCCGTGCCGGCGCCCCTCTTTCCTTTCCGGCTGCGCGATCAATAAGCGCGATCCTAAAGGGACTCCGGAATTCGGCGCCCTCAGCACTTCGGACAGCGCCTCGGGCTCCGAAGGCGGGAGCCGAGGAACCGGCGGCGAGGTGGCTTTTTTTTCCCCCCTTTGGGTTGGTCTGCGAGGCAGCTGCTTTTTATCCCCCGCTCCGCCCTCCCTCGCTTCGCGACGGAGCTACCTTCCTCCCGCTCGCTGTCCCCTTGCCTAGCGTCTTGAAAACCGCGCAGCGCCTCGGATCTCTCCAAAGGAAAGGCATTCCCCTGGGGATGAGACGGCGACTGATGTCGTCTCTTCCCGTCCCGAAGAGTGGATCTGGTGGTTCCCTTCGAAAGTCAATCTTCCTTCCAAACGTTTGTACGCAAGGCCGTTTTAGGAAGATCCAGCGGGCGTTCAAGCCGCGATGTCACACGGGGACAAGGGAAGGGCAAGTCAAACTTTGAATGGGGATCGCGGAGTGAAGATCCTCCCCCCCCCTTTTTAAAAAAAGTGTCCCCATCAGATTTCTCCTTCTTTTAGGTTCCGTCTTAAGGAGCAAGGGGAAAGAGCTTGGAGCATGCGCGGGGTGAAGCTGCTGCCCCCCCCTCCCTTATTTTAGAATATGTTCCCTACTACATCAAACGGAGTGGGTTTGGGGATCAAGCAAGTAAGAAGGGAAGGCAGCGAACGTGTTGCAGAAATGGCAGTTGTGGAGGGAATGGGGAAGGTGAATAAAGGAATTAGAAAAAGGAGCAGGAAATGAAGCAGAAAGTTGAGGGGTGCGAGGCAAATATAAGGGATCAGATGAGAAACATAAGAAGGGCAAAACTCAGTAGTGGGGGAGGGAAGTTAAAAGGGAAAAATAGACTCAGAGCTCCAATGGGATTTAAATAATCTTTATCAAGACAAATGGTTGAAAATGTTTTGGTCTGAAGTCTTAAGGATTCTAAAACCTTTGTAAAAGAATAATCATCTTACTTACTGGATTGCTTCATTCTCTGATTTCCCCATTCTTTGTTTTTCTAAAGTTAAGTTAGAATTTAAGGGTGAGTGGGTTATGCCCAAATGCTGTCTTTCCTTGTTTTAATATTAAGGTGTCCTCACATCAACTTTTTATAGGCTGATTCTTGCACATTTCTTCAGAAGCCAACCTCAGTTTACTGAAACCTCCAACCATGAATCAATGATACCTGTAATCATTTAAAAGTTATAATATTCCCTGCGGAATGCAGAGACCCAATATATTTTGTTTTAGAATCTGGAGGATCTGTTCTTAAAATGAAGGTGCAGATTTCCCAGCCGGGAAAGGAGAGTCTTTTTGGAAGATCACTTTGTTGTTTGTCTTTCATCTTGACAGATTCCTCTTGAAGTTTGACATTAAAGTTCAGTGTAAGGATGGTGCTTTTAGCAGAAAATGCCACCTGGATCCTGGATCAGGTTCTTATGTGGAAATCTCAAAATGGGCTATGTCTCACAGACACTTTCCCCCCTGTAGTAGACTACTTTTTTCTAAGGAGCATAGCTGGAGGGAGAGATGTTCCCATTAATCTTCTGGTGAGCAGCTCTGCAATTAAGGCCATGCTTGCAGATGTTTTAGTGGGTGACCTTGAGATCAGCAGCTGGGATGAAAGGGACTCCTGGTGTTCTTGTTTGCTTCGGGTGCTTTCATCAGCATTTGCTAAGGTGAGCTTTAACTTTACAGAGAAGTGAGAGGAAAAGAGGAGAATGGAAGGGAATCTGCCTTCTGTTATCTTGAAATTAAAGACATCCTCATTTCATCTTTCAGGCAGGACCATCCTGCTTATGTTGTTGTATTATCTGCTCTAAGCTGTGCATGTCCATAGGATTGCTGCCTCTCCAAAGGCCAAAAGGGAAAAACCACTGGTACAGGTTAGAACAAGGGACCAGTTGGTTTCCAACTGCTTTTAAAAATGACATGCTGCTTTTTGATCAGAGGGTCCTTGCCCAAAGTATCTTTTCCAGAGATGGACATTATTTGGTTTTTTTTTAGTACATTATGAGTATAATATTGTACCTTGAAACTATTTCCTGCATTCTACCAATTACCCATAGAGGATGCTGTGGTGTATCTATGATACTTTTTCTGTATTTAACCATGCTAGGCTGTGCACACATATTTTGTAAGTTTTGTTCACATCTCTGAAACTAAGGCTGCAATCCTGTATCTCCTTATATTGGTGTGAGTTTCACTGAAGACAGAGAAAGTTATTTTCAAATAGATGGCTGTACTGCAAGCTGGGTTAAAAGTGTAAGAAATTAATTCAAGCCACGGAAGAGGACAAAATTTGCATATGCTATATTTCTATTACATTACTGGGTTAATATTCCAAGAGTGATATCATCAGCATTTTTACTATTATTTTACTATTAAACCCTGCTACTGCCTAAATTATTCAATCAAGGGATTGTTAGGTATCTAGACAGTAAGCACTACAATGTATGTAAGATTTCACCTGTATGCCTGAAGAGAAGGAACAAGATACCTGGAAGGGGCTCTTGGTTGGAGAAAAATAAACCTCATACAGTCAGTGATATTTCCTTTCACTAGCAACTTTTAGACTTCTTTTATTTCTTGCTTTTATTTTTTCCTTTCTAACTAGTAAATATACAAGGGCGGTACATAAACAAACAAATCTAACAAACTGAAATAGTTGAAAAGCCATCGGCAACAAGAGATGCCTATAGAAACAAGTAATAATATGAGAATACCTGAGACAAAAATATTATTGGTTAGATGAGGGAAACACTAGCATTAGCTTTGTATGATTTTTTTCTCTCTTTACTATGTAACCCAACAGTGCAGTAACAAAAGATCTATTTGGTCTGCAGGAGTCCAACTCTGGGTTTTTTGAAGTGGAACTGGAAATTCAAATTGATAAAGAGGTTGTGGTATTCAGTGGCCCACTACAAATAAACTTAACTACATTTCTCTGGTGCCCTGACAATGATTCAATCCATCCATAGATTGGATCCATGCTTTCCAATGGTAAAACAAAACTTGGTGCACAGCATATTTTGTTATTGAAGTATATCCTATGTCTTACATGCTTATAAGCAGGAAAAAAATGATGTTGGATTGGACCAGAATTCTCATTTCTTCACATGGATTAGAAGAATCACATATTGTTTTATACTTGTGTGAGGCCCTGGTTTACTTTTTATAATACACATTTCTTGGCTCTGTTTTTAAGACATAATAAAGAGCATTGCTAGATCAGACTGAAGTTCCATCAAGTCCAATGTGAATTAGATGACTTCAAGAGCACAGGCAAATCAGTAACATTTATTGTATGGACCTCTGTAACTGGTAATACCTGGTGATTAGTCTTCAGAGCTCTGTCTCCTACTTACCATAAATAAACCTATTATATATAAATAGTTGATCTATCCTGATCTTCATGTAAAACTATCCTAGCTAATAATCATCATTGTCATTGTCATCATCATCATCATCAACAACAACAACAACAACATAGATTGGAGAAGCAATTGTACTATACAGATAAATCCTTTCTATGAGCACTGAACCGACTGTCAGTTTAATTCAGTGACACATCCCACTCCAGTGATATGGGAGTAGAAGAACATAATCTCTTTAGCCTCCTTTTAATTTAACCGTATAATTGTTTTATAGATCTATATTTTATCTCAGCACCAGTACTGTCCAAATAATCTTTTGTCTGTTATGAAAGGTGCTTCAACTTCTAAATGCAAATACAACAGAGCATTCTCAAATGGCATTATTTAGCAGGCCATCTTATTTTAAGCCTCTTTCTTCATTAGTGCTAATGTGGAAACTGACCTTTTCATTGCCTCTATATAGCTGTCACCTTTTTCAGTCAGAGGCTGATTTTTTTCCCCATTTCTTAATGTTAGCCCCATTAGTGATGCCTTCATCATCATCTACTTTATTATCATTACTCAACATTACCATATTATTGGTAGCATTACTCCATGGTGCCTCACTTGGACATTCATTTCCATGAAACTTCATTAGCCATGCTGTTCCCCCACTTTGACAAATAGGAAGCAGCCATGTTCAGTTGATCCAATTGCTACATTTGGCCCAGTTTTATTGACATAGATCCAGTATCTTCTCTCCAGAGCAACAGAGTATTCTATTTGGAAATGCCAGAGATTGAACCTGAAATCTTTATGAAAAGTCAGTGCTCTACCACTGAATACTTTCTCTCCCATTAAAGGAAATTCCTTTGGGAAATCTTCTCATTGATTTGATGTCATCTACAAATAGGTGCACTGCTGAAACATTGTTTCCTTCCAGCATCTGTACTGAAATGGAGCCGACTCAGCGGAGTAGTACCAAAGTACCTTTTTAAAAAAGAAAAAAGAAAAAAATGCTTTAAACCTGTATCACCACAAAAAATGCAAAGTATCTTGTTTTGAAAAACTACCTGAGCTACAAAATAACAATTACAAGTGCTGTCTAAATATATCTGCAGAGCATTTCATGAATGGAAAGTCATGTTTATTTGTTTATGTATTAATTGTGTCAGTTTAGCTGCATACAGTTCTCAAGATATGTAATTTGGGTTTAAAAATAAACATTTACTCTGAGATCTGGCCATATGTATAAATGCCCTGTGTCATGAGGAATATCAACATATTCCCCCAACATTTCTGCTAGAGATAGGAACAAAATAGTATACTGTATGTAAGGACAGAGAGGGACTTTCAGCAGTCAGACTGCAAAGTCCCTCTTACATGTTTTCAAATAGGACCCATAATTCCAGTGGCCTGCAGTTGGTACAATCATGGAATAAATTGAAAACAAAACAAAACCATGCAAAAAGAAGAAGAAGGAGAAGGAGAAGGAGAAGAAGGAGAAGAAGAAGAAGAAGAAGAAGAAGAAGAAGAAGAAGAAGAAGAAGAAGAAGAAGAAGAAGAAGAAGAAGAAGAAGAAGAAGAAGAAGAAGAAGAAAGAATTCTTTCTCCCCCACTTTTGCAAATGCAAACCTATTTTATGTCCTAGTAACATGGGCAAGCATTTATAAAGTGGCAGACTGCCCACTTTTTAACCTTCTCCCTCTCTTGAGGATTGGTCATCAGTGTGGCATAAATACTATCACCCTTCCAAATTCTGTTCTTTGGTTTTCTATTCCAGGGATAAGCAGTGAGGGATCCAGGAGGCGGTTTTGCTTCCCTTGAGAAGCAAAAAGTGTAATGAAAGCAGGAAAGCAAGAATATTACTATCTCTCCTTTTAAGAAAAGAAGCAATGGGATAGAGTGGATTTTATGGTGACTATTGCCCCCTTCAATAGCAAAATCAGGATGGAACTCACAAGGGAAATGAAAGGGATGTATCAGCATACTCAAGAGAGTCTTAAAATTTGCTGAAGAGTATAAGCAACCCTTACTAAAAACCTTTAAAATGAACATTCTGAAATCAAAGCCCAAACTAACCAATGAGTGCTTCATATATTCAAGGAATAGAGTCAGATGGGAAAAAAAACCTTTAGAAAACTGGATAATAATGCTTCCATGCCCTACTGTTTGTGGTCAAAAGGAGAACAGCTTACTATCTAACCCTTAATAATAAAAGTGTTTCTGCTGACATTTGCAGATGGAAAGTATGTTGTTGCAAATCACACTTGCTTATCAAACCTCATTTTATGCACAATGTAGAAAGAGAAAAAACTAGAGTTAGCTTTCTTCTCAACTGTGAATCTCTCAAAGAGCACTTTCATTTTTCATTTCCTGCAATCAATGATCTCATGCTATATGAGCATCTGTGTTCCATATTCGATGCTTTAATGGGCACATTTTACTAGAATACTTATTCCCTCCGTGAAGAAGTTGGGTTTCTCTGGATGTGCTCTCTAAGGAGTGGGTCACAAGCATTAGTTTTGTTAGAAGTCATTATTATTATAGTCATCATCTTCATCAGCAGTTACCAAATAAGGGCAAAGAACAGCTAAGGAGGGTTGGCTTATATCAAGAATTACAAAACGTACTAGACATATACATAGCTTCAGTCAAAAATCCATAATTCAGTTTTCTCCTAATTTTATTTTGCTTATTATTACTTTTAAATTGCTATTGAGAGATTTCTGGCAAGTTCTCTAGAGTCCTGTAAATAAGTAGCTTCTGCCTTTGCTCATATAGAGAAAACTGTGCCCCAGGTATACGAGGGGGAAAATTCAAATCATTATTTGAAGCTGATGGAAAGACAGTGCAACTGACTTGCCATCTAATTTTGTGGGTAGTTTGGCAATAAGACTCTACATTGGCTCAAACCAGATTTTTATTTGCAAGCTTACAGCTTACATTAAGCTATTTCCCAAGTCCATTTAAAAGTTTGAGATTCATTAAGCACTTAGCTAAGAGAAGGAATGAATAAAGCCCACTGCTGAGTGCCTCTCTGGCTGTCTGCTGCAATATTTTCAAAAGTTCTGGGCACATTGGAAAGATCAGTTGAGACAAACTTGGAAACTAAACAAGGGAAGATGCCTTTTTTCTTCTTCTTTGATAGTCTTTATCCTGTACAGGTTTGTGATGAAGCAGATAAGAACTTAAATGAGCAAAGAAAAAAAAATCATCCAAGGTTTAGATTTCTAATTTTTTTTTCTTTCTCAGTTTGTACCTCTAATTCAGACATACCATGTATGTATGCATGTATTTGTGTGTAAAATGCGTGTGTGTGTGTGTGTGTCTATACAGTATATAGATACAGAAATATTGTGGAGTTTTATTTTCTTTACCTTATTGGATATTGGAAATAAATTATGTAAAGGTGATCAAGAGTCTGTCTAGGGGGGAAGTAGGTGGGTTTGGGGTGGGAGGGATTTGGGGATATATTGTAAAATTTTGTTTTTGTAAAACTCTTTAATAAAAAAAAAGAGTCTGTCTATCATTTTTCCCTGAGTAGGCAAACTCTCTGGAACCTGAAGAGAACATGACTTGGTGTAGGGGGAAAAGCCAGACAAAGAAAGCTCAAATAAAAAAAATATCCCTGAACTGGATTCAATTTGGGCTCAGGTTCGAAAATATCCCACAATGCATCATTGTAGGAGAGTAGTTAGAAAGCAGATTGGAACATGGCTGATTGTTTGATTAGAATTCCCATTCTGCTGGTCAGGTGACCCAGGCAAAGCATATGCATTTTTCCTGTGTTTCCTTTAAGCACATACACATGCACAGATGCGACATAAGAGAAGAACAGAATGAACACACATATACAGCACTTTCTTTTAAACAGACAGAACAAACTGGCCTTCCCTGTGGTCATTAATGATAAAGAACTTGGAAAGAATTGTGCAGGTTTTCCCTACCTTGTTTTATTCACACAGACCTGGTGTTTCGTTTCAAAGCACACTGATGTTAAGATTAATCAAGGCTACAACTCAGTACTCAAGGGGTGCAAATGACAAAACATTCATGATATCATTACAACATTACATGTTGTGACTTGCATACGTGACTCAATTAATCAATTTTGTTTATGGCTAAAAGTCTCCAAAGCAAGTGACAAATATAATCTGAATTTAGCATTAAATAACACAGATAAAATAAAATAGTTCAAATAAAATATTTATTACGTATTTCATAACAGACATATCCCCAACTCATTCATCCATATACAGCTAAAACTCCCATGTCTGTTTAATGCTTTGTTACTTTCAGTTGGGCAAAATGTTGCCTTATAGGGCAAAACTTTGTCAACAGAGGTACCTCAAATGGTGTGATGTACAGAATGCCATCTGAAGGAAATGAAATTTGAGGATTATTTTTTTTTTTTGCCGCTTCAGTGCTGCTGCTGTGCTGCCATTGTCAGCCACATTCACAAGTTCCTCATTTTCTTTAACAGCTTCCTAACCTCCTTGTCACTTTCTCACTAGCTGCTTCACTTCCTCATCCATCTAGCAGCAGCCACTTAGACATGGGAAGGGAAGGGAAGGGAAGGGAAGGGAAGGGAAGGGAAGGGAAGGGAAGGGAAGGGAAGGGAAGGGAAGGGAAGGGAAGAGAAGAGAAGAGAAGGGAGCTTTCTGATGCTCACTGTCAGCTTTCCACAAGTAAACTCACTGGGCAAGCCAACAGGAATTCAGAAGTCATTCCTACTTTCACTGATTTTTTGCCTGCCTATGTCATTCTGTTTCTATGTTTAGGTATGGACATATCTCTGAAACTGTGACCCAACAGGTTACAGATTATTTAATTTGTAAGATTATTTAGTTTGTTACTAAAAGCCTTATTTTTATAGCTAGTGTTAAAAATCTGGCTGTTGCCACTGTAATTCATCTGCAAGTAAATTTTTTACATGCACAAAAGTACTCTTCCTGATTTGGATTTTAAAATAGGTCAGATTCTTCCTACTAAAGACTCTTACAAAATCCACAGTAGAATAAAATATGATTCACCATTTCAGGATCATTACAGGGATAACATCTTTGAGAAATGGGAATTCTTTGAAATCTTCCATACAGCATATTTGGTGCTAACACATTTAATCTGACTTTTGAAAAGATTATTCTGTACAGTATTTGCTTAAATATCAAATATTTATGGAGTTGAAAAATATATCTGTATTTAATTTCAAAAGTTAAGGTGAACACAATGCTTTGGCTTTAGCCATTAATTCCTGTACTAAATTATCCCATAGTCTTCAATAATATATTGGTGACATACCCCTGCAGAAAAAATAATTAGCATCAGTGTCAATCTGGTTAATCTTTTGAGTCACCTGTTTAAACTGCATATCTACAAAGGATTCAAGATTTCCTGAAACAATCTTTTCTTGCTTTTAAAAAAACATATATTTGCAACAAAAACTTAATAATGCTTAATTAAGCCTGTGCTATAAAAAGGGCATTGCCAAGTTTCCAGAGAATAACAGAATTTGGAACACAACTTGAGAATATGTGTGTCTCAAATCCATAATGGGACATACACCATCATAATGGTGGTATCTGTGTAATGACATCACTACCCATGTATCCTCATTTTGACATCATTGTGATATACCAATTTGGAATCATTAGCAAGAATTCAAATTTGTTTTTATGTTGAATATCACAATATACTGATTTCTCTTAAAGAGATGAAAATATCATAAGCTTACCATCCCCCCCACATCTATATGGAGATAAATTCAATAACAAACTCAATGAAGTTGATGTTTGATTAGAAGATTTCACTCCTTATGGTACAGTACCACAGGATTTTGTTTCTAAAATTTATGAAATTATTGAGATATGTTCAACTTTGGTTTGTTGATAAGTGTATTATGATAGTGCTTATTGCAAGAGGATGTAAAAACATCAGGGCATAATAAATTTGTAGGATCCTGAACTTATTTGTACACATGGAAATATAGTTGCATGAAATAATTCATATATTTAGATGGGGGACACATAAAGATTAGATATATTTAAAAGAGACACAAGAGAAACTTTCATATTTTAACTAAGTTAATTTAATTGCTGCTACATATACAAATACTAGATATATTGCTATAGATTTATGCTATTTTCTTTAAAACATTTGATGCTTGAAACACATTGATTACCACTTTTCCCCATTCATAATCATTTAAATATTTCTTAGAAGTTTAGAAATTTATGGCATGTAGAGCACTTTATTGAATTCCACCTCTCTCTGTGTTATTAATATGTTAATAATTATTAGTATGTTAATAATAGATTAAAAACACAGAGACACAAAACTGCATAACCTTTTATTAATTCTGTACACTCTTATTAACTATTTTCTTGTTGCTTATAATATTATTATATGGCAAGATTTATGTTTTGACTTTCAAAAATATTATCAATACAACTTAGGGTAAAATATGTGAAATGTCATAAATGATGCCTAAAGTAATATGTAAAATATTGTTTTAGTGCAGGAGCAAATCTAGATTGGTAGCATTGACAAAAACTGGCCAACTTAAAAAAAATACTTGCTTTCAGTCAGAAATACAATGCTTTTCACTGGATGGGCTGTTTTGGGGACAGTGATATCATCAAAGTGAATTGGCTAGGTTTTCTATGGGTTTTTTGTAAGGCAAGGCTCAGAAGAAGAGCTGTCAGGACTATTCCTGACAGCCGGTTAATGCCGGTGGATCCCAGTGGAGCCCAGTGGTCCCTTGGAAGATCTATGTTTCCCGTGGCACCAGTTGTGACTCTGGTTGGTGCCATTGGACTTGTGGACCTAAAAGAATTAGATAATTTGGAAGACCCCAATGACTGCAGAACTGGCCATGATCAACTTTTTCGAAGGACAGAGCAGCGGAGGATTTGGCCACCTAGTAGTGCAGACTTTGATGATGTAACACACTATCTCATCCCTTCTTTCGGACTGTTCCTTATTGCCATTCACATATCGGCCCCAAAGGATTCAGAGTCCCCTGGGTACTGGCCACAGTGAGAGGGTGGCCTGAACTTACATCTGCTGCCCCTAGAGGTGAGAGCTCTAGGGGACATGCTGTACCCAGGATGGATGTTTCGGACCATTCCCCCTGGTATAGGCTCTCCAACTGTCGTGAGAGGGCGGTGGTTGGCCTGTCCTGGGGTGGCACCCAGCTGAGTGGCAGTGGCTGGGTGGAGGCTCGGGACATCTATTTGCTCTCTGTTTGGTTCCTCCTTAAATCAACTGACTATGGACTGCCTATATCTGGACTGCTTTTATGCCTTGTTTTAGGTACTCCTCTACGGATTTGCTCGCCCTCAGGGGTGCTCCCCCTTCCTGGAGGCGGCCCGCCTTTCCAGCCGAGTATAATCTCGAGGAAGGTCCCATTTATTGGGATCCTGAGAGATGGCCGGGCACGGTTATGGGCCTCCGACGTAAACCTAATAGGAGGTCCTTGATTTGTTTTTTGTCAAAATTTTTTTGGGGGTTAGGGAGGAGGGAGGGTTCTTTTCTTGGTTGTTTGGACGAGGGGGGCAGTCCAACTACCTTTGTTCAGGCTAGTGCTGAGGCTGATCGCGGAGGGGAGGAGCGGGGGTCGGCTGCTTCTGGGGCTCCAGGGCCAGTCGTGGGATTATCCATTCCCACGACGATAGGGAATGGCAGCAGGTGTAGGAACAGAGGGCCGTATCGGTCTCAGGGAAGGCCTCTCCGCTGCTTACAAGCGGTGAGGCACTCCGACCCTCTGGTTCCGCCCCGAGGTCCCGGGAGTGAGGATGTGCAGCCTCCTGAGCTCCGGCTGGTGTATTTGAATGCCAGGTCGGTCGTTAACAAGGCCCCTCTCGTCCGAGACTTGGTCGAGGGGGAGCAGGCTGACCTGGCTTGCATCACGGAAACCTGGTTGGGCCCAGAGGGCGGTGTTCCTCTGGTTGATCTTTGCCCACCAGGTTTCCGGGTGCTGCACCGGCCTCGGGCTCAGGGTAGGGGTGGGGGAGTGGCTGTTGTTATGAGGGAGACCTTGTGTCCGCGGGAGGCCACCGTTCCCCAGATAGTCGGGTGTGAGTCTCTCTTTTTGAGATGCGGCCCTGGTGCGCAGTTGGGCTTGCTGCTGGTGTACCTTTCGCCTAGTCACGCAGCAGCAGCCCTGCCTGAGCTGCTCGATGCCCTCTCTGGGCTGGTGGTTGAGTTCCCGAAACTTATAGTTTTGGGGGACTTCAACCTACCATCTCTGGGAGGATCATCTGAGTTGGCTCGGGAGTTCATGGCTTCCATGACGGCCATGGACCTGACGCAAGTAATTTCGGGACCGACTCATGAGGGAGGCCACACCCTTGACCTTGTTTTCTTATCTGGACGGTGGTTAGATGATCTTGGTGGGGGCTCTCCAATTATCATGCCCCTGTCATGGACCGATCATCATCTCCTGCGGCTGGTCTTCCGTTTTGCCACCCCCCGCCGTGGGTGTTTGGAACCACTCAAATGGTACCGCCCCAGACGCTTAATGGATCCCCAGAGGTTCCAGGCGGCGCTGGGGTCCCCACCTGCCTCCCTTGCTCACAGCTCGGCCGAGGCCTTAGTGGAAGCCTGGGAAAGGACGGCCACTGAGGCCCTTGACCGAGTTGTACCCCTGCGGCCCCTGACCCGGTGCAGATCCCGTCGAGCTCCATGGTTCTCTGCGGAGCTCCGGGAGATGAAGCGTCGGAGACGGGGCCTAGAGAGCGGTTGGAGGTCCAGCCGATCCGAACCCGACCGATTGCGACTAAGAGCCTATATTAGGTCTTATCTCGCTGCAATTAGGGAGGCGAGGTCCAACCACTTCGCCACCCTTATTGCGTCCGCAGATAATCGCCCGGCTGCCCTGTTTAGGGTGACTCGCTCCCTCCTAAATCAGGAGGTGAGGGAGGATCCCTTGCAGGGACGTGCCAAGGAGTTTAACCAACATCTGTCGGACAAAATCGCTCGGATTCGGACCGGTCTGGACTCTGACTGGGCAGAGTCTGACGATCAGGACACGGGTGGTCTTGTCGATATCACCTGGGAGGAGTTTGATTCTGTGACTCCGGAGGAAGTGGACAGGATCATGGGGAGGCTGAGCACCACCACATGTTTACTGGACCCGTGCCCTTCCTGGCTGGTTTATGCAGCCCGGGAGAGGACACGCAGCTGGTTCCAGGCAGTTATATCGGCTTCTTTGAGTGAGGGTATCTTCCCCGCCGTCTTGAAGGAGGCGGTGGTGAGGCCTCTCCTCAAGAAGCCTGCCCTGGACCCGGCTGTATTGAACAACTTTCGTCCTGTCTCCAACCTTCGCTTTCTTGTGAAGGTTGTTGAGAGTGTGGTGGCCCATCAGCTCCCTCTGGTCCTGGATGAAGCGGATTATCTAGACCCGTACCAATCGGGTTTCAGGCCCGGGCACAGCACGGAGACGGCATTGGTCGCGCTGGTGAATGATCTCTGGAGGGCTCGGGACAGGGGGCATTCCTCTGTCCTAGTCCTATTAGACCTCTCGGCGGCTTTCGATACCATCGACCATGGTATCTTGCTGCGGCGTCTCAGGGGATTGGGAGTGGGAGGCACAGTTTTACAGTGGTTCTCCTCCTATCTCTTGGGACGTTCGCAGTCGGTGTTGGCAGGGGGGCAGAGGTCGACCGCGAGGTCTCTCATTTGTGGAGTTCCTCAGGGGTCGGTCCTCTCGCCTCTCCTGTTCAACATCTACATGAAGCCGCTGGGTGAGATCATTCGTGGCTTTGGAGTTGGGTATCATCAGTATGCTGATGATACCCAACTTTTCTTTTCGACCCCAAACCACCCCAGTGATGCCCTCAACGTGATGTCCCGTTGCCTGGAGGCGGTTCGGGTCTGGATGGGGAGGAACAGACTCCAACTCAACCCCGACAAGACTGAGTGGCTTTGCATACCTTCATCCCGGGTTTATTTGGACATTCCACCTCTGGCTATGGGGGGTGAACTATTACCCCCCGTAGATAGGGCTCGCAACCTGGGGGTCCTCCTAGATTCACGGCTCACCTTGGAAGACCATATAGGAGCTGTGACTAGGGGGGCCTTCGCACAGGTTCGCCTGGTGCGTCAGTTGCGGCCCTATCTTAGCCGGGATGATCTATGCACGGTCACTCATGCGCTCGTGTCCTCTCGTCTGGACTACTGCAACGCTCTCTACATGGGGCTGCCCTTGAGGACCACCCGGAAGCTCCAACTGGTGCAGAATGCAGCCGCGAGAGTGGTGTTGGGAGTCTCCCGATACTCCCACGTTACACCTCTGCTCCGTGAGCTGCATTGGTTGCCAGTTGTCTTCCGGGTGAGATTCAAGGTACTGGTAACGGTGTTTAAAGCACTCCATGGCATGGGGCCGGAGTACCTCAGGGAACATCTGCTGCCGGCATCAAGCTCCCTGCGCCCTGTGCGTTCCCACAGAGAGGGCCTCCTCAGGGTGCCACCGATCAGAGAATGTCGTTTGGTGGCCCCCAGGGGGAGATCCTTCTCTGTGGGCGCTCCGGAGCTGTGGAATCAGCTACCGGTAGAGCTCCGGATGGCGCCCGATCTTCGCTCCTTTCGTCGCGATCTTAAGACATTTCTGTTTGTACAAGCTGGCCTAGCCTGATGGGGATTGTTGGGGTTGTTTTATCTTTGGTCTTTTAATTTTTCTTGGGGTTTTTAGCACTGTATTTCCATTGTTTTTAACTAGGGCAATTGTTTAATCTTTTTTTAATGTTTGTATTTGCTATTTTATTCTGCCCTGTGAACCGCCCTGAGTCCTCAGGGAGAAGGGCGGTATATAAATGTTATTAAATTAAATTAAATTAAATTAAATTCTGAATTGTGAAAGCTAAACTGGGACTTGCCCCATCATTGATTTTTCCTATTGAAAAGGGATAGTAGTGCATGTGTGATTTCTAAGACCCTGGAACAGGCACAAATGGATTTGGGAGGTTGAAACTCCCAATGCCTCTGAAAAGCATTGCAAGGGCACTATAATTGATAAAATTTCTTCCCTGATGGTAGCCAAATAGACATCTTAAATGGCAAACTGCAGATGCTCACCAGTAGTTCTCTAAGATCTCCTGGCCTTCAAGTAGAATGGATTGTTGATTTCACCTACATAAGAACCACATGAGCTCATAAAGAATGATGCACTTATCTCAATTGCTGCTTCTAGGGACCTCAAGAATAATAATTAACTTCCTTTTATAATATCTAAGAAAATTCCACTGCTGGCAACATTGCTTAATATAAGAAAGCAGGTCAGAGCTAGCAGCCTTATAGAAACAGATAAATCTATGCTGCCCTTACCTCTGGAAACTGCTCTTGCTAGAAATACTGCAGAGAAACAGATTAGCATGATTTTAACAAGGTGATTTTAAAAATAAATTAATCGTATCAGCACCAGAAATGAAAGAAAAAGAAGATGACAAAAATAATCTGTTGTTTTTTTAAAAAAAAATTAACAAGTTTTAACAGTTTTGCGTATGTTTTGGTCCAATTTTCAATATCCAGATGAAATATGGTTGCATAGTTAAGAATAGTATATTACAAAACTGGCTACAGATGGAGAGTTGTGAACATTCTTCTGGCACATAGTAGATTGATGGTATTTGAGAAGTACAGCATATGGCATAAGGAATGTTAAATGAGGAAACTACAAAAAGCTGATTCAGCACTTTTCTTTAATCTTGAAAAACCTGCTTCAAAACCAAGTACTTCAGTTTCAGATCTTAAATATATATATATAGATTTATGTCTTTCACTTGACCTGAGCCAAGCCGAGTCAAGATTTGGTGCCGTGTAGGAGGATTTTTTTTTACTGGTAAAAATAAGTAGGTGGTTTTATTTCAGTAACATGTTCGTCATTCCATAATATAAAATACAACTCAGTAGCAACTGACATATTTTTAGCATTATGCACTGAGCATTTATTCATAGCTGGCTTTGGAGTGAGGAGAGTGTTAAGTGGTTGCAACTACCTGACTAGTTTGATGGACAAACAGCTCTTCTTTCTTTTGTCCTCCTTTTGCATGCCTCCCCAACTCATGTCATTTTCACAAAGCTTGTCATCATCAGTGTTGGATAAAAGACAATTAACCTTTGCAGTTCACCTCCTGCATATTTAATCTTCAAACTCTTCCTAATTAAAGGTCATACAGGAATAAAGTAACACCAGGGAAATTTTTATTCTTGTTTTGGATCAAGAGGTGGCATAATACTGATAAAGAAACAGATCCTAAATCCCAAATATTAGACCAAAATCCCCTCCACACTCATCTGGGGGCAAATCCCTCTGCTCATAGTGAGGTGACTTTCAGAGTCAACAGGTCAAGGATTCAGGATCTAGCCTTGCAAATTCACTCTAGGAGTTACGTAGATACGAATAGATTTTGAGGGAAAACTTCATCAGCCCCTCCAGAAAGGAAGCCAAAAGGAAAGTTCTTGTTTTAGAATTCTGATTCAAAATTGTTTCCAATTTCTTGAAAGTTTTACCCTCATGTTTCTTTTAGAAACAACTTTAGAATTTTTTTAGGCTGGATGAAGATTTAAAAGGATGTCTTTGAACTTATGGTGGCAAAGCTGCCTGAGAATATTTGTTGTTGTTTTCCTAATGTGCACCTACCCATCATTCTACAGCCAGCATAACTGCATAAGGTTCATGATCTGAAAAATCACCAGGGAAGGAATTCTGTCATGGTTGTTTTCTGACATCTTACAAGAGGATTGGTTATAGACAAAAGATGCAGATCACTGAAGAAGTTATTGTTTAAGGAAAGAAAAGATAATCACACAGAAAAAAAATCACAGCCCATCTGTGAGAACAAATTCACAAAATGTTCTTCTCTTTGGACAAAAAAACAGTTGTTCTCCATCACTTGGAATGAAAATGGAATATATATATATATATATATGTGTAGCCTTGCATTAATCTTCTGAATTACTGTAAATTCTCTTTTTTAAATGGATCTCGAATATGGGTTAGTCTGCTATTTATTCCTCCTAAGTGATGGAATGCAGATAACATTACATTGTTTTGCAAAATAATTTGCAGATTAGAGAGAGCATGTTTGAGGTAAAACTGGACTTTGGTTGTATTTGTGGCATACTGTGCCCAAAGTAACTAGTGACTATAATTCCCTTCTCTGGAAATTATAGTGATATGTTAAAGAGTGGAATTGAAGGAAATGAGATAAATGTTAGTGGCTAAGGAAACTGAAGTAAAAAGGTATAAGGGGTGTGAGATGTTGAAAAAAGGATGTGAGGAGTTGAAAAATGGCAACTATCTCACTGCAGAAATATTAAAATACGTACAAATGAAGTATGTTTATGGATGACTATGAAAGTTGAATAATAATAATTTGTTAAATTCATATGCCATTCATATGGATGATTGTGTGTGAGGTTGCATCTGTACCTGATGATTGGAAAATGCCATTGTTGTTCACCTTTAAGAGGAAATTAAATAGCAAGAATGAATACAAAACGTTAGATGGTGAAGTATGCCTAGAAATCATAGAATCTGAATGAATATAAGATGTAATAATGAGCAAAACCTGGCAAGATTCACTGTATTTTTATACTGAGCAGTAGTGTTCAAACCAGATTTTTAAGTCTTCAGCAGATCATTAAGAAATATAGACAGGTGCATGCAAATATATAGAATGTTTATTGACGAAGCAATTCCTCCTTGCTTGATTAATATATGTATTAATGAACATATGAGGAATATTTGTGATTACATTAGAGTGTGTTGGCTGGGGACATGAACATGAACTTTTGAATGGAGAGTATGCCATGTTGCTGGTTGAAAATCCAATTTAGAAGGATTTTATGATGAAATAAGAAGTATGCATTTAAAAATTAAGGAATCAAATACCAATGCATTTGTATTTAACAGAAAGAATGGAACAAACAATTGCACAATGTGCATAAACGGTGAAAACTAGAGCAAGAAGATGATTTGGTAACTTGGTAGATAGGAGTTTTACTAAAAATGATAAAGTGAAAGGAGAAATTTTAGGTTGTTAAAATAGTGACTCAAAGATGGTAGGTAGAATGTGGAGTGTGTCAAAAAATGATTATTTTTTTAAAAAGGGGAGTCTAAGAGTGCACTTCTCATTTCTATTTTAGGAGACTGAGAATTGATATCAGGAGAAACAAAAGTTGAATATACAAGGAATGGGGTACTAAAGTCATGTAATAAAACAAAAAGACATAGGGTCCCAATCAGATACTGATTAAGGACTGAATGCAAAAATGACAGAGAAGTATGAAATAATTATTTTAGTATGGTTTGTTTATAAAAAGAGAAGAGTAAGAATGAAATTGTAAAACACATCTATGATAGAGAAAAATGGGTCAAGAAGGGTACAAAGATTTAGAAAATCATTTGTTGGAGCGAGTTCATGAGATCACCAAAAAGAGGAAAAAAAGTTTCCATGTAGATATGATATAAGCAAGAATAGTTTGAAAAATTAGAAAAGTGTGGATAGGTATAGTCAATAGTACTGATGTAAAATACAAGTATCTGTGTATCAATGAGGAGCAAAAAACATGTATGCATGTATAGACCAGGGCTTTTCAATCAGTGGTATGGGTACCACCTGTGGTACATTGGAACCTGGCAGGTGGTACACAACCATCCTAGAAAAGTGGTAACGGGGGAGGGGAATGGAATCGCCGCACAAGCCTGAGCGAGAGATGGCTGGATCAGTGCTTCTTCAGGGTTGTCAGGGCTCAACAGAAGTGCCAGGATAAGTGCCAGTCTCCAGCTGGAGCTCGGCACTGATCCTGGTGCTTCTGCCGAGCCCAGAAGAAGCGCCAATCAGCTGGAATGTTGCAGCATCTCCAGGGTCTTGTGATTTACATTCAGATGCTTGGCAACTGATTCATATTTATGATGGTCACAGTGTCCCAGGGTCATGTGAAGTGACCAAAACCTGCTGCAACCACCCAGCAGATGGGGGGGAATAAAAACCAAACACCCCCCACCCCCATTGCCAATCCTCAACAGAAATGCTCACAACAATGAAAACCTCGGACAAGAGGAAGAGAGCTGCCGGGCGGGCAGTCAGGTGTCTTGCTCAGATGTGGCTTGGGGGGCACTTTTTAAAGTGCCATTGTAACTTTGAACAGTCACTAAGTGAACTGTTGTAAGTTATTTTTTTTCCTTTTTTCTAAAAAAAACCTGCTTTCAGAATATAAGTTGGACCTGATGAAAGGATGATGCAAATAAATACAATGAGTTGCCCACAGTGTTGGAATATTTCATTATTAAGCATTTGCAGTTACTCTAAGCACTTCAATTAGAAACTTTGCTATGTTCACTACCTTTTAAGCTGACAATGTGTCCATATTTGAAGGTCTGGTTAAACAGAAAATTGTTCTAAGTTACACTTATTCATGGCTTTTTATATATACCATATCCATATTCTCATGAAATGTCACATTCTGCAAAAATTGTGATATTCAAATAATTTAAGAAAAAAAAGAGAAGAGGGGGAAAAATAGCAATTTAGTATATTCAAAGGCTCAATTAGAAAATGGTTATCCAAAGGATCCACAATGCTCTTGGAATATAACGCTTTAAGAGATTCAGTGAAATTTCATGGCCATTTCATGGATCATTAAGACTAGCCTTGGACTCAAATGCTAGCCTGATCTCCTTTCAGTGTGGAACTTTCATGTATTGTATTATTTTCTGCTTCTTTAATTGACTTCATAGAGGTTCATTTCCAGGTATCTAGTATTGAGCAGGGTAGAGTAGACATGGCTGCATCTTGTGCATATTGCATATGCAGAGTCAATGATATAATAAGTAAGCTTTTTGGTTTTTTGTATAGATAATTTATCTAGCTGCCCACCTCACTGCAGTGACACTGGGGAGTATGCAAAGATTAAAAACACCTAGCAATTAAAACAGTAATCCGGGATACTTGGGGTAAATGATATCTGTATACAATTACTCAAATGCTACATCGTTTTTTATTTATAAGAAATATGTTTCAAACAAGAATGCGTGCCTCACAAAATTGATAGAAGGTGGCCTGCACTTTATGCAAATTCTACTTATATGTTTCTTAAATAGATCTTAAATGGATTCAAGACTTTCTTAGGGATCGGTTACAAACAGTGAGGGTCAGGTCTGCTTTGTCCACCCCCCTGAAGCTTTGCACTGGCACGCCACAGGGCTGTGTGCTTAGCCCCTACCTGTACTCTTTATACACTTATGATTGTGTATCATCTGACCCATCCAATGCGATAATCAAGTTCGCAGATGATACAACTGTGATGGGTCTTATTACAGGTGGGGATGAGACAGCATATAGGGCGGAGGTACAAAAACTATCCATATGGTGTAGTAACAACAACTTGCACCTAAACATTGGCAAGACGAAAGAGATGCTGTTAGACTTCCAGAGAAAAAAGGAGGAACCTGCCCCACTTTACATCGGGGAGGACTGTGTGGAGAGAGTTTCCTCCTTTAAATTTCTGGGAGTCTACCTCTGTGAAGATCTGACCTGGAAAGTTAACACAACCCAGGTGGCTAGAAAGGCCCAACAGAGGCTTCACTTTCTTAGGGTCTTGTGGAAGAACAGGGTAGAACAACGGCTAATGACCCTCTTTTACCGGTCTACTATAGAGAGCGTCCTCTCGTATGGTATTGTGGTTTGGTATGCTGGTCTGACAGCCGCAGACAGGAAAGTATTACAGAGGGTAGTGAGCACAGCAGAAGACATTGTGGGCTGTTCCCTGACACCACTGGATGACATCACCAGGGCTTGTTGCCTTGGAAGAGTGAGGAAGATTCTCAGGGATGACTCACACCCTGGACGGTATCTCTTTACTCTCCTACCATCCAGTAGGAGATATAGGAATATAGCCAGCCGTGCCAACAGGCTGAAAAATAGCTTTTATCCGTGGGCTGTTAGGCTTTTAAATGGGACATAATCTCTGTGAACCTATGCAGAATTGACTTGGGAGGCCGGTGTGTGGTGTAGTTGGTTCACATGGTGTGGTAGGATGGAGGGTTTGTTGTCACTGTGTGTTGGGGGGAGAGAGCACGGGGGGAGGCTCAGCTAATCTCAATGTACACATGTTGTACTTTGACAATAAAGGTTTATTTATTTATTTATATTAGGAAATTTAATGTACAAATATTGTTCTCATAAAGTTTCTGTCAACAAGTGTGCACTTTCAGGAAAGTTGCTTGCAAAAGCTCTGTGTATTAATACAAATTGCAAACAAAAATAGGAATTTTTAAAATAAGTGAGAAGAATTTCAACTAGTCTAAAATGCAGGAACTGATAATAGATGCCAATAAGCATTCTCATGTAACATCCCAGATTCAAAACTTATACTGGTGATCAGTTATTTTCCTGATACAGTTGGTGCTGGTGGTCACTAATAAAATCCTATATCACTTTGGACCTGGATATCTTTGATACCAGCTACTTCCTTAGGTTTCTGCCCATTAAATATAACTTGGAACACTGGTCTCCCTTTAGATAGCTTTTTTAAAAGAATGTCATCTGCAAAATCTAGGGTTGAGACTTCTAAGTTGTGATTCCTGAGATTGCACTAGCTTGTTTCTTGTTAAAGCCATTCCAAAGATTTGGAATTTGGAATTGTTGTGAAGAGGGAAGCCCCTAATAGACTATGTATTGATGTTTGTTATTCCTTTGGCATGAAGTTCATTCCTATTTTAATTTAAGTTTTTCATCTTGTTATTCTTTTGTTATTTTGATGTACTGCTTTTAATCTTCTTAGCAGAAAGGGTCTTGTAAGCCTCTTTGAATCTTCATAGACTAGTGTGGCATATAAGCACTTTTTTTCCTTCCATTTAATCATATCCAATTCTCAGAAACTGCATGGAGAAGTCCTATAAGTTTTCAGCAAGGTTTTTCAGGTGTGATTTGCTTTTCCCTCCTTACTAGTACTGAGAGAAAGTGACCGACTTTAACCACTACACAAACTGGCTCACCAGTAATAATCAGCACTAGTAAGTAAGTGAATGGAGTATTGCTGCTGTACAGGTAATCCTCAATGTACCATAATTCACTCAGTGACCATTGGAAGATACAATAATACTGAAAAAATTACTTATATCCTTGCACTTATGATTGTCACAGTGTCCTTGGGCCACATGATCAGAATTTGGGCACTTGGCAACAAGCATGTATTTACAATGGTTGCAGTGTGTCCTAGAATCATCTGCAACTTTCCCTGCTGGTTTCTAACAAACAATGTCAATGGTAAAAACCAGATTTGCTTAATAACCAGAGCAAAAAAGATAATAAAATCAGGTATGTCCCATTTTACAACTACCTCACTTAGCAGTGAAAGTTCTGGTCACAATTGTAGTTGTAAATTGAGGACTACTGTACAAATTCAGTCAATGAAACAGACCTGGTTGCACATCTATCAAGTCACATTGTGAAATGCATTTATAGATTTTTGTGTTGCCATTAGCAATAAACAACTCTAACCTCTAATGATACAGGGCAAGATAACATCTGAATATCCTTAGCTGAGCCATTTCATCAGGATCATCTATCAGGAAAGCTAATTTATAACATGGATACCCATTTCAAACATCCTTTGCATCAACTTGTGTAGAAATGCTGAGGGTTCTTTTCTTGTAGATCAAGACAGTGAAGATCTGATGATAATCCTTCTCAGTGACGTCTCCAGATCATTGAATAACATGCTTATCCCTTAAGTTTTAGAAGGTTCCCTACATCATCTCTCATTTAGGGAGTAATTAAAGCTGTATGGACTTTTTGTTACGTGTTGTTTTCATTTACGGTATTTGTATTGGATGTTTTAATAGGTTGGTTGAAGAGGGTTTGATTGTATACCATTGTTATTTTGAACTGCCTTGAGTCTTTGGGGCGGGCCGTGGGCAAATATTTGTATGCATAAATAAATAAATTAGGTACATCTGATGCTTAAAGTCATATTTTCATACCTACTTCTTTTCCTCCTCTGTGTTGCCATGTATGTCCTGAATTGTTAAGGCCAAAACCATCCTAGTTGGCAGTTGGATATACATTATACTGTGAATTAGGATGGTTGATTCATAAAACAAATCTATCATTTTTTTTTACTCCAGGAGAAATAGGAGAAAAATGTAATATGTCAAAATTAAGTTTGCTATAGCACAAGCAGGTGTATTATTTATCTTGAAAATAAATGTTGAAATATTTCTAAGTTCAAATATCTCATACAAAAATATGTATATTTTGGAAGGGATATTGTTCATAAATTGTGCACTGGATGCATTTTCTTCAATCCTTAGCAGAGCTTAACAGCTGTAAGACTCTGTTTTTGGAATAAAGAGAAAAAGGCTGGCTAAAATTTTGATTTTAGAAAGTTGCAAATAGACTAAGGATCAAAATAAATTAGAAATAAGAATTTGAAATTAATTATAAAGAATGCTTCTTGTGAGAAACTGCTTTGGTTTGAATTCTTTCAAAAGTAACATACTAAGTTAAGACCTCAGAAGTGGACATTAGAGGAAACTAGAAAGAACTAAATTATAATTGAAGAAGGAGATCACTCAACAATACAGAATGTAGAAAAGTATTTTTACTTTGGATATACTACTTTTGAACAATGGCTTCAAATTTTAATAGTGTCTGCTTCTATACACTGACTCTGTCTGAAAGATATGAAAGTGGAAGAGTTATACCTGACAATATTGAGATTGATTTCAAAATGGACATAAAAATGACAAGCTATAAGAATGATCGAAAAAGATGTTACACGAACAGACAAAAGAAACCGGGCTATGTTTTAATGTTTGAAAGGAATATACAAATGAGAAACCAAGAGAGTGACATGGATATTTTTAGTATATTAGATTTCTAAAAGAGGTTTGTTTAAACTTCAAGAGTTTGTAGGAAGGTAAAAAAGAAATGAAAAGAAAAATTCTATAGCATTTGATTGGAATAAATATCAAGACTGTTTTAAAAGTAAAAGGAAGGAGTACAAAGTTGGTTTATTTGATCAAGGTTAAAATTTATATGATGTTATCTCTGTCAACTCTTAAAGAACTTTTGCTGACATCAGTATTGAAATAACAAATCTATAGATTTTGTTATAGATAAAGGATGGGATATGGGAACAAGAGGTTATTTGTTGTGTTTTAAGACAAGGTAATATGTTACAAAAAATATTTATACTTGTGATGAAGGTGGATGTCATTTTTCTTTTCTTCTTTCTTCTTTAATATACTTTTATTTTTTTGTTTTTTCTTTCTATTTTTTGTTTTTATTCTTTTCTTTTTCTTTTAGTTTGCATTAGTTTTTACTATTATAATTTTAATCTTTAATAAAAGTCCTCTTAAAATAATCAAAATGGGAAACTGATTTTAAGCGCAGAGTAGATATGAGAGATTTAACATTCACAATGTCATTTTAAAGTAATACTATAGTTTAATTTGTAGGAATCTACATACACATCACTGCCTTCCATTTATAGGTGAAGCAGCACCAATTTATATAGCTTATTGTATTACAGAATGGAATCAAAACCATATGTAGATGAGCACTGCATTTCTATAAAAACGCATAGTTCTACCATGAAACTATCATCTTCCTACTATACAAATTATCTCTAATTGGATACAGTTCACTTTAACTCAGCTTGAAAACTATAAAAATATGAATGTTATGAATTGCTAACACACATTTCCAAATACAAATGAAATATGCTAAAAATCAATAGGAGCATTATTATTTTTTCTACACTTCTCCATTAAACATTGGAAATGAATAAAATAACATTTTTGTTTACACGTTCAACTACAAGCTATCTCAGTTCTTATCACAAAAGATAACTTTGCAGAATCCATACATTTCCATTTTAAATACATTTGATGGACAATATTATAGGCCCTCAAGGGATGCCAGCACCTAATCAAACTTGGTAGATCTTGATAAAGCATGGTCAGATCTGGTTGATATTTACTTGGGGGACTTGATTTACTTCAAAGTGTATAGATTAGATTAGGAAGTGAAAAAAGACCCAAAATATTTCACAAGAAAGTAACCACACACCATTTTTTGTAGTAAATGTAACCAGTAAGAGATTATCTCAATTTATTGAAGTCTACCTATGTAACACAGATGCTTGTTGTTAATGATTATTCTTTAAGATCTATAGAGTGTCAGCATACAATAATTTTATATCATTAATACATGTAATGATAATATTTCTATATTATTGAATTCTGTATGAATATACAGTAGGAAGTTCTAAGTAGTGGAATTCACTAATATTCTCTTGCAACCATACCTTGTCCAGGAAAGATTTGACTGATCCTTATTTTAATAATTCTAAATATCTCCTTTGTTAATGAACTTAGAGAAAAAGGGATACAGTGACTAAATAATAGAAATGCAGTGGTACCTCAGTACTTCTTTAATTGGTTCAGGGAGAAGCAACGAGTATGAAAAATGATGAGTGCCAAACAAGACACATGACTTACCAATTGACCCTTTGTTTCAGCCAGGACAGACTTCCTGTCTGTCCCTTTTCTATGTTAGCATCCTATTCATCATGGCCAACTTCTGTCCACCCTCTGCAGCCATCTCCCTTTTTTCTTTTGAAGCAACCTTCCTGGCACAGCCAACTTCCTATCCATTTTCTGCAGCCTTCCAGCTTTTCCTACCACAGTGCATCGAGTACCAAACAAACAACAAGTACTGGAACATTTTCATATCAAAATGCATTGAATACCACATCTGATGAGTTTAGAAGCATTTGAGTACTGAAGTACCACTGTACTATAGGTTTTTTTTAGCAAGAAACTTCAATAGACTTCTTTTGAGTTTGAATACATATTCTGGAAACTTTATAAGAAACTCTGTGTTTTTAATACCAATAGTCTTTGTTCATTGACCACAGATGGCACTGGCAACTTGGTCACTTTGTGAAACAGTTGATGAATGAACTCATAATTGTGCTTTTGATCTTACTTTGGCTTTCCTTTGATTTACAGACCAGCAAAAGCTGCTAGTGTGAAGACTGGTTCATCACATCAATAACTGAAAAGGGTCACTAAACAGGGTAGTTGCTAAATGAGAACTAAATATAGTGAATTCAATATAGGATTCACATATTTGCTTCTACCAAATGATATGGACAGACCTATGACACATTTTTTGTCCAAATTGTTAGCTTCCCAAAGAATATAAAGACGAGCGTTCTCAGATCCTGGCTTATATTTTGACAACGTCAGCAGCCGCTGATGAAAGCTTAGTTTCTAATAAAGTTTTTGTCTCAGAGATCAATATTTTTAGTAGTTTTCTATCATGAATATACCTGGGACTCGCATTTTTAAAATATAAATGTAATATTTAATATAATTATTAGAGTCCACTATTCATTTGACTTTTTCTCTGCCTCCAAAGCAATATCCATGATCAGCTGTTCAGTGTTAGATATTTTTGAATCCAATGTTGCCAGTATAGATACTGAACATAAAGCTCTATTGTTCAAGGAGACATCATATCCTTTGGATCTAAAATGTCACAATGCAATCTCTGTCATGGCTACAAAAATGTCTGCCTAAAATCCTGGATATGCACATTATCATATTAGATAATATAGATGCTAAAGAGAACCATATTTCAATTCTATTTGCTACATTACTAGCACCTTACAATAGAAATGAAACAGTCTACAGTTCCCCAGTCTTTCCAATCTGCAAAAAACACTTGGAAAAGAAATGTACAAGAGGATCTCTTTCTTTCTTTCTTTCTTTCTTTCTTTCTTTCTTTCTTTCTTTCTTTCTTTCTTTCTTTCTTTCTTTCTTTCTTTCTTTCTTTCTTTCTTCCTTCCTTCCTTCCTTCCTTCCTTCCTTCCTTCCTTCCTTCCTTCCTTCCTTCCTTCCTTCCTCACGCATGTGTAAGCACTCTAGCAGTGCTTCTATTTCATTTTGTATTAATTTAGATGAGGTGGATAATATTTACTGTTCATGTAAATATATTATTCAGTCAGCCTACTAACACTGCTTGCACTATTGCCTAATAAAATTATGGAGACATTAGTGGCATTGCTGCATCCAATGATAAAATTTCCATCATAGTGCTGACACTCATAAAACAAAAGCTTCTCTCTGCCAAAGTACCATCTGTCCTATTGACCTTGGGACTTTTCTAGGCATTGGTCAATGAACAGTATCTAGTAGGTAATAAAACTGAAGCACAGTGATAAGAAAAGAAAGTGGAGTTTGAAGTTGAGCACCTGGTATTTCAGGGATTATTGATTATATTGGCCAAAATTTATTTTGTGCAAGTGCATCCCATAGTAAAGCCAAAGTCTTTCATTTGAAATTTAATAAAACATTTATAAACTCACTAGCTGGCAAGTAATCATAAGCCGAGTTTTTAAGTAAGTGGGATGTACTGTATCTTAATAAGAAGAAAAACTAGAATACAATAATACATGTTTGCTGCTCATGATTATTCATAGAAATAATGGAAGGTTGCAAATATATTTTCTGAGAAAGAGAGAAAGTTGACTTAGCATTGATATGAAGACTCTTACTGCAGTTCACAATCAAGAAAGCAAGGTTTTCATAGATACAGAATAATCAGATTTTTTACAGAATCTTGGAAAAGTGGCCTGAGACAATCAAGCCAGTTTTATCTTTATTAGGAATCATCAGATGTACATAGCCATATCTTATTCTATGGGGTTTGAGCCATCTACCAGGAATTGAACTCATGGATCGATTGGATCATTGCACTTAAGATAACAATATGTAATGGATTAACTATCCAGATCCCAGTGATGATTGTATTGAAGTAAGAAATATTCAGAATCTTTCAGAATTGTGTGTACAGTTCATGTTGCCTTAAGCTGTCACAATGATGCAGATAGTGAAATCACTCTACCCTCCCCCCCAAATAAATAGAAAAAAGGGAAAACAATGAGGGATAGATGACATGTAAAACTCTATATATGGAACATGTCATAATGACATAATGCAACATATGTATGTGTGTGTGTAAGTGCATGTGTATAGGAAAGGTGAATTGTATCACATTGTGATAGATTGGCAAATTAGATATGTATGCCTTAGTCATTTACTAGTATGTTAAAAGGGTATTTCTATTAATTCTGATCCTCTTTTTAATTGAGTCTTGGTTTAATGGGGAAAATCAATGACCTGTACTTAGAAAGTGGGACAAGGTCAGATTGATGAAAGCAGTTTTGTGATACAAGTCATGCTTCTTCTCGATATGGTCATCATCTCACACATGCTCCTCAAAGAGTCAGATCTTGCAGTACCACATCAAAAGCAACAAGATCTCCTAGAGGCCACTGCAGAGAGTGCTAATGACTCATTTGATACCACAGGCACGTCCATCTCTTCTTGTTCTACCATATTTTGGAAGGGACTTGCTTCCAAGTAAACATACATAGTATTACACTTGGACTCTTACTTAAGACTGTCACTGCATTTGGATTTAAAAGGAATCATTGTTTTGCTATTCAAATGTATTCAAATAAAGCATTTTGAAACTAATTTGTGGGTTAAGGTGAATATAATTTTCAAAGATTTTTCATTTGGTTGTAAGTCGGCACCAACACTTTGAAAAACTTGAGATTTATAAAACATTTGATTCAAATGTTGATTTTAATAAAGCATGTCATATTCATACAAACAAAACAAAAACTCATTTCAAGACTGGAGTTGCACTTAAACTTCGTAATCATAGACAAATCTAACTTAGAATCAGGTAGCATCTACCAGGATTATACTCTGAAATGATATATTATAAAGGAGATCAAGGATAGTAGAAAAACATGTGAACACTTATGAGTGAGCAGGGCTAGTAGAAACAAACAAAAACTTAGAGATGATGAGTAGAACTTAACAAAAGTTTGGTGAACAGTGGAAACTTGACATAGTGGAAATTTGACATAATATAAACTTAACTGTCTTCTACCAGAATAGAGTTTTGTATGCAAAATACTGGTAGTTAGCGTGTCAATTTTCTTATGGATACAGAAAACCATACATTCAGAGAAATGGCAAGACAAGTATAACTCAAAATGGGCTGTTGACAGTTTTTGCCCACTTTTTTAAGTTTATTGAGTTTAAGTTTATTGAATTTATATACCGCCCTTTTCCCGTAGGACTCAGGGCGGTTTACACAGTATTTAAAAACATCAATACAATACAAGAGTTAAAAACAGTTAAAATAATTAAATTTGATCCCTGAAAAAAAAAAAACACCTCTCAGCCTGGGCCGGAAAGCTCAAAGAGCCAGGTCTTCAGGTCCTGGCGGAATGACCAAAGGTCGGGGGCAGTCCTAAGCTCCACGGGCAGCTGGTTCCAGAGGGCAGTCTGAGCATCTTACGCCCAGGTGAATTGTTTGCCTTTCTGGATTTGGTATCCATCTAGACTTTTGCTTTGTCTTTGCTCTGAACAGCTGGTCAGCTTTTCAAGTGCTTGTCCATAATACAGTTTGACAGTTGTGGAGTCTAAGTGTTTAAATTCCTAAGAGCCAGATCACCCAAGCATAAATGCTATGTTGTTAATTTCTTTAAACTCAATTATTTTGTTTGCTGACTGGCAGCTGAATGTGATTCTAGTGAAAAACAATGGATTTGAAGTAATATGATTGCCCACATCACAAGTTATGTGCAAAGAAGCCATTCCAGGAAATTACAAGTAATCATTAGAATGTTATTTATAGAGAATTTATATCACTTCTCACAGAAAAAAATATTCCCAAAGTGATATTTAATTTTTTTATTATTCCTACAGACTCTGCCTATGAGCGGAAGAGCTCAAAATGTTAATTGAATCAATCAGTTAACTCTGAATGGTTAGATTTAGCACCTCAAAAATCCAATCTTGCATAGGGTTAAATTAATTTCATTCAAATAGCCATGTAACAGAAACACCAACATCCTAGTTAATTACCTCCAATCATCATCAAGGCTTAGCATCATGGAAACCTTTCCCAAACACTAACTGGTTTCATTGTCTAAGCTACAGCTACTACTGCCTACTTGGTCAGTGGGGAAGGAGCTAGTAATGTATTCAGGCTGAACCAATGCTACCTGTATATAGTGTAAAGTCCCAGGAGATGCTAGGCCCTGCATGGAAAGAAATGGATGGGATTCTTGGTTTCTCAACTGACTACTTTTGACCTAGTTACTATAGAATTCCTCATTAGTGATTTATAGCAGCTTCAGATCATCATCCAATCATTATTTCAAGTGCTACAAAGTCTCTTACTATTATTTTGGCACAAGAATGTCTGAAAGTTTCTAGAAGACACTCAAAGATACTGGTAAGAAATGCACCATACTGAGTTACTGTCAGGCCCATTAATAAGGCTTAACTGGATTAGTGACTGATTGAGTTAAATACAATTTGAGAAAAGTGCCATAACACAAATAACTTAGAATGCAGTTCCCAGTTGATGCATATTCCTGATCTAGTTCAGATGTACTAAACTAAATGTCTGACCTGTTGCTTTGCTGTGGGGTTGCATACTCTCAAAAATTAGCACCAGGTGCATCATATGTGTCCTTACTCTGTGATAGGCCATGGATATGAGTGAGACAGAGGTCTTTAAAGATAACTTTAAAAGAAGTACACTTTGCTTTCTGCTTATTGAATTGGAGTGATAGTCCTCCAGAGGCTTTTGTTTTAGCATATTATGTTCCCAGGCAGAGAGTATGAGGGACAGAGGGACCCTCACCTGGCAATTTTGGAGGGCTCGGCTGCCAACCTTTTCCAGCCTTAAGGGGAATAGTAGATGATTCTGTGCATGAATAAAACAGAAAATAAAACACTAATCCTTGCCTTTGCTGTGAGAGTAATTTGTCCTCTTTCAGGACTGACACTTCAACCTTCAATTTAATTTTTTCATTTTTTAATACAGTAATTTTGTCTTATTTTTTGTTTACTAGTTGTATTGGATGGATTTAGCACATCCTAAATGTATTTTAGCAATCAGTTTGATTCTGAAGTACAGATCAAATTTGGCAAACTGCAGGTATTGGAGAATACATACATTCTGACTGGCATATACATTTTGGAAAGATTGACTAAATTTGCACTAAAAACCTGATGAGCCTAGCTTTTTTTTGTATTTCTATCATACACAGAATTTTATTTTTCTATAGACAGAGTCAGAGGATTGAATCTGCAGCAATCTGAAATGCTAAAAATAATGTAGGAAAACTGAATCTAGATTTTTAAACAATCAGTTTTATTCTGGACACAACAATTGTCTTTGCTGTCAATAAAGATAACATTTACTACTGCAGGTAATTCTAAACAGTCACATGTGTTCTTTAAAATCAAGCGTGAGTGGCAAAGTCAATGCCACCATGCCATTGGAAGGCTGCTTTGAAATGTTCTGTTTACAAAAAAGCAGTGTTGACATAAATCAAGACTTGGTATATTCAACTGCTGTCATTTTAAATAAGAATCTACTCTAGGCTCTCCCTTTAATTGTTTGATATGATCATTGTCCTTACCAGAAGATCACATACAAAGGGTAGACATGGGAGAATGGGCAGGGCTGATGCAAATCAAATGGCCTTTGCAGAATAAAATAAAGGTTATTTTGTGCTACAAAGAAATGTGACAAGATTCATGATATTTTCTAACATGCCTGTGGAAACTACTGTCTCTTCCAATTATATCCAAGGTGAAACTGAGAGTAAGCATAGGTTCATGTGTTCTCTCTCTCCAACCTCTTTCCCTGCCCTTTCCCAACTCTTCTCACCTCTTGTTCTCACAGGATAATCAAATAGTGTATCAAGAGTGAAAGATGTTCCTCTTTATAAATGCTTGACTTTTAGTGAGCTCTTTCTGATGAGCTGAACAAAGAAGAGAAAGAATGAAGAAGAGTAAAGAAAATTTATTTTGAAACCAGCTTGACTTCTGGAAATGACACTAACACTGTGTTCTCTTCGCAGCAGATGTTTGCTGCTATTGTGAACTGGTTTTGGTTATAGATACTCTGCTTTGAAACACAGGACTGACAGCACCTATGTAACTTTGGTTGACCTCAAAAAAGCTAAGCAGCTTTGAGCCTGGTTAACATTTTCATGTGAGGCCAGGAAGAAAAACCCCAAAGCATT
Source organism: Vipera berus (assembly GCF_964194415.1). NCBI lineage: Eukaryota > Metazoa > Chordata > Lepidosauria > Squamata > Viperidae > Vipera > Vipera berus. Next base: position 41,908,959 of record NC_138209.1, on the reverse strand, counting down.
AACTAGATTAGAAAACTAGAGGAGGGGAAGAAGGTTGAACTCCCCAGAAAAAAAGGCAAACTTTATTTTGTTGCCAAGAAATCTAAATGGGTTCACAGAAGATGTCCTTGAAATAAATGAAATGAAATGTCTTCTAGATCTGTATGGAAATGGAGTTTGAAATATGAGGTATTACAACTGAGAGGTTTAACACTTGCCTTGTCTCAGATGTCAAAAACCTATTTCAAAGTAAAGCAGATTCATACAGGACATTCAGAAGCTTTTGTTATTCTAGTCCTAAACCATTGGTTTATAACCAAGTTGGCTGGCATAATAGAATATATGATTTAATATATCTGGAGGACACCAAGTTAGGGATGATTGGTATAAATACAAACTTCCTTTTTCTACATGGGAAGATTGAGTGCTACCTGAAAGTTTGTATGGCCACACTTCTGTTTTGATAGAGTTGTTTCTCTAGTCCCATGTAAAGCCATTTATCTTCTGAAAGACTGTACTGTGCATGGGGGTGATATAGAAAAGATTCTATCTCCTCTTATTTTAAAGAAAATGCATATCTTTTAAAGAATAAAGCATAGATATAAATGACAATGCATCTGTAGCGTGCAACCCATATCAGACTTTAAAGTGCAGTTTGCTTTTATTGATGCTTTCATCTGAAAAAACAAACAAAAGAAACCCTAATGTTGTAAATTCAAAAGACTGGGGATAAGAATACGATGGTGATACTGTGCATCACATATAAATCAGACAGTTCTAACAGAATTTCAATACATAAGGTTCATAATATCACCATCAGTAGCTCTTGAAAAAGCTTTGACTGCCTTTAAGAAGCAACTTAATTCTAAATCTCAAGAGAAGTCAATCAGTATACATCTACAGTATGCACTGGAATGCAAATTGCATACATTAGAGTCCTATTTCCCTTCCTTCCTTCCTAAAATACATCTTATAAACAGGGCTTTTTTTCTCATAGAACGCTCAGAACGCAGTTCCGGCACCTTTTTTGGATGGAACCTTGTAGGGTAGGTAAGGCGGGTTGTATGACATGTGTGAGTTCCGGCACTTTTTTATTTTACAAAAAAAACACTGCTTATAAAGTTCTTTGAGACAGTATGTCAGCCAACTGAGACAGAAAATAAGGGTCCCTTTCTGTTATATTTACCATTTGTTTTTCTAGTATGTTCTGTGAATGACCAACAGGAAGATTCTATACTTGCTGGGGAAGAGACAATTTTAACTAGAGAGTATAGTCAAATTACATCACATGATGTCAGAGTTTTATTCAGAATTCATATTACCAGCCCGTGTATTATTTCATAGACAATATAACATAAATAATCTAAGATAAAATGAAGCAGAGATTTTAAACCAGTAGGATTTCCAAATATGAAATCATCATGAAGTGTTCTCACCATAGGAATCTTCGAAATTATACAGCACACAAGCCTTCTCTACATATTTTTTTTTTCCTGAAAACCAATAGTTCTAGTGGAAATAATATAAACAAGTCATTCCCAGAAAATGTCACAATCGTAAAACACGTTTGCAAGACTTGTCTCAGCATGGCTGCTAACTTTTGAGGAATTGAACATTTGTTAGCCGAATGAACTCGCAGAAGTTACATTCTAGGGCAGGGGTGTCAAACTCAATTTCACTGAGGGCTGCATCAGCATTGCGGTTGCCCTCAGGGGGCTGGGTGGGTATGGCCAGGGTGGGTGTGGCCTACTGGGTGGGCATGGCTAGAGTGCGTATGGCCTACTGGGTGGGTGTCGCCAGCTCTACATCGTTCTCATCAAGGGTGCCTATGGGAGCCTGGGCAGGAGTGAGACAGATCTGAGGGTCTCTGGCAGAAGGAGGGTCTCTGGGCCAGGGCCAAGGCAGTGGGGGCCATTCCCTCACTGTTTCCAGGGTGGCTTCATGGGCCACATGAAACCACTTCGCGGGCCGGATCTGGCCCCCAGGCCTTGTGTTTGAGATGTCTGTTCTAGGGAATAAGGGGAACAAACAATCACCTTGTATATGATAACATGATTGCATATATGCATGGGTTATATGACCTCTAAAATGATTTCTGAGGATGTAATGGTATTTAGGAGTGACCTTGGGACAAAGGAAGGAGAGCCATAGATGGGCAACTGACATGTAAAAGATGTGTTAGATCACAGAAGGAGGGATGGCATTGGAAACATTTCAGAAGAGACCCTCCCTAGTGTTCTAGAGCAGTGGTCTCCAACCTTTCCAGCTTGGCAGACTGGTGGTGGTGGTGGCAATGGGATGGGTGGGGGGGAGGGAATGGTTTTGTGCACATGCACACTTTCGCAGCTCAGTTCTGAACGGGCTGGGGACTCCTTTTCTATAGAGTAAAGGAAAAGAGGGGATAATTACTTTCAAACTTGCAAGATTCTTACTGTAACCCAGGGGTGTCAAACTTGCAACGTCACGTGACATGTTGCGACATATTACAACTTTTTTTCCATTGCTGGCAATGGGGTGGGTGTAGTTTTGGCATGATGCATCTGGCCCCTTCAAACTGATCACGGGGCAGTCCAGGTTGGAAGCACAACCAAGACTATTAGCATTAGCTTCATTGTGAGGCTAATGCTAATAGTCTTGGTTGTGCTTCCAATCGGGACTGCCCTGCAGGGCTAACAGAGGGAGACTGGGCTGAGAAAAAATGAAGCCATCAGTGAATGATGTCCTTGATGCTGAGGACATTTTAATTCACATGTTCCTAACCTCTACAAGAGTTTGGTTTTATCCGTGATCAGTTTGAAGGGTTTTGCAGCATTTCCTTCAGAAAGGGGGATATTTTTGGAAAGTTTCTCATTCTACAGAAGTATTTGTGTTTATTTTGCATTCAACAATTAGTCCTGCATTTTTCTTGTCTCCAAAGTAGAAATTTTGGAGGGGATGAAGGAAGAGTAAAGGGGTTTACTTTGAAACAGGTTTCAGTTTAAGGATTTGCATTCAGATTTGTTGCTTTTTAAATCATTCATCTAAATTTGATTATTGGATAAATGTGTTTTGGTTAGGAGTCTGTTCAGGAATGACATAATCAAAGCAATATAATAACCCCCCAAAGGACATCTCTCATATGAGATGTTTTGCTTGACAAACCAATGAATTTGAACTGTGAAAGAGTTTACTGCCTTCTTGATTAAAATATGATTATAAATTACAATGTTAAGCTGCAGTTCTGTCATGGGCTTATGCTCTCAAATTTGTCCTTGAGCTAAACAGTGAAAACAACCACTTGTTGGTTGGATGTTTTGAAGTTCTCTTCAGCCTAATTACACATACATACATACATACATACATACATACATACATACATACATACATGATTCATAGATCATGGACAGAAATAGCATAGTGTATGTAACATGGATTGCTTCCTTCTGTATTGATGGTTATCTGTCACCTTGAAGGAACACATTTTGCACTGATTTGTCTGCCAATAGATCCCTCTGCACCTGCTGTTGAATTTGTATGCAGCTATGAAATTTGTATGCAGCATATATTGTAGCTCATGCCCCATGCTATTAGCTTTTAAGCTTTCAATTTTTAGCAGCAAGAATCAGCAACCAAAGCAAGCACCTGCCATGACCTACATGCCATAATAAGAGGATCTATTTACTCAAGATCCTACCTGCTTTTCCCAATTTGCCTTTTCTGTCTGTCTGTACTATCGAAGCATGTAAGCAGTGATGAGAGCAAGCCAGACTGGATGGCTTTAAAAAGGAGAAGCACTTGCCTCTTTCTTCTGAAATTTAAATTGCACAGTTCTAGGACTGGACAATCTATTTTGTCCTAGTGAAATAATTTTTGCTTGCTGTTCTTAATGAATCTTGAAAGACATGACAACTAAGGAAGTAGTGACAAAGGGTGGGCCAGTTCAGGAAAGATTATGAATTAGGAATATCTTGTTCAAGAGCTCCAAACTCTACAAACCTTCTATATTGACATGAAAAGTTCAGGTCCATGGAATGCTTGAGAATTGCTATGATACTCTAAGGCTGCATGCTGGCTGGGGAATTCTGAGAACTGGTCCATACATCTTAAACTTGCTGAGGAAAAATTGTTCTAGTGTGTAGCTTCATATTGGAGTCTATTAGAATCATCCCAAAACCAAGTGTATATTATAGGGAAATAAGCCAATGGCATCCAGGCATTTTGAATTTCAATTTCTATTAGCCCCAAACAGCATAGCAATGGTAAGGATCATTAAGACTCATGTTCCAAAATATCAGGGGGGTACCAGATTGTCTTCCCCTACTTTAACAAATATCCAACTCTTTCCTATATTTGCAGGTTTACATGATCAGTGATGGTGGATGTTTTCTTTCACTAAAATGTGGCTGCCATTTATGATTTCTCAGAATGGTAAGCTTTTGATGAACTTTAAATTATTCCAGCATATAACTTGAAAACCACAAATCTGAACAACACAGTGCCATCAAGAATAATATTTTCAATGTGGGATGATATTTTTCCTCAGTTTATTAATATTGAGCTGTCTAAAAAGTTTAATCTGCATTTTCCCAACTTTCAATTATCTTATATTAGCATTATTTACATTTACAATGTTTGTTCACATGCAACAAATAATTTTATTTACATGATAGTTCTTTATCTAGACTGGATATAGTATTCCTCCCTACATTATCCTGCTTTGTAAATATTTGTTATATCATGCTATGATTTTGCTCCTGTGCTAGCCAGTTAGCAAGGACCTACTCTTGTTTATTGGCATGGTGATTCTAAAAGTAGCTTGGGGATATCAGCACTTTGCACTTTCAAATATAACACCTTCTGGGTATAAGCCAATCATAAAGTTGAATGAATCATAGGAAAACAAAGAAAATTTGAAAAGTTGGAGAGCAAAAGTGATGGATGCACAAAGCAAGATGAATTTGTTTAACTGGGAAGTTCCCCCAATTTTTTCCCAAGAATGTTATCAACATTCTCATGATATAAAATACAAATGAAAATAAAGATAATGGGGAAATGGGGAAAGGAAAGAAAGGGAAAAGATTTGTAGGGCAAAAGGGAAAAGAAACAAAAAAGCATTGACTTCCCAAGTTACAAAATTGAATTACAACCTCAGTTTTTTTTATTTTACCAACTAAATAAGTACTAGCCATTTCTATAATAACCAACTAGATTAATCAGCAGAATCCAAAATCAAGAGTTCATTTTTCTGTTTTGAGTGCAAAGTCCAGAAATGGTTTCCAAGTAGAGACAAAACTAGATATATTCTGTTCTCTAATTGAAACAGTCAATTCTGCCATCTCTCCTGGCTCCATTGCTTTTTCCATCCATTCTTCTATTGTAAGAATTGATGGATTTTTCCATTTTGTGCATATAGAATTCTTGCTGTAACCAACATATGCAATAACAAAGTTCCAAATATTTTTTGGATGTTTTCCCAAGTTGAAAGTTCTGAACCTCTCTATTATGTTGGTATGCTTTAGGAGAAAGTAAATTATTTGTATTATTTATATTCCATTGATGTATTGGGGGGAGATTTTTGTGGGTACAATCTAAACCAGGCAATAAGCCATTTTTTCTGCAGGTAACTCAACTGCAGTAACAAAAACAATCTGAGAAAAATGAAGCAATGATCTGTTTCCTTACTAACTTGTGATGGTAAACACATTAAAAATCAAGATTCCCAGAACAGAGAAAAACATCTCCTTTGTTTCTCACAGTCACCCTGTCTCAGGCACTTCTTCTAACAGCCTTACTCTCATATTTTTGTTTTGTTTTGCGAATTCTCTTCTTGCACAGAACCAGCCAACAAGCCTCACAGGTGGCCAAGAGGTAACTGCAAAAATGGCAGCCAGCTGGCACCTGCCCATCTCTTCCTTCTTTCTTCAGTGCATTTGCTTTTGGAGCTGAGGAAAAACAGAAGAAACACATTTGTATTACCCAAGGAGGATAGTTATCAATGCCTTGGCTATAGGAAGAAGGTTGAAAATCTGAGGACCAAAGGCAGATTATTCATAGGGAAATGTATGAACTGTTGCTTCAGTAGAAAATGCAACATTGTCTTTTTAACTGAACTGCAGAATCCAAGAACATATCACAGGTAATGGCACCAATTCTGGATTGTCATGTTATTCACTCTGCACCCCTTGTGTGTGGAGGGGGCTTCAGGGTGGAAGAGGAATACAGCCTACTCAAGGTCATGCATCAATTCAAAGAGAAATTCACAAAAACAGTCCACACTTTGTCCATCACCTATTCATGTTTGTACAGGTGGTTGTAATTAATGTTACCACAGGGGAGATGGCTGGGGCATATTTGGGAAGGCCTCTGCATGTAAAATCTGGGACTTTGCCTTGATTGGGTAGAAGGTTTATGACACTCATTACTGCATCAGATGGCTGTAGCTTGAATAATGAATATTTACATAATCTTCACCTCTTACATCAGAAACATTGTATGCCTCCTGCTTCAAGGATATCATAAAATTAATGCCCACTCTCATTATTAATAGAGCAAATTTTGCACCTTAATCATCAATATATATTCTTTGTGCTAAAAAAAAATCCTGTCTTAAAACAACCACTAATGATTTAAATTTCCTCATAAGAGTGGTACTTTGGGCTGAAGGAAGCTTTGGAATAATTTATTTAACGATAAGGATCATGTCCAGAACATTCAGCTCTGGAAACTTTGCTTTCTTGATAAGCAGATTGATTCACTAATTCATTATCATGCACTTCTGGCTTTCTCAGCTCTTATGTGTGATTCACTGGGTTGTTTAAAGCGTCATCAGCTGCTGTAAATTGATTTCTTTCCCTAAGAGTAGACATCAGGAATTATTTCTTCTTTTTCAGCTGCAGTTACAAAGCAGCTTGTTTTTGTGTCAAACATAAAGTGTACCTTTAATTTATTCACTCTAGAAGAAAATGCATAATATACTTTCAGCACAGCATTTGTTTAGTACACTTAATACATTAATAGTTCAATATGATGCATATGTACTTATAATTTAATTCTAGGTATTGGGCATAGCTTTCTTCCAGGAAAGCAAGTTCAGGTTTTACATCATCCTTTTTAATTTATTTTGTTTTCCAAATGACCCAAATTTAGTATCATTCAATACATGGAAAAAAGGATATTTCATGAAGGCTTCTCTCACTAGATGGAGGCTTACAGCATTTTACTTCTCCCCCATAGGAATTAATGGCATTCAGCAATGCTCCCTGAATAAGATCATGGTGTCCAGGATACATCTGATTTCTTGAGCTTGGTAACTGGAATCACACTGCATAGTGGCATCCAGAAACCTGTCACTAGTCATATAGGAGTGCAATCAGATGTTGAAAATAGTACAGAAAGTTGGAAACTCATTTAGAATGACAATGCTCATTTTAATCCTTAATATTTAAAGAAAAATATTAGTACTTGTAGTTCGCTGGCAGCATTTGAGGCTCTGAATGTACTGGCAAAGAGATGGAAAAGCTTTTAGTTGATTGCAATACACATATTAGATTAAATTCTTGGACCTGACAATTAACTTTTGTTAGTATTACTGTTTCCAACACTGCAGTATAATTTACAGGGTTTTTGCATTTTGGATAGCACAAGAAGAGGGACTGTGTATTTTCATGCCTTCAAAGTATTTAAATGGCTCCTGTAGCCACCAAAATGCAAAAAAGAATATCCTATTTATAGAATTTATGCTTGTTTCAGATGGATGTATTTGAGCAGTTATGTAGGTGATGATTTAGTCTAACAGACAAATGCCTTGTGTGCTTGCTGTTTTCACGAAGCATAACCCAGCTAATATTGAACCTGCTCCTCTCGTCTTTGGCCTTCTCCCAAAGAACGGCTAGTTGTCTCTTTGCAAACTACCGTGTTGGTGGCATAGTTGTTTATCTGTTTATTGTGCAGGTATATTACCTACGCTGTTATTCTAATTATAATATCAGGAACCTCGGTTGCCCTTCTGCAGCCCTTGAGGGCATTGTTGTTTGTACAGGAAAAAAAAATCTCCAAACACCTGTGCTCAACTTCAATATTTCATTCCTTTGTGAAATTAGGGCATTACAGCTCTCGGCAGTCAATCTTCCTACTTTCCCTTCCCCCTATAGCATCATGCTCATAAAGCCTCCAACGTCCTGGAGTTTGCATAAGCTTTCTTTGTTATTTATCCTCCCACCCATATGCACACACACACACACACACACACACACACTATAGAAGGGCTTCTATATTAATGGCTTAGCGTGTCTTCACAAAATTTGCAGCCATTGAGCATAGCTCCTGTATATAGTTTTGGTACCATGGCAACATGCCACCATGCTTACAGCTGCTGAGAAAAGCTTCTGTGAGGCAAGTTTCAGGTTACCTCAACATGCCTATGGAGCTGTTTCTTCAAGAGCATTTCTTTACATTTTTTTAACCACCAAACTTCTCTTACTGCCTGTCACACCTTATGCAGAAGCCTCAGAAAGGGTAGTTGTTTATAAACTCATGGAAGAGGAGAGTGAGAGCTTGTTCTTCTTTGTTCTTTTTATGGAGGAACAATAACGGGATGGTTCTGAGTATTGGACACAGGCAAAAAGGAAATCTAGCTAGCCAGCAAGCTTGAGATTCAGTTAACTATGACAGGGGTGTCCAAACTTTTTTCAAAGAGGGCCAGATTGGATGAAGTGAACATGCTGGAGGGCCGAACATTTTTCCGAACATTCTTTGAACAATTACAATTAAATGCAAATGAATTATTTTATGCCAAGTTAATTGCAAATGGCATACTTTTCATTTTATAACATAAGATCAACTGACAGCTGAGTTTTCACAATGTATTTTAAATAAATTTAAAAAAAAAACTTACTGTGTGAGCTGTTACCAGAGAGTCTGACCTTGTCAAACTTACTTTGACAAGGTCAGACTCTCTGGTAACAGCTCACACACTTCCACCACTTCACAAATTCTGCTAGGCCAGGGCCCTACCTACCCCTGTCCAGCTCCCCACATCCCAGCCCATAAAATGGCTGTGAAACACAGAATGCGCGCACGTGCACACACACACACACAGACACACCCGCCCTTCCCTGGACGTCGCCTTCACCCAGGGGAGCCAGAGGGCTTCGAAGCCGGGGCAGCTCCGGCGGCAAAGAAGGCGCGCCCTCGCTGCACCGGCACAGATGCCGCGCCAAGCCCGCGGCGGGGGGAGGAGCGTGGCGGTTCGGCCAGACAGGAAAAGGTGCGGGAAGCGGCCGCCGCCTAGTAACGGCGCCCGGGCTCACAACGTGGAGGCGGTGTAGCGAGGCTGACGGTGCGCGCCTGGCCTGGCTGAGCGGGAGAAGGGCCTGGCGGGCGGAGTCTCTGAGCTGGTGCCAGGCAGAGCAGAGCGGGCGCCCCGGCCGAGCTTTGCTCAGCAGCAGCGCAGCCCGGCCGGCCACTCCCTCGGCGCTCTTCCCTCACTGGACCGCGGCCGCCTCGCCCTGAGCGCGCGCTTGCTCGCCGCCTCCACGTTGTGAGCCCGGGGGCCGTTACCAGGCGGCGGCCGCTTCCTGCTTTTCCTGCCTGGCCGAACCGCCACGCGCTCAGCCAGGCCAGGCGTGCACCGTCAGCCTCGCTGCACCGGCACAGATGCCGCGCCAAGCCCGGGGCGAGGGGAAGGAGCGCGGCGGTTCGGCCAGGCAGCCGGCCCTTCAACCCACCGGAGGAGCAGCAGATCAGCGCGGCCGGAGTCGGGAAAGCCACTAGAAGGGGGAGGGGAGTCACCTCTCCCCGCTGGGGGGTCGCCCAGCCCGTCCCAGGAGGCTGTCATTTCTGCAGCCGAAAAAGTCGTCTCGGATTCCATGGCGGAAGGTCACCCCCGGGACTCCAGCGCCAGGCAGGGCTGAGAGGGGGAGGGGGGGAGAAAGGGAGGGAAGGAGACAGGGAGGAGAAAGGACGAATGGGGGGAGGGAGGGAAGGAGAAAGAGAGAAGGAAGGAAGGAAGAAGAGAGAATGGAGGCAGGAGAGAGGAAGAAGAAAGAGAAAATAGAGAGAGAGAGAGAGAGAGAGAGAGAGAAAGAAAGAAAGAAAGAAAGAAAGAAAGAAAGAAAGAAAGAAAGAAAGAAAGAAAGAGAAAGAAAGAAATCGGAGGCTTGGACAGACCCCGCTCAAGGCTCCGGGGCCGCCGCCACGGAATGCCCAGCCTCGGGGGGGAGTCTTCTGCAGGCGTGCCCTGGCCCCCTCCCCTCCCCTCCCTCCCACGGCCCGTCCCCAAGGCGGCGCCCGCGGGTCCACGGACTCAGAGCACGCAGAGGGCGAAGGCGCCGGCCACGCTCTCGCTGTCGCGCACCAGGAAGCTGCCGGCCCGCCTGGCCCACGCCAGCAGCTCCTCGGCCGCCACCCAGCTCAGGTCCTTGTGGTACCAGAGCGGCCAGCCCGGCACCACCGGAGCCCCCGTGCCCGGGAGCCCCAGCGCCACCGGAGCCGCCGCCATGGGCAGCCGCGGCGCGCAGGGAAGGTGCTCAGCGGGACGGGCGAGCAGGCCGAGACCCCCGCCGGCCACCCCCACCTCGCCCACAGCGCCGCATGGCCCGACCGGAGACACCCGGCCGCTCAGGGCATGCCCGGCCCAGCGGCTCCTCCTCTGGGCTGCGCTCCGGCCAGGATGAGGGCGCGATCCGCTCTCCGCGTGCTTCCCCTGCGCACTGGAGCCGCCCCGGGCCCCGAGCAGGCCTGGCGGAGGAGGAAGAGGAGGCGGAGGAAGCCGCGTGGAGCCCCGGAGCCTGGCTGGCGGCAGCTGGGCCGGCCTGCGCTTCCTGGGGCGGCCCCTCGGCGGGGGAGGCGGGAGCAGCTCCTGAAGGGGCGGCCCTCAATCAGAAGGGAGGGCCATGGGAGGGCCGCATTTACATACAGCAGGGAGGGCTGTTGAGGGCCGTATTAAACCGCCCCGCGGGCCGCAAATGGCCCGCGGGCCAGACTTTGGACATGCCTGAACTATGATGAACCCTTGGCTGTAAAACTATGAATATTAAATGTAAGCAGGCTTTCATGTTATTTTGATTTCATTTAAATTTGCATTTTAAAATTTTAGAAATGGATGGGCAGATAATTTAGAAAACTCTGAAGCTGCAGCATAGTTTGTTTGTTTTTTTGTCCCATAAGTTCTCCTGTTAGCCAAACTATCCATCTTGGTTGTGTCATTCTTTCATTTCAGAAACTTTGCTTGTAAACTAAGCAGACTGCCTTAGAATACTGCACAGACACAGCAGACAATAAAAGCAAGAAAATAGAATGGATTAGATATTGACATTTGGCCATCGACAGAAAATAAGACCCAGAGTACATTTAGAAACTTGGCATTCAGAGTGAAATAAATATTTCAGCCCACTCAGATATACAAAGACAGAGTAGCTCAAGGTCAAAAAGCATTCACTACCATTTTAATAGCAGTTGTAAATTCATGAAGAAAAGATGAATCTTGTATGCTGCATAATGGATTTTTTTCTATTTTAAACTGTGCCATAATTTTTGCATTTATGTTCAACATTGATCAGGCATTTTCTAATGTCCGAGATGATTCTTTAGTGTGTAGCTTGGGGATGAACATCTGTGGCTGGCAGTGGTTTCCAGACACATTTATTAGGTGCCTTTATGAACAGAATGACAGGGTTTGTGTGTGTGTGTGTGTGTGTGGTGGCTCAGCAGTTAAACACACTGAGCTGGTCAGCTGGAAAGCTGAGAGCTGGGTTCAAGACCCAAATGCTATACAACTGGGTGAGCTCCTGTTACTTGCCCCAGTTCCAATCTAGCAGTTCAAAAGCATGCAAATGTAGATTCTCTGTGCCTTGGCTTATAGTCATGGAAATGTGCTTGGACAATGCTGGCTCCCTTGGCTAAGAAACAGATGAGCACCATTCCCTAGAGTCAGAAATGACTGGACAAGGGAAAACTTTACCCTTACTTTTATGAACACACTGCTGAAATTCAGCAGGAATTTGACCTCTTCAGAGATAGAAGAGGTCAATGAAGCTTCTGCTATGCCTCAGACCTTTACTGTTAAGTACCACATATGAGATTCCCACCACATACAAATCAGACTACACATTGTTCCTGAGAACCTCTCTGCTGCCAGCCTCCCTCTGCAATAAACCCCTCCTCCAAGGCACAATTTCATTTTTCCCTGATGCGGAAGCTTTGTCTGGACAAGATAGCTCAGTCAGGGCTAGCTACACTCTGAACACTTCCCCTTTGAGCTGGTGTGTTCAGTTACATGAAAATAGTGCAGATGTTTGAACTGGTGCAAAATGTGACACTCAATATTTTGACTGGCACCACTTACTTGGATTTGAGTACTTTATACAGAGTGTAATGCAAAGTGCTGCTATTTCTTCTTTAGGCTGTAAACTTCTTAATCCTCTTAAGGCTGTAGACTTCTTGAAAGACAGATACATGACAAAATGTTTCCTCTCCTTTCCCTATGTTTGTACATTAAAGTACTATCCAGTCATCATCTACAGTTACACCTGTGAGAAGTAAGACCTACTTTCATGGGAGGGAATATTTTAGCCCCAGGAACATGCTGATGAGATGCTATCCTTAGATGAATTCAACAACCATAACATTGTTCCCTTTATTTCCACACATTAAATAATCATATCTTCTGGCTGTTAGTAATTTTTTTCAGACATACTAAGCTACAATAATGTGCTTGATTTGATTTCACTTTAGTGTCATATGGGAAGTCAGTCATGCTAGTTCATAAACCATAAACTATGACATAACCAGCTGTCAAGTATAACAGAAGCCATAATTAATAAAATCATGCAATGTTGAATCCACCAAAGTTATGGATTTTGATCTTTTGAAATCTGATTTTTATTTACATCAAATGTGTCACTTTTAGATTTATAAAATTACTTACATTTGTGTCTTTTTACATTTAAGACACCTAGAGAATTTTGGATTTCACTATGGAAAGACTTTATAGGATCATTGAATAATTATATTTTATAATAGGGAAGAAATAGAAGTCTGCATATGTGAATTTAATATGATAAATTCAGGAAAAGGTGCGTTAGGCTTAAGTGCCTAGAGTTTGATTCTTACAACATTAAGGGGTAAAAGTATGACATTCAGTCTGCCCCTTACTATTGTGTAGTGGGTTCTGGAAAAACGCCAGGCAGAGGAGTACAGCAAGCAGCTCTTTATTGTGCATGAAACTGTACTGAGAAATCAGGGCTACCTGTGCCCCTTATATACCTGGCCAGGTACACAATCAACCAATCATTTCAAACCTCAGATTTCCCGCCGAAAGCTGATCCCTGTCACAGCAGTTTCGGTACAGCGCCACCTGGTGGTATTGGCTGTGCAGCTGCTGCAATTGTTCACATTTTGCTAAAAATGCTGGTAGATTTTTACCTTTTTAATGCCTCTTTTAATGATGGTTAAAACAAAAGGGCCTTTGATTGCCCTGGAACTAGCAGTTCTGTCTGCACTATCTATGTGTACAAAGTAGCTTCTACCAACAAGAAAAGAGGTGGAAGAAGACTGTTGTTTTAAAAGGAGGGGATTAAAATCTCTAATCATGTATTCTAATAGCACCTCTTTTTTACACACAGCAAAGGAGTGAATGCTTCCTTTCCCCCCCTACCTCTTTTAAGCCATTCCAATATTTGTAACTTGAATTAGCAGAACAGCTGTTGACCTTTTCAGCACACAGTGCACAGAAAAACCGATCAGAGTTCCTAGCAGGTCACAGAGAGCTGTTTCTTAGATAGCAGTAAGAACTAGAGGACTTTAGATATTATTTTGGAAGTTAATCTAACCAATTTATTCTCCAACAGGTAGTAGTCTGTGGTTACTTTATGGTATCCCCTTCTATTTCTCTGTATCCACAGGGCACAAAAGTTCCTTTCAGCAGTCTATTCAGAATCAATCACTTTTTAAAAACCTAATCAATAGAAACAGAACTGATATTAAATTTGGTACTATTAACCACCAATGATTCTACTTATTTTAGGTATTGATAAAACCTTAGCAAAATTCAAGTGGAGGGTCTGGAACTTACTCAGTTGCATAGGGCCAAATTTTCCATCTTTATGGTAGTAGAATTGTCCCACTCTCCATAGCTGTTTTTGAAAGACAATACTTGTTCCGCAGGAGATGTTTTTATCTCTGGCTTGTTTCAATATACTACACATTAGGTCGAAAACTGAAAGATATTTCAACCTCTCATATGGAAATCATATTTGTATCTGTTTAAATATAGAGCAGACATGTCAAACACAAGGCCCGGGGGCCGGATCTGGCCCGCGAAGTGGTTTCATGCGGCCCGCGAAGCCATCCTGGAAACAGTGAGGGAACGGGCCCCACTGCCTTGGCCCTGGCCCAGAGACCTTCCTTCTGCCAGAGACCCTCAGATTTGTCCCACTCCTGCCCAGGCCCCCATAGGCACCCTTGATACAAACGATATATAGCTGGCCATGCTCACCCAGTAGGCCATACACACTCTAGCCACGCCCACCCAGTAGGCCATGCCCACCCTGGCCATACCCACCCACCCCCCTGAGGGCAACCGCAATGCTGATGTGGCCCTCAATGAAATTGAGTTTGACACCCCTGATATAGAGGCTGAATCAACATCTCATGTATTATTAAAGTGTCCATATAATACACAAGTGTGATCAGAACTTTTAAATCAATTCATTAGAACATATAATCTTCCTCGTGGCAATAGCTTTTTTTTCAAATTCTATTGATTTTCTAATATTACATTCACATATTTCAAAAGCAACATGGTGGCTGAGTAGTAGTAATTCAATTACATACAGATATCATTAGTACAGATTTCAGATTGCTACCATAAACATTTCCTCACTTTTTCCCTTTATATATACTGTCTATTTGTAAATTAAAACACAAGTTTTATCTTATTAATCACACAGAAAATAACTTTCTTACATATATCCACAGCTTTTAGTTTACACATATTCTAGTTGTTTTAACATACAATCTTTTAGACAATCAATGACCTAATAGATTTTTCAGTTTTAATTTCCACTAATATTTAAATTTAACATTTGATATTTATCATTCCCAAGATTTTTAATATACTTCCAATTCATCTATCACCATTCCTCACAAAATCTAATATTCAAAATACACATCCCGTCTACTTAACTTCTCACCCTCTATGTCAACAAATTAAGGATACAATATGATATCCTTCCTTTTTGCTAGTTTTCAGATTTTTTTAAGTAGTAATCAAAATTTCTTTTCATTTCAGTATTTAATATTTCCTCTCTCTTCCTCTTTGTATCTACTATCTCTTGCTTAAACTAATAATTTTCATTTTTAATGTTCCATATAGACGTATTTATTACTTTCAACAATAGGTTTTTAGCTTGTCTACATTATTCACCTTTACATGACCTTTATGCACAAATCAATATTCAAATTAGCTATTTGTATTTATACTGCTAAATTGTAATGACCTTTTTTTCCCCTTTATCTCAGTTCATAACAATATCTTGTGTTCAACATGCACATCTTATCTATTTAAGTACATTCTGTTTTGGATTTCAATAAGATGGTCAAAACTCCATTCTTCTTGAGTCTTATTCTGGCTTTTTTCCTTTGCCAAGTCATCTTCCATGTCCTTGTTTTTGGGTCATCAAACTAATCTCCTTATAATATCGAGGATATTAATTGATATTGGCAAAACCATCCGGTCGCCATTTTTTTAGAGGACTTGTAGATCTAGTGGGTCATCTCTGTATTCTTCCATATAGATGTGGTTGTTCTGAATTGTTTATCTTCTCATCCAACTGTTCTTTTCCTAGATCCTCTAATTCCTTCTGAGTTGTATAAGAAACCTTTTCCTTTTTCCAAGTTGTCAATGTCTTTTCTGGATTTTCAAATGTCAATATTTGTTGAATAGTAGATTCTTCTGTCATAGTATTTGAATGTTTCATTTTTTCTATTGTATTTTGTATAGATGGTTCTTTAGTTGTAGTCAAAGTTTGGGCTTTCATGTATGGGCCTTCTTCTTGTTCCTTCCCATAGCCTCTTAGTATTTCATTGGTTGTGGTAACAGTTTGAATTAGTGTTTGTTGCTCTTCATCTATAAGGAAATTTTGTTCCTGGTCTTCCTCCATATTGGAATTTTAGACTAAAGGCTTTACACTTAGAAAATCCAAAAGAGAGAAAAAGGTTTTTTTTCCAGGTAGGGAACACAGAGCCTTTCACAGCTGTTGTTTCAAAATTCTCAAGGCTATGTATCTTATCTATTTCCCTGGGCAGTCAACCAGGCCCCTTTTAAAGTTTCCCTTTAAAGTTTCCCTAATCTTTTCAGTTTTTCCATATATATATATAAAAAATAAAGGGAACACTTAAACAACACAATGTACCGTGTCCACATGCTTTGAGAAATAAAGTTCCAATTGGGATTCAGTTACTTTTTCAATGTTTAAAATGCCCCTGGGTATTTAGTCACCGCTCTTTCTGGAGGGAGAGCTAAAGTCCCCCTTCCCTCACCGCAGGGGGGAGAATGCTTAGCAGCTTAAGGAGGTACAGAAAATAATTAGGTTGTAAAAGAGGTAGATCTCACCCAGTCTCTTCCGCACTGCTTTAAGAGTTGCCTGGCGGAAAATGTGACTTTGGCTGTTCACAGCCTAGGGATGAGCCATAATGGCCGGTCCTTTTGTCCACTGGTTTGGAAGGATTGCCAGGTCTAACGGGAGAGTTGAGGCTCTCCCACAATCCAGCAAGCATCCCTCATTGCTGGTCACCTCTTCAGGGCAACTTTTGGCCCTTTTCAGGGGCCCCCAGTGATGCAAAACTGGATGGGGGACAGTGATCAAGTCTCCCAGCCATCCATAGCAGCTGCGTGGCAAACCGGAAGCCAGCAATAGCTTTTTTTTTTAAGTGACCAATTTTTAGGTGTATTAACATTAGTACCTCAAAGGTGCTTTTCAAATGGTAGCTTGACTTTCTTGGTTTTTTTCCTTAAAAACCAAAAAAGCTTCTTGAATGAGAAGCAAAATGTTTTCAAGAGAAAAACCAAGAAAGTCCAGTTGCCTTTTGAAAAGCACCATTGTGAATAAAATGACCTGGACTGAGAATCTTGATAGACATTAATAGCAGTGGTGATTTTTTTAATTAGTAGATTTAACTTATGAAAAATTACAGGTGCTTTCCTCACAGTTCCTCACAGAGATGTAATTTTTATATATGTGTTTTAAATCGTATATATTTAAATATATGTTGCTTGATCAATAATAATAATAATAATAATAATAATAATAATAATAATAATAATAATAATAATAATAATAATAATAGTAATGATGATAATGTCTGGTTCATTGATATTGCAATATCACATGATGCACGAATTGAAGAGAAACAGCTGGAAACAATAACGAAATAACACGATCTGCAAATAGAAGTTGAGTGATTGAAGAAATCAATGGTTGTACCAATAGTAATAGGAGCCCTTGGAGCCATACCCAAAGGGCTGCCTAGATACATGGAAATTTTGAACTTATTAAAACCTGAATATCCTGCCTTTGCAAAAAACAAAAACAAAAAATCTCTACTTGGAACTGCCTATATACTCAGATGCTACCTTAACAGCTCTTAGGTCCTTGGTTAGGACTTGAACTGTTAGGTTTTTACCAGTCCTAGACTGTGAATCAAACTGAAGATTAACAATAACAAGAGCAGCAGCAGCAACAACAACAGTAATGACATTGACGGACTCTACTTACCAAGGAGCATACGTGAGCATGAAATGTTGCAAGCACACCTGACAATTGAAGGAAAAAAGGGACATTGGAAAAATATCTGAAGAACAGTGGAGAAGACATACTGAAGCTGCTATACCTTAAATGCTTATTGAAAGACCAAACCGGCCTACAAGAAAAATCAAATGAAGAATAGAAAAGAACTTACATGCCCAAGTTTTACTTGTCCAGTACAGTGAAGAACTAGCAGGCAAATAGGTAACAAGACCTGGCAGTAGCTAAGGACAGTTGAAGAAAGAGAGAGGGAGAGAGAGGTTAATTCTGGCTACACAAGACCAAGCCTTAAGAATAAATGCATTCAAAGCTAGAAATGAGAAGAAAGGGGAAAAAATCAGCAAGTGCTGCCTTTGCAAAGAAGCTGAAGAAACAGTGAACCTCTATTAGCTGCTGCAAGAAGGTCATGGAGACTGATTACAAATGAAAGCATGACAAAGTAGCAATAATGGTGCATTGGAAGATCTGCAGGACACACCATATATCTGCAAGCAAAATCTGATGGGACCATAAAATAGAGAAAGTCAGAAAATGAAGAAGATAAAGTACTCTGGGATTTTAGAATTCAGGCTGACATGTACCTGCCATATAATAACCAGGTTAACAAGTGTTGATAAGAAAGACAAAAAAGTCTGAAAGGTGGACACAGCTAAAGAAAAAAACTAAAGAAAATAGCAAAATGCAAACAGTTGCAAATAGAACAATTGTGGCAAAAGAAAGCAAAGATAGTACCAATTGTAATAAGTGCCTTGAGTGCAATCCCAAAACACCTGACACCAATGGTACACTACTGACATTGCTAAAACATCTATCCCAGCACTTGCCACACTTCCCAAGCCTGACTCAACATCTTCAGAAGAGTTTGGTGTGTGTTCAGTTCCTCCCTTGCACTCATTCTGCCCACTGACTGATTATACTGATTGGGAAGAAGACAATAGTAGGAAAATCTATTCATCATTGCCCTTAGAGTGTCCTGCCATAAGCCTGTAGGGGGGCCTTCGCCCAGGTTTGCCTGGTGCACCAGTTGCGGCCCTATCTAGACTGGGATGCCTTGCGTACAGTCACTCATGCGCTTGTGACCTCTCATTTGGACTACTGCAATGCTCTCTACATGGGGCTGCCCTTGAGGACCACTCGGAGGCTTCAACTGGTGCAGAATGCAGCTGCGCAAGTGGTGTTGGGGGTCTCCCAATACTCCCATGTTACACCTCTGCTCCGCGAGCTGCATTGGCTGCCAGTTGCCCTCCGGGTGAGATTCAAGGTGCTGGTAATGACCTATAAAGCCCTACATGGCATGGGTCCGGATTACCTACGGCAGCACCTGCTGCCGGCATCAACCTCCCTCCATCCAGTGCGCTCCCACAGAGTGGGCCTCCTCAGGGTGCCTCCGATCAGAGAATGTTGATTGGTGGCCCCCAGGGGGAGGGCGTTCTCTGTGGGTGCGCCAGACCTATGGAACCGCTTGCTGGTTGAGCTCCGGATGGCCCCTGACCTTTAAAAACTTATTTATTTGAACAATCTGGCCTGGTTTGATGGGTTTGATGGGTTTGGGGTTGGGTCTAATTTTAACATAGTTTTAATCATTGTATTATATTGGGCATGATTATTTAATTCTTTTAGCTTCTTTTAACTTTTGTATTTATATTCTGATATTTATTGCCCTGTACACCGCCCTGAGTCCTTCGGGAGAAGGGCGGTATAAAAATTTAATAAAACTAAACTAAACTAAACTGTAAGCATAGGACCATTTGCAGCCTTTATTACTGAGGCAGATTACTTCTTGGTTGTGAGATCAGCACAAATTGAATTGTCAGGAAAATAGACCAGAGGAATGCACGTTAATGTGGCTGAGAAAAAAAAATCCCATTATCTCCCAGCTGCTTATGTGTAGAACCAAGCTACTACATAGGCTTAATTTTCTCTTGAGTATGAACAGGACTCTAAAATAAAGCTTGACAACACATAAAACAGGTAGTTTAGGTCAGGTCCCTTCTTCTGACTTTGAAGTTATTGGTCCAGGCTTCCAAAATTCTGTCATCATATCTGAATATCCATGGCAAACAAAATGTTCTTAACCTTGCAGACAGAGTGAATAATGCATTTCACTTAAGAGTTATTTTCTGAAACATTTGCAATGGAAGGGAGGACCTGCCTTTTGTCACTTATAAGTCATAGCACATATATTTAAAACATTGGCTTGGAAACAAACGTATTAAAATTCTAGTACATCACTGCTCTCTCCAAGGACTTCTTCCTATACATTGCACGTAGGAAAGGTTCACATCAAAAGAGACAAATTTGATTTGAAGCTGAGCTCCAATTGTGTTGGCACTGCTTGGCTGTACGATTATTCTAAAAGGATAATAATGTGGTTGAATTGTTGATGGGTAAACCAAGGAAGCAGTGCCATGTAAAGAAAATGTTCAAAAGAAAATGGAATTTGGAAATGAGGCTGGTTAATTACAAGGAAGATAAAAGAAAATTAATTAAAAGAAGGAACCCATGAGGTTTAAAAACACTGCTATCTACAGGGCATTTGGCATTGATTGGGTGGTTGTTGTTGTTGTTTTGGTATGTTTATTTTTGTCATTAAAAAAACAAAACAGAACACCAGACTAAATTAACCCTGAAGCTTTAATTTATACATTCATACTATGCCATTTGCAATTTATTACAATCTTTCACAAAAGTTTCAAGCCTACAATATTTGAAACCTTATTCTTAAAGCACCAAGGTGGAAAATAATGCCTTTCCTTTAAATGACTGCAACATAGGTACCATATGAGGGTTATCACTGTGGCTTTACCACTGCAGGCAAATGACATTGTGCAATTGTATGCATTACAGCCCTAGGGAGCAATCTGGGAAGATCCACTACTCCAAAACCCCATTAAAATGAATATGCGGTATGATTGTTGATAGCCTTATCATGTTTGAAGGCTTTAAGATCTGTGTACTACAATCTCCAGAATTCCCCAACCAGCCTGACTATATGAGGTAATATATGATGATGTGAGTCTAAACAATAGCTGCTGTTCCCAAATTTTAACTCTCTAGAGCAGGCATGTCAAACCCATGACATCACTTGATTGCACACAACATATTGTGACTTTTGCCCATTGCTGGCAATCAGGTGGGCGTGGTTTCGGCGTGACACATCCGGCCCACAGGCCAGCAGTTCGACATGCCTGCTAGAGAGCACAGGTGTCAAACTCGCCACGTCACATGACATGTTGTGACATTTTTTGCATTGCTGGAGCTGGGGTGGGCACAGCCTCCATATGATGCAACTGGCTCGTGGGCCACCAGTTTGACAACCCTGCTCTAAAGCAGTGTTTCTCAACCTTAGCAACTTAATAGGTAGGTGTGAACTTTGGCTGAGGAATTCTGGTAGTTGAAGTCTATACTTCTTAAAGTTGCTAAGGCTGAGGAACCAGGCATGCTCCAGATACTTTGGCACAGAGCACACCTAATTTCTTTCCATAGACTGTGCTGGCTGGGTAGAAATGGTAATGCACATATTTCAAAGACCTTGCATTTGGTCTATAGGAATCCTTCAGATAAGGTTTGGAAGCAGACATAACAGCTGGAACATAAACAATTCTATTTTTGTTTATTTCAAAGGGAGTCCAGTTGTGTTTGATAGGAGATGTTCTTGTGGGCAATTGGCTACTCATTTAGTGTAAGTGTTTGAAGAAGGGCCTCAGATAAAATTCCCAGAGTCTAAATCAATATGTATTGGAACAATAATCCTGATTCTAAAGTGTAAATGATTTTAAAAGGCAACAACCAGCATTTTGAATTGGGTCCCTGAATTAAGATGCATTTTAATTAATGTGTTACATATCTTACCAAGAAGTAGCTGATTTGTAACAATATTTTAGATTGACTATAGTTCCTTGGTCATATTCAGTTCATCTAATCCAGGGATGTTAAACTACCAGCCTGCGGGCCAGACATATCACTGGGAAACCGCACCTACCCTATTGCCAGCAATGAGGAAAAAGCTCCGATATGTTGTGTGACATCATGTCACATCATGAGTTTGACATGTCTGATCTAATCTACAAAGGCAATTAGCATCTTTTTTTAAAAAAAATGCTTTTCCTGTAGGAGCAGCTGGCATACAAAATGTAGCTGGTCAAAGTCACTCCCAGCTACTAAATCAACTGAATTATATAAGGAACTATTTTCAAAACCAAGCTTTGGTGGGTTGTTGTTGTTGTTTTTTTGAGGAGGACTGTTAGCAAAGCAAGAAAAAAAAATGCAATGGCATAATCCAAGGCCAAATAGGGGTTTTTAAGGTATAAATCTTGAAAAAAGCTTTTTTCCTGAGTAGGGGGAACAAAAGCTAAATAAAATCCTAGTATTAATTAGAAAGAGCAGTGTGAGATGCATATGAACATCTATATCAAAGAGTAACTGCCAGTTTAATGGACTCTATTGCAACATGGTTTAATTCATCTTCATTCCAAGATGCCCATTTCAGCTACCTACCAAGAATGGCAACTTCTTGTCCTGAAAAATTGAATCGCTGTAGGATTGCATGCTATAGTTGGTTATTACACACATAATAGAAATTGTACTTTATTTCATTGTTTTATTGAATAATTACAATGGCCTACTAAATATACAACTTAAAAACCCAAAGTGAAGAAAATAAGCTGGTTTGCTATAATGTGTGAACCCAAGAGAAGCTAGGAAATCCTTTTCAGGTGCATGTCAAGACAGATGGCTATAGAAGAGAAGGTACTGGGAACAGAGGATAGAGGAAATAAATCTGGAGAGACTACAGAGAAATATGAAGGCAGAGACAAAGAAACAAAAGAGATCCACACAACGAGAAGCACAAGACCCAGGTATAACTAAAATAAAGGGACAAGAATGCAGGATTCTGTCACTGAATATCAATGGTTTAAATTCACCAATGAAAAGATGGAAATTTTTTAATAAACTTATTCGTGAAAAACTAGATATAATAGCAATTCAGGAAGTTCATATAAAAGAAGAACAAAAATATCTGTTAGATCAGCCAAAACTAGGAAATATATTTGTATCATTAGATCAACAAAAAAAGAGGGGGGGGTATTATATGTGAATGAGAAACTGGTAGCTAAACAAGTTTATAAAGATAGAGAAGGTAGAATATTGATAGCAGAGGTAGAAATAAACCATAGGAAAATAGTGATAGTAGAAATATATGCCCCGAATGGAAATCAAGAACAGTTTTTTTAAATGTTACATAATAAGATATGTGATATAGATTACAATGAGATCTGAGTGCTAGGAGACTTCAATGCTATTATCGATAATAATTTGGATTATAAGGGTAATAAGACCAGGAAAAGGAAAAGAAGAACACTACCAAAATCCTTTTTCAAATTGTCCAAAGAATTAAACTTTCAGGATATACGGAGAGAAAGGAATCGTGAGACAAGGCAGTATACATACTACTCTAATCAAAATAGCACGTGGTCCAGGATCGACATGGTGTGGATGTCAAAGGAAATTAACTCTGAAGTTGAAGGTGTGTGTATAGAGACAAGCACCTGGGCAGATCACAATCCTGTTAAATTTAGCTGGAAAGGATATAAAAAAAAAGCATCTAGATGGACTATACAAAGATCAATATTAAAAGAAGATGACTTCAGACTAAAGATGGAAAGGGAATTGAACTTCTTTTTTAAAGAAAATAAAACTGAAGACACCTCTGTCCAAAATCATTGGGACACTGCTAAGGCAATTATGAGAGGAGTAGCCATAGCATATATGGCGAAAAAGAATAAGGAGAAAAAACAACAACAGAAAATGTTAGAAGGGGAATAGATTAGAAACAATACTCCAACAAGAACCACAAAAAAAGAATGTAAAATGACAAATGGACTTAATTAAACATAAACTTAACATTGTAGAAAAAGAAAAATTACTACAACAGATAAGACGTATAAAATAGACATTCTTTGATAATGCAAACAAACCTGGTCGATGGCTTGCACCCAAATTGAAACAACAAAAGGAGAAAAAATGGATTAGTAAATTAAGAGATGACAAAGGGAGAATACACTACCAAGAAGAGGAGAAAAAAATTATAGACCAGGAATTCTATGAGAAATTATACAAGGAAGATAACCAGGAAAATGAAGAGAAAGTGGAGGAATGTTTCAAAAAAGCAATACTATGAAAAGTTACAGATGAAATCAAAAATGTGTTGAATGACGAAATTAGGATGGCAGAGGTGATTACAGCCATTAATAAACAAAAAAATAATAAAGCACTGGGCCCTGATGGTCTTCCGACAGAAATCTACAAGGAACAACAAAACATCTTAGGACAACCTTTATTTTTTTTATTTAAAAAGTTTTACAGTACATTTTAACTTTAAGCCCCCCCTCCCCCACCCCTATCTAACCCTCCCTATCCCTCTCCCCCATTCCCTCCTCCCCCCCGACTTCCCAGAGCTAAATACAGGGTATAAAAAAGAAAAACAAACATAAGCATCCATATGCTATCACAATAAACTATTAATTCTATCACCCTCTAGCTCATGTAAAGTGATTACAAACAATATTACTATTACAGATAAGAAAAAAAAGAAAGAAAACAGAAAAGGAACTGTACTCAAATACTAAATAAAATTTCTTAATCCCAATCCTTATTCATATTAATTTCAAAAAGGAAAAAAAAATTTTTATCTACGATTTACATTCTCCCACATTGCTCTAAATTCTAAACAAATTCTCAATTACGCACCAAAAGCGCCTATCTCTATTAACCTTGTTAATCTCCAACCAAACTGAACTATGATCAAAAATAGTTCTTGCATA
Source organism: Vipera berus (assembly GCF_964194415.1). Classification (NCBI taxonomy): domain Eukaryota; kingdom Metazoa; phylum Chordata; class Lepidosauria; order Squamata; family Viperidae; genus Vipera; species Vipera berus. Next base: position 41,884,373 of record NC_138209.1, on the reverse strand, counting down.
TATCACAACAAATGTCTCACAGTTCCAGATCATCCATCTATACATCTAGGACACCATTCCAATCTCCAATGAAAATAAAATAAATATTTAAAAAATTTATAATCCAATTAAGTAACCTTTATATGTAGTAAGTTAAGAAAAATCAACTTGTTATTGATTAGGAGCTTGCGTAGCCAATCTTAAATTCAATAAATACTTTTAGTCCATAACCCTAGTATTCGTTTCTTGCAAACAAATAGCATCAGTCTTAAATTATTTTAAATATTGAAAAACTTTCTTTCTCCTTTATGATGAATTTAATCCATTGACATTCTAAATTAGAGATTTAGTCACCAATCTTGACGCTCCAAAGCTTTTGGAGCACATCTGAAATAACCCCTGTATCTTCTTTGGACCGCGCCCTTCCCACAGCTTCACTATAAGTACGCTTTGGAGGTTCCATAACTTTCTGCTTGTCTTGCTCTTGTTCTCGTCTCGCTCGTCTTAGGGCGGCACGCGTCATCCTCTGCTCTCCAGCAGCAACCGATGAGGCTGTAACTTGATCCCCTCCAGCACCGTTCTCCTCTGTCTGTCTATCTGCAACATCTTGAGGCTTTCCCTCGCCATGTCCCTTTGCAGCTTCCAGAAATAATAGGGGGGTTGCTTTCAACACATTGCTATAAAAATCATGTGCCTGGGCCACAGTAACCAAACGATGTATTTTACCTTCGTGCATCACCACCAGTCCAACTGGAATCTCCCATCTAAACTTGACATCACATTTCTTAAGTTCCTGTACAAGAAATGCAAAATCTTTCCTTCTCTTTAAAATCTTCGGAGGAATCTCTTTTAAGACCAAAACTTCTTGCTCAGCAACTACCAATTTAGTATCATAAGCAGCTTGAATGACTTCATCTCTAATTACTCTCTTTGTAAAATAGACCACCACATCTCTGGGTAACTTCCTCTGTCTTGCAATCCATGAATTTACACGAAAAATTTTATCCATACTTCCCTCAATTTCAGATGCTGGCTGGCCCAATACCGGTTCCAAAGCCTCAGAGATCAGCTGCTTTAAATCTTCTTTAGAATTCTCCTTTAAACCCCTAATTCTAATAGCATACTGCATCTGTTGGTACTGAACAAGATCAATTCTCCATCCATTTTGTCCCTTATATTTTCATTCTCTAATACCTTTGCTTCTAATATAGAGTTCTTTTGACTGAGATCCTCCACTTTTTCACCCAGCTGTTGCACACATTCAGCTACACTTTCAATCATAGACAACATGTCTACCCTCATTGCTCTAAACTTCTCTTCCATCTTCTTCTCCAATTTCTCCTCCAGCTTTTTCAACTTTTCATCCATCATATCAGACATTAACTGTGAATGCTTTTCAAGGGCATCTTGTAAATCCTTAAGCGTCAGTTCCGGAGGAAATGCAGGAGGAAGCAGAGCTTGCAACGAGGTCTGTTGCACCGGGGAAGACCCCGCACTCCGAAGAGCTTTAGAAGTCTTGGCCGCCATCTTTCCCCACTTTCACTTTGTTCTGAACCAGCCTGCTACCGGCCTTGCAATAAGGCAAACCCCTGTTCAAACAGTAGAGACTGGAGAGCGTCTGAGGCTGCAAAGCGTCTGCCAAGATTCATTACACAAACAAGAAACAAAAACACTGGAACTTGAATCCTCAAACGGAAGGGTTGCTTTCAGCAACCAGCCCTTCCCCAAACACTCCTTTTATTTAGAGTTCAGGGCGTGGCCTCCCTGTGCCTCCTCCCGAGGAGTCCCACAGCCTTTCTCTGTTTGTTCCTGCTCGACTGCCTCCTGCGTCGGGCGTCCTTGAACAGGGCCAGCTGTGGGTCATCATCCTCCGCACTATCGGGCTCATGCAGCTGAGAAGAGGGCCCCGGCTGGGGGCTCTGCGAAGCCTCCAAGCCATCATCAACCAGTTCGTCTTCCACATTCTCCTCCTCCCCCTCATCTGAGTCATCCGAGACATCTGAGCCGGCTGTCGGACCCACAGGCTGGCCCTGAGTCACAACACACTTATTGCGCACTTTCACTTTAAAGCTATAAAATCCATTGAGCTAGAGAGTAAAGCTAAAAGTCCACATCACCTTGACCTCCTGTACCGCTCTGCCTGCATCTTGATACTCAAAAGTATTTCCTTTTGGCAGGGGTGGTTGCTAACGCCTGGCTCTGCTCCAAAAATCACGGAGCAGAGATGCTGCGCAGCTCGGAGCAACCCAGGCTTCGGGGGGGCTCAATCCTTCAGCCGCCCAAACTCTCAGCTCAGGCGGCCACGGAGAGCTCAACCCCTACCTGGGGCCTCACCCCCTCCTCTTCTCCTGAGGAGGGGGCTTCAAATCCATCTAAACAGCTGATCGGCGCTGTTTACGATGGAAAAAACACAGCTGCGGAGCGGGCAGCCCGGAGACAGCTGTCTTCGGCGTTGCGTCGCCACCGGAAGTCCAGGACAACCTTTATTGAATGTGTTCAACACGGTCCTGGATGAAGCAAAAATTCCAAAGTCATGGTCAGAGGCAAATATTGTCCTGATCCCAAAAGGTAACACAGACCATACATCAATCCAAAACTATAGACCAATATCTTTACTTAACTCTGATTACAAGATATTTACAACAATTATAGCTGAGCGACTAAAAAGATTTTTAAAATATTTTATACATGTGGATCAGAACAGATTTCTACCCAAAAGACAAACTAAACACAACATTAGGATAATATTGGACACGCTAGAATACTATGAAATACATACTTGACAACAAATGGTGTTACTATTTTTAGATGCTCAGAAGGCCTTTGATAATGTTAAGTGGTCATTTATATATCAACAACTTAGGTATATGGATATGGGTGAAAAATTTATAAATATAATTAGGACAATATATTCTAATCAGGAAGCCAAAATAATAATAAATGGGGAAGTAACCAGGAAATTTCAAATACAAAAAGGAACACGAGAAGGATGCCCTCTATCCCCATTATTATTCATACTGATGCTAGAGGTCCTAACGAGGATAATTAGAAATGAACCGCATATAAAAGGATTAGAAATTAAAATTTTTAAACTTCAAGCATTCACGGATGATTTGGTCTTTATTATGGAGGATCCACAACAATCGGGACCAAAACTATTGGAAGAACTAGATAAATATGGTGAAGCCACTGGGCTGAAAATAAATAAGGGTAAAACTAAAATGATTGTAAAAAATATGACGAATAAACAGAAAGAAAATTTGGCTAGGATTTTGGATATACAAATAGTTAAGAAGATAAAATATCTAGAAATTACTATTACGGCCAGATGTACTTAAATCAAAGAAGACAATTACGATAAAATAGTGAAACAAATAAAAGAAGACCTGGAAAGATGGGGAAACTTGAGTCTTTCACTGATAGGGAGAATTGCTGTCGTAAAAATGAATGTACTACCTAAAATCCTATTCTTGTTCCAAAGTATTCCTATACAATTAGATCAAAACATTTTCAGGAACCTGAACAAACTGACACTAAATTTTATATGGCAAGGGAAAAAACCGAGGATTAAAATGAAACATTTGCAGGATGCCAAAGAAAATGGGGGTTTAGGACTACCTGACTGGGAAACATACTACCATGCAGTGGCCCTATCCTGGATTAAAGAATGGATAATTTTAAAGAATAAAAGATTATTAATTTTAGAAGGCCATAATTTGCAATTAGGCTGGCACGCATTCCTATGGAATGAAAAACAAGGGCTACATCAACATTTTCAAAAACATCGGATTAGACAAGCGCTACTCAGAATTTCGAATAAAATTAGAAAACAAAATTACATTAAAGTACCAGTCTGGCTGTCCACCCTCGAGGCGATAGTTTATCCAAACTTGTTCAATTTGGAAAATAGCATCTCGTACAAAGATATTATGAATGATGTGGGAGAATTGAAATCCAGATAGGAACTAGAACAACAAGGGATAAAATTGGAATGGTGGGCTTACTTACAGATAAAAACACGATTTGGGAAAGATAAGAAAGAGTGGGGGATAAATATTCAAGAAACTGCATTGGATAAAATCTTATTGGGGCCAGATGAGAAACAAATAAGGAAATTGTATAGTCTGCTACTGGGATATAAAATGATTGAGGAACAAGTTAAAAAAACAATGTTGACATGGGCTAAAAATTTGGGACACAGTATCAATCTTTATATATAGCAAACTCTCTGGGATAGAAATAAAAAGATAACACTGGCCTCAGCTTAGAAAGAAAATTTATATAAAATGTTCTACCGGTGGCATCTCCTCCAGCTCGATTAGCTAAGATGTACAAAAATATATCCCCTAGCTGTTGGAAATGTTCTGAAGAAATAGGTACTTACTTTCATGTTTGGTTGTCCTGAAATAAGACACAAAAGTATTGGCAAAGGATATGGATATGGGTAGAAGAAATATCAGGACAGAGAGTAGATTATAGACCAGAATTTCTCATATTTGGCATAACAACAGAGAAATATACCAAAGAAGAGTTATATATAATGATACACATCATCACAGCAACAAGAATGACATTTGCCCAGAAATGGAAAAATAATGAAATACCAGACGAGAGTGAAGTAATAAATAAAATTTGGGCATGTGCAGAAATGGACAAGTTAACTAGGGAAATTAAAAATAAGGATCAGTCAGATTATTACAAAATTTGGAATAAGTTTTACTTATGATGGGAACAGAAAGGAAGGTCTAAATAGAGATATACAGGATGCTGATTTCACACATTATTAGAATAAGATGGTTGATAAGATCAAATATTGTATAATTGTATATAAATGATATGTACATAAAATGTATATATGTGTATAAAATACAAAAATGATGTAGACAAGAAGGAATGTCAGACTGTTAACACTTTGTCCAAAGTTTTAAATAATAAAATTTGCAATAAAATTTAAAAGAAAGAAAAGAAAGAAAGAAAGAAAGAAAGAAAGAAAGAAAGAAAGAAAGAAAGAAAGAAAGAAAGAAAGAGAAAGAGAGCAGTGTGAGATGCATATGAACATTTACATCAAAGAGTAACTGCCAGTTTAATGGACTCTATTGCAACATGGTTTAATTCATCTTCATTCCAAGATGCCCATTTCAGCTACTCACCAAGAATGGCAACTTCTTGTCATGAACAATTGAATGGCTGTAGGATTGCATGATGAGGGCTAGATGAATCAAAAGTTGGAATTAAGATTTCCGGAAGAAATATCAACAACCTAAGATATGCAGATGATACCACTCTAATGGCAGAAAGTGAAGAGGAACTAAAGAGCCTCTTGTTGCGAGTGAAGAAGGAGAGTGCAAAAGTTGGGTTGAAACTAAACATTAAGAAAACCAAGATCATGGCATCTGGCCCTCTCAATTCCTGGCAAATAGATGGGGAAGAAATGGAGGTAGTGACAGATTTTATTTTCCTGGGCTCCAAGATCACTGCAGATGGGGACTGTAGCCAAGAAATTAAAAGACGCTTGCTCCTGGGGAGGAAAGCCATGGCAAATCTAGACAGCACACTAAAAAGCAGAGACATCACCCTGTCAACAAAAGTGCGTATAGTCAAGGCTATGGTCTTCCCAGTTGCAATGTATGGCAGGGAAAGCTGGACCATAAAAAAGGCTGAGCGCCAAAGAATTGAGGCCTTTGAACTGTGGTGCTGGAGAAGACTCCTGTGAGTCCCTTGGACTGCAAGGCGATCAAACCGGTCAGTCCTATAGGAGATCAACCCTGACTGCTCTTTAGAAGGCCAGATCCTGAAGCTAAAACTCAAATACTTTGGCCACCTAATGAGAAGGAAGGACTCACTGGAGAAGAGCCTAATGCTGGGAAAGATTGAGGGCAAGAGAAGAAGGGGACGACAGAGAATGAGGTGGCTGGATGGAGTCACTGAAGCAGTAGGCGTGAGCTTAAATGGACTCCAGAATATGGTAGAGGACAGGAAGGGCTGGAGGAACATTGTCCATAGGGTCGTGATGGGTCGGACACAACTTCACAGCTAACAACAACAGGATTGCATGCTATAGTTGGTTATTACACACATCATAGAAATTGTATTTCATTGTTTTATTGAATAATTACAATGGCCTACTAAATATACAACTTAAAAACCCAAAGTGAAGAAAATAAGCTGGTTTGCTATAATGTGTGAACCCAAGAGAAGCTAGGAAATCCTTTTCAGGTGCATGTCACCTTTCTCTTTTACTTTGAAAATGATAAAAGGGTTAACATTAATGCAATGTATACCCCTAGTCCTTTGAATTTGCATTCATAGAACAGAGAATAACATGGTCAGGAGGGGACCTTGGTGATCTTCTTGTCCACCTGTTAATTTTTGACCTGCTCTCAAGTGCTTTGGAGTATAAATCCAGTAAATAAAATAAGCTGCAAATAAAATAAGTTGCCCAGAGTCATCTTACAGAAGAGATTGGCAGCATAAAAGTTTAATAAATAAAATAAAATAGGTTGATGCCTTGTGTATTCATAGAGCTAGATCATTTATTTTTCTGCTACTTCTTATCTGTTAAACCTGAAAGTTGCAGAAGTCCTGGATCTGCAATAAGACTTTTATAAAGAAAGATAACTATGGGATTGACCCTACTGAGTCCATCATAATTAGAGTTCCTATTTACTCATTAACATACTAGAGAGAATTAGGCAGTTTCAACACAATAGGCTTCCACAAAAGATATAGACTATGTAATTGGAATTTGCTGCTTAAATGTGGGATAAGAATTAAAGAAGAAAAGGCAGCCCTGCTGGAGGAGAGATAAAAATTCTTTACTTCTGGTGAGAGCAAAATGAGCACTGCTTCATTTTCTTCATAGTATAAACAAAGTTTTCTTTGCTCTAATATTGCTAAGAGACAATACAGGGTAGAGGAAGACAACAAGAGACTAGACCCTAGACATTCACCTGTCTGAGATGGTATAGGTTCTCCTGCTTGAGCAGGGGGCTGGACTAGATGACCTCCAATGTCCTATTCTATTCTATTCTATTCTATTCTATTCTATTCTATTCTATTCTATTCTATTCTATTCTATTCTATTCTATTCTATTCTATTCTATTCTATTCATTGCTGATTTCTTTCTGAATAAGTATGTTAAATGTATAACTATGCAATGGTGCTACAAAATAAAAATAATAACTTGACATTTCTTGACATCCCAGCAGAAGTTAAAGTGCATTTTATAATTAGAAGAATAAAAAATGTCATATATAGATATAGAGATAGAGATAGAGATAGAGAGATAGTGACAGAGATAGATAGAGATAGATAGATAGATAGATAGATAGATAGATAGATAGATAGATAGATAGATAGATAGATAGATAGATAGATATGGATAGATAGATAGATAGATAGATAGATAGATAGATAGATAGAGATAGATAGAGATAGATAGAGATAGATATATAGATATAGATATAGATATAGATATAGATATAGATATAGATATAGAGATATAGATATAGATATAGATATAGATATAGATATAGATATAGATATAGATATAGATATAGATATAGATATAGAGATGATAGAGATAGAGATAGAGATAGAGATAGAGATAGAGATATATAGATATAGATATAGATATAGATAGATAGATAGATAGATAGATAGATATAGATAGATATAGATAGATAGATAGATATAGTCTCTTGATAGATAGATAGATAGATGATAGATAGATAGATAGATAGATAGATAGATAGATAGATAGATAGATAGATAGATAGATAGATAGATGATAGACAGACAGACAGACAGACAGACAGACAGACAGCTAGACAGCTAAGGTTACACAATAAATAGAAGGAATTTCATTCTATATGTTATGTGCATCTAGGTGCATGTTTTTACAGTATAGAGGATTGTTTTTATTCACCATTGATTTCAACAGGCAGAACATTCAAACATATATTAGCAGTCACATTTTGCTACTAATATAAAAGAGAAGTAATGGTATCCACTTTCTTTCCCATCGGTTTTGATATGAACTTGAAAGTTTCTTTGTTTCTTTATGGAAACTGAATTAATTGGGCAATCAAAATAACACTAATGATTTCAACAAATATGACAATTTTTTACAACACTTTTAAAAAACTGAATACAGCTTTTATATGATTAGGAACACTAATTGGCTGGATGAATATGAGAAAACCATTTGAGGGCTGTGGACAGAAATATAGACCTATCAAGGGGGATTAATGGTTCAGGGTCCCTGAAAAAAATGAAGCAAAGGACCAGCCAGTAAAAATGCCAGGTTCCTAGAGTGTGTACTAAAACTTGATTAACATAAAGGATGCTTGCTATTTCTCCCATGTCCTCTTACATCTTACAAGACAGTTGTTCTGCCCCATTTCACATTCCAAAGTCCATGAGCGGATAGAGTTTCCATATCTTCACAGAACAGAAAAAAGAGCATACTGCATAATAGGAGAAATAAGCAAACATAAGGCCCAAGGAGTCTTTAATTGCTAGAAATATAGCAGGGTTCACACACTGGTTAAGCTTTAATTGTGACTTATACATCAGTCCTGGTCAAGCAAACATGTTGTGCTAAACAGCACTTTTGTGGTGCCCTCCAATTATGTTGGCAAGGATAAACTCAATACATCTGCAGAGCACCCATTTGTAAAATTAGCAAATTGTATGAGTTCAGCTGCTGTGCTTAGCCAACTATTATTATTCATGGATTGATGGTTGTGAGAATCAACCAATTGTGCCTTGCTCAAATGACATAATGCAATATGAGAATCCAGATTTTAAAACTGAATAAAATGTACAATCTGCAAGAGTTTTAGAAGCTCCACACCTTTTTTTTTTTTAAAAAAATGTAGGATTCTCAATAACTATTGTTATTGCCTTGTTTAATACTGATCTTTTTGCAGATCTATTTCAAATTAACCAGGAACCTATAAGTGGATTTTTATACACTTTCTTCCCTCCCAACTGGAAGGGGTAAATGCTTCTTAAAATAGACCCAGCTTTCAAGCATCTACTAAATAGTAGCTGCATCTCTGATCTATGAGTATTATATGCAAAACTGCTGTGCGAGAGGAAACTGGAAAAAAATAGGTCAAGAATAGAATGGTAATTGAAGAGTAGCGAGGGAGACTAACACAAAACATTTGAATAGTAGCCTAATAAGAAACAATTCCTTTTATGTGGTCAACATTTAGAGGATTTCTAATTAAGATCTCCTTGCTAAAAAATAGTGATTCATCTTCATTAATCATCTGGCCAGTGGAAGTTCATGAATCTGAAAGGAGCTCTTAGGAATTAATTACACAACAACCATAAAATCTAAACTGCAGAAGGATTTTAAGATGTTGCACAGAGCAAAGAAGCTACACCAGGCTGCAGACTCCTGAAATTGGAAGAGATTTCTCCCTAATGTTTACAATCTTCAAAACTGCTGTGAATTTTTTAGAGCTGCATAACAAGCTGATTTTTTTTGCAACATTTCATTTGGCAAATTTCAAGGAAAAGAAATCTGCTCTCAGTTTAATCTAGCAATCTTAGTAGCAACCTGACTTTTTTTAGGCAGATACAATGCTGAATTTACACATCATATTACAAGCTATTCTGTGATTTGTTTGATTTTGGCTGAATGTGCTCAGCTTTTGCAGCTTATTCCACACAAAATATAGTATCTTTGGGAAAATGTAGGACTCCAATTAGTTTAGAATGTATACAAATAAAATCATACTGTTATAGTTTTCTCTCTCTCTTACATACAAATGCATGTGAATGTGTATATATTGTAGTTTTGCTGTCTATGAGGTGTCACTCATACACATAGTAGACATACACTAGTGTAGGTTATTTCAATAATCAAGTGCCAGGAACACCTGTCTGAACTAGCTTGAATCATTGGAATATGATGCTGCCTTTCACAAGAATATTTTGAGGTAAGGTGACTGTAGGCTTCTGTGTAACTAGAGAAATGGAACATAGTTAACTATAACAAAGAGAATATATGTACCTCAGGGTTAAAGTAGGCAGATAACAAAATGTCTGCAAGCAAACAACCAAGCTCAGAGAGCTCCATCAACTACACAATTAAAATTATTCATCCCTCTTCTCTTTCACTGCTCCCAACCTTGAGGAGGAGGAGGAGGAGGAGGAGGAGGAGGAGGAGGAGGAGGAGGAGGAGGAGGAGGAGGAGGAGGATGGTGGTTTTTTTATTGAGAAGCTCTAAAAGAAACTTGGCTCCCCTGGAACAAGTTGCCTTGCACCAATCATTTGCAAACTCAAGTATACATTACTCATTAAACCATGGATATTATTATTGTGTTTGTTGAAAACATCACAATGGACTGTTCACATAGCGAACCAAGACCACCTAGTCTACAACACTGATATTAGCCAGTATTTAACAATCTCTCTTCCAGATGCAGACTGTTGGCAGTTCCTTTCATTTGTCTTGGAAAAGAGTTAAAGAGATATTCTATGCACTCCATGTTGTAAGGCTGAGGACCTCTTGAATGCTATAGACACCAGTCAGCAAATTCATACAAAGTCAATGAATAGGGCTACTTTCTTACTCTTTTTCCTACTGCCAAAACTAATCATTGCAAATAGCCGGATGCTACCAAAGAGGTTAACAATTATATGACAACCAATAATTAAATAATTTGTCTAAGAATATGCTATTATTGTTATTGACATCATTTCTGTTCTCCATTCTCCAAGTCACTTCCTGATCCCCACAAGTGTGATAATGGCAGTTTGTAATACTCAATTATTTCCCCCCCCCAAAAAAACCCCAAAAACAAAACTTTGTACCAATATAAGAGACTATTTATAGCTCAGGATTGAACCATATAATAATGTTGCATAGTTGGGAAATGAAGTGACTGCAAGAAAACAAAGGTCAGAGAGCACCAAGGATCCTGTAATAACATCTTGATCTATCTACTCACTTAATGACATAGGTTACTTAAGATGCTCTTTTTTATTTAAGGAAAAGCATTGTTATTGGCAACCCTGGAAGCCATACCAGGGACCAGATCTTAGCATGATGTATGAATTTGATCAATAGTTTCTGTTGGTCACATATAAATACTTGAGTGATATTATAGTTACAGAGTCATTTAGTATGGACAGACAAAGAGGTTTAGCCTTTTATTTCCATTTCATTTTACCTTTTGACTTAGTATCTGAAATCACAATTATATTGAACTATAGTTTTTTTTTAACTTGCCTCATTTGGTCACGTTCACATAAAGCCAAAGTGTTCGCAAACTACAGTGGCTGCCTCACACATAAACTAACCAAACTTAAACTATAATACTGTTTGTTGCACTGTGGAAATGTTATTCTCAGTCAAAATATGCTGCTGTTTAAAATTATGCACAGCCCTCAACACTGTACTTATCCTTAACTGTGTACTAATAATAAGAGAGGAAGTGTCTTGATTTGGGATTATGATATCTAGAAGTATAGCACAATACAGTATATCTTGAAAGCACCAAATTTGGAAGTCTGTAATATATTGTTACCTACTGATCTTCACATCTGAATGCAGATTCAAGCATTTTATTCACATTAGTTCTCTTCAGTTCTTAAGATACTACTTAGCAGAAAAGCTAATTTATTCTGCTTTAAAATATGTTTCAATGGATGGCTTCCTCCATTATAGTAAGCTAGAATTTTTAAATCCAGGTTTATTGAACAAGCCAGGGAACCCTGATTTTCAGGTGTGTGTGAGACATGAACATTACATACATCATGCTTAGCCAAAAATGAACCTCATTAATGCTTAATGTAATATGTGAATATTATACTATAATTATAGATCAACAAATATTTATCTGATATCTTAGTTGAGTTCCTGGATTTAAGGAGAAGGTATAAAGATAGAGAAATTTGTATGTACACAAATATACTTATGTACACCCATCTGTTTTTAGGACTACTAAACCTGGGCTTCAGAGATCTAGATAGACACTAAATGACAGCGAAGAGGTCTAGCATTTTATCTCTGTTTGCTGCCAACTAGTGTTCAACTAGAGTTATGCAGCCAAGTATGTTTGTTATTGTTGACTTTCTTTTTCCAGCATACAAGTCACACTCCATCCTGAATTCAGCTGGCATTACCTAATTACCTATTCATTATTTATTTATCTAGTTTGCTGTTGCTACCCTTTGTAATGTTGCATCATATGAATATCATTAACCTGACTTGCGAGGCTGGTGTGTTGTGCAATTAGTTCATATGGTGTAACAAGATGGAGGGTTTGTTGTCACTGTGAGTTGGGGGGGCACGAAGGGAGGCTCAGCCAATCTCAATCTATACATGGTTGTACTTTGACAATAAAGGTTCATTCAACCTGCTGATTAGCTCATTTGCTGGTCATTAATAAATCTGCTGAAAAGGGTCAGACTCCATTTATTTAGTGTACAGCACACAGTGTCAGGAAAATCTACACATACACAATGCAATCATGACAGTCTAAATTGCTAATGCATTCTGTTTGATGCTTGCATGGCTATACTTGGTGCACCACAGGAGGTGAACTAGCTTTACACCAATTAATTAGCAGCACTTATGTTGCTGGCTCTTCTAGGCTCCTCCACCAGTCTATCCTTGCCTTGCTTTGCATTGCTATGCCTTGCCTTGCCTCACCTTGTTCACAATGTGATGCCTCGTGTCCAGCAAGGTCCAGCTCCGGCTTCTGTTCTTCATACACATGAATGCAGCTAGGCTTTTTTCCCCCACCAAAGTAATATCCATTTATCTACTTGCAATATTGTATGCTTTTGAACTGTTGGGGAGGCAAGTGCTAGGGATTGAGCGATGGGAGTTCACTCTATCTCATAGAGCTGGGCTCAAACTACCAAAATGCAGACCATTTCTGGCCAGCAGTTCCAGTGTCATTAAGCCCCTGATTTTATATGCTCTATAAAATAACAAGGCTTCAGTCACACACAGAGTCATAGCCACAATACTGACTGACAATATTGCACCCTTGTAGTAACCATAATGCAGATGGGAATTCAGTGTGTCTGTGCTTCACATTAATTTGTTCTGTTACACATCCAGTTGGTTTTCTTTACATTGAACAGATCCTTTGGCACTAAATTCAATAGTTTATCCATACCTCTATACTTTCACCTAAATCTTATATGTTACAGTGACAATATGCTTATAAAAAGGTTTTACAATAAGCAGGAATAGCTTGAATATTTAGGAAAAAGTAAATCAAAGATAGTTGTGCATTAAAGGGTTTAGATATAATCTGAAAAGGAGGATATTTGAATCCTGTCAAACAGTCTGCCTTGAGTATATTTATCTTCCTGTGGAAATGATTTCTAATAGAGATTTCACTTACCATAGTAATCACAGTTGCATGATTTCAGCTGATGGTATTTATTATGTTATGAAGTTTCATAGAATTTTCTGTTTTATAAAATAAATGTAAAAAAGCAGGCAAAGCTGTAGAGTTAAGCATGCCATCAGTTTAGAGTCCTTCCAGTCCCACAAACGCTCCTAATCCAATCCCTCATGAATTCCATTGATCCTTATCTGCTTAATGTCAGGCACGAGGAATCAGGACAATTCATAAGGTTGAAAGACAGAAGATTTAATCAGGCCTATATACAAGAATCTGTTCAACTAAGCTTCGGTGCTAAAAGGTGCCAGATAAGGGTCAATAGAATTCAAGAGGGGTTGGACTTGAAGTGCTTAAGGAATGCAAGGATGCTAAACTGATGATGTGCTTAACTCCAACCCCCAGCTCTGCTTGTTCTTCTCCTACAACAGATAATTTGAATAATAACAGACTTCAGAAGAGTTAGAAAACCATGGAGGTCTTCTAGTCCAACCCACTGCTCAAGCAGGAAACCTATCATTTCAAATTGTTGTCCGATCTCTACTTAAAAACTTCCAGTGTTGGAATACCCACAACTTCTGGAGGCAATATTGGAGACAATGTTCTCATTGTCAGGAAATTTCTTCTTAATTCTAGGTTGGTTCTTGATTAGTTTTCATCCATTGCTTCTTGTTCTGCCTTCAGGTGCTTTGGAGAATAGCTTGACTCCTTCTTCTTTGTGGCAACCCCTGAGATATTGGGACACTGCTATCATGTCACCCCTAGTCCTTCTCTTCATTAAACTAGATATACCCAAATTTCTCAACCATTCTTCATATGGTATAGCCTCCAGTCCCCCAACCACTCCACATTTTGCTCTTCTTTGCACTCTTTATGGAATCTCAACACCTTTTTTTATAGGGGCAACCAAAACTGGATAGTTCAAGTGCTGTCTCACCAAAACAGTATAAAGTCGTACTAACACTTCACTTGATCTTGATTCTGTCCCTCTGTTGATGCAGCCTAGGACTGGGTTGGCTTTTTGGCAGCTGGCTCATGTTTAAGTAATTGTCCATGAGAACTCCTTTCTCAGTTATTACTTTTGAGCCATGCACCATCTATTCTATACCTGTGGTTTTGTTTTTTCCTGCCTAAATGTAGACTCTTACTTTTCTCATCACTGGATTTCATTTTGTTTGAAAGGGCCTAGTGTTCAAGTCTGTTGAGAGCCTTCTGTATCTTAAGTCTATCTTCCTCAGTATTGGCTATTCCTGCCAGCTTGGTGTCATCTGAAAATTTGATGTGTTCCCTTTTAATCCCCTTATGTAAATTATTTATGAAAATGTTGAAGAGTACTGGGCCTAAGACAGAGCCTTGGGGTACTCCACTGCATACTTCCCTCTATGTAGGTGCAGTTCCATTGACTACAAGTGGAATGTGGTTGGCCAGCCAGTACAAATCCATCTAAGCCACATTTTTCTGTCTTATCAAGTAGTAGATTGTGGTCTACTTTATCAAATGCCTCAATGAAGTCTAACTAAATTATATCCACAGCATTTCACGAGACCACTAATTTTGTCACATTGCAATAAGATTTGTCTGGCATGATCTGTTTTTAACAAATCCATGTTGGCTTTTGGTTATAACCTTGCATGCCTCTAGGTGTTTGCAGATTATGATTTATTTAACCATGAGATTCTTAATTCTACAGAACAATACTCCATAAAATCATAAATGAATTTCCAAGGCTACATCCTACCCCCATGATATCATTGGGTTTGGCTGAGCAAGATCATTACACCACTTGCTAAAAAATACATAGCTTTCATCATGCTTTTGTAACTTCAACTTATTTTCAAAAACACTTTCAATAGAATGCTTATGGTTAGATTTCCTATACTATTCAACTAAACCTTTTCCATTTCAAAAGGCTAGAAATGCAAAATCGTAGATTAAAATACTGAATTTCATTAAGATGCACATTTCTCCTCCCAAAACTATAGGATTCAAACCAGTAGTCATCAGCTGATGGGGAATGGTTTTCTAGTCAACAAACTGCCGTGATTGGTGTAAATATAGCCATCAATCAAAGCTATCTTAAGGTTTTGCTTTCTCCTTTGTCTACACAATTCTGATAAGTTTTCTAAAAGTTTTATGACACTCTGGTCATATTGTATGTGACCCTCCTGGGTGGTCATGACCCATAATTTGAGAAATGCTATTTTATTCTGTAAATCATAACTGTTGTTTCCAAATACATGATAAGCCATATTTTACATTTTATAAACCATAGTGGCTGGATTTATACTACGTGCTAAAGTAGAGCTACTGTATCTACTCTTTGCTGCCATATAGAAGTGGTTGGATCTGTGCAGCTCAGAATTAGATTTTTATATCCCTCCTTTTTTGCAATCAAGAAATGGGAGTCATTTGCTAAACTGAAAACAAAGACAGCACTTTATAATTTGTCAGTCTCAATCTATCTCAAATGGTTGTTTGAAAAATACCAATATAAGTAACCTTAGTGAATAGGGAGGCTAGCATTGCTTTAAAATGGTCATAAAAGCCTTTAGCATTCTTCTGGGAAAAAAGATGCTTAAAAAAAGCTTCAAGGTGAAAATGAAAAACACTACAGTAACCAAATGTATCTACATGAGTGGTTCTGTTTTTCTTCATTATAGGTGAACGTTGTTACTAAGAGTCAACTCTGATGGGAATTCTAACTGACTCAGATTTGAACAACAGAGAGATGAAAAAAGGAGAAAAAAGGAGGAACCTGCCCCACTTCACATCGGGGAGGACTGTGTAGAGAGAGTTTCCTCCTTTAAATTTCTGGGAGTCTACCTCTGTGAAGATCTGACCTGGAAAGTTAACACAACCCAGGTGGCTAGAAAGGCCCAACAGAGGCTTCACTTTCTTAGGGTCTTGCGGAAGAACAGGGTAGAACAACAGCTAATGACCCTCTTTTACCGGTCTACCATAGAGAGCGTCCTCTCGTATGGTATTGTGGTTTGGTATGCTGGTCTGACAGCCGCGGATAGGAAAGTATTACAGAGGGTAGTGAGCACAGCACAAGACATTGTGGGCTGTTCCCTGACACCACTGGATGACATTGCCAGGGCTCGTTGCCTTGGAAGAGTGAGGAAGATTCTCAGGGATGACTCACACCCTAGACGGTATCTCTTTACTCTCCTACCATCCGGTAGGAGATATAGGAATATAGCCAGCCGTACCAACAGGCTGAAAAATAGCTTTTATCCGTGGGCTGTTAGGCTTTTAAATGGGACATAATCTTATGCAGAATTGACTTGGGAGGCCGGTGTGTGGTGTAGTTGGTTCACATAGTGTGGTGGGATGGAGGGTTTGTTGTCACTGTGTGTTGGGGGGAGAGAGCACAGGGGGAGGCTCAGCTAATCTCAATGTACACATGTTGTACTTTGACAATAAAGGTTTATTATTTATTATTTATGATGACATTTATATGAAGAATGTTTTAGTTATTGTTTTCTATCTGTCATTTTGGTAGATTGGAGAAAAGATTGTGAACAAATCTAATGTATTGTATTTTTCTATTGGCTTTGGCATAGTTTGTTAAAGTGGTATAGAGTTAACTCAGTTATCAGCACCTTTTCAACCAGAAACTGAGATGAGAATAGATTTTATATAGATAATTTATGAATCTTACTCACATATTGTTCTTGGGTTTTTTTCTGTCACCCAATGTATATATCAACCTTACTAATATCAATTACACATTTTATTTCTTTTCACATCTTTTGGTCAAACCAGTCAGCCAGGAGATACATGAACATTCTAATATGGATGACACCTTCTTACCAGGATTTGCAAATAATATGAAAGGCACATATCTCAAAAGAGTCCTCCTTGCAGCCGAGAGTGTGCCTGTGCTAAGATGCCCTATTCTGCAAATTGTAACACAAAATCACTGCGTTATCATTTGATTCACATTCAAATGTTGCAGATTAAACTCACCATTAAAACCATGTGGTTATGCAACTAGGATAGATGCTATATATACTGTCTATTGCTTTCAATCTATTGGTTTTCACAGCCATGAAATAAGATAATAAAACTGCCTGTGTTGATTTAAGTTAGTTTGTAGAGCATGATTATGGCAGAATTTTTCATACCCTTTGCTTTGATCTCCAAACTACACATCTCTTCACTATACTTCTCAATTGCCAGCTTCTCTCAAAACTAGCTCATTTTGAAGTTCTTTTTTTTTTATTGTGCATGATTAAAAAGAAGTGATTCCCATCAAGGTTAAGATTAAGGCAGCTTAAACTTCAATCCTATGTATTCATCTTGTTGTTTGTTGTGGGCTGTTTTCTTCCATACAGACACCTATCAATCTGTTTTCCTTAATGCAATCTTAGACCTCATTCAAATACTGTAGACTACTGAACAATTGGTTGAGTGTGAGCAACAGTTGTCCCTGGATGGAAATGACATTTAAATGAAATATATCCAGTTAATAAAATAGGTCTGATAGCATGCTTTTGTGCCTCTAACAATTGTGTTAACTGAACACTTCTTACTGCATAGCGTATCCATATCCATAGGCTAAAGGAGATTAGCTGGTTTTAGTGAAACTTCATAGTGCTCTAAGACACTCTCAAAGCTGTTGACAGAATCAGTATATTGCTCCCAACAATTTGGGTCCTCATTTTAACAACCTCGGAAACATGGAAAGCTTAGTCAACTTTGAGCCATTCAGGATCAAACTCCTGGCAGTGGCCAAAATTACACTGCAATACTGCATCTAACCACTGCACCACCATGGTACAATACATACTATATATTCATCCCAGGTTACTTATCTCAACTCTTTGCACAGCCCACAACAGGTTTACTGTCCTCCCAACTACTGCAAAGGAGACCCAGTAGCTGGAATTTCCTTTCTTGATTATTAATATTTTTCATCAGACAAAAACTCAAAATTTTGATGGCTTGATCAAATAACTGACATTGATTTACCTTATTGGAGATCATTATAGTCTATTTCCATCTGTTCCTACTATTTCTCACTATTCTGTGTGGCTGTAGGAATATGTCAAGGGGAGAACAAAGGTGCTATGTAAATTTGACCACAATCAGCTTCTAAGCAAATAAGAGTCAGTGCAAGTTTACTAATTGGAGACAGAGTTGGTAAGATCAATGCATTCAAAGACAACTTTCTTTATCAGGAAGAAGTTGCTCCTTCTGCTTTTGATAACTGTGGGGCCTCTGGTTTACATTTATTATGCCTACTTTCTGGGATGGTATCATCAGTTGATTTTGATGATGCATGTGTCATTGCCCCTTTACCTTTTTAATCATGTTGCCCACCAAGTACTGAGCAAAGAGGTACCATGTTTAACAAACATAACTACTAGTTCTCACAAACTGGGTCAAACATCAATATACCCCAATGTTAACACAAATACAGTGTCGGTGTCATCCTAAGAAAGTAGAACTCGTGGAACCAGTTTCTTCCCAAAGGAGCTTTTATTAGGAGAAGCTGATAGCAGGCATAATAGACAGGATCTGAGGGTTTCCTGCTCAGATCAATAGGTTAAAAGTGTCCCAAGCAAACCCCACCCCATGGTTCATCCGGTCAGTTTGAATAGGCCAATCCCCAGGTGTTAAGTCCGTGATGGGAAAGAAGAGATAACATCAGATCATCTCTGGGCTGCAGCAATGTTTTGTTGGCTCTTTACACCTTTGCAAACGCGGAGATAAACCAGTTGCTGGAGATGCATTCCTTTCTTCTCCCGACCCCCTTTCTAGCTGACATTAAGGAGAGAGATAGTTCACAGAAGAAGCATGCAGAAGCAGCAAAGTGTTACAAGGTAGCAATAGAGGAAACCAAGGCAATAACCCCTCTCCTCCAGGACTATGGCAGAACCCAGAAATGAAAAGAGAAAATAGTTTGAGTTAAAGAAAGAGAAAAGACCCCTTAGAATATGGGTTCTGACATACAGAGAACCTAACAAGCTATCATCTCTGCTTCAGATGAGAAAAGGCCTAGCTAATTAAACACCAAGTGGAGTCTTGGTGATTTGTGACTAAATTTACTCCTCTAAACTCTGGCAGCTTGATCAACAGGTTTTCATACTTATTTAGGTGACACATTAATTGTCCTCAGTCTGTAGGTAAGTGTGTCTTATGCACCCCCCAATCTTTCCCAGCTTCTTGTCCTTCCTGGATCATATGTCCCATCATCCCCCAAGCAGCATCTGGAAGTGTATCAAGTAAATCTTTAAACAGAACCATTCTTGAAAGTTAGCTTCAAGAGAAGCATGTTCTGCAGCAATACCAGACATAATGCTGAAATCAGCATCGATGTCCTACTGATGCTTGTTCCCATTTGCTATGTTAACAGATCACTGACTTGAGATTGCCTCGTCTTTTACAGAAAGTATTGGATTTGATTTGTCTTTTTCCTTTTCCCTCTGGAAATGTATAGCTCAGGCTGATTGTAAGGAAGGCAACCTTATTTCAACCTTTTTCCTTGGCCTTTGCTGCAGGAACCTCAAATATCCAGAGGAGGGTGCTTGTGACACTCCGATCATCATGTTGCAATGAAAGAGCTTAATATCACATCCTTATTTCTGGAGTGAGGCAGGGTGTGTGTGAAGCATTTTCAAGAATCCCACCTGAGTCAAAGCTCTACTAAACAATCATGGATAAAGCATGGTTGTCAGTATCTAGATTAGCTTGCAGGTTTTTGCAATTAACTGCCATATTTATCATTCAAACTCTTTTCCAAATAGAGAAAGTGGTTTTCCCAGGGCTGTAGCTCTTGGTTGTGAATATTGTCTGTTTGTATTATGAAGGCTGTGTGTGAAAAAGATGGAGAAGATGGGTGGGGAAAGAAAACCTGTAGATAATGTTGAAGCACAACTACCAGACAACATAAGGTAGAAAACCCAGAATTCCAGCTGACATGGGAGAAAAGAATTTTGGATGTTCTAAATGCAATAGTATATTTGTTCTTCTCAGCATTTTCTGTCTTAAGAGATTAGCTAGAAAATATTTCTAAATATCTAAACATCTCTCACTCTTCTTGCTTTGAGAAAGCACTGTATCGGCTTCATTAATGAGTCATCAACAAGCAAATAGGAACAGAAGAGTTATGTTTTATTTAACTTGATTCATAAGAAAAAGAACATCTTGTATGGAAAATTAGATTGGATACAAAAGTAATCAAAAGTGGAACATTTCTTAAAAAAGGTTACTTGGCACTGATTTTGCATTTATATTTAAAAGAGGACTAGGGGAGAGAAAAATGCATAAGAAAAGTATCCACAACAACATTTTAAAGCAATAGTTATCTTTATGATATAAAATAAAAAGCTGAAATAATCTGCTTCTTGTTTATAATGCTAGATAATATAAGGAGTGGGGAATGAATTTATGCACAATAGTGGCAGGATATAAGGAATTTGAAATGTAAAAAATAAATAAAATGCATATAAATCACTGAAGTTGAAATGTATACACTCATAAATAAATGAAATGCATTAGGGATATTAGTGTTGCCTCCCAGATACATATCTGCTGCAGTTTTACCAAAGCATTGTCCAACCTTCAAATAGCATAGTATTCTGCACTGAAAAACATGGTATTTAAATAATGGCATATTTTAAAATGTGCCAGAGTTTAGAGTTAGAATGCATGTTTAATATGCAGAAAAATACCAAGTTCACTGTACTGGCTTTTGAAGTAAAATGAAAAGGATTTCTGCAGGAGTCTCTTAAGAGCAGTTTCCAAGTGTCAAAGCAAACACAGAAAGATCAGTGAGTCTAAAGCTGCTTCATACATCATTCTGCTGTGACTTCTTCCCACTATACATTTTACATTGTTTGTGAATACAAAACAATGCTTTATTACAGATGCAGCTATCAACAGAAACGTGTAGTGATATATTTGCATATGTATTATGGATTTATTAAACTAGGTGGAAGCACTAACTGAGTTTAAGCAATCTCAAAACTTTAAGCAGGGTTGGATTAGGTTAGTATTTGAATGTCAACAGGTAGGAAAGAATGGAAAGTTGAAAGAACACCCATAGCTTACTGGGAAGGCATTTAGTCATTTCGGTTAGCAAACATTGTTTTACAAAATATGCCCTGTATTGATTTAGTCTTAGCAGAGTAGATCTGAGTCTGCACAACAAGGTTCTCTATGCAACCCTTTGTTAGTATATGACAGAATAACAGAGTTGGAAGTCTTGTAGTCAAACCCTCTGCTCAAGCAGTAAAACCTAAACCATTTCACACAAATCGTTGTCCAATCTGTTCTTAAAAATCTCCAATGTTGGAGCACCTACAACTCCTGGAGGCAACCCATTCCACTGATTAATTGTTCTAATGTGTTATCTGTGTCAATATCAATATATTACAACAATAAAAAATACATGCCTCCCTTAAAATATTAATATATTACATTTAATCATTTATATTACATTTAATCATTAATCGACTACAGCGGCGATGGCGATGACTCCCCAGCTCCAGTTCGGTCGCCTAGTCTGGGAGCCGGCAGCCACGATGGCAGTGGCGGCAGGGCTTCCCCTGGCCCTGGGCACGCATCCAGGAGGGGCCGGAGGCTCTGCTCTGCCCCGGCCCCCTGATCGGCTCCCGGGCGGCGGCGGTGTCTCCGCGGATCAGCTGTGCGGCGGAGGCGAGGATGACAGCGGCGGCGGCGACGACTCTTCTTTCCCAGTCTGGTCGCCTATTCAGGGAACCGGCAGCGACGGTGTCGGTGGCGGCAGGGCCTCTCCAAGCCCGCCCCTGGACCACGACAACCATCGCAGCCATCCAGGGGGGGCCGGAGGCTCTGCTCTGCCCCAGCCCCCTGACCGGCTCCCGGGCGACGGCGGCAACATCTCTGCCCTGCCCCAACCCCCCCACCTGTTTGACTCCGGCGGCGTCCCCAAGTGACCAACGGAGGCGCTGCGGACCAGCTGGGTAGCGGAGGCGGCGGCATCGTCGGCAGCGGCGACGGCGAGTACCCCGCGGGGCCCTAGCCTGTCATCTCCCCACGGGCCCGAACACCGGCGGAGGCAGTGGCGATGGGGCGCCTCTAACCCGCCCCCGAGCCGCTGCAACTGCTACAGCCATCCGGAGTGGGGCCGGTCCCTCCACCCTCGGCTCCCTATTATGCCTCCCTGGGCAACAGCGGCGCCAGGGATGATCAGGAAAGACCCCGCGGATCTAATGGATCAGCTAGGCGGCGGAAGAGACAGCCGCAGCAACCGCCCTGAGCAGGACCAGAATCGTTGCCCTGCTTCGACCTCCTGGCCTGCTCCTGAACAACGGCGGCATCTCCCTGGGATCAAGGAGATGCCGCAGACCGGCTATGCGGACCTGATCGACCACCACCGAGGGGCCTTTGACAGCGGCGCTAAACTTCTCCAGGCCCCGGTCAACCAACTCACCGAAAACCCCTCGACGGCAGCACCACTAGATGCGGCGTGGCGTTCCCGGCCCGCACCCTAGGTGCCGACAGTATCTCCGTGCCGATCAACACCCCTAAAGACGCCAGGACGCAGCTGACCGTTGGAGATGACGGCGACTAGACCACCGAGGCCATCAACATCTGGCCTCCACCAGCTCCGAACCCCCCTGCCCTCCCTCGCCCCACAGGACATGATGGGCCTGGGTGCAAGCCACGGTGGCAGAGTGGCCTGTCCTACACCTGCAGCCCCACAGAGGTGAGAGCTCTATGGGGTATGCTTCACCCAGAGTGGGTCCTGGACCACCCCCAGAAGCAGAATCACAACCCATCGTGAGAGGATGGGGAGTGGCCTGCTTCTGGGGTTCACCCAACCAAGTGGCAGTGACTGGGTGACGGTCCAGATACCCACCTACCCGACTAGACCCTCCTTCTAATGCTCCACCCAGGGGACCGCCTTCCCAATGCTCCCCAATGCTCCCTATGCGTCTTCAATATTCTTGCATAGATCTACTCGCCCTCAGGAGTTCCCCCCTCTCCTGGGTTCGTCCTGCCTTCAATACATCAAACCTCGATGACGGGCCCGACCATTGGGCCTCTGAGAGATGGCCAGGCAGGGTCAGGGGCCTCCATCACAAGACCAACAAGAGGCCCCTGGTTAAGTTTCTTGTTAAGTTTTTTGTCGGGTTAGGGAGGGGGGCGGGAAAAGAGTATGGCTGCTCGGGGAAGGCAGGCCTTCCGGGTACCATAACGCAGGCCAGGCCTACGACCATTCGCGATGGTGAGAAACGAGGACCAGTCGCCGACAATAACCAATGGCGTACTGACGAACATCCTATTCCCAGGATGGTGGGGAACGGCAGAAGGTGCACAAACAGAGGGCCGTATCGTCACCGGGAGTGTCATCTCCGCTCTGTACAAGCGGTGAGACGCTCCGACCCTCTGTACTTCCCCGGAGGACCCGGGAGCGAAGGTGTGCAGCCTCCTATGCTAAGGCTGGTCTACCTGAATGCCAGGTCCGTAGCTAACAAGGCACACCTTGTTCGTGACCTAGTGGAGAGCGAGCACGCGGACCTGGCTTGCATCACGGAAACCTGGCTGGGCCAAGAGGGTGGTGTCCCTCTGGTTGACCTCTGCCCGCCAGGTTTCCAGGTGCTGCACCAGCCTCGGACCCATGGGAGGGGTGGGGGAGTGGCAGTTATCATCAGGGAATCCCTTAGCCCGCGAGAGATCACCGTCCCTCAGATGGTCGGATGTGAGTCTCTCCTACTGAGATACGGCCCGGGGGCGCAGTTGGGCCTGCTGCTGGCATACCTACCACCTAATCGTACAGCGGCAGCCCTGCCCGAGCTACTCGATGTCCTCTCAGGGTTGGTGGTTGAATTCCCAAGACTCATGGTCTTGGGCGACTTTAACCTACCGTCCCTGGGAGGATCGTCCGATCTGGCTCGGGAGTTCATGGCTTCCATGGCGGCCATGGACCTGTCGCAAATAATTTCTGGACCGACTCATGAGAGAGGCCACACCCCAGACTTGGTGTTCTTGTCTGGACGGTGGCGCGATGATATCGGTGGGGGTGCCACGACTGTTATGCCCCTGTCATGGACCGATCATCACCTCGTGCGGCTAGACTTCCCCTTTGCCACCCCCCGCCGTGGGTGCGCGGTGCCAACCAGATGGTACCGCCCTAGGCGCCTAATGGATCCTGATAGGTTCCAGGCAGCGCTTGGGGACGCACATGCACTCCCTGCTCACAGCTCGGCGGATGCCTTAGTGGAAGCCTGGGAAAAGGCAGCCACGGAGGCTCTGGACCGAGTTGTACCCTTGCGGCCTCTGACCCGGTGCAGATCCCAGCGAGCCCCATGGTTCACCGCGGAGCTCCGGGAGATGAAGCGTTGGAGACGGGGCCTAGAGAGCCGTTGGAGATCCAGTCGATCCGAATCCGACCGATTGCGATTAAGAATCCTCACCAGGTCTTATCTCGCTGCGATAAGGGTGGCAAAATCCAACTACTTTTCCACCCTCATCGCGTCCGCAGATAATCGCCCGGCTGCCTTGTTCAGAGTGACTCGCTCCCTACTGAACCAAGAGGTGAGGGAGGAACCCTTGCAGGGTCGAGCCGAGGAATTCGGTCAATATCTGCTGGATAAAATTGCTCGGATCCGAACCGGCCTGGACTCCAACTGGGCTGAGCTAGAAGAACAAGGCATGGACAGTCTTGTCGACGTCATCTGGGAGGAATTTGATCCTGTGACTCCTAAGGAAGTGGACAGGATTATGAGGAGGTTGAGCTCCTCCACATGCTTACTGGACCCGTGCCCTTCCTGGCTGGCATATGCAGCTCGAGAGGGGACACGAGGCTGGTTCCTGGCGGTCATCTCCGCTTCTCTGAGTGAGGGTCACTTCCCCACCGCCTTGAAGGAGGTGGTGGTGAGACCTCTCCTCAAGAAGCCCACCTTGGACCCATCCTCCTTGAATAACTTTTGTCCAGTCTCCAATCTTCGCTTCCTTGAGAAGGTTGTTGAGAGCGTGGTGGCGCACCAACTCCCTCAGATCCTGGATGAAGCAGTTTATCTAGACCCGTACCAATCGGGCTTCAGGCCGGGCTACAGCACGGAGACGGCATTGGTCGCTCTGATAAATGATCTCTGGAGAGCCCGGGACAGGGGCCATTCCTCTGTCCTAGTCTTATTAGACCTCTCAGCGGCTTTCGATACCATCGACCATGGTATCTTACTGCGACGCCTCAGGGGACTGGGAGGGGGAGGCACGGTTCTGCGTTGGTTCTCCTCCTTTCTCCAGGGTCGCTCGCAGTCGGTGTTGGCAGGGGGACAGAGGTCGACCCCGAGGCCTCTCGCTTGCGGAGTCCCTCAGGGGTCGGTCCTCTCGCCTCTCCTGTTCAACATCTACATGAAACCGCTGGGCGAGATCATTCGCAGCTTTGGAGTAGGGTACCATCAGTATGCTGATGACACCCAGCTTTTCATCTCAACTCCAAACAACATCAGTGATGCCCTCGACGTGATGTCCCGCTGCCTGAAAGCGGTCCGGGAATGGATGGGGAGGAACAGGCTTCAACTGAACCCGGACAAGACTGAATGGCTGTACGTACCGGCAAGCCAGGATACTCAGAACATCCCATCCCTTAACATCGGAGACAAGTTACTACCCCCTGTTGATAGGGCCCGCAACCTGGGTGTCCTCCTTGACTCGCAGCTCTCCCTGGAAGATCACATAGGAGCTGTGACCAAGGGGGCCTTCTCCCGGGTTCGACTAATTCGCCAATTACGGCCTTATCTGGACCTGGATGCCTTACGTACAGTCACCCATGCTCTTGTGACCTCTCGCCTAGACTATTGTAACGCTCTCTACATGGGGCTGCCCTTGAGATCCACTCGGAAGCTTCAACTGGTGCAAAGTGCAGCGGCACGGACACTCTTGGGAGCCTCCCGATACTCCCATATCACACCACTCCTCCGTGCGCTGCACTGGCTTCCAGTTGCCTTCCGTGTGAAGTTCAAGGTGCTAACAATGACATACAAAGCCCTACATGGCATGGGTCCGGACTACCTACGGGAGCACCTTCTGCCAATGTCAGCACCCCACCGTCCTGTGCGCTCCCACAGAGAGGGCCTCCTCAGGGTGCCACCGCTCAAGGAATGTCGGCTGGTGGCCCCCAGGGGGAGGGCATTCTCAGTGGGTGCGCCAGCCCTCTGGAACAGCTTACCAACCAAAATCCGGATGGCCCCCAACCTCCGCACCTTCCGACGCGAATTTAAAACTTACCTGTTCCAGCAGTCCGGCCTGGCCTGATAGCTCTAATTGGGGTCCCAGTTTGTATTTTACTATTGTTTTTTTCACTATTGTTCATTCTGTATGCCTACCTTATTCTGTACACTGCCCCGAGTCCCTCGGGAGAAGGGCGGTTTATAAAAACAAATAAATAAATAAATAAATAAATAAATAAATAAATAAATAAATAAAGTTAAATTATCAATTTCAAGCTTTGTCTCCTTTTTTTACTGTTCATATGTAGAGTTTTTTTTATCAATGCTCTGATGAGTTTCTATTAAATTGAACTGTATGAGCTCCAGTGTGGTTATGAAAAATGTGTTGCTTAATTCATTAAAATGTGAAAAATGATGTCCTAAAAAGGATTACAGAAATAATCCCCAATCGTTTCTTTTTCTTCTAAGATTGGCAGCTTTATCATTCTGTATTTAAATGAAAAGGAAAAATGAGACAATTTAATGAATCACTTTGTCTTTAAATTTCTCAGGACTTTGTTGTATATTAATATGACACGTAATATTTGTGGGACGTTATTTCACAAATGGGCATAAGAGATAATATATTCACCATAGATGTACCAGTTAGTCCTCTCACCATTTTTAAAGGGTTGCTTGTTTTGGAGGTAGGAAATTTTAATTATTTTTTTTTAAAAAAATAAACATCCTTTTCTTCTTCCTATCACAACTCATTTTTTTTTCTTTTTTCTTCAATAGTTGTATAAAACCCTAACCCAGAAATAGCAAAAAAATGAATAAGAAAAAAATAGAAAAATGATTTACAAGCTATATAAAAATCAGTAAGTGTTTCAAAGTAACATGAGATTACCATATAAAACCATTCTTGAAGTAAAATCAATAGCCAATGATTAACAAAGGTGGCCAATATAACAAGAGTCTTGGTTGGAATAAACAATAACATTTTCTATCTGAACTACAAAGTTATATATTATTTAAAAAGTCTGGCAAGAGCTGATATATTAAAGCCTTGTGCATATTAAGGGAAACCAAGCATTTGGATATAGTCTGAGACCATAAGTGGCCTCTTCCAGATTGAGTTAAACTCTATTTTTCAATCATGAGATTATTTTTTACACTGATGCATACTCCCAAAGTTTTAATTGCCATTCTTTAGAAGAGGCAATTACGTATTAGATTCAGGCCACACATATCAAGCGGATAAAGTGAATCAATCAAAGGAGACAACTCCATTTCCAGAAACTAATTAATCAACAGATTCCAGGAAACCTCAAATCATCAATCAATCTTATACAGACTCTTCAGATCTTTTTCAGACTACAAATGCTTCAGGGTAATACCCAGTTTTGAGCATTGCACTGATGAAGTCTTCCTGGTATGCAGGGTGAAGCATCTTCATAAAACCTGATTAATTTCTTGATATATGTAACCATTCAGCTTACCGTTACCTTTTTATGAGTATATTTCCAAATAAAACAATGATCTACATGGTACTCAGACACATTTTGGGGAATGGAGTTGATGCCGAGGATAGCATCCTATCTCTTTTAAGTTAAAATAATCTAAAAATAAATTAAAAGATGGCACAAGGGATCTGGTAAGTTTAAGAATAGTTGCTTAGGTCATTGGTGGCCATGAATATCTCTTTTGAGATCAAGAGTCTACATTATAGTAATGCCATAGTCAGGATGAAGAGATGTCCATTCTACATATTTTTCATTTACTTAAACTTTCAGGATAATTTATACCAAATTTATACATAATTGCCTAATATGATTCAATATTTTAAAATTGTAGTATTTATGCATTTACAGCTATTATCCAATTATGGATTTGGAGATCTCCTCCCTCCATCCCCTCCTCTATCCCATGAAAAAGCACAGCTGTAATGATTAGTTACATATTTATTTTGAACAATTTTATTTTGCTTTTTAATCAAATTATTTTCAAAGCAGATTGCTTTCCCTCCTGATCATTTTCTTAAAAAAGTCAGATTTATCTATGTTGATCCAATCCTGCAGAGCTTTGCTGAACTGTGCAATTCCAGTGCAGCATGGATTTCAATTTCTATGTTTATTTTTCTAGGAGGGAAGCAGGAAGAGGTAGAATTCATCTGCTTCTTCTCCATTCATGGGGCTGGGGACCTGCGTCTCTTCAGCTTGTCATCACTGCTATGTCTGAACGAATCAGTTCTATGACTTTTAATTTCCAGAAAATGTTGGCTGTAAAAATACACATAAGATACTAGGAAGTAAATTGCAAAGGAAATCAATAGACATTACCTCTCCTGACTGATAGTAGGGGTTGGATCATGCTCAATAAGATTTGCTTCTGAGTTAGAATCAAGCTGTAAGTGACTTTTTTTGTCCCCAATAGAGCTCATCAGATGACTGGGATGCCTTTGGATCATTTACTTCATCAATAATTGTAGAACAGGGATTTTGAGACACCTTAATCACAAATCACAACATAGATTTGCTTCCCAATTAGCTGAGTGGTGACTAGGAGGTATTATATGGCTCAGTGAAGAATTTGCTAGAAAAGTAATCGTTAATATACAACCATAAATGAATGCTACTTAATTTTCTCCAAGGAAAAATAGGAAAACTCAAACTATTAGCAGCTCTTCCTTGTTAAAAATACAAAACTATCAGAACATCATTTATTTTTCAGAAGATATCCTTCCAGATATTCACTAACGGCATCTACATAACTTTCTTTATGGGATAAATACATAACTTTCTTTATGGGATAAATACACATCTGGTCCCCTCCTTAGTGATGTGTATAGTAAATAGAGCTAATGCTAATTAGTGAATTCTATTACTTTAGCTTCTTTTTCTCCTTCAAGCTGGAGAGAAGTACAGCAATTACTTATTAAATTGTTTTCCAGATCAGGAAGCCTTGTGGTTCACAATGGGAATATAACCAAATTAATTACTAAGACAATAGATTTACTGATTTGATAGTTAAACCCAGGGCTTTTTTTCTCATACAATGCTCAGAATGGCATTCCGGCATCTTTTTTTTGCAAAAAAAAAAAAAAAACTTTTGCACAAGCTGTGCTGTTATTGGCTTTCGAAAGCCTATTGCGGGCTTTGCTCTTTTATGACTCAAGGACTTCAACTCCGAGAATTCCTGAGTCAGCTATGCTATTGGCTTTTGAAAGCCAATAGGAATTGCTGCTGAGCTTGCCAAATGTTGCACAGGCAAGTTGCATTGAAGGCAGGAACTTTGCACTCCTCCCTGCTCCCCAACTACACCATCTCAGCTAGGTAAGTAAGATATTATTTGCAAATAGGATATCCAAGTATGACTCAAGGAAATTTTCCCTGCATGGAGGGAGTAGTGGTTTGTTTCACTTTGTTTTACTTTTAAAATTGCTGTAGGGGAGAAATGATTAGAAAAAGGCAGGAAGTTATTTTTATTAGGAAGAATTCATTTATCCCATGCTAGATCTTTGGGAGCTTAGTACCACCAGGACAGAACATTTGCTTTTCTGAAACTTCATTCAAATTCAATTCTTGATAGGGGCATTTGAAAAAAATAATGTTATTTATTAAATTTATATGCTGACTATCTCACCAGGATGACTCTGAAGTCGATAGGGCTCACAAGTTGGGTGTCCTCCTGGATTCGCGGCTCAGTTTTGAAGATCATATAGGAGCCGTGACCAGGGGGGCTTTTGCCCAGGTTCGCCTGGTGCGCCAGTTGCAGCCCTATCTGGACCGAGATGCCTTGCGCACAGTCACTCATGCGCTCGTGACCTCCCAGTTAGACTACTGTAACGCTCTCTACATGGGGCTGCCCTTGAGGACCACTCGGAGGCTTCAACTGGTGCAGAATGCAGCCGCGCGAGTTGTGATGGGGGCTCCCCGATACTCCCACGTAACACCTCTGCTCCGCGAGCTGCATTGGCTTCCGGTTGCCCTCCGGGTGAGATTCAAGGTGCTGGTGATGAACTATAAAGCCCTAAATGTCTTGGGTCTGGGATATCTGAGGGAACACCTGCTCAAGTTCCCTTCGTCCTGTGCGCTCCCACAGGGAGGGCCTTCTCAGGGTGCCGTCGGCAAAGGATTGCCGGAGAGCGACACCCAGGGGGAGGGCCTTCTCTGTGGGCACGCCTGCCCTTTGGAACCAGTTACCCGTAGAGCTCAGGACTGCCCCAGATTTTCATTCGTTCCACCGGGACCTGAAGACCTGGCTCTTTGAGCTTTCCGGCCAGGACTGAGAACTTTTAATTTTTAACCTATTGTAATTGGGGTTTTTAATTAGAGTTAAGGGTTTTAGATTTAATCAAGGATAATTTAATTTATTTTAATTTGTTATTAACTTTTGTATTGTTATATTGTCTTAATTGCCTTGTGAACCACCCTGGGTCCTACGGGAGAAGGGCGGTATATAAGTTTAAATAATAATAATAAATAATAATAACTGTGAATCCATGCACAGTGGGGCCATTAAGCCCATTTTTTCCACTTTATCAAAAAGGAGACTATGATTTACTTTATCAAATCCCTTTAAATTAACTTCAGCCCTTACAATTGCTAGCAACCCTGGCTCTCAATTATTATAATGAGAGGCTATTGTATTGTGAAAAAAAGGAAAAAAAATCCGTGTTGAATTGCTTTAACAAACTGCATTTAAAAGTTGATATCTCCAAAAAGAAAAAACAAAAAAACAAAAACCTCACAAAGAAAAATAACAGAAGGAAAAGTCCAGGAAACAGAAATGGTTCATCCAATGGAAAAGTGAATCATACATTAGTTCAGAAGAAATAAAGTTTTGGAAACAAAAATAACAAAAAAGAACAGAATTGTTCCAGGTTCAAACAAGCCACATTAAAAAAAAATGAAAGACACCAACTCAGCCCTAAATATCAGCTGACGTTATGTGTCAGGAAGTGTTCCCAAAACCACATTAAGTCCTTGCATAGATCTTCCATATTCTTTGTACATTTCAGTTAAGAATCTCATCTCTTTCTCTCTCTCTCACTCACCCATAATGTCTTCTATTTTGAAAATGCTATTATAGAAATGGCTAGTTTATAATGTTATAGAAAAGTAAAAAGTTGAGGTTCAGTGTTAATGCTTCCTTCTACTCCTGCAACAGAGGAAGTCAGAAGTCAGTGCCTTTTCTTTTTCCCTTCTCCCCCTCACTTTTCCCTTTTTCTCTCACCCTTCACTCGCAAAAGCCCCCCCCACCCACTCACACTTTGCTCACAAAAGTCTCCAGTCGCTCTCACTCACTCCTCCGTCTCTTTCAAAGGTACCTCGTTCAGTCTCTCTCCCCCACTCACTCCGTCTCTTTCAAAGGCCTCTCCCTTGCTCACTCACTTACTGTCCCGTCGCTTCCAATGCCATTTGCTTATTCACACACTCACTTACTGCCCCGTTGCTTCTAAATGCTTCCAAATGCCATTTTCTCATTCACTCACTCACTGCCCCATCACTTCTAAATTTTTCCAAATGCCACTTGCTCGCTCACATACTGTGTTTGGAAGCAACGGGGCAGTTAGTGAATGAGTGTCGGGGCCAGAGGCCATCAGCTGTTTGCCGCTGGAGATGCCGGGTGGCCCGATGCAGTGCTCTGTGGCTGGGGCGTCTTCAGCTGGTGTCAGGGATGGTGCCGGAGGCCGTCAGCTGTTCAGCACCGGAGACCGTTGCCATGAGGAACACAGCTCTGGGTGGGGGTTCGGAGCAACTCCGGGTGGGGGGGTCAGCATGGGCTGCGGCATAGCAACTGCAGGGAGGGGAATCCCCACGGCGGCTCTGAGGAGGAAAATCCCCACGGCCTGTGGCTCCAAGCCACAGGGGCGGGGGTGCAAAGGACAGGCAGCAATGCCGTAGCAAGAGGCGGTTCTTACAGACACCGGCATCGCTCCCAGTGACAGCACCTCTGAGTTCCAGCACCTTTTTTTAAAGAAAAAAAAGCCCTGGATAAACCACAACTTTTGTTAGCAAAAAAGGGAAAGAGACTACAAGAAACGGTTGCAAATAGCCCATTTAAATAAAAATCTTGTGTTTCATGACATATATTCACCAGTGATTATAGCATCCTGGAATGAGGAACATGTTTGTCTCCTTTTCCCTATGTTGATAACATCTTAACATTATGAATGTATAAAATTTCTTTAAAGCTTTTGTGTACATCTTATGACAGAAATGTTGATAATTACCTGCCCTTCTAGAAAAACACTGCATATTATGTCATCTTCAGTGCTTCCTGCCTTGGATTCCAAACCTTGCTTCAAATCAGGGAGCTCAATTTTGCATTTTGAACCTGACATAATTTCATAATTTACAATACAATAATTATGTTGAGTAGCTTTCATTAGTACAACTCTAATGTCTTGTATAAGCTTGTCATAAAGTCAGCACAGATATGGAGACTGACAATGAGAAATGGCCAGAGATTACCAAATTAAACAGATTTAATCTAGTAATTTAGCAATACTAGCCAATCTAAATAAAATGGGGCCAATGCTCTTCAGAATATTCCACTGGATTATTTTACACTGGTGGTTCATCTGTGATGATTTGTGATGACTGTTGAATCCCACGTTGCATTGGTGTAATGCTGCGAGGTTGAAGAAAGTCAAAACATATATTTAATGTTTTTTTCTTAACTCAGTAATTTATTTCAGAAGCTCTGAGGTGGATTTTAAACTCTTTATAGTTTCCTCCCCCTCCCCATCAGGAACATAAAACATCCTACAGTATTTGTCTGTTGAATTAGAGTTATATAACTCACAATAGTTTTCAAGTGGATTTCCCATTCTATGAAAATGCCAAAATATTGATTTTAGGTGATGAACTGCAAATACATGTGCAGAAATGTTTCAGTGGGGAACAACTTTCAGTATTATTTCTCCGATTCTGGTCTCTTTAAGGCCAGCATGTAACCTGACAAAGGTGAAGTCATCTCTTTCTGGAAGAGCTGGTTTTTCTAAGTGCGCAATAAGTTCTAGTGAAGTTGGCTTTACACTCTGCTTATTGAACACAGTTCAAGGAGTGGAGAAAGCAATGTGAAAGCAATGTTTGCTTGTCACAAGGCAGTGAGGACAGAACATTGAACTTTTTATTGAATCAGAAGGAAAACAAGTTGGACTGAGAGAACATTTTGTGAGCCAGATAATATTTCTCAGTTGTGTCAGAGGTAAATTAAAACAAAACCTTCATGTGCACCTATTGATATTCAGCTCAGCATAAACGAGCACAGAACACTCAGCCTCTCTAGCTCTTCTCAAATTTTCCATGCTCAGATGTTGACAATTACAAAAATAACCATAGCTGATCATAGTTTTAAAATAAACCAACTTTATTTTCATGATGGCATCTCCTTTTCATTTTTAATGTACTTTCCTCTAGTTCTATTTTATTTTTCTCCTACCTGTTTTTAAAAATGTTGAGTGAATATTGTTATAGCTATAAAAGAAATTGGGTACTTTACAGAGAAACTAGAAAGCTAGAATTTAAATCGTTGTATGGAACCTGATCTACTATGAATCTAACTGACCTTAATCCAGGAAAAAAAATAAGTTGTATTTGTTACTCTGTAATTTTGATAATAAAAAACACTAAACGGAGAATTTGGTGCCACTTTTCTTGTTCCTTCACCTTCCATCTCCTTGCCTGACTTTTTTTTCTATGGGTTATATGAGCACATATTCAACAATTGTATCCAATAATCTGGACAACAATATATTTGAAATTACTGTTTAAAAAGAGAGCTGGTTTTATGAGAAGTTGTATGAAGCCTGTTTTTGCCTGTATGTTTTTTTTAATGATGCATATACT
Organism: Vipera berus; assembly: GCF_964194415.1. NCBI lineage: Eukaryota > Metazoa > Chordata > Lepidosauria > Squamata > Viperidae > Vipera > Vipera berus. Next base: position 41,850,004 of record NC_138209.1, on the reverse strand, counting down.
CGTTTTTCATAGATTGGATATCATGTCATATCAGCTGTCAGTAGCCAAACAACTACTTTGTATTAACATTGTAGTCTCCTGGCTAACGTAACACAGCCACATGCTAAATAAATCATATCACATATCACATATACTCAAAGACAGCAGTGAGAGCTCACAGGTAGTCCTTGACATATGATCAAAACTGAGCCCAAAATGTATATTGCTAAGTGAGAATTTTGTTAACTGAGTTTTGCCCCATTTTACTACTTTTCTTACACATTGGTTAAGTGAATCACTGAGGTTGTTAAATTAGTAACACTGTTGTTAAGTGAATTTGAATTTTGAATTTGAATTTGAATTTCCCATTGACTTTGCTTGTAAAAAGGTCACAAAAGGGGATTACATGACCCTGGGACGTGGCAACTGTCATAAATATGAGTCAATAGCCAAGTATCTGAATTTTGATCACATGACTGTGGGAATGCTCATAAGTGCGAAAACCAGTCATAAGTCACTTTTTTCAGTGCCATTGTAACTTTGAACGATCACAGAATGAACTGTTGTAAGTCAAGGACTACATGTATTTAATCTAAGCTCCCAAAATTTCCCCATCTTGATATTCTTTTTATCACTGGTGACTGATGAAAGAACAAAATGATTTGTTATATGAGTATATTAAAACTATTAGAAAGGAAACAGGAGGGACAAATAATTAAGCACTGCCGAAAGGTGAAGGAAGAGGGATTTTTCTCATAAAGTTAATATTGGCAGGGATACTATAAAAGTCTATTAGTAATGAAGGCATTTAAAAGAATACCCAGACTGAATTGGAACTGAAACTAAAGCTACAGCAATCAGGGTTTTTTTTCTAAGTCTGTTACATTGTGAGACACAGCTTATAGGCACTTGGAAATTTATTGATGTTCTGACTTTTTTTTTTTAATTTGGCATGGTCTCTTAGGGAAACAAGTGAATTAATTTAGCTTCATCTCCCATTCCATTTGTAAGCCATCATGAATTATATCAAAGCTGAAACTAGGAGCTGACTGCCTTAGCTCTAAAACAGGTCCAAACCTCTATTCTATTTGATTACTTTAGGATTGTTTGAAATAAAAAGGAACTAACACTAAATTGCAATAGCTTATGGAACTTGGAGTCCAGTCCTAAGCAAGCCTGCCTGATAAGTAAGCATTATTTTGCTCAGCTTGCTTCCCAAGTCAGTGTGTATGCTGGGTAGTAAGATTCCAAACCTACTGCTACTTTTGAAATCACTGTGAGTTTTGCTTTTTTCTTCTTGATGTTTTTTTCCAAATTCTTTGAAAGTTAGAAATGGCTTGCTTTGACTGTATAACCCCCTACTGACTAAGAGTTGAATAAGAAAATGTATTTCAGGTCAACAGTTCAGCTCATAATTTATTGCCTTGTAATTTTCCAACACAGTGCCTCCTAGTCAAAAAGCAGTGAAGTAGGAGAAAATGCAGTCTGCTTTCTAATGAAGTAAATGTATGCAAAGTGGAATAAATTGGAAACTTTCATGGTGGAATGTATGGAAGTATATTTAGAGTCATGTACATAAACTGGAGTTATAGTGACAAGTAATAATGATTTCTGCTGTAACAATGCTTCAGATTAGATATATGACAATAATCTGGGAAAAATGAATAGTGACACCCCTCTTTACAGGGATAGAGGGTGCCAAGGTTTAATGGGGTGGATTTTAGTGGCTTTGTTAGTTTTTGGGAAGGATACCCCAGTGGCCATCCACTTGGTCCCTTCACAACTGTCTTCCCTTGTGGCTTCTACTTCCACTTCCAGAAGGCATTTGGAGATATATATATATATATATATATATATATATATATATATATATATATATATATATATATATATATATATATATATATATATATATATATATATACATACATATATATACATATACATATACATATACATATACATATACATATACATATACATATACATATACATATATATATATATATATATATATATATATATATATATATATAATTTTTAACATAACATAAATCATTCAGTAATTTGTAAACAGTATGTTGTCTGGGTAACATTTATAAAACAATCCTTAACAATTAATTTAGCATATTCCATATGCTAATTTCATTTGATTTCCCCTTTCCCCAAAGTATCTTTCTTTGAAAAAACATTAGATTAAGACAATTCTCATTATTTTAAGTAACAATAATTAAGTATATAGTTTCAATAATCCTATTTGTCATTTTAGTTGCCTTATTGTAAATCCTGTTACCATGTTTATTTCAGCTTATTTCTCCCCCCAGATTCTAAATATTCTTACTAGTGACATTCTTTTCAACAGTTAACTATATTTACATTGGTGGATTTAATTCTGTTTTTTTCCATATAAGCCCTCTCATGCTTTTATATTTCTTAATCAATAAGAAAAAAGTAGAAAGAGAAAAGAAAAGAGGAGAGAGACAAAAAAGAAGACAAAAAAGAAAAAGAAGAAAGAAAAGGGAAACAAGAAAAAGAGACAAGAGCACTAAAATACAAAAAATAACACACAACTTAAAATATGTATCCCTCCTAATTTAATATATATTTATTCCCTCAATTTCTTATTCTTTTTGACCGTAGCTAAGAATGTATTTAATCTATTTAAACTTTAAGCATTCCATTCAATAGTTCTAATCATCTAATCCTTTAACTCTCATTCAAAACACATTTTTATGCTTTTCTTATTGTCACATTTAAATAACTAAAACATTTGCTTTTGTTTAAATCATTCCAACTTTTTTTTAACAGAAAGAAAGAGAAAAAAACATATTATATTAGTTAAGAAAAGAAAAAAAAAGAAAAAAAAATCCCTCTAAGAGTAATATATTTCAGTTTTTCCATTTCTTTAGCCATATTCAAACAAATGGTTTTTTTTAAAGTATTCTTTCAGATAAGTTCCATCATCTATTTTCTGGATTTCTATTTTAGTCTTTTTTTTTCCTCTGGTCGTTGCCTTTCTTAATCAGTATGTTTTGCTGCATCATTTGTTTCCCTGTAAGGAATTTTTTCTCATTCTTTTCCTTATCTTCAAAGTTGCTTGGATGTGTTGAAATATTTCCCATTTGAATTAAATCATGATTTTTTATTTTATATGGTTCCATCTTCAAGTCTCTATCCTCAGAATTATGTTCAGTCATCTCTACTATATAGTGCCCAGTGTTGCAGTTTGTTCAGATCCTCCTGTATCTTAAGCCTATCTTCTGGAGTGTTGGCTATTCCTGCTAGCATGGTGTCATCTGCAAATTTGATGAGTTCCCCATCTATCCCCATCATTGATGAAGAAGTTGAAGAGCACTGGGCCTAGAACAGAGCCCTGGGGCACCCCACTACACACTTCCCTACATGTAGATGCAGTTCCATTGAGGACCACATGCTGAGCATGGCCAGTCAGCCAGCTATGAATCCATCTGGTGGTGATGGTGTCTAACCCACATTATCAAGTAGTACATTGTGATCTACTTTATCAAATGCCTTACTGAAGTCCAAGTAAATTATATCCACAGCATTCCTCTGGTCCACTAATTTTGTCACTTCATCAAAGAATGCAATAAGATTTGTCTGGCATGATCTGTTTTTGACAAACCCATGTTGGCTTTTAGTAATGACTTTGTTTGCCTCTAGGTGTTCACTGATTTGTTGTTTGATTATCATTTCCAGAATCTTCTCAGGTATTGAGATCAGGTTGATAGGTCTGTAGTTTCCTGGATCTATTTTTTTCCCTTTTTTGAAGATGGGAACTACATCAGCTCTTTTCCAGTCCTCTTGTAGTTCCCCAGTGCTCCAGGATCTTTGAAATACATAGTTCAGTGGTTCTGAGATCACATCTGCCAGTTCCTTGAGAACCTTGGGGTGTAATCCATCTGGGCCTGGTGATTTGAACTCGTCTAGACTGGATAGGTGCTCACTTACCATTTTCTTGCCTACCTTAACTTGTGTTTCTAATTTATTTTTTATGGTACTGTTTTTGATAGGTTGGACTGTTTTTCCCCTTTGTGTAAGGACAGATGCAAAAAATGAGTTAAACAGTTCTGCTTTCTGCCTGTTGCTTGTCACCTTCTATGTCATCTTGTCATTTTCTATGATATCTTAATAGATTGCACATATTATATACATTGAAAGGAATGTGGGGACACCATCAGCTGAGCACATTATGCAAACAGTCCATTATATTCCCCATTGTGTTCCTACTTACTCTCTTGTAATCTCTTCCTCTCCAAATTCTCCATTCTGCAAGAGGGAAGAAAAATAATGTGTCACGCACAGGAGAGATTATTTACAGAAACCACTTATTTTTTTCCTTTCCCCTCCTCTAGCAGATTGGAGAGATTGCTTAAACAAGTTGGGATCATAAGTGATTTCATTAGGCAATGCCAACTGGGCCTGACTGGTTTCTATCCCTCCCCCCCCCCGACACACACACACCTACTCACACACTTGCAGATTGGAGACATTTTTTTAATATATATTTTATCTTATATTATCTATCAATTTAGAAACTGCCCTTTTACCTCAAAGAGAAACTCTGGGCAGCATACAAGAGATTGAAGAAGAATAGATTACAAGAAAGTAAGCAGGCACAGAGAAGGGTAACACTAGCTGTTTGGATATAGCATTCTTGGAATTCCAGGCACTACCACATTCTTTTCAATGTGCACTCTGCACTGTGTGCCTGCTGTCTCTCTTGTGATCCCTTCCTTTCCAATGAATTTAAACACAAACATTATTACCCTTTTTGATAATTATCATAGTACAGGAGTCAGGGCTTTTTTTGTCATAGAACGCTCAGAACGGAGTTCTGGCACCTTTTTTGGATGGAACCTTGTAGAGTAGGCAAGGCGGGTTGTATGACATGTGAGTTCCGGCACCTTTTTCTTTTACAAAAAAAGCACTGACAGGAGTGAACATTCTTAAGGGCAGGAAAAGGAAGATGCAGTTGTGGTGATGTGATTTCCTACTTAGTGACCACTTCACTTAACAACAGAGTCGCTGGTCCCAGTTATAAATTACATAATGGAAGGATTTCCATCAAGACATTGCTGCGTACATCAGTTGAAATAATCTTGGCTTGCTTTGGGCATAGCACCATGTTCAATTCTTTCTCATATAGTTTGTCAAGCTTGGGCAGGTTTACATTACTTTTTTTGAATTGCTATGATCACAAAATATTTGTGTAACTTTGTCCTTCTTTCTATCAAGTTTTTCAATGTTATAGCCATTATTTTCATCATTTATGGCATACTTTTTTGGATATGTGTGGATTTGCTTGGCTGTTTACATATACCTAGTTGCAATTTTGCCTTCTAAGCAGAGGTCCCCAACCTTTTGGGCACCAGGGACCAGTTCCATTGAGATAGGATTTTCTGTGGACCAGAGGGTGCATGGTTTTGTGTGCTGCCTGCATCTTGTGGATGGGGCTTTGCTTGTTTGTGCAGACCAGTTGCTGGCATGCCGTGACCTGGTACTGGTCCATGGACCCCTGTTCTAAGCCTAAGGATGAATGTTGATGTACATATAATGTATAAGAAGAAAACACTTGACCCTGCTTCGTTCTTTTCAGTCTCTTTATTCCTGCTTTTAATACTTCGGTAAGCATTAATCATGCCGTTCATTTGCTCACCCATTCAATCATGACTTTACCCTAATATTATGTTTGTGTATTAGTTCAGCTATTAGTTATTAAAAAAATGTTAAAAAAACAAACGTATGTAATACTGATAATTTTAAGTCTCTGGCTTAAATAATGGTTCATTTAAAACATTGAGGTTTCATAAAATCACTAAGACATTTTTAAAATTCATAGTCAAGCTAGCTTGCATTATCTGTCAATTTGCATGAAAATGCTGGATGATTAGGCATACCCTTTTGGTCACTAAACATTTCTCTTTAAAGCACCAACTGAACAAATAAATACAATCAGCTAAGGAACAGGACACTTATCCTATTTATATATTGTGTAGATTAATTTCTAAAACATACATTACATGCTTATCAAACTATAAAAAGACTTTTCAAAAATATTATGTTTAGCTGAAGGCTGAGGGTGAGGATATTTTTATAACCTTTCTCTAAATTGAACTCACAGCAGGATGCGAAACAATGGATGCTGATTAATATCCCTTCCCACCTCCTCTTTCCCTATTTCTACCAACCTTTTCATTCTACTTTTGTTTCCTTTTATGGTTGTTATTTTTGTTATTGTAATGATATAGATTGCTATGGAATATTAGTGTAAGTTAAAATAAATGTGAATTAAATATAACAAAAATGAAGCACACTCAGTTTTACTTTACTGACCTGTGCTACTATTGAATCAATACATTCACTCAGTCCAGTTCTAGGATGGTTATAGATTGGCAGGAACAGCTCTGTAAGTAGGATTGGAATGTAACTTTCATTATAATGCTCAAAATCCTTTGTTGACTTCTTGATAATGATTCAGGAACCTTAGCATACAAACAATAGCATATGAGATCTAGGGGGAAAAAAAAACTTCCCAAATATAGCCAATGTGATGTAGCAGTTAGGACAGAGTGGAGTGGCACAAGTTTCTAGCCCACTGGCAACTGCAGAAACTGCTTGGGTTATTTTGGGCCAATCACTTTCTCTCATCTGAACCCATAAATAATATATTTACGCTCATCACACTCTTCCTCTTTCAGGCATGCAACATAATTGAAAGGATAACGGGGATAAGAAATTGTAAGCCAAAGAAATTAAAGCATGTGACAAGAAAACAAAACACAGCAAAATGTGGTTTATACCAATGCTATATTACCTCTTGTTCTTACAAGCCAATTTTGTTTTCACTATACCTACTTCTCATTATTACTCTTGTTCTTTAAACTTTCTCTTATTGAGGATCTCAGACATAACTTCATATATCCAGACATGACTTCAGTTCCTTCCTTTGGACCAATTCACTCTCACTTCTTACCTTTGTTTTGCAATTTGATCCTTATTCATCTTATATGATCGAATGATGAATTTTCCTATTTATGTATGACTTGCAATTGTTTATTCAATTTTGTATGTAAATTGGGACCTATAATTTAGCGATTACCTTACCAGCAACATCAAAACCCTATTCAGGTGTACATGCACCGAACCTCTACTAGATGCATATCAAATTTGGTGATGATTGGTTCATACGTGGATAAATTAGAGCAGTTTAAAAGATGCACGGCTTTCTTTAGCTCAGTATCGCTTTTAATATGCTGTACCCATTTTAGCAATTTGAGAGACAGTTCGATGTAGTGTCTTTTAACATCATGTTTGAGAAACAAGGAGAAAATGAGTTCTCTCCTGCCCTAGGCACAAAGCCAGCTGGGTTGCCTTAGGCCAGTCAATTTCTCTCCTCTCTGGGAAGGAGGCAAGGGCAAGCCACTTCCAAAAATGATGTCAAGAGAACTATGGAGAGTTGCCCCACTAAATTTCCATTTTACAGAGAGAGGTTTGTGTGGAAAGCCTTGCTTTTTAATGCATTCTGACAGTGATACTAGTTAAAGAGAAAAGCAGTGGTAGCTGAAGTAGTATTCACTCATCACTGCACAGTTTACTTGTTCTCAGAAGGGTAGCCATAGTCAAGTACAGAGAAATCTCTCCCCGCCTTTTTTTTTCTTTGATGGTTCATGCAGCCTGGTTTACAAAATCTTCCTTTCTCCCTATTAACCTGTGGCTCTTTCCTTCCTCTTCCATCCTTAGCAACTGGTGGCAGAACATCTCCCCCCTTTCTCTTTGATAGTTCATGCAGTCTGATTAAATTGTAATCTTCTGCAATAAAAATGCAACACTTTAATTAGGTATTTATGTATTCTACAAGGCTGATAGGCAGCTCCAATCAAAGTGGACTCTGAGCAGCATACAATTACTATCTTTGTAACTTGGTTTATAGACAAAACCAATTAAATAAACACATAATTAATAATATTCTCAACAATCCACAAGAACAACATCTGAAGTAAAAGCATACTGCAATCAATATTGAAAATCTCTTATTTTCCTGATCATGCTGTATATAGCATTCTCTGTACTTTCACAGTTCAACAGAGATTCCTCAGCTATTAAATTTTTCTCCCACACTTAATTGAAAGCATGTACTGTAGCTCCTTCTCCCTTTTGTTTCTCTAAAGCCCTTATTTTCCTTTTCTAATCTTTTGAAATTTGCATTTCATCAAGCTCATTATGTTCTCGATTGTGCTAGCCATGGACTACTTGCATATTTTACTTTCTTATTAAAACAAGAGAGTTTTGAGAGCTTTTCCTTACTTGCATCTAATCATGGGCCAAATAGGCCATTACAGCATACTCTTTCTGCATATCCCTGTGAGGTTGTGTTTACCTCATCCCTCTCCAAAGGATATATATAATCTCACAGGCTTTCTTCTGGCAGTGGGGTCAGGTGAGATGGCAGGTGGAGGATCCAATTAGATCTTGATGTGAGGTTACTTCTCTGGATACTTGTTTGTGATGCTTCCCAATGAGCAACAAGATTTCTTGATGACATTTTATTTTGAATTTCAATCCAGCCTAAATAACAGAATAGTCAACTAGCAGATACATGGCTTAACACATTCTAAAATGGATGCCAGAAAAGTATATCACTGGACCCTGAGCTCCCCAATGGAACATTACCTTGATCAAAGTGGCTGCCCCAGCTACATTTTTTTTTACAATTATCCAGTAACTATTAGCCATTCGGGCAAATGCAGGCAGGCTGCCTCTCTGCTTTGCAAATATTTTGTTTCTGGGTCGTCTGCTTCACATTGAACTATCCCACTTGACCCACTGCCACCAAGGACTTTGAAATTGCAAGAAAAAGAACAAATTATCTGTTTTCCTCCAATTTCCTACTTGCTACCAGAAATGTGTTTTTTTAAAAAATATCTGGGGTGGATGGGAAAGAAGGTTACAGAGTGAAATATGTTAGGGTTGGAAAGCTCTGTGCCATCAGTGTTGCTGTTAGCATCTTCATTAAGCCAGGTATCAAAATAGGGAAGGAAGAGAGGGAGGGAGGGAGGGAGGGAGGGAAGGAAAGGATTGGTATTATTGGAGAAGGTTTGTTTTTGTCTTTAACAGTAAGCTGCAGACCATTTCTCCCACTATGGGTGAAAGTATTAAATTTGATGGATCTAAGTTTTTCCTGTTTCTTTATACACTTCTTTATTTGATTTCTAGCCAGGCTTTTCTACAAGAGCTCAAGGCCCTTTTTCTTCTATCTTCACAATAACAATCATTTCAGGTAGATAATGGGTTCTATTTCACCCAAGGAGTTTTCATGGCTTGAATGATCTCAGTTTTAGGCCAGTCCACTACCCGAGCAGTCATTTTATGACTATCCATTGCCTTCAAGTCACAATGGTGTCTATGTCTTTTCTTTTGGCATGAAAATGTGCTTTTGAGATAAAAGGTATGACTGCTATTCCCAAAATCATGGTTTTGGTAAGCTAGAAAATGTGGAATGGACATTTTCAGCACCATATGGATTGGTAGCTGGCTGACCAATTGTACACAATGAGTCATCCTTAATGGTACTACATATACATGGAGTGAAGTAAGCAATGGGGTACCACAAGGCACCATTTTAGGCCCAGTACTCTTCAATATCTTCATAAATGATTTAGATGAGGTAAGAGAAGGGGAACTCATCAAATCTGCAGATGACACTAAACTGGCAGGAGTAGCCAACACCCCCAGAGACAAGCTCAGGATCCAAAGGATCTTGAAAGACTTGAACAATGGGCCCTATGAAACAACATGAAATTTAATGTGGATAAAAACAAGGTTTTACACCTATACAACAAAAACCAAAGGTACAAGTATAGATTAGGTGAGACCTGGCTCAAAAACAGTAATTGTAAGAGGGACCTTAGAGTTCGAGTAGATGATCACTTGAATAAGAGCCAGTAGTGTGTGGTAGCAGCCAAAAAAGCTAATACAATACTTGTTACAGAGGCATCAAAATCAAAATCATGTAAAGTATTAGTACTACTTTATAAAATCTTAATAACACCACACCTGGAATACTGCATCCAATTTTGCTCACCACATCACAAAAAAGATGTTGAGATTTTGGAAAAGCAACTGAGATGATTAAAGACCTGGAGACTAAAACATATGAAGAACAGTTGCAGGGTTTAGGCTTGGCTAGTCTAGAGAAAAGAAGAATTAGGGTGGCATGATAGCAGTATTCCAATATTTGAATGGCTGCCACAAAGAAGAGGTGGTCAAATTATTCTCCAAAGCACCAGAGGGCAAGACAAGAAACAATGGTTGGAAACTGATCAAGGAGAGAAGCAACCTGGAATTAAGGAGAAACTTCCTAACAGTGAGAACAATTAACCAGTAGAATAGCTTGCCTTCAGAAATCACAGGAACTTCATCATTGGAGGCTTTTAAGAAGAGATTGGACAGTCACTTGTCTGAAATGGTATACAGTCTCCTGCTTGAGCAAGGGGATGGACTAGAACAGGGCTTTTCAACCAGTGGTACAGGTACCACCTGTGGTACATTGGCACCTGGCAGGTGGTACGTGACCATCCTAGAAAAGTGGTAGCGGGGGAGGGGAATGAGATGAACTGGTGGCAGAACTGCACAAGCCTGAGCAAGAGATGGCTGGAGCTGCAGGGCTGTCAGGGCTCAGTGGAAGCACCAGGATCAGCACCAGGCTCCAGCTGGAGCTCGGCACTGATCCTGGTGCTTCTGCTGAGCCCTGAAGAAGCACCAATCAGCTGGAAAGCAGCACTGATCCTGGCACTTCTGCTGAGCCTAGAAGAAGCACCGATCAGCTGGAATGTTGCAGCATCTCCAGGGTCTTGTGATTTACATTCAGATGCTTGTCAACTGATTTATATTTATGATGGTTACAGTGTCCCAGGGTCATGTGAAGTGACCAAAACCTGCTGCAACCACCCAGCAGATGGAATAAAAACCAAGCACCCACCCCACCCCACCTCTGCTGCTAATCCTCAACAGAAATGCTCAGAACAATGAAAACCTCGGACAGGAGGGAGAGCAACGCCGGGCAGGCAGGCAGGTGTCTTGCTTGGCTGTGGCTTGGGGGGCACTTTTTTCAGTGCCATTGTAACTTCAAACAGTCATTAAGCGAACTGTTGTAAGTCAATGACTACCTGTGCTTCATCACTTTTTTCCTTTTTTGGGAGGGGGTCATCAAGTTTTTGACACCTTGCTAGGCGACTGGTGGTACTTGGATGTTGCCATATCCTAAAAGTTGTACAATGAGTGAAAAGGTTGAAAAGCCCTGTTCTAGTCCAACCCCCTGCTGAAGCAGGAGACCCTATACCATTTCAGACAAGTGACTATCCAGTCTCTTCTTAAAAAGCTCCAGTGGTGAAGCAGTGATGAAACTTTTTTTTAAATTATCTTTGACTTTTGTTGCAAGTCTTTGTTCATTCTGAGCCTTTGCTTTCCTGACTTCATCTTTGCAGGTTCTGGCTATCTGATGATATTCTGCCTTAGGTATGCGTTCCTCTTTCCATTTTTTTCTGCTTGTCCTTTTTGTGTTTCAGTTTATCAGAGAGATCTTTGTGCAAACATGCTGGTTAGTTCTTGAATTTCTTGGTGTGTTTTTTTCTCAATGGTATTGTGCTGGACTGGGTTTTTATGATCACATTTTTCAGACTTTCCCATGTTTCTTGAGTTATTTTCCCCTTTAGGATTTCCATCCATGGAAGTTTTCTTAGGCTCTCTCTGAGTTTGTTAATATCAGCTCTGGCTATATTATGTTCTATTGCCTGTGTTTGTATTATATTGAATTCCAATATGACATGATCACTCTCGCTCAAGGTTACGACAATTTCAAGTCCCTCTATCATTTCTTCTGTATTAGTAAGAATTAGGTCTAGTATAGTTTTTCCTCTAGTTCCCTCCTCTACCTTTTGGATGACAAAGTTTTCAGCTAAGTTGGTTAGGAATATGTTTAATCTCCCACTTGCTGCAGAGTTTGTCTCCCAGTTGATGTCAGAGTAGTTAAAGTCTCCCATTACTACTGTGGTATATTTCCTACATATATTTCCTACATACAGTCTCTATGCTTCTCTGCCATGAGATTTTAAAACTTCTCCACCATGGATATATGTGATCATTAACACTACTATCCTCCCACTTATAATTTGTATTGCCCCAATCAGATGTATGTAACCCTGTTTTCCAACTAATTTGTCCAATTCTTATTCCATGAATGCCTGCAAAATTATTAAATTATAACTCCCATCTTTGTCACTGGGTAATCTGTAATAGGACTCCTAATCTTCAAATCAAAATATCCCAGCCCCTTATCTTCACATATATATTTAGATGACAGTTTCCACGTTTCCATCTTATCAAAGTGAGAGAGATTGTAATAATTAAAGCTCTGCAGAACTTTGGGACCCAAAGATTAGCAGATGCTTTGTAACATATTATAATGTGTATTTAGTGGCTGACAAGTATTCAAGTCTGAAATGTTGCACAAGTCTGACGTGTCCCCACCATTCTTGCAAATTATTGCTGCAAGCATCATCATCATCATCAACTTCATCCATAACATAAACATTCTTGTGTGCTACAAGAACTCTGACAGATTAGAAGAAACTGTCAGGAAATAAGCTTGTTTGATCACTTTCTTTCTTAGGAGCTGAAAATCCTTTTTTCTAATTGCTGATTCTAGATGAATATGTAACAATGAATGGGGAAGCTGACTGGTCTGACTGTAAACTGGCACAAATCCATGTTCAATCTTTAGAATATGCCAGTCAGCCTTTATGAATAGCACTGATCGTTCAGTCGGTATATTTGGGGTGCTGTTGGTCAATTTGCATCTACAGTCCTTATTTATTTTCATCTTTCTACCAAAGTATCCTTTCCCCAACATAAACAGAGATATTCACAGACTATGAAATTACATTGTATAAGTTAAATATTCCCAATATAAAGTATATACTTAAGCAATAAAGGTTCTGGCTGTAAAAAGGAAATAATGTAGAAAAGTGGGAAAATAATGCTTTTTCCCTGGTATGTCAAATGGAAGGGGTTCAAAAACCAACTTTAATAAAAAAGGGGATGATTTAGTTTTGCTCCCACCCTAAGTAACAAAAGCCATCTCCATTTTGCAGATGGAATGGCAATTAGGTTAGCACAAGACTTCCTTATCAGCATTTTTTGAAAGATAACTACTGCAGTGTATTCAATGAGTCTTTCAAACATTGATCCAGCATCCCCCTTATTCCTTTTATAAATGGTACATTCCCACAGTTTATTTTGTAGTCTGCATTATTCTGAATTAAGATGATCTGTAACATGTTATTTTATTTTTCCTGGCTGAAAGATGCACCCAGCCTTTGAATCCTGTGCATTCGATGAAGCCAAGTCAAAAACTAAATTTGATGAGATTTGCATAAAAATTAAATTTGTATCAATTGAATATCAACATGAGCCTCCTATTTATTAGACATCCTGTTTAGTCAGGTTAAAAATGTAATTAGAATTTGTAGGAATTTTGTAAGGGCTTTTGGGACTGCAGGCAAGTATATGGAGGGTTGCAGACAATGTTGGAATTGAGCACTAATGAGTTATACCATGTGGATTCAGCTTTTGGACTTGCTGCTAGAGCTCACACAGAAAAAAGTAGTGGTTGGGACTTGTTCAAAAGTAAATGGGATTTCATTTCATTTATTTTTAATTACAATTCCTTGTAATTAACATAATTTCTCCCTAGGCATGTATTTAATTATTTTATCTTCTCTTAATAACCACTAAAGGTCTCCAAGGGCTGCACCTAGGATTTCCCAGAAGTGTGTGGAAGTTGTATACTTCTGAATTCCCAGTTTTTGCTTAAAGTCTGCAGTAATTGATGCACTGCTGCTAAATATCAAGAAAGTTCTTTATAAATGTTTATTTTATAGTAAAATGAATGGGGAAATATTTAAGTGATCTGAGACAAACATCAGAAAACTCTGCTTTTCTTCATACTTGCTGGAGTTTATTGATCTTGATCTTGTGGATTACTTTTAGGATTTTTCTGTTGTTAACTCTAAAAATGTCTACGGGTCTTTCAGTGTACACATAAAGTTAGGACAGCATTGAACAAATGGTGGTTATGGCTGATTCTCAGACTTCTGGCTTTCCTAGCACCCCCATAATCACAAGATTGTGGTTTGGGTGTTGTGTAACACATTTGGACATAGGACTGGTTGCCAAGTACCCCACAATCATATCATTGCCATTTGCAATTTTTGTTACCAGTTTCCCCAAAATGTCAATAAGGAGGCCAGCAGGGAAGGCCTGGGGTAAGTCAACTGGGGTAAGTCTTCTTTACCTTCTCCAGCCCCTTTGTAATTGCACCATGCCAGCCCCTTGCACACCCCTGTGTATCCTCCCTGACCCTCCCTCAAATCCTGTCACACCACTTGGCATCTCTGTGCACTTTTCCTGACCCATACCACATTCCATGCACACTCTCCCTGCCCTGTGTGGCACTTCTCATAGCTCCTCACACCTTGCACAATTTCTCTGACTTTCCCAACTGTCACTACACCTCTTGCACATATCTGCACACCCTCCCTAACCCATGGCATATCTTTTGTGCACTCCCACACATCCTTGTGCATCTCTCCAACCAATATGGTGCCTCTCACTTATCCCCTTGCACCCTCCCCAACCCATGCTTCATCATTCATGCACACATTTGCACTCTTATGCTCCCTTCTCAACTTGTGCAGTCCTTCTTGAACACATTCTTGGACCCTCATGCACTTTCTCAGATCCTGCCTCATATCCTTCCTGCACTTGCCTAACAACCACGAGGTTCAGTTAGTAAAGTTAGTGGGGACTGTTCTAAGTGATGCAGTTTGCACTTTATGACCACAACACTTAGCAATGGAATTTCTGGTTTTAATTCTAACAAAAAATGGATCTAGGAAACTAGAGACTTATCAGCCTGACTTCAATACCTGGGAAGATTCTGGAAAAGATAATCAAGCAATGAATCAGCAAACACCTAGTCATTACCAAAAGTCAACATGGGTTTGTCAAAAACAGATCATGCCAGACAAATCTTATTGCATTCTTTGACCAAGTGACAAAATTAGTGGACCAGAGGAATGTTGAGGATATAATTTACTTGGACTTCAGTAAGGCATTTGATAAAGTAGAGCACAATGTACTACTTGATAAGATAGAAAAATGTGGGTTAGACAGCATCATCACCAGATGGATTCATAGCTGGCTGACCGGCCCTACTCAGCATGTGGTCCTCCATGGAACTGCATCTACATGGAGGGAAGTGTGTAGTGGAGTGCCCCAGGCCTCTGTTCTGAGCCAGTGCTCTTCAAAATTTTCATCAGTGATTGAGATGAGGGGATAGATGGGGAACTCATCAAATTTGCAGATGACACAAAGCTGGCAGGAATAGCCAATACTCCAGAAGACAGGCTTAAGACACAGAAGGATCTTGACAAACTTGAACATTGGGCGCTATCTAACAAAATGAAATTCAATGGTTAAAAAAGTAAGGTTCTACATTTAGGTAAGATAAATCAAATGCACAGGTATAGTATAGGTGGTACCTTGCTCAATAGTATTAACTGTGAGAGGGATCTCTGAGTCCTAGTGGACAATCACTTAAATATGAGCCAGCAGTGTGCTGCAGCTGCCAAAAAAGCCAAAATAGTGCTAGGCTGCATTAACAGAGGGATAGAATCAAGATCATGTGAAGTGTTAATACCGCTTTACAATCCCTTGGGAAGGCCACACTTGGAATATTGCATCCAGTTTTGGTCACCACGATGTAAAAAAGATGTTGAGACACTAGAAAGAGTACAGAGAAGAGCAACAAAGATGATTAGGGGACTGGAGGTTAAAACATACAAGGAACAGTTGCTGGAATTGATTATGTCTAGTTTAATGAAGAGAAGGACTAAGGGTGACATGATAGCAGTGTTCCAATATCTCAGGGGTTGCCACAAAGAAGAGGGAGTCAAGCTATTCTCCAAAGCACCTGAGGGTAAGACAAGAAGAAATGGATGGAAACTAACCAAAGAGAGAAGCAACCTAGAACTAAGCAGAAATTTCCTGACAGTTAGAACCAGGGCTTTTTTTGTCATAGAACGCTCAGAACGGAGTTCCGGCACCTTTTTTTGGATGGAACCTTGTAGGGTAGGCAAGGCGGGTTGTATAACATGTGTGAGTTCCGGCACCTTTTTCTTTTACAAAAAAAAACACTGGTTAGAACAATTAATCTGTGGAACAACTTGCCTCCAGAAGCTGTGAATGCTCCAACACTGGATGTTTTTAAGAAGAGACTGGACAGCCATTTGTCTGAAATGGTGTAGGGTTTCCTGCCTGAGCAGGGGGTTGGACTACATGATCTCCAAGGTCCCTCCCAACATCATCATCATCATCATTATCATCATCATCATCATCATCATCATCATCATCATCATCATCATCATCATTATTATTATTATTTCTAAGTCAAGGAGTATCTGTATTTTCAACCCAGCAATAAAGGTAAGACTGCAAATTCCTACTGTTGAATGATGATGAGATTTGTCTAAATACACACATATTCATTCATTAACTAAGAATGTGTTGACTAAAAAGAGACATTTAATTTAACTTGTCAGTTCCTTGATTGGCTTTCTGTTTGAAGACACTTGGTGTAACAACCTAGACCCCAAATGCTTTTGCTAATACTGTGGAGATGATGAATCACTTGTTTTGAGGAGAAGAAAGAAAGCTTGATATAATTATACATTAACAAGAACCCTTGGCTGATGAATTTTTGTTCAGAAGAAGATAGCATTTTTGGCTAAGCGAAGGAAGAGAGAATACACATTTTTCAAGGAACTTCAGGCATTCCTATCACTATTCTATAAGTGTTGATTCCAACAACATAGTAACACTTCACACAATTCTTTTGTTTTACAGAGTTCAGGTCTAAATAAGGACTTGTGAGCACATTTGATATCCAAACCAGTTTGCATCACCAGTAACATCTATGTATGTGAGAATTTGGATTTTGTAAGAAGTAGAGCTAAAAATATTATCAATATCCTATAAGGACTGAAAAAGAATGGAATATGTCCATAGATGCCTGCCTTGTCAAGGATCTCCAGTTGACACAATAAACTGTAAATCCATACCTCCTTTGCACTATTGTAATCTGTAATCTTACCAACGTCTTGGTAAGAATGAGTTAAGCAGCTCTGCTTTCTGTCTACTGCCTATTATTTCCTTGCCATCTTCTCTCTGAAGTGGACTTACTGTTTCCTTGACTTTTTCTTGTTATTTATATGTTGAAAAAAAATCTTGTGCAATCTGGGATTTTCCTAAACTCTTGGCTCAGCTCAAAGAGATGGTGGCAACCATGACCAGGAGGGCCTTTGCTCAAATACATCTTGTGCAGTATGCAGTTGTGTTCTTTCCTACATCAGGGAGCACTACTCTCAGTCACTCATGCCTTAATCACCTCCCAATCAAACTACTTCAATGTGATCTATGTGAGACTGCCCTTGAAGAGCATTTGGTGGTGGTACAAAATGAAGAATGTAGCAGCACTAACAGTAGTGGGCTCACCTTGGTATACCTATATTTTTAACACCATTAATGCATGAACTGTGTTGGAAATCAGCAGGCATCTGGATGAAATTCAAGGTACTGTTTTTCACCTCTAAACCTCTAAAGGTTACTTGTGGGATTGCAGGGGTGTCAAACTGCTGGCCCGCAGGCTGGACATGTCATCCAGAAGCCACACCTACCCCATTGCCGGTAATGGTGAAAAGGCTCTGATACGTTGTGTGACATCATGTGACGTCGTGAGTTTGACTTGTCCGCCATAGAGATATGGGCTGTTCTGACCATATTATTCTTCAAGAAAATGGTGAAGACCTAGTTTTCTTTCTAGGGACTTGGGCCAGAATTAAATAATGCAGTTGGTGGATGGATATAAGTTTTTATTGGGACTCCAACAAAGTTTCTTTTAGAAGATGAGCAACTATATAAATTTTCTTGATAAACATTTCTCCAGGCAGGACTTTCTCTTAGTGGTGAGGATAGCAACACCGCAGTCCCCTTCATCTTCTTTGTGAAAACTTGTTAGGTATTTGATGACTGCTTTCAGATTTTCCCTCAGTTGTTTCTTCTCTAGGCTAAACATATCCAGATCCTTTAATTATTCTTCATAGAGTTGCTATCTTCAAGGCTTCCGAGTATCTCTTACTTCCTGCATCACTAATAGTGCTTTCCATCAGTCAGATGGATATAATTCAGCAAGCTAACCAGTTTCCAAGAGAGCTTTTCTGTACATTATCTATCATGTTACTCTCCATAACTACCAGCTAATCAGCAAAAGTGTTATTTCCTAACTTCTGTCCTTCATGCTTTTTTCCACAGAGATTAAACCCCCATTCAGCCAGCTGTGAAGATGCTGGGTGATGTTTGATTGAACACTAAATCCCAGCCAAGCATTTTCCTCATCAGATATTATTGTTCAATACATTTCTGCTCTGATTTTCTTCCAGACAGTTTATAGCAATGTATAAATTTATCTTCCTCTATTGCCTCCTACCCTATAAGGTAGATGTGGCTGTCAGAGAATAATGGATTCAAGATCCCAACAACTAAATAGGGGTTTGTTAAGAATAATTTATACCAGTGGTGGGATTCAAATATTGTATGTGAACAACCGGTACTCTGTGTGGATGCTGCTTCCGGAAGTCCATTCTGGGCCTGGGCAACAAAAAAATTAGCTACTGGTTCTGCCAAAGTGGTGCAAACCGACTGAATCTCACCACTGTGTATACCTGTAAAAAAAGGTTTTAAAGACATGCTTAGAATATGAGTAAGAAGAGGATGTTGTTATCACAAAATGAAGCCTTTTCATCCATAACCTTCCTTATTTGTTTCTCTCCTCTCCTTAATGTCTTTCATTTTACAAATCCAATCCATTTTGTCCAATCTAAGAAAAATGTACCAAAGACAAAACATGTAAATTAAGCATTGTTATAAATCATTGCCTTATTTTGCATGCTTCATTCCAACTTCAGTGCTTAAAATGTTGTGGTACTGGGTACAGAAAGGAGATTTTATTATACAAAGAAGAAGATGGCACCTCTTCTTGCCCTTTGTGTATAGCCAATTTAGCAAGCTTGTTTGTCCAAATAGTTAGTCCAAAATATGGATGATTAGAAATCTGATTACATGAGACTGATGTTGCTTACGCTAGATTGCAGTGCCTATTGTTATGATAGTGAATCTCACTTGGATCTCAGAAAGAGTTTATACAGTATTATACATATATCTGCAAAGAATGCGGCAATTATAGCTACAAGCTGTTCAGACAGTAGAATGGATAGATTAATCAATTCAAGCTTAATCATTTAATTATACAGTAAAAGATATTTCAATTCTTTGAGCCACATGTTAAGATGAAAATTCTCTTACATTGGTATTTTGATTACAAGATGCTGTTCTAATAACAAAGAAAACCTATCTGTAGTGACTCTTTTTTGACAAAAGTGATATCTTTTTTAATATTAAACAGTGAAGTTCTTAAACAAATTAATAGCTACTTTCATACTTCAGAAGGCTTCTGTTTGCCTTTTTAAATATTTGATTTAAAGGATGTAGATAAATCAAGTATAAATAAGAAGCAGTTTAGTTATTACTGAAAGGAAAGAGAAGAAGATGACCAGCAACAAGGTGGATGCATTCAGTTTATAGCAGTGATAGGTGGAGAAGACCTGGAAGACCAGGTTAGAGACAGATTATCCTGGAGAAAATCTATCTATGTGGTCACTAAGAGTCAACACTGACTTTGTGGCACATAATCAATTAATCTAGTTACTGCAGAAGTATTCAAATGCACTCACTTCATATATTTCTCTGTGGAAATATTTGGAATTATGGCACCCTTTTAGAACAACTAAAATTTGTGAGTTTGTGACATAGATGTGGAGTAAAATAAGGCTAAGTAAAATATATTATTTCTCATAGTATTAGCCATAATAACAGCCCACTTAAAAGAAGGTCCATTAGATAATGTTTCTGTCATGGTTCCGATAAATGAGACAGTTTAAATAAAATGCAAACATTGTTTATCTAAAAAGTCTTAATAATGAAACGAAACATTGGCACTCATGGAGGGGTGCCAGAATCTGAAATCTCCTCCCCCCAACCCATCATAACACACACACAATCCCCGTCCTTATCTATATGTCATAAATCACATTATCCAATTAGTTTTATATATGAGGTTTCACTTCCCATTCTGTACGGGGGCTTTTCTCATGTTCTCACAACATCCGGGTAGATTTCCTTCCCCCCAAATGAAGCAATTAAGCTAACAGGCTGTCTCTTATATTGTCAGTGCAAAAACATGTCAATGTTTGCAGCATTGACAGTTTCACTATCCATAAACTGTATTTGGATTAACTTTATAGAGATTAATCCTTCCCATAGCAGACAATTGTTGATTTCTTGGTTTATTGTTTGTTGGTACTTTGACTCCAAAAGAAAGGTTTTATGCTTAAGTAACATGTTAAGATAGGGGAATAAGGTCTGTTCTCTGATTTCATTGTAATGTCACATTGTTGTGAGATCTTTAACTATATTAAAACTCATTTGTTTAATTGTTGGTAACATTCCATCATATAACTTTGAGCCTTGGGATTCTTTTGCAGTTTATTTTTTAACGTAAAAGAATACTGAAGTTTTGATAGTCAGTCCAATTCTAAAACCATACATGACATCCAGCAATTTGCGAGCTGTTTCTAAATGGCATTTTGCATATTTAGTTTTAATACTTTATTCTGTCACTTAGCCTTTATTCCCATTTGTTATACACATTATTATACAATCATTCCAAGCACTCCTTTTCAAGGTAGTTTCAAGGTTTCTATGATTTCCATAGAAAGCAGTCATAATGCATGTTATTACCAGCAATCTTGTTTTTTTTAATTATGCTATTAGATCTTTAGTAGAACTTTGAGCACTTCTAAAAGAGGACATGATTGCGGGTTATTTTAGGAGCACTTTCATATGAGTACAAGCCCTTTTTTAAAAAAAAACAAAATCTTGAAGAGCAGCAAAACCATTCTTTTTCTCCCAAGGACATTCCTTTTACATTTTCAAAAGAGTTCAGCTTTTGTTTCCTATTACAGAACTAATTGTGATCTCATTGCCCCCATCCTCAACTGTCCCTAGATTTTTTTTCTTTTTCTTCTTTTGATATATGCTTAATTACATGTAGCATATTGTCAGTTTGTGATGATGGTGGCAACAATAATACAATATCTTGTTCAATATGATAGGAGTTTGTCCTAGACAGAACTTTTCACTACTGCTGTCGTACAGGAATTGAATTCAGCAAGTTAATTACCCAAAAATGATTGATGCCCATAGTTGTGCCTCAATTTCACCAACTAATGATGCATTTGTATCCCTCAACCTCCCTGCTTTCCCTTACTATGGAGGAAAGCAGAAAGCTCCTATTCCCCATACTTTTCTCTATAAATGCTCTTTTATTTGTCTCTTTCTTGTTGCAGAGGTAAATCAATTTTATGATGACTAGAAGCTATATCTAATATTTTTGAAGACTGAGAGTCACAGGTTGAGGACAGTGGTGCAAGGTTGGAGGGTCTCACCTTACCCTTAGTTTGGAGACAGTTTTAATTTTTTTAAAACTCCATTAGGTTTATTGTAGGATCTGCATTGGAGTCCTATTTATTTCCTGCCTCAAAATTGTGAGAAACTGTGTCTGCTATTCTTCAGCAGTAGAAGCCGGAATACGTTTGAGAAGGCCCAAAGCACAGACAAAAGTTGTTTATCCTGTCTTATTCTCTCTTTTGCTGCTTTAATTTCTTTTTCTGCCTATGATCTTCAACATTTCCACTTGAAATCTCAGTCTGATGAGCATTAAGTTATATGAAAAAAGAATCAATACAAGTTAAATTCTCACTTAGGTCTTTAAATCCCAGCATGTTCAACACAGTTAAACTAAAATCCAGCTCACGCTTTCCCTAATTCTGCCTGAACAAGTTAACTCTCTGAAAAGCCCAGAGTGTGACTCTGTCAGAGCTCTGTGCATGCAAAAAGCCAATCTCTGCCAGGTGCTTTCCTTCCCACTTTTCCTGAATAAGCCAACTTCACAGGGCAGAGCAAGCAGAATGCAAGTTTTTGACTTAGTGGTAATGTATGGAGCAATTTAACAACTTGTTCTTGAGCTGGACCAAACTACCCAGATAACCCCTTTGCTACTGGAGCCTTAGTGGTGATATAGAGAGATCATTGCAAGCTGCACTCTCCATATATACACCTCAATTTTTATGCTGAAATAAAGATGTAGTCTAATTAAGCCCAGCATGTAATCCAGACTTCCTTCCAGCAATTTATAGGCAGTTTCATCAAGTGAGCTTAATGCTGTTCTAGGAACAGCAGGCAGGGAATTGTTCATGTAGCCCAATTTGTAATTTTGCCCTCTACCTATAATTCAGACTATTTGCTATATTGATATAAAATGAAGGGGCAACTTACTTTCTTCCAAAGTAAAAATAGGTAAAATCACTACACAATTTGTGAAAAATAACCTTTCTTTGTCCTTTTCACTGCCAGCAAGCAGAGTTTTTCAAAATGACAGTAGTCATCATGAATGTGAATAGGAAATTAAAGGACCTTAGATTTTATACAAGCAGACTTTTTTGGATCATTGGTAATGTTATATTCTAACATGAGAAATATGTAATTTTCTACTGGGGTGAGTCATAAAAATGTTTTCCTAGTTATGAGAAATTTTATATGAAAACAACTATGTGGCTGGTGTTTTTAAACAGAACCACTATTGACTGATTAGATTTTGGAATCGGTCTTCTTTCAGAGCAGAATCAAGGCCTTCTAAATCTGTGTAGTTATAGTACAGATTATTGGTTTACAACTGCTATATTGGCAAGTTGAAGATGAATTCCAAACATCTGGATAATATCAGGTTGCTTTCTTCGCACTTAGTGATTCCAGAAATAGAAGTCTATGCAGAAGCCAATAAGAAGTATTTTTGGATACCATACATATCAATCAATCACTTTACCACTATGATGAGATGCTGAATAATACAAATTCAGCCAGTAAGTCTATCCTCTCTTAATTGCAGCCCTTGTAGGCTTGGTATAGAGGTGACCAAAAAGGATATGAAATTACCGGCTTCTTTTAAAGCAGCCTCATCTTGATTCTGTTCTGTACCAGCCTGCTACCGGCCCTGCAGAAAAGGCAGGGACAACCCCTTTACAAACGGCAAGAGGCTGGAATGACGCCTGCCAAATTTATAGCTACAAAAACAAACAAGAGACGAACCAAGAAACAGGAGCTTTAAGAAACACAAACTATCCAAGCGGTTGCCTTCAGCAAACCAGCCCTCCCCACACATTCCCCTTATATAGACTTCAGGGCGTGGCTTCTCTCTGCCTCCTTCTGAGAAGCCCCATTGTCTTCCTCTGTTTACTCCTAATTGACTGCCTCCTGCGTCGGGCGTCCTTGAACAGGGACAGCTGTGGGTCATCTTCATCCACGCTGTCAGGCTCACACAGCTGGGTCTCCGTGGTGACCAAGTGGGAGGGGCCTGGCTGAGGGCTCTCATCAGCAAGATCTTCAACCCCCTCAGCAAGGTCTTCAACACCCCCTCCTCCTCCTCTGAGTCATCCGACCCAACTGCTGAACCCACAGGCTTACCCTGAATCACAACAGATTCATTGGAAGGCTCACTTGAGTCCTTCTCAGTTTTATTAATTGGTGTGCATGTGATGCAGCAAGTATCTTTCTCTCTGTGTGTTCATCCATATGGCCAGCTTACTGTGGCATGAAAACATCTCAGAGCATCAGTGTTATACTGATCAGACTGGTTAGTTGGGTGATGATTTGTGGAATGAAGCAGGAAGAAGCTTCCTTCCTTCCTCACACAAAAATAGTATCAGTAATACTATTGTCAGAGCATGCACAGTCTTACTGTATTGGGATAACCCAGGAGTAAATACAGGAAACAGTGGTCTATATTAAATGGTGGCTTATCTTACACTATCTACAATATACACTAGGAACAAATACATACACGTGGCAATACAGCAAACTCCAATACACAGCAGTTACAGCAGGAAACGGACAAGAGAGAGACACTCCAGCAAAGCCTTCCCTTTTATACTCACGCTCTTAAAGGGATACAGCATCTGCTTGTTCTCAAAGAGACACATGCTGAGTCATTCCTATCATTGCATCATCCACCTTATATTACATTACATCATTACATAAGCTGTTTAGCTATTAAATCATAACCTTGATAAAATACACGTACTATCTTAGAACAAGTATTCTAATGCATACGCATATGGGTTTAGCTGTCTTTGAAATCAGGATTCTTTGCTGATTATTTGAACTGCCTTTAAAGTACCCTGATTTTCCTTCTCCTCAGAGTTTATGCCCTTTACCATTCAAGATAGGTCAGACTAGGAAGCCAATAACATGGAGGTCAGTATTAAATTTATTGTGAATATATTTATTATTTGAGACATTTACACATGTTACTTGTTTCCTAGTTTCTTTTATCTGACTGGTGCCTTGGCAGCATCATTTCTGTCTGTCCTCAAGGCCATTCCCTCTTTCCTCTATAACCACTATATGTATGAGGAAGAAACTGAATTTTCTTCAACAGTCAGCTTGAGTGAGAAGAGCTTGAAGGAGAGGAAGGAGTTGGAGTTCATTAACAACCACATTCCAGATCTCTGTTACATGGAAAAATAGGGGAGGGATATCTTTTACGTTCTCATTTCCAACTAATTCACTGCTATTTTTCACTTGGTATTAATACTATGAATAATCAAACCTTAAAGACTCTTCCCTGGTTTTATATACAGCAATTCAAGAATGAGAAACATGAGTGGAAAGAGTTTCAGCTTGTAAGCTTTCTTTCCCATATTCATTAGTAAAAGCATAATAATCCAGAATTTGGGTCTTGAACCTCATGAAGTTTTGTTGGCAAATATTAGTTTCTCCTGATCATGCAAGTAGTGTTTTAAAGCATTCTGATATCCTGTTGTATTGTAGACTTTTCCTCCATAGCAATTATGAGTCCAATCATATGTCTAAACTTGCCTCCTCCTCCAGACCCACTCCATAGGTGGTTGTATTTCTTGCCAGTAGGGAATACCGTTAATTAAATTCTTCTGAATTAAAAATAATGAAGATAACACAGGGTCCTAATGTGCTTTTCAGATAGAATAGGATATAGCAATGAGAGTAGTACTAAATATGCCAGCATTCTTTATTCTACGTTGTAGATGGAAAGGAAGCGTATTAAGAGCACTATCTCTCTTGCTCTCATTCTCACACATATACAGACATATTTTATTCCAATCATATAAGTTATCTGGTAACCAAGTAGTTTTATTACTATATAATGTGTATTTATAAGCAGTGGCCCAGCTTGCTTTTGCTTCAAATTGTGATTCCAAAACAATTTATAAGAAAGCAGAATCAATTATATGCAAATAAGGCCATATCTTCTAAGGTATATTTTTCCTTAAGCTTTCTCTTGGTTTAAAATTGCAAGTAGTGATATATGACTCTCACTGCTTAGTAAGTGGCTGTTCTGCAATAACAAATACTATATTGTAACATTTATAATATACATCAAATCATTTCATGCCATTATAACTCTTGGTAAAAAGTGAAAAGGCTGTTTCTCTTTAGGAAAACAAAAATATGTATTTATTGGAAAGATAACTTAAAAGCCAAAGAAAAATGACTATGTTAGAACTGATTTCAGAATATATAACTTATCAATTTAAAGACTGCTTTTAGCAATGGTAAGTAGCAAATGATTGTTCTGTTAAAATATAATTTTTTTTCAGACAATGTTCCGAAGTTAGAAAAAGTTTAAAAGCAAGATGTAAAATTATATTCAGAAAAGCATGAATTAAACCATATGTTTTTTTAAAAGGATAAGATAAAGTAGTGTTTTTGAAAAGTCAATTAAATATTATTTAAAGACAGAAAAGTCAGGGAATGCAAAGATTATCACAGAGAACTGACTCTGAAGGGAATATAACTGGGGGGCAGGGAGGGGAGAACATACAGTAACCTCCCCTCCCTAATATAACATCATATAAAAAATCAGCAAAATCAGATATCCATCCATCTGTTCATCCTGGAGGACAATATTCAATCAGCAAAACCCAATTAATAACTTCAGTAGCTCAAGGGAAAGACTTAATCATTCAGCCATAGCTAAATGTAAACTAATCATTTCTGGGGGGGGGGGAAATGTGTTGGTAGGACAGCAGAAATGTTTTCATGATTTTATGATTTGGGGATCATCAGTCCCAAAATCTGTGAGTGAG
Organism: Vipera berus; assembly: GCF_964194415.1. Classification (NCBI taxonomy): domain Eukaryota; kingdom Metazoa; phylum Chordata; class Lepidosauria; order Squamata; family Viperidae; genus Vipera; species Vipera berus. Next base: position 41,823,593 of record NC_138209.1, on the reverse strand, counting down.
GCATGTCTTTAATTCAAGTGATAAGCTTTTGTGTTCCAAGTATCACTATTTCTAGCATATTGATATTAAGAATAGTTCTGTCTAAGAAAACCTCACTTGTCAGCTTTAGATACAGCAGAAGAATGGATGCAGCCACAGATTTATAGGCCTGTATGTATGTAAACGGTTGAGAGAAACAGAAAGAAAAACACAAAGAATGTGAATAAATAGCTTTAAATAAATAAGAGTTTATAATTTGACTTTTAAATTTGCTTCTGCAGCCATGCATCTATTGTCCTTGTGCCATCCTGAGTTTGCAAGCTTCTCTGTCTCTAAATTTAGTTTTTAGTAGACCAGTAAATACATTTATGGAACAAGAATGGTTGTAAATGGCAATGCTATTATTTTCCATTTCTGGAAGAGTTGATATTTAATTTTTATTAATATTGTATTTTTATATCTTTCTGAGTTTCTTTGATGTAAAGGTGAAAATAATGCTTTTGCAACTGTGTATTTATTTATTTATTTACTTATTTACTTATTTACTTATTTACTTACTTACTTATTTATTTATTTATTTATTTATTTATTTATTTATTACCCACCATTATTTTTTTAATAAATAACTCAAGAAGGCCAATGTACATGATACTCCTTATTCCTCTTATTTTCTCCACAACCTTGTGAGATGGGTTGAGATCAGAGAGATAGACTGGCCTATGGTCACCTAGCCAGCTTTTATGCCTGAGGTAGGACTAGAACAGTGATGGCGAACCTTTTAGAGACTGGGTGCCCAAACTACAACCCAAAACCCACTTATGTATCATCGGTGCTGGGTGGGTGTGGTCCATTGGGTGGGCGTGGCTGCGGTGGTAATGGCGGACAGGGTGGGACTAAAAAGTTCAATCAATCAATTCCAACTTTGTGAGATCTTTTTTTCCCCCACGTGAAGTTGAAATTGATTATTTTTTTTTTGCACACGGCAGTGGAGGTCTAAAGCAAAAAGGTTTTATAAAACCCAGCTGAAGACCTAGGAATGGGGCGATGCCGCGCGTGCCCACAGAGAGGGCTCTGCGTGTGACCTGTGACACCCGTGCCATAGGTTCGCCACCACAGGACTAGAATTTAAAGTATCCTAGTTCCTAAGCCAGCACCTTAACCACTACACCAAACTGGCTCTTTAAATTACTATATAAATTTAAATTATTATTTAAATATTGATTAACGTTACTTAAAATTTATTGCAAATATGCTCTGATGATTCTTTAAAGAATCAGATTAATAAGAGTACTGCTGTGGATAAATTTCAGTAGACTCATTGTATTTGGATTTAGATGTTTGGCTTTCATGCTTACAGAATTTACAGATTTTCCTAAGATTTCACTTTTTTGTCTTATTGACTATTCTCCTATGTATATCATGTGTCTGGAAGGAGAACAAAGAGTTGGGAAAAGTTTGGCAACACAGAGAGAGAGGCCCAGATTAAGAGACAGCACAGTCCCGAGCTGATGGGGGAGGGGAGAAGAGGTTCAAGATAGTGACACTATCAAGATGTATCAAGATGTATCTCTCAAGATGTCTCAAGTAAGTTAGAAGGTGGTAGCTTGAATTTGGCAGGATTCTGTCCATTAGGTGTAAGCGAATAAAGGTTTGAACTCAATTGGATTTTGCTGAGTTGTCTCTGGGCTCTGGCCTGGTATTATAATAATTTTAGCACAATTTCAATACCTACTGCTTTTCCTATTACTACCGTACATTTTCGTGAGGAACCTATTTGCAATCTATTACCTCTTCTGGGTTCATTCAAGACAGGAGACAGAAATCCTGTGTTCTTTCTATTTCAGGATTGCTTAAGAACTCAGTTGAATCTATTGTGATTTGGATTTTAGGTATCAAAATCTACCTATATACCCATACATAGAAATGTTCTTGTTTCACAACCATGCAGAAATGAAGGTTCATTCTGAGAAGAGTACAAATGTAAGAAGGCTCTGTTCAACAGTACAAACATTTGCAGTGGATAATTTTAAACAAGTAAACATATTTTAGCATTTAACATTTACCGGTAACTGGAAAACCATCCCCATTCTTTCTATTTTCAGTAGGATTTATTATTATGGTTGGCTGCAGTCAGCCAGATGTTTAGACTGGATTTTTATGTACCTACTGAGTATTTCCCAAGGTGTTCTTGTTTGATGGTGTTAAAGCTATCATTTTGCGATTGACTGATGCTGATTTTGTCAATACTGATGGTATTCAAGTAGTTTCCAGATGTTGCATCCAAGGTTCCTATCACTATTGCTTTCTTTTGCCACCTATTGTTCCACTTTGCTGCTCTTTATATTTTGTGATTTTCTTTGATTCTTTATTAAGTCTGTGGGCAGGTTTGAATCCTAATTTGTTTAAATCCTAAAGTCCCAGAGCACTGCCGCTTCTTCATTTTCTATTGCTTTGTCTATTTTGCAGCTCCCACCAGTTCTTGCTTGCAGGCAAATGGTATTTCTTGCAGATATCCCAATGTACCATTGTTGCTACTTTGTCATGGTGTTGTTTGTAGTCTATGCAATCTTCCTTCAGCAGCTAACTAAATGGTCCACTGGTCCTATTATTATGATTGATCGCAGATATTTAGACTGGATGTGGCATTTTTATCTACTGAGCCTTTCCCAAGGATCTGGGATTGGCAGATATTGTTCAATGGTGTTCAGGATATTATAATAAGTATTATTGCTCATTGTTCAATAAAGAAGTGCAGATAAGTGAACCTATTTGTATGTTGTCTTTTTAAGTCAACTGTTTTAGTACCTTTAACAAATTGGGAATAAATTCAATTAATTTGAATTAAGTAAGTGTATTATGGTGAAGCTGCAAATATATTGTTCTGCAGATAAATGCTCCCAGCATGCAATGCCACTCCTGAATCACATGAAAATATATGAGATAATAATATGGGAGCTGTTAACACTTACAATAAAAGAAGACGGGTTCTTTGTAATCTTTCTTTTCTTAATGAAATATTTTTTCAATCATATAGGATACAAATACATTATGATCTCTCTCTCTCTCTCTCTCTCTCTCTCTCTCTCTCTCTCTCTCTCTCTCTCTCTCTCTCTCTCTCTCTCTCTCTGTGTGTGTGTGTGTGTGTATACATGCATATGCAAGCATGTGTCATATCTGCCTAATTATATGACCAGCCTGAATCAATTTATATCCTTCAATGCTGATTATTACTTGACAGAATATGCTTATGAAGCATTCAAGTGTTGTATTATATAGGTCAGATTTGTTGCATATCTTCCAAACTGCAATCCCTATTTATTATGTTTTCGATGGTCTGATTTTCTTCACTGTCAATAGATTCATTGTGGTAAGGTTATAACACTGAGCTTTGTCTCATCAAAGCAATCTACATGCATGATTTCTCTTTATAACTAATGCAATGAGGAGGTCATATACCACATTCTTGACTCTTAAAGCAAGTTAGTAATTTGTGCAATATTTTAAACCTAAGCAATCATTTCCATGTTATGTAAACCTTATTTATTACTCACTTGCTACCTGTGAGTCCCTGGATGTTTTCCCTTCTCATTAGCAACACATAATGCAATTAGGCTTTGGCCAACTTGGGAAAGAAATAAATTAGTTGGTGAATATTCAGTACATGACACATACCCTTCTAAGCTTTGCAGATAAAATTAGATACCTTCCAATGTACTTGTTGAACTCCTATTTTCACATTAAGGACTATTACCAGATGCTTTATTTATTTAGTCAGCAATAACTTATTCCTCAATAGCTTTCAAAAAGAACATGTTAGCCAGATGATTATAGCAATTTTATTTAAATGCTCTCAATTTGTGAATTTCTGGCTGACCCCAATAAAGGCTTACTTGCGGTTAGACTGGATTTTTGGTGGAAGGAGCAATCAAGTCCCATTATGTTCTATAGTTTACTTCTAGTTATATATGTACAATTACAGCCATAATCTCACAGTGGATTTAATAGCAAGTAACTGGGGTTTCAATATATTAAATATCATTGACCATTTTTTTAATGAATTGAAAAAAAAGGAAAATATGCAAAGATGGAAGGAATGCCATATAATAGCATTCTGAATTAGAAAAGTCTAAAAGGTGGATTTGTGTAGCTGCTGTTTAGGTTTGTTCATACAATTTAAATGCACAAGGATATTTAAATATAAAATATACTAGAAAAAAACAATTGTCATGTAATAGAGAACAACTCAGTATAACCTGGGAACAATTCAAAATGAACCTCATTCAGTTCTAATAAGCAAACATTGCCATTCCTTTACAGTAGACTAAAGAGATACTGCCTTCCCTTTCCATTGATTTTGTAATAAGGAGCTGAATGTCAGCTTTATGCAGATATTAGTTATTTTTTAAAAGATATCCCCACATTTTTTCTCTGGATTCCAAATACAGAAGTAATAGGGACAGAAACATTCTAGAAATAGCTGTAAGGAAAAATAGGTTATAGCAAGAAAGAAACAGACAAATAGTTCAAGAATATCCACATATTCATTCATAGCTTTTCTAGGATAGGAAATCTGAGTTATAAAGATTAATTTCTTTGGCAAATACTTTCTTTGCTTTATAAGCAAAATGGAGTCATTGCAGAGTGACTTAAGCACTGTCAACTTGTGCTTTTGGTAGTAGTTGAAGATTTCTGTGGCTTTACTTCTCCATCTTATATCGAAATAAATGCAAACTGAAGGTGTTTAATTTTAATATTTCCCAGTTAAGGTGTATTTTATTCCCTGTATGAAAGGATTTGTATCAGTATTTTTTCAAATTTGTTGTTGTTGTTCTTGTTGTTAGCTGCGAAGTCGTGTCCAACTAGGGCTTATTTTCCAGTTGGGTCTTATTTTTGGGAAAACACGGTAGTCTAATTTCCTTTTCATGGCAGGAACCTCATACCATCCCAGTCAAATGGTTGTCTAGCATGTTTGGATGTTTTATGTGAGTATCCAATGGTACGTCCAGTTTTAGTTCTAGGTTTGGCTCTCATTTGCAGAAACTCTGGGTTGGTATTAATTTAACTATCCTTTTGTGGCAACTTGAAGCAAGTGTCTCCCATGGAATGCATTCCGGGTCTATGGTGTGGCCAACCTATGGATGCCAATGTGCCAAAGTGACACCTGTTCTGATGCCAAGAGGCTACCTGATCCACCTGAATTCTCCCTAGATATTCTGACTTTTGCAAAACAATATTAAATCAGCATGGTGCACAGCCAAGCACCAGTCTGAAGCATGTTTATCCCTACGGGACATGCACAGACCACAGATGCTGTCTTAGAAAACAAATGTTTTCTAAAAGGTGCTTTGTTAGGAAAAACTGAGGAAAAAAGAAAGAGTCCAATGAAAGTGAGAAAAACTTAAAAAAGGAGAGATTGGTAGCAACTCTGCCAGTTTGCTCACAGATAAATGGGTGTTTTGTGATGGCCATATTAATTGTGGTAGCTATTTGTAGAAGTGCTCATGACAAATTCCAAAGGTGTTCATCAAAACAAGAAAGCTATAGGTGCTGTTGACCTAACTGAGGGGGCATGCATATATAACATAAATACATATATACAGTAAATACATATATGTGACATGTTATACAGTATATAATACATAAGACTGATACAATACATGCATGCCAATACAGACAAAACAATCAATTCATAGTAAAGGCACAAATCATGTTCTTTCCAATGTAATTTTTACATAATCATAAAAACTGCATCAAAAATTAAAATTAATTTATATGCTGTTTTTCTATCATAAACATGCATAATTATGCAATTCTCTTAGATGTTAGATAGATAAGAGAGAGCAAGAGACAGACAGACAGACAGACAGACAGACAGACATTGTACACAATTTTAAGTCACCATAAAAGTTGGAGAAATGCACAAATCAAAACCCCACTTAGGTGCCACCTAAACATTTTTTTTTCTGGGAAGTGAAAATTAGGTTGGTTCACTACAAAATGTTGTCTAGCTGATTTCTTATCCAGTCCTCAGTGCCTACTCTGTGCTTATAGAAGCAGAAGCAAAAGGAAGAAAGAAAGATATTCTCATTTCTTTTCCTTTGTTTCTCAGGCTTTTGTAGCATGCTTTCCTCTTTTTTGGTACAACCGAAATGTCTAGCAAAAAGAAACACTATCTCCATTTGCACTGCTATGTACCTCTTATATAGGTGTCTTGTTGGAAAGCTGAAAATACTACTCATTTTTTTCTCAAAGGAAAATTAATTTGGTTCAGAGAAACAATATGCCCTAATCAGTATGCAAGCTGGGGGACTCGGATACAAGTGTTGGATGGAATGGATTTGGACATTAAAACAGCAACATGCAAAGTATGATTGAAAACAGACATCAACAGCAAAGGTTCCTCAGCATGAGTTTTCTTGATAAAATCCATTTTCCCTGTATGCAGAGAGCTCAGATATTTCCCCCTTTTAATCTTTAATTCTGAACACAAGAGGGATTTTGAGCAGTGCCTTTAATGATAAAAATTGAAAAAGCTTTTGTTTTCACTCTCCTCAAACATTGTTACAAAGAAGAAAAATGAGATTTAGTTCTATCTGTTTGAAAAAGGCATAATTCAGAACTATCTGTCTAGAATAATAGCAAAGGTAATATTTTATTTGTTTATTTTTACCTCATCTTTATTATTATTTTTATAAATAACTCAAAGTGGCGAACATACCTAATACGCCTTCCTCCTCCTATTTTGTCCACAATAACAAACCTGTGAGGTGAGTTTTGGGCTGAGAAAGAGTGACTGGTCCAAAGTCACCCAGCTTGATTTTCTGCCTAAAGTCAGAATTGAATGCACAAGGCTCCTGGTTTCTAGCCTGTCTTCAATATGAAAGGGGTTCCATAGCTTATGGATTCAAAAAAGTAATCATATTTTGTTTTGCTTAAAAAGAAACTCTGAAAAACTTGATTTATTTAATCAGAACTGAAGAGGATCAGGCAAGACAAACTTGTGTACCTATGGGCAATTGTTAACTATCATAAAACTTTGTTAAATCTTTCAAAATGGATTATCTATAGTAGGCCCATGAATGTCTATGCAGTCCTGTCCTGAAGTCAAAATGATCCCAATTAAATTTACTTCCAATATAAAAAGATTGGACACAAACTCTTTTTCACTTTTCATTAAAAAAATAAAAAACAAAGAAATAGGTATGCAATATTCAGCACGAACAGAATCCACAGTGTAGAAATCATATATCTAGCTTCAAGAGAATGTTTAATTGAGAAATACAATAGTTGAAGCCATGTTCTCAGTTGTTAATCAGCATGAAATAAACTATCTACGTGTATCTTATCTATATAGCCTCTATGAACCTATCAAATGTTTTAGATGAGTTGGAGATCTGTCCACTGCAAGTAGCTTGTCTGTCTGATACTTGGAAAAAGTATGGCTACTAAACTATGGCATGCCCATTAGGAAGTGGGTTTGATCCCTACTTTCACCAAACTTTTATTTAACTGAATCTTGATATTACTGATAGCAATAGCAATAGCACTTAGACTTACAGTGCTTGATAGCCCTCTCTAAGCAGTTTACAAAGTCAGCATATTGCCCCAAACAAGCTGAGTCTTCAATTTATTGACCTTGGAAGGATGGAAGGCAGAGTCGACTTTGAGCTGGTGAGAATCAAACTGCCGAACTGCTGGCAGCCGGCAATCAGCAGAAGTAGCCTATAGTACTCCATTCTAACCACTGCACCACCACGGCTCTTGATACTGATATTAAGTTTCATTTGTTTTGAATTGTCATTCTTATATTTTATTCAATTTATTTTCTATTGGTGTTCTATATAGTGTTGAATATTGGATAGACAAAAAGTGGGAAAACTGAGATGATGATGATGATGATGATGATGATGATGATGATGATGATGATGATTTTAATGCCAAGTGCTAATAGCATCCTCCAGTTTGCAGCATGTGGTGACTGCAGGACTGCAATAAATAGGGAAGCTTAACTTTACAAAATTGATTTGGCCATTTCTGTTGACAAGCAATCTTTTTTTTTTCCTTACAAAGCAACCCAGAGGTACAACCCAGAGTTACAACAGGCAAAAAAGTGTGACATTTACCATCCCTCTGTAATTCTGATAAGTATCAGTTACCTGTTTACTTCAGGAGTCTTTATTTGGATTTTTTTAAAAAAAAAAACTATTCACACCTATACATTGATAAAAACTATTTCAGTGCCTGCTTTGCTCCTTATAAATCAAGTAAAGCAAGAAAAAGTCATTCATGAGAGCTAATGTCTTTAACATGTGAAAAACAAAATAGTTTGGTGTAGTGAAAGCATGATACAGTAGGCAGTGTGTCAAAATACTAACCTCCCACAAAATAGGAATATAAGTATTTCATACTGGCCTGGCCTGGCCCAAGTAGAGAAATTTTCATAGTTTAGGCTTGCTTACAAATGCTAATAGATTTATTTCCATGGCAGTAAAAAGTGCCATCAACTTAAAATGATCCATGCAATATTATCTTCACAATTTGAATATATAATATTGCCTTTCTTCAGCCAGAACAAAATCTGTTCGGTCATTCTCTTCCAAGTTTTTAAAATGCCAATAATTCATACAGCAACACAGAATGAGTAAGCAGATGTAGGGCATTGTTAGATTCATTACTAGCTAAGAACTGCATGTCACAAATTCTCCATAGTAACCACTATGAAAGTTTTTCATACTCTCCGTGGAAACAGAAATGTTCAGGTTTTTTCCCCTGGACAATGATTTCTAGTTAAGAAAAATGATTATTCCATATCAAATTACTGCAGTTGGTAATTGTAAAAAATCATAACATCTTGACATTATTTAACTTGGCTCATGATACAGTGGTCTGATTCTGCTGTTTACATCACTAACAGTGATGGTGCAGTTTTTGCTTTGGCAACATCTCAAAAACTGTAGAGATTTTGTATGGGAATATGGGATTTTGCTCTGTTCTAAAGCATGTTCCAGATAATTCACATCACAATTAGGTAAATAGGCATACCATGCAATGTGGAAAATGCAAACATTGTTAAGAAATGGTAGTATTCCCCGTTGAGGTTTTTCATAGTGGTACTGAAGACTTATAAAATCAGATAAGATAGATTTTTCTTATTAAATCTCAGGAGTAAACTAATGTTTTGTGAAAGCATTCTTACAGATATTTAGTAAGAGAATTGCAAAGTCTTTTGTGAACTAATCAGGTCTCTGGATTGAAAAATCATTCCTATTACAATATTTTAGCACAAAGCAGGTTCTTAATAGGTTTATGTGCTCTGTGGACAAGCTTTTTGTGTTTATTACACATTGTTCTATAAAATTAAATACTGTGATCAATAAAGTAACAGCAAACAATTATATTCCATCTGAAGTTTATACTGATAATATTGAACAGTTGTCAACTATTGCCATGAGATTCTTTATTTCTATTAATGAGTCAGGGTTGATTGCCCAACTGCTGCTGAGAAGTAATAATCATTTCTATATTAAAAGAATTGCTCCAATTATCAGCCAACCTATAGTGCAGATATGGCAAATAAATTCTGTACCCAATATTCCTAAACTGGATGTATGGAATATTAGCAGTAAAATCTTTATTAAGGAAATGCAAAAAAATGAATTGAATTTTCAACCATGGATGATTATTTTAATTGTTATCATTTAATTCATAAATATTTCATATATCTAACCATCACTACCCATTGTAATATTCATAAGCAACCTTACTTTGAGTCATTGGAAGGTAAAAATCATTCAGCAAAAATCAGAAACAGTAGGGATTGCTGAGATTACAATATCTACAGAAAGGTCTGAATTAGTCACCAGCATCATTTACTTGAAATTAATTCAACCCCACAGATAAAAATTAGGATGATATTATGTGTCACATAATGATGGCAAGCAAGTGATGGATATGATGAAATTAGTATCAGTCACCTCATTATGGAAGCTGAAGTCTTAGGAGACTAAGCTAAAATCTGAAGACAGCTTTTTTTTACTTTTTTGCATATGTAGTTTTACTGAATATTTTAATTGCAGTAATAAAAATTAATGAAAATAAACCCCAACAGAAAAGAAAGTAAAAAGAGAAAAAAGTGGAAAGAAAGGAAAAACCAGAAAGAAAGAAAAATAAGAGTAAAATAAAAAAATAAAAATAAATATGGAATTATTTTTAATCTTCATCACAACTATAGATAGATTTGGTAGCTCTTTAACCCTATAAGGTTACAAACTCTTCTTTCAGTAACCCTTCCTTTCTCTACAAGCAAGTCCATAAGGTATCAAGTTTTCATTTGAAAAGAAGAAGTATTTGATTCCATTTTAAAATTTGTGAAACCTAGGTTTCACTAAGGTTTTTAAATAATATATATTATTCTGTGCATTTTTTTATTTCTAATATCCTTTTTCTATTTTGATTTTGTAAATTTTCTTAGTTAGTGAAGTGCTTTACTCCAGATTGCCAGGGTCAAATGAAAAGGGATTCTGGAAATAACCCATGGGATGCCAAACCTGATATACTTCAACAAATAAAGGATCTTTTCCAGTGTATTTTAATTAAATTTAGATGTGTTCTTTTGTACCGGCCCACAGCCATGATAAATCAAATCTGTATTTTTTTCATCTGCTGCAGTTCTCACTGTTACACACCTCTCTTTTTTTTCTCTCTCTCCAGGTATGCAAAGAACAAGCTGATGGTAAAACATGTAAAAGTAATGCCTGGTTTTATTCAGCTTCTGTTCGAGAAGCAGCAAATTACACTGCACTCTTATAACAGCCATTAAAATTTATGTTATGACTCATCAATCACAGAAAGTCTTAATAGATAAAAGTAACAAAAATTGAAACTGAGGCAAAAATAACTCATCTTCAAGCTATGGAGATTTTCTTTCTAATACATCCTCTTCTGACTCGCCTATACCTTTTAAAAAGTTTATCATTTTTTCATCTTCTCTTCTTCTCATTTCACCCTATCCCACCCATCCAAGTATTAACTTTTAAGAACAACATTTTCCTTAATGGTATGTATTGAAGGAAAAAAAATATCTTTCTCTATTGCTAAGCAATAACAATGTCTTTAGTAAAAGTCTGCTTTTGGATTTTAGAAAAAACAATCTGTTAATGTACAATTTATTACAATTTGAAATGAGACTAAGTTTCTATATCATAGCATTAACCAATTGTCCTTACTTCAGAATGGAGAATGCATTTCCATTTCCAGAAATATTTTCTATTGAGCTGGAATGGTTCGGTGGATTAATGATGCTGGAGATGGTGTCTGCTCCAGTGGTTTGAGTCCTAGCACTGCTAGGTGAACTCCTGGCACTTGCCTTAGTTTCTGTTCACCTACCAGTTTGAAAGCATTCTATGCAAGCAGATAAATAGGTACCACTTCAATGGAGAAATGAGTTGGTGCTCCATGCAAGCAGTCAGATCTCTGCTGGTTCTGAATCTTCCCAGCTGTGATGTCTGCTTGTGAGATGGCTCTGGTGAAGAGAGAGGGCCTCGGATCATGTTGCAGGAAGAGCTGCTTGTCTTTCTTTCTGGTGTGAAGCCAGATTGGCTTCCTATGGCACACCTTGGGAAGTGTGCGAGTGTGTCCAACAACACAGCTGGTAAATTGGCAGCCAAACTACTATTCTGCAATAGCATTTTGGTCTCCTGGCTAATGTAACCATGTACAACAACAACCTGTTGAGTTTTGAGAAGAAAGGTACGATGAATTTAGTAGATTACAATAATTGTGACTTTACCAGAATATCCAGTGGCAGTTTTGATCTATTTTTAAGTGTTCTTTAGGCATATGGAATATAAAAGACTGGATCAGGTTGAAGAGCGTTTTTTTATATAGAATATGAAGATTATAACTTTTGTTAAAAATAAATAAAAGAGTGATGCTGGACTCATCTTAGAGGTCCAAATCAAATAGCACCAACCATTCTTTAGTACCTTATGATCACAGTGAGGTAGTAGGGGATAGATAGTGAGTTCAGGATTTGGTCTGTGACCAATTTTTGTCTGCTTACTCTTTATCTAAGGAACTACTAACTTTAAGTTAGTAAAATTGTTGTTGGGAAAATTCCATTAGAGGCACCGAGAGATGGCACTGGAGAAGGTTTGTGATGATCTTTAATAAAATATAAATAGGAAAACAAGAAAGAAAGTAAAGATAGCTTTGCTTTGGCTTCTTTTGGTATAAGAGGATTGGAAAAGAAAACGTACTCAAACCTTTTTTTAAAAAAATCAATTTCAGCAAAAATTAAGGAGATAGAACCAGGGTCTGGCATCCACAGAACTCAAACCTTTCCCTAACTATAAAAGAGCACCCTTGATGCATTTTGAACTGAGGATTTTGCTCTTACAAATTTTAACTGGACAGCTTCCAGGATCTTAAACTTTGTAAAAATGCAAATTGGAATGCTATAAAGAAACTGAGAGACAACCTTGTAAGCTGAAGGAATAAATTGTGCTCCTTTTGAATAGAAGAATCTTAAGACAGTGGAGTTATGTTGGACTACACTTGCTGTATAAAAGACATGTGCATTCCAGAACAAGGAAGTCAGGAACTTCTCCCCTTAGATATTTATTGGTACATACCTCCTCTATTGGGGTGCATTAACTTGCCATTTGGTTATGTTGTATAAGCACTAATACTTTAGTTTTAGATCATTTTAAAAATTATAGTTTTTAAACAAGTTGTTATTTTAGGGAAATGAAGCCCTCAATGCCATTCTTATTCCCACTTAAAAGATAGACAAAATGACTACCTGATTGGCATATAGACTGGAATTGTGCATTTTGCTAATATTGGAGATCAGTGATTAGAAGATGAGAGAGCTGGATTTAATAATTATTGAATTGATGTACAAATTAAAAAGTTGGGGGTTAAAATACATCATAGCCTAATCCCTCTTTTGGTGGTACTGTAACAGCTCCAGAAATGTGCCCACAAATAAATAATCTGAGGTCACTTCCTTTTGCCTTCTTTTTACAGAAGCACATACACAGAGCACAGAGCACATGTTCTTATATTCTCCTCATGTAACATATTACTTCCAAACAAATATTCTTTCATAAGGATTGCTCAGGTCAGATTCCCATTTTCAGGATTGCTCATTCTCACATATACAATACTCCCACAAGTTAAATATTCAGGTGTCAAGCCATCTGCTGTTTTCTGATCTGTAAGTTTTTGTATAAACATAGTTTATTAATAGATATCTAAGATTTATTTTTATTTGTTTGTTTTACTGTATGTGGTCATGTTAGTGAAAAAGGCAGCTCTATATATTTGATAAATAAATAGATATGTAAAAACAAACATGCTAAGCAAAATGCAAATCTGCTATTTTCCTCTCCAATATGCAGACCATGGAACATTTGGTCACTGTTGTTTTCTCTGAAAGAACTGATCATTTGTTAAAGGAGACTAATATGATATATGAAACTTAACATTAATATATATATAGTCTTTTGAATAGCCTATCCCTTTGTGTAAAAGCACTTGTATTGCTTTTATCTCCCAACATATTTTACCAACAGTCATATTGTTTGGTCCTACTTAGAACTGTAGCTCACTCAAGGCTACAGAAAGTCATAGAGAATTAATGCTACAAATACAGTCAAGTTAGTTATGGCTTGATTAATTCACTGTGGGACCAAAGCAGTAATTTATATCTTGTGACATATATTTAGTGTGTTTAATGGACACCTTTCTTTTTAGAGAGAGCTATTCTGTGGCCTTTCTATTTTGTTCTTCATATGAAATTTTATGGGTTTGGAAAGAAAAATGAAAAAAAATAAGACATGAGATAGATGGTGAGCAGCCTGAGTTGCATTTTAAATAAAGAATTTGTCACTATGCAAAGGAATCAACATATTAATATTGAAATTCTGGTCTTCTCTGGCCATCAATATAGACTTGGCATAGTACATGCCCAAACTCATATTCAGTTTGATTTGGTAAAAATATTGTACAGGAAATCCTCAATTTATAACCACAATTAAAACCAACATTTCTGTTGTTAAGTGAGACATTTGTTAAGTGGATTTTGCCCCATTTTATGACCTTTCTTGCCACAGTTGTTAAGTGAATCACTGTAGTTGATAAGTTAGCAGCATGGTTGTTAAGTGTTAATCTGGCTTTCTCATTGACTTTGCTTGTCAGAAGGTTGCAAAAGGTGATCATATAACCTTGGGACACTGCAACAGTCATAAGTATGAGTCAGTTGCCAAGCATCTGAATTTTGATCACATGATCATGGGCATGCTACAAAGGTTGTAAGTGTGAAAAATGGACATGTCACTTTTTTCAGTACCGTTGTAACTTTGAATGGTCACTAAATGAACTGCTGTAAGTTGAGGACAACCTGTATTAATTCTAAAGAATACTAAATGTTAATTTGGTAAATAATTCTCATTAATTAGAATTTTCTGGAGGTGGTGGAAACTATGTGGTGAATAAGAAGATTGCTTCCCTCCACTGTGGCAGCCATGCTGAGGATGGAAAATATGTTGTATGAAATAGTCTGGATGTTATACTGGTTAATGTTTTTACTAGTTTTTTTACGATATGAGTCTATGTGTGTTATTAATACAGTTACAGTCAGCATTATTTTTTCACAAACACTGTCTTGTGTGAATTAGTATGTCATGTTTATTATGCTTATTTGATAGAGCAGTAGATCAGTATCATTAATCTTTTGTTCTGAGCACCACCAACATTTTTTCAGATGGTTGATCAAACTCTAGTTAAAACAATGAGGCAAATGGTGAAACCTTTTCCCTTTGCCCAGGCAAACAAATGAAATGTGAATTAAAATACTCTTCATTTCAATTGCATCTCACCATGCTTTTTATCACAGAGGGATACCAGTGATGTGCTTATTGGCAATACCTTATTTTTTTTATTACAGACAATACAATTCAGTGATCCAAAATTAGTCTGCATGCTATCTGGCCATGCTTCATTCTTCTTTCTCTTTCTGTTCAGTGGTTGGTTGGAGTACAATTATAGAATCCAGCCGAGCTGAATATTACATTCAAATGCTTTTCAGTAGGCTGACCTTTTCTTTCCTACAATTAAATCACCTCTTCCTATCAAAAACTTCCTTGCGGTATTTGCCACCATTAGAGCTGAATAATAAAAACAATAAAATATTGAAAGATAAATAAAATAGCAATAATAGCACAGCACAGCACAGCAAGGAATGTGAAAACCTACTTTAGTCTTCTGAACCATGCAGCTATCCAGCAGTTTCAGTGACTGGAACTTCAGGAGAGATCAGAAAAATGGCTAAATCAGGAACAGTTCTATAAAAGTATTGTGTTTGTAACTTTCAATTAGATGGTGAGGCTTTAGTACTGTACTTGGCCTGAGTTATATATAGTGCTCTTCTTGATATTTTTGATTCTTCCCATTTCTGAGCAAGATGGATATCGCATAATTAACTTCAGTTTAGGAGCATCGCCGTGTCTATCCTTAGGGATCTGATATAGGTTTTCACAATGGATATCAGGACACTTAATTTACTCTGCAATTTTAAATGAATGAATGTAATTCTCATTAACTGCATTACAATCCTGATTGGTTGAAACACAGTAATTAGTTAAATATACCACTCTTCTGGATTTTCAGTTCAATTTTTTGGCTCAGGTCCTACAATAAAAAGCATTAAAATACATATATTGGATATGGCAAGACTGTGCAATATTGGTAAATTAATGAAAATGTGTGCAAATAAATGTGACTTTTTCAACATTTACAGAACATGTGAATATTTGATGGAATTAACTTAATTAATTAAATAGCATGGCATGGAATCTGATCAATTTGTCCCTAGTCCAGATTTGGAAGATTAATAACAGTTGGTACACTTTAGTGCCATGACATTATTTGTTTTTAGATAACCAAATGGATGTAGTTTGTGTTAGAATCCACAGTGGGATCTAGTTTAGCTCTGGGATACAGCTGGTCTTGTTATATAAATAGTGAGGGCAGATGACAATTCATCTACAACTTTAAACATTTATGAAGGTTTTGTTTGTTTGTTTTTTAAACAATCATCATGAAATTAAATCTGTAGTTATGATAAAAAGTGTCTCATAGGAAAATATAAAGGAAATGATTTTATGGAAATTATTGATACAATTTTTTTTACAAGAAAGATGTATGTGTAGATGGCAGGATAGCTTTTTTTAAAAAAAAATATGTTCTCAACTATACTTTTACCCTGCTAAGACATTGCTGATATTATTTTACAGTATGCATTTTGTGCATTTTGTATTCGAACATCCCACAGTATTCATCTTATAAGTGTCACTATTAAATAGAGCGACAAAAGAGGAAGTAAATGTAGTGATCAAAGAACTGTCCCATTTGATTTGGTGTGATGAGTGCCACTTCCATGTGATCCTCCCTATGAAAATTTGTAAGCATCTTGATAACACAGTCTTAGCAATTATTGAATTGTGTTTTGGAAAATATTTACCTTTTCTCTGCAGCAGTTGTGGAATTTCTGTCCCCTGAAGAGCGAGTTAAGGTGTTTGATGCAGGTGCAGTTTAGAGTGAAAAAAGTGACATTTTTAATAGTCCATATTTAAGCCATTAAAACCATTGGAGGATAATATACAGACAGAAACACACACACACAAAATCAGAAATACAAATGAATCTCCAACCCACCAAGTTCTATGGTCTTGCTGCATATTTCTTACCCTATTTTCCTATTAAACTTCAAACCTTGTCTCCAAAGCATCTTCAACAAAGTAGTATTGGTGTCTTGATGTGCAGGTTTTTCCCCAAAAAGGGGATAAATTAATTACGCAACTGGCAGATTCTGTCCCATACACTCAAAACCATCTTTTTCTCCCCAGATGTTTTGCTTGTTTCTCAAATGCTTTTCTGAAGGCATTTTCTGATGTATTCTAGGCTTGTCAGATAGACAAACAGAATTATTAGGAAATGAAAGAGATAACTAATAGCAAAACTTTTCTAGACATTTAACCTACAAATCAATTACACTAATTTCCATTCAATAATTTGAGGTGGCCAGTTTAGTGATGGCTTTATCACCCTCTTGAAAGACTAACTATGCCATTTCCTGATTTCTTGCTACTTCAAAGCAACCAAAATGACCACCAGATGGAATGTACTAGCATAGGAGAAGAAAGGATTTTGATTCTGTCCATGTAATTTTTTCCTCACAATTCACATGGACTCTATTTTTCCTTCTGTTCGGTGGCCCATGATCACTTCCTACTTACTCTCAAAGCTTTTGGCAATTGCTTCTCACCACACCTGCAGTTCCAGACTGGAAAAACATTGAGAGAAAAGTAAGCCCAAATCAATGATTTTTAAAGGATTGGTTTGTTATGCATAAGTTTATATTTGGCTGCATTAAAGGCATTAAAGGCTTTTATGGCTGTATTAGAATTAGAGATGTTTTTGTGAGATGTTTTTATTCAGTTGTTACCTGAATATATTTATTGTCAGCAATCCTAAATTCAAATTCAGATGTCTTGAACAAAGTTAGTACTACTAAGTTAGTAAACTAGTAGCACTGATGACTCCCCCAAATTAATTTTCTTTTAATTTTGTGCAGAAAAAAATTATTGTGACATATTGAAAACCTATGAATGGTGGCAAGGATTTTTATAGAGCCATTTCTAGCTGACTATCTAGTTCACATCTTCTGGCTAACATACGGGGAGCTATCAGCAGTCAGAGGAGATAATGGAGGGCCTTGAAGAATATTCTTCAGATGGCCGAATATATTATTGGGACAAAGAGGGGATTCTTTAGAAGGGATTCTTTTAAAATAATAAAGAACAGAATGACCATCTGTAACTTCATAATTTAACTGTCTTTTTGTTTGCTTGCTTAAATAAGTGGTGGTGGTGGAGAGCGGCTGGACTGAGTGGCATAAATTCCTCAGGCATGAATTCAGCAGACACCTCTTTCCTGCTGTGTTCAATACCTCATTTTCCCTAAGCATTTGTTTGCTCCCTACCCAATTATGTGACCTTTGACTTGAACCCTAAGATCAAGTCTTATCTGAGCAATGAAGGTGTCATGGTTCCGACAGATGAAACTCTTCAAAGAACTTCAAGGCATTGTTTACCTTAAAGAATCTTTATTCGAGTGGCATAGCATCGGCAGGTACATGGTCAAATATTGGTGTTCAAAGGAAGCATCTGTTTCAACTGCATCATGGCTAATATAAAGAGTGTGACAAATTGTTCCTCATACTGACTCACACTGACACCAGCAATTTCTGTCAGGCACTTCAATGAAACATTTTGGAACATAGGAACATTTAAAAATTTGTATATTAATGTACTGATCAATTGGTCTCAAAAATATAGCCCAGTGGAATCCAGTTGAGAAATCGAAGTAAAGTTTCCAATGTCGCATGAACAAGAGGAGCATTTTGAAAGTTCTCCATCACAGAAGGGGGAAGGTTGGATAATCTAATAGAAATCAGAGTCCTATATCTCTAAATTAGAAATACTGTACATTTGTAATATTCTTACACAATAATGCCCATCAGTAAGTCATAAATTATTCATGACTAACTCATCCAATTAATTAATGGCATTAGTTGTATTGATGGCACAGTGCTGAGAATTTCTCAAAACTATTGTTCCTAAAACAAATTAACTTTACTGAAGAAATTAGCTACATGTCCCTTTTTTTCTACTTTAATGGTTAAAACAACAATAACAACAATCATAGATCAGTCTTTGGTGAAATAAAGTTCCTTTCACTCATATACCTGAGATTCGGAGAAAACCTGTCATCTTTTGTTTAACAGCCTCATTGTGATACATAATGTTTCAATGATTCAAAGGTAGACCACTGCTGCTTTATGCTGTCCCACATTAATAACATCTAATTAACTTTCATTTGAACCTTCTCAACTGGATTACTTGATCTTTATGTAAATTTCTCTATAAAAATGTAATCCAAATGCTAATCTTTCTCTTCTCATTAGAAGCAATAAAAGCATTTGCTGAAATGAGCCACCTATTTTAATAATGCTCTGGAACAATTTCTGATCTAAAGCATGTTAATAGCAGGTTTGATAGAATGGTAGCAGGGTAAGCTTTTATTTTCATTTTAAAAGCTTTGGAGGAGAGACAGTAGCCTAAAGAACAACAAAATAAAGGATTTAATAAGTATTAAGAGAATGAGCAGTTTAACACTTTCTTTAGTTTCTTGATGAACTTCCTTCTGAAACTATTAATTGCATGCTCTAATTATACTTGTAGAAATACACGAAACATTTCTGGAAACAAAAAACAGAAACAAAAACAGAAATTAAACACAAACATTTCCAACGCTATTACTGGTGTGTTTGTGTGTGTGTGTGCGTGTGTGTGTGTGTGTGTGTGTGTGTGTGTGCACAGTATGTGTAAAAAGAATATAACAGGGCATGTTCTGCCATCCACTTCAGCAAAACAGGATGAATCTGTTCTTTTCATGTGTTTATATTTAACACTGCATGTGGAGTGAACAAACAGATAAGTCACTTTCCCAATGTATGGCTGGGTTGGGACCAGCTTAAAAAGGTCAGTCTAACGTAAAATGTATTTGCTTGGTGTGGGGTTAATGTTTCATATGAACCCAGTTATTATGGCTCATGAAGCATATTGTATGGCAATTGTTGTGTGAGAAGCTTGACTTTTCAATACCCTGTGGTTAAAACAAAATACGGCTTAGCCTCATGTTTTGTCTCCAAACTTTTGGAAGGAAATATTCAGTTACTGAGCAAATTATATATTGAAAATTATATATCATACATATTTGTACAAATGTTTAGGATGACATACATAGCCTTGTTAGCCTGACATTCTGGCCATTACAGCTCCAGCATGTCTAGAAAACACATGTTGAGAAAAGCTAGCTTTGACAAATAACATCATCTTAACAATGTACAAATGGATTTTCAATTTTTGTCTACTGTATGTAACTACTCTGTACAACTGATAGAATGCAGCAAGAGGTCCTTTCATTTGAATATTCATAACAATGATGTGTGATTCCAAATAATTCAGGTACCGGTATATGGCAACTGGAGTCTAATATCTCAAAATAAATACATAGTAATAGTACTTAGACTTATATACCACTTCATATTGCTTTACAGCCCTCTCTAGGGGGTGTACAGAGTCAGCATATTGCCCCCAACAATCTGACTCCTCATTTTATGGAAGAATGGAAGGCTGAGTCAACCTTGAGCCAATCAGTATCAAAGGAATCAAATTCCTGGCAGTGAGCAGAATTAGCTTGCAATACTGCATTCTAACAACTGCGCCACCATGGTTCATATATGAAGAAAACATTGCAAAAAAATAATATCCCATTCTCTTATCCACTTTTATATACATTTTTCTGGAAGCAAATAATGGCATGGAAACCGGTCCCCCCCCCACCAAAAAAAAGGCAGGGCTTCTGAACCTGAAATGATTGTGCAGGAAATGCCATTTTATTTTATTTATTTATTTATTTTATTTTTTTATTTTAATTCCATTTATATCCCGCCCTTCTCCGAAGACTCAGGGCGGCTTACAAGCTTAGCAGTAGCCTTCATTCTATGTATATGCCTGCTTATTAGGGCTTTCACACACCCCCTACAAGCGGCATTATTACAAAGTCAGCTTAATTGCCCCCAACAATCTGGGTCCTCATTTTACCTACCTCGGAAGGATGGAAGGCTGAGTCAACCTTGAGCCTGGTGGGATGCGAACCTGCACTAATTGCAGGCAGCTGGTGTTCCTTAAGGAGGCATTAGCCCACTGCTCCACCAAGGCTGTTTGCACTGCCAAATACAGAAGATATCAAAGCCTACCCAAATTTCATTTAACACTTAAGATGCAGAAGCCTTGAACTACCTGAAGTAAAATACACATAACAACGATATAAAAATTATACTAATGAAATACATATATATAATAAATGGTCACTCTTGTTTATACACATACAAACATAGATACAGCATATATATCTGTATGTGTTCTAAAAACATTAAATCATATGTTTTCCATATTAAAAACAACTCAGACTGATTTTACATTTCTGACAATTTAAGATAATGAATTGTCTATTTTTGCAATCAGTGCAAACATCTTGTACCAGTCTGCTTTATGTGTAATATTAATTGAGAGTTTGACATTTTTCTTTCATTGGTAGTCATGCTGTTGCATGCCAATTTTCTGGATGCAATTGGATGCAATTCTGTAAGCATTTAACCATACTGTAGTCTTTCGTTCTTCACTTTTTGAATCATGTTTTAACAACAACTGATAAATAAGCCCCAATAAATCTGACTTTTTGTGATGAGTTTTTTTTTTAACTCAGTCAAATCATTCAGTATTCCACTTTGTTTTGATAATTCCTTTTGGACTATACAAATTATATATATTGAAAGCAATGAGATGATTCTGCCTGTACTGAATAGAAAATTTCAAAGGATTTCTTCTTTGTCTTATTAATAATGACACTTTAGAATCTACATGAATTATTGCTCTTTCACTGATTCAATCTCTTTGTAGATTCTTTCATGAAAATACATTCTGCTGCTGGAGTTGCAAAGGTACTCACTCCTCTGTACTTGCACTCTCTCTCTCTCTCTCTTTGTTGCGCTGCTTTTTGTCCTGTGCCACATCATTCAATCATCCCTATCAATCATTTATATCTAGCTCAGTGCCAGCACTTTGAGTGGTGGCTGAAGTTACTTGTTCTTCAATACTTTTCTCAGGGTCACATACAAATTCAAAATTGGCTTTTCCCTCTGCTTTTCTTATAACATCTTTTAGATCTACCAGTAAGTAAGAGTGAGAGGAGTGTTTCAATGAGTACAATAATATATTTGAAGAATACTTTTTTAAAAAAACAACAACAACCCAGCATTTGAGAATGATACTGAGTGACAAGTGAACTGATGGTCATTAGAGCAAATCAGGCTATCGTTTTGGGCAAATAGAGATCCACTGTCACCAAGCAAGGGATGTGTCATAGTTGTGTTCTTGACTTCACTGAAATAGGTAGCTTGGAGGTACCAATAAAATTATTAATCACTTGTCTTTATTAAGTTGGTTGTTGGAAGGAAAACCGACAGTCTGTGATACAGTATTGTGCAAATTTATTTGGAAATAATTCCCATGGTACTTAATTTCCCTTTCAACAAACCTCCTGAAACCATCTATTGGTTGGGATGCAGTATCATCAATAGGCAGATAATTGCATATCAGCATCTTAATAGTATGTGAGAAAGACTTTCAGAAACATGCCAAAGTGATACTGCCTAGCGAATGATCAGATAAGAGAGGATACAGCCCACAGCTGCATAATGGAGAATGTCTCCCTAACTTCTCAGGCTGTAAAGAAATTGTACTTTCAGACTTGCACAATTCTGTTAATGTAGCTTTACAATAAAGTAAAAATTGCTCATCTGGTTTGTTTCCTATCTGGTAGATTTGGGAAGGCTGACACCAATCTTGAAAGTCTGAAAGTACAAATATCTTGCATTTTTGTTATAGGCTGAGAAATTAGGGAGGATCTTTACTTATTTTTCAGTCCCTTATACAGCTGTCAGCTATGCCTTCTCTTATTTGACTGTTCCCTAAGCAGCATCTCTTTCCCAGGTCTGCCAAGGTCATTCCCACATACCATTATAGGAGGACACCACGTTGGAGAATGCTGAGCAATTATGCATATTGGGATTGCCACTTTTCCCCCAAAGTTAATTGGCCTAGAATTACCCTGCAGATAAGTAATAACGAAAGAGAGAAGGCAGAATAGCATAGAAAATGGAATAACTGATATTGATAGGGAAGGCACAGAAAATAAGGTGAGACAGATGAAGAATGACAAACTACTTTGTGATAAATGGGTTCCCATTTGAAAAGCTCTATCTAGGGGTCTTTTAATTAGAGTCACTACTTTTTTTCACCAATGCCAGGTGCAAGCTCCTAATTGCATCTGCCAGAGCAAAAGTAAATTATATTCTTTTGAGATTCTTTTCCGGTGGAAAAAGCACTTTCCATCTGCCTCAGTTACATATGTGTATTTTTCAGAAGCTATTAAAGTATCATAAACTTCACAATATAAAATGGTGCTGCTTCCAAGACATGTTCAATTTAACCCCTAGAAGTTTGTTTTAGATGGACCTAATCATGTTTATCTATCTATAGTGTAGGTTTTTATGTATATGTATGTGTGTATATGGAAGCAATTATTAGAAAATGATTAAATTAATATAAAAGAGCAAACTGGGATATAAGCTATTTATTCAAGCCCTAATATAGAATTGTACACTGTCCTACATAAAACTAATTTGCACAAATTCAGCTATTACCTGCTCCAAAGAATGACAGCACACATATAAGCCTGTTATGGTTGCCCACAACTCTCTGCTACTTTGTGCTCTCTTTTGGCTCCTGGTGCCTGCCTGGA
This sequence comes from Vipera berus, assembly GCF_964194415.1. Classification (NCBI taxonomy): domain Eukaryota; kingdom Metazoa; phylum Chordata; class Lepidosauria; order Squamata; family Viperidae; genus Vipera; species Vipera berus. Next base: position 41,800,121 of record NC_138209.1, on the reverse strand, counting down.
CAAGTCCTTGCAGTTTTCTTGGCAATATTTTTTTTTCCAGAAATGGTTTGCTATTGCCGGCTTTCTAGGGCTGAGAGAGAGGGACTGGTCCAAGGTCACCCAGCTGACTTATATGTGTAAGGTGGCACTAGAATTTTCAGTCTTCTAGTTTCTACCCCATACCTTAACCATTACACCAAACTGGCTCCCAACCACTTTTTTAATCCTTTCATACTGAATACAAATGTGTGCAGAGGATTATATAAATGAGTTTGGCTGAACATATTACAAAGTAAAATAGGTGCATTAATCAGGAAAGGTTCCCTGTTACAGAAGCTCTATAATTCTTTTTAAGATCTGTGCACCAATCATGCTGTTTCCTTAAATTGACTTTCAATGAACTTCATGAGGGATAGAATTTGAATCAAGTTCTCTCCACCATGTTCACAACACTTTACATCACACCACAATAGTTTACAACTAGGAAATAATGAAATTTATTATTATCTTTTTGCCTTTAATTTCACTAAAGTTCTAAAACTAGGCTTAAGTATATATAATTGTATACATAAACTTTATATTATTCTTGCTCCATTTGCTTTCTGTTACCTAACAGAAACACCCATGTTAAGATTATAAACACTGTGCTTTTTTTAAAAAAAACATGAAACTAGAATCATATATACTGTTATTGGTACTTCTAATAATACTTTAGAATCCAAACAAGTACCCCAGACTTAACAACTTTCAGTAAGAAATATAAAGAAAAATGGATAGTGAATATGGCAGTAGACAACTGAAGAGAATCACAAAATGCAAAGACATTCAAATAGAAGTAGAACAAGTATGGCAAAAGGAAGCAAAGATAGTACCAATAGTAATGGACACCTTGGGTGCAACCCCAAAACATTTGGTGCACACTTGAGCACCACTGACATTAGTAAAATCACTGTCAAGAGAATTGCAAAATGCAGTTTTACTTGGCACAACTTACATTCTGTGATGATATCTTTAACACCATTAAACAACATCTGCATCTGCCAGGTCCTTGAAAAAGACTCGATAGGTGTACTAAAATGCCAAATCTAGTCCATCTGGCTAACTATGTGACAAACCATAACAGTTATAATAATACCGACCTAAGGTTCTTGTACGTCCCAGCTTCTGCCAACCTAGCAGTTCAAAAGCATGTAAAAATGCAAGTAGAAAAATAGGGACCACTACGGTGGGAAGGTAACAGCGTTCTGTGCACCTTTGGCGTCTAGTCATGCCAGCCACATGACAATGGAGATGTCCTCAGACAAGCGCTGGCTCTTCGGCTTTGAAACGGAGATGAGTACCGGCCCCTAGAGTTGGAAATGACTAGCATGCATGTGTGGGAGAACCTTTACCTTTTTAAGGTTCTTGTGGACTTATGTTTCAAAGACATTGACAAAAATAATAAAATGTGTAAAACTACTGATCTTTCCAAAAGAGTGTAACACTTTTCCAATCTTCTATTTAGGAAAACCTGTAAGTTTTTCATCTTATAAAAATTTAACCTAAACTTTTTGCCCTGTCTTTTAGTTCATTTCTGCATCTGGAAACTGATTCAGAATTTGCCTCTTCTGATTCAGTTTTTACAAAAACGAATTCAGCTGTATTACTCTTTCATTCCTAAACTCTGTATGACTGTCCATCAAGTTCATATAGATACTAAATATCAGTTGAGACTAAATAGTGCCTTGTAGTAATCCATAACATAGCTACCATTGTGCAGTGACATTACCCAATTTCCTCTCTGAAACAATACCTGCAAGTGGTAGTATAATTTCTTTAGTACAATGTCCCCAGTCTCATACATATATGGTCTAAGAAAGTATCATAGTTAATGAAATCTTATGAGAGTTTAAGCAAGACCAATAAAGTACTACTGCTCCTGTCTTCTATCTTTGTCCTCTAAGAAGTTATCAGTCACTTAAATGAAGGTTGATTTTATTCCCAAAATCTATCTCAACACAGATTGACAAGGACTGAGATAATTGGCAGGATTCAATAGCATGTGAAAGTATCAACATCTGCTCCAGATCCTCAGGCCTCTAAAACTGAAAGCAATCACATATAGAAAGAATTGACCAATTAACGCACTGCATACCTCACTATCTCCTCAATCAAAAGCATCCTTTGCCTTAAATTTCAAGATGCTTCACAAGTCTTTGAGGGACCCAATACTGTTTTTTTTTAGAGCAGATGTGTGCAGGTTGATGTAGTCCTAGATATTTGCCTGGACAGCTACTTGAAGATGGAGTGGAGTGCACAGAATAATTCTTGATGGCATTCAATATATGTAGCAAAGTATCAACCTTATGATGAGTCCATACATCATTTGAACTCCAGCTATCTTACAACTTATTTTATTGTCTGGAGCAGGGGTAGGCAACCTTGGCTCTTTTATGACTTGTGGACCTCAACTCCCAGAATTCCTGAGTCAGCATTTCTGGTTCAAGAATTCTGTGCATTGAAATCATAAAAGAGCCAAGGTTGCCTACCCCTGGTCTGGAGCTTCCATAATACCAAAAAGAGAATACACGGCATTTTGCAACAAAAAGAACAAAATATAAAATGATCTGAATATGTAATCAAAAGTAAAAGAGTTATAAATAGCCAAAACATAATGAAGATTGCCCACATCCAAAAAGGTCTGATTTTAACAAACAAAAAACCAAGACACACAATGAAATTTGTACATTTGTCTTTCTACTGTGAAAGAGGAATACATGCCTGTTGAATAAATTTGCATTTAAATTGCACAGAAATTCTACAGATAAATCATCATTCTTCTGGTATGTATCTTGCTTTTCTTTCTTTTTTAAAGTAGCTATAAAGAATTCATTCACATCTCTACCTTTCAAAACAATTAATAATGATAATTATCATACTCTTTCATTGAAAGCTGAATTGTTTCTTAATTAACATGAATGGGCTATTAAGGCATTTATTGAACAGATAAAATAAGTTAAGCATAAAGATTGTTATGCTTATGAAATACTAATTAAATGGCTAACTAATTGAATCTATAGCAGTCTTGTCAAATGTCAACTTAAAAGTCAAGTCTTTCAAGATTATTGTTTTGCATATTTTACTCGTAGTATAATAATGTCACAAACTTTGCCCTAATCCAAAAAATATTATATAGGAATGCTGTAGCAAAACAAAAATAGATATTCCAGAGAAAGGATTTTATCTAGGTATAATATACAGCTATAAATATCATATATTGACCAGAAGAATGGATTCTCTTCTGAAATCAATCTGCATCAGAGAACAGAGGTTTTTGCTAGTGCAAAACTGTGATATTAAAAAGGAGGAAAAGCGAAAAATTCTGAAGCATAAATAATAATTTAGGGCGTATAATTCTGAAGCAATAGATAGAAAATTAGGACAGAAAGGATGACTACAGATAAGCCACAAAAGTTATTAAAACACATAATCTACATAATTTAGAGGGTAATTTACAATTTATAATTTTCTTAGTTTTGGATGTTTTTTTTTTCTTTTCATTTTATATAGGACAGAAATGTTTGCTTCATTTCACAAAAGATAAGAAAAAAGTGATACATGAATAAGAATACTTATTTATCTGTACATCCAAACCATGACTTAGGAATTTGTACGAGTCAGTTATATGTGCATATGAACTTCTGTGTGTAACACTTAATTAAAGTTAATTAAAGGATAATATCATTAAAATATCATTAGCATGTTGCAATCAAATGGTACCCCTGGAAAAAAAATCTACTACATTCTCTTTGATTAAACAAGTATATTCTAATGTAATAATTTTCAGTCTACATGCCATAAGAAAAGTGTGCTCTACAACATGAATTCAATAATTAATGATGCTTATGAATCAAATGTTCCACTCATATATTTCTTTAATCTACTGTATGCCTGTTTTGGTTGAACTATCAAAATGTAGCTCAGAAGACATTCCTAGTGTTCTCTATTCCCAATTTACCCTTGAAAAAGAAAGCCTTGCTGAAAATTATTCCACCAATACTTATCATACATTACACCAAGGTACAGAATGAAGTTAAAACCAGGTGTTATGGAAGTACTCTCTGTAGGATGATGTTATTAGTTTAGATGCCCTATGGCAGGGTTGTCAAACTGCCGGCCTGTTGGCTGGATGCGTCATGCAGAAGCTGTACCCACCCCATTGCCGGCAATGGCAAAACCGTCCCGATACGTGGTGCGACTTTACGTGACATCGCGAGTTGGACATGTCTGCGCTATGGAGAACTCTCAGTATAAAACATATGCTCTGTGTGCAAATTACCTCAGTTTTAACTTCGGTATCTTTGTGCATGGTTGGGAAAAAATAAAAGACATAATATATAATTTAGAAGGTCTCTTATAGCATCCTGAAAATTCTTGGCCAATTACTGATCAACAATATTGAAATATACAAATTCATATAATGTACTAGTATTATTGCATACCTTTGATGTTGGATTTTTAAGGTGTCAGGAACTTTCTGCTAGAGTAGATATGAAGGAAAGATATCATCTGTGGCATTCTTACATTCTGTTTTTTTTCTTTTTTCAATTATTTTTTAAAAATTTCTGTATAGGTTACAATGCCTCAAGGATAAAATCTTCCTCTTCTTTTCTTCTCAAATTTGGCCTCTATCTACTACTATAATTCAGCTTTTAACCAAAATAGATTCATTTCAATCAGCGAGGTACTTCTACATTCAATTACACTAGTTCTTTTTGAGGCTCTTTTTTGCTAGATTTTAATTTTTAAAATTATTATCCTTAATAATAGTAATAATTATTAATAATCTCTAATCCTTAATCATGATCTTCCTCAATTTGCCTCGTTTCCAGATTTTTGTAATTAAACTTCCTGATTGCCCAATTGTTTCAGCTTTCCTTCCATTTCATTCCTTCCAAAATTATTTATGTCCTTTGTAATGTCTTAACTTCATGTTCTGCTCAACTATGCCCCACAACTCATCTTTATTACCAATCCCAAAATGCTTGCAAAAATGCAATACTAATTTTAATTGAAATATTGAAGTTTTAGTGTCCTGGACATTGAAATGATACAGGATATAGAACAGTGATGGTGAACCTTTTAGAGACTGAGTGCCCAAACTGTAAACCAAAACCCACTTATTTATCATCAGGTGGGCATGGCCCATTGGATGGGCACGGCTATGGTGGTCACAGCAGACTGGGTGGGCATGGCCAGGGTGGGTGTGTACAATGTGTACCCTTCTGCATGTTGCTCATGCGGAGGAATGCCTGTGGCATCTGAGGAGGGTTGGGGGAGATCCAGGGGATCTCTGGTGGGTGGGACAATGGGCTGGAGGCTCATCCTGTGGGGTGAGGTGAGGCAAGGCAGGGCAGAGGTGCCATTGGCTAAATTTTCTCACTTCCTGTGTGGGCAATGCCTCTCCTGAGATGAGCTTGCGTGTGCCTTCACATGTGGTAGGACAATGTGGAAGTATGAGCATTTGGAGAGAAACTCCTCAAGAAGAAGAATGCGTGTGTACTCCCCCACCCAGCTGGGGCTACACAGCAACACTGGCTTGTCAATGGTGGAGGAGACGATGTTTAGGCCATGCACTTAAAGAAGGGCAACCCCCCACCGTGCTTGGGTGGTTCTCCCCAAGAAGTTCCAGCACCGCTTTGAGCCCCATGTTCTCATGGCCTGCAGTGGTTTGTTGCCAAGGCTGTGTTGGTGGAGCTGGCACTCCCCAAAAGTGGGTGTCCCGCCAGGCCTGATGCCTCCACTAGCAACAGAAGCCTTCCAGTTCCTCTGCTCACTGTGATGAGGAAATAGTCCCAGCAGTATTGCCTGATGGCCCAGGCAGAGGGGCACCCCCCATGAGACAGCGTCTCCCAATCCAGGTAGAGCCAGACTGCGTAGCCGAGTGCCAGAAGCCAGCCGCCCCTGAGCAGCAGCACCAGGTAAAGCCCCAGACAGCACTGGGTTATGAGAGAGGCAGCGAGTGACCATCTCCTCCACCTTGCCAGCCCCTGAGCAGCAGCAACTGTGGCACTCTGAACTGCTCAGGAGCCCAACGCTCCATCTGCTCCCACCCATGGACAGCCCCAGCTGAGAGGAAGTGGTGGTGCCTTGCAGGGCTGAAGCAGTCAGGGTTGGGGAAGGCAGCCCCATGTGAAGCAAGGCAAGCCACTGCCCATAAGAGCCAAGCCAGGTGCTGTAACTATCTGCCTGCCCCCGCCTCAGGTTCTTTGGAGTAATGGTTATTACTACTGTAGAAGGTACGCTGCACATCCTGAGAAGGTCCTTTCCAGAGGATGTACCAAGTACTAATCATCAAGTATCCGACTAGGGTGAATCCTGCCCCCCCCCCCCGATCTTGCAATCTACAGCTTTCACTTGCAGGCTGAGAATCGTTTCAAGGGATTGCAGTGTGCAAGGCTTTGTCAGTACCTTCCGTGGCTTGTATCAGGAAGCCCACAGCAGAGCATGGAGGAGCATAAGCAGTGGACAGCCTCCCTCCAGGAAAAAGCAACAAGCAGTGCTGGCTGGTTGCAGGCCTGCCATTCTCCATTCTGCCTGTCCTAATCCAATTTTAGGTGAGCAGTGTCAAGGAGAGGCCTCCCGCCTCCCTCCCCCTCCACCCCTCTGGCTGGCCTTAGGCAAACTTTTAGAGACCATGTGTGCTGGGATGATGGCACGTGCCCACGGAGAGGGCTCAGCATGCCGCCTCTAGCACATGTGCCATAGGTTCGCCACCACTGATATAGAACATTTCCATGATTGGTTTATGCATTTTATTACAAAAAGAAATTAAACAGTTTGATTTATTTGTTTGTAAATATAGAAGACTGTCTCATATGAATAAACTCATGACTATGCCATATTAAAAAAACAAATATTTCTCAGTTGGGCTTGTTTGACTTCAAGGTGTCATGTATTTTTCTGGGCCAATTCTTCTGAGATATGTTTGCCAAATCAAATTAAACTTAATTTTGCAGATATTTTTACATATAATTATTTTTCCTCTGAGATAATCATAGTAGAATATGTTTTAGAAAAAGTTAACATTTATTTACTGCAGTCACATTTCAGTCCTTAGTCTACAGTATAATGAGGTAGCATCTACATCTGCAGCTGCTTTGTAATTTGATGGAATTGGGTAAAAATAACAGGAGTAGTAGACAATTTATTAAAGATTAACCCTGCCAAAGTTTATTTAAATACATTCAAGAATCTCACTGCAATACATTTTTGAAATAGTTTCTCTATACCACTTTCAAGGCAGAGATAAGGAGGAAAAGACAGCATAACAGTTTTCAAATCATCCAGCAAAGAATCTATAGAGATATTTTGCTGAACAAATGTAGAACATCTGGTTCAGCAAAACTTAAAAATAAAAACTTATTTTTTAAAAAAATAATAATATATTTTTTTAAAAAGTTAGCTTTTATTTGGCACGGGTACTGAAGAATAACCTGACTTGTTCTTTTGGCGTACTGTATCTTTGTTGCTTCGGACAATGAGTTTTGTTGGGAGTTCAGGGAGTTGATAAAACAACTCAACAAACAGGGTTTCTCCTGGGAAGGAGCTCTTCATCACTAGTTATGGTGAAGTAACAAGAAGAGTAGAAAACATAGGCAATACATGCAGAACTAATTAATGCTTATTAGGGTTTTTTTTTAAAGAAAAAGCAGATGAAGCTGTCTGACCCAACCATATATAATGGCAAAGTGATAGGCAAGCTGCAGAAAATAAGCTAGCACAAATAAAATTGGATTCATCCCATTTTTAGCCTCTGAACCAACTCTGCTCCTTTTTAAAAATGCTACATGTTTTGGTGATCTCTTTAAAGTATTAGTAGGATACATAATTGGTGACCAACAAAAGACTTAAATCCAATCCTTCAGAATATGACTCCAGAACTGAATTGATTTTCAAATCATGTTGATAAACATAATATATTATTTCATTGATATAAAGGAACAAACTTGAGACTTCTGGCAGGCCACATTATAGAAGTTAAACATGTAAATTATGCCCAGAATAATAAAATAAAACTTAACAATTGTCAATAAGAAAGAAAAAAAATTCTTGTTAATAGACATGGCAGTATCTGACAACAGCAGAATTGAAGAGAAAGAACTGAAGAAAAACAAATACAAAAACCTGCAAATAAAAGTGGAACAACTATGGCAAAAGAAAGCAAAGATAGTACCAATAATAGGACCCTTGCATGTAATCCCTAAACATTTAGAGCAGGGGTGTCAAAGTCAATTTCATTGAGGGCCGCATCAGCATTGCGGTTGCCCTCAGGGGGGCAGGTGGGTGTGGCCTGGGTGGGCGTGGCCTACTGGGTGGGCATGGCTAAAGTGCATATGGCCTACTGGGTGGGCATGGCCAGCTCTACATCGTTCGCATCAAGGGTGCCTATGAGGGCCTGGGCAGGAGTGGGACAGATCTGAGGGTCTCTGGCAGGAGGAGGGTCTCTGGGCCAGGGCCAAGGCAGTGGGGGCTGTTCCCTCACTGTTTCCAGGATGGCTTCATGGGCCGCATGAAACCACTTCACGGGCCGGATCTGTCCCCCGGGCCTTGTGTTTGACATGTCTGATTTAGAGCATCACTTGAACACCATTAACACTGATAAAAAAATCTCTTTCAATCAATTGCAAAAGGCAGCATTACTTGGGACCGGTTATGTCCCAAGTAATGTGTGATGATACTTTAACACCCTCAAACATAAAGATCTATCTATTACAGTTCTTTAGGAAGGGCTTGATAGACAGATAAGAATACTAAATCTAGTGTAAACATCTGGGTGAATGAGCAATGAACCATAATTTAAATAATATATCTCATTATGGCCAGCTACTAATGTTAATATTAGAAAGCACACTCAGTCACTCCATCCAGCTTCATGATTGGTTGGTCAGTTTATAAGATTTATAAACTGTCTCATTCTAAAGGCACCAAGTGATGAATAGTGAAGTTGCCACACTGCATATTATCTAAAGGTAAAGGTAAAGGTTCCCCCGCACATGCGTGCTAGTCGTTTCCAACTCTAGGGGCCGGTGCTCATCTCCGTTTCAAAGCCGAAGAGCCAGCGCTTGTCCGAGGACGTCTCCGTGGTCATGTGGCCGGCATGACTAGACGCCAAAGGTGCACAGAGCGCTGTTACCTTCCCACCGTAGTGGTCCCTATTTTTCTACTTGCATTTTTACGTGCTTTCGAACTGCTAGGTTGGCAGAAGCTGGGACGAGTAACAGGTGCTCACTCTGCTACGCGGCACTCGGGATTCGACCCGCCAAACTGCCGACCTTCTGATCGACAAGCTCAGCGTCCTAACCCACTGAGCCACCGTGTCCCTTGCATATTATCTACAACAATTTAAAAACTACTGAATATCCAAAATCCATCAAAAAAAATGACAGAATGCTTTGAAACTAACTAATTTGTAGCAATTCATTACTTTGAATAATGAATTAAAGCTTAGGTGTATTGTAGCAAGTATTTGAAACTCTGTTGTGTTCTAGTAATAAGAAAATTTTCAAATAGAATAAGTATTAAAGATTTATACCTCAGTTGTAATAATGAATTCAAAATTCAGTTTGATGCTTGAACTTTTTTCTTTCTGTCAGGTGTGAAAACAGAATTTTATTTAAATGTGGGGAAATATTCTTGAGAACTTTATATATTTCAATACAATCTTTTATTTAAAATTATATATTCAACATTAGGTAAGTAGTTATTTAGTAGAGACGCTGTGGCTCAGTGGGTTAGGACGCTGAGCTTGTCGATCAGAAGGTCGGCAGTTTGGCAGGTCGAATCCCAAGTGCCACATAGCAGAGTGAGCGCCTGTTACTCGTCCCAGCTTCTGCCAACCTAGCAGTTCGAAAGCATGTAAAAATGCAAGTAGAAAAATAGGGACCACTACGGTGGGAAGGTAACAGCGTTCCATGTGCCTTTGGCATCTAGTCATGCCAGCCACATGACCATGGAGACGTCCTCGGACAAGCGCTGGCTCTTTGGCTTTGAAATGGAGATGAGCACCGGCCCTAGAGTCGGAAACGACTAGCACGCATGTGCGGGGGAACCTTTACCTTTACCTTTTAAGTAGTTATTTGTTAAATTATGATCATACAATTATTAATATTTGAGAAGCATGTAATTTTATTTTCTTTACAAAACCTGCAAGTTACTTTTTTAAAAATAAACCTGGCATTTGAAAGTTTATATCCAGGAGAAAGCAAAAGAGAAAAATTTATTTAGCCCCTCATTCCTGAGTAAAACAGAATGATATCTGAATACCTTTGCCACTTGTGCCTTTCATAACATTTCCATCAATCTCATTGCTTCATAATCAATTTTATTTTTATGTACAATTAAAAAAGTAGTTTCACATGGCTACTCATAATATACTCATAAAGTATTTTCTGTCTTCTGTCAGTGGCTACTTTCAGTTTAGATTAGATCCTGCTGTTTTACGTTGATTGAACTGGTAATAGGGGAGATAAAATCAGTTGCAATGTAAAGTCTTATAGGAAAACAGTTGAAATTGGACTGCAGTAGAAAATTACCAACTATGCATTTGTAAAATTCATAGATTTGTTAAAAATTGATAGGTGGTAATAATCAAATCTAAACTACAAGATCTCTAACTTATTTGAGGTGATAACAAATGAAATAGACATTATAATATTGAATTTTTTTCTTCTCACTTCCATATAAGATTACTTGTCTTTGTGTGTACACATCCATAGTACATAGAAATATTGGAAATATTGACCTTTACTATATGTATTATTTTGTGGTTTTTCTAGTAGGAATGACTTACTGAATAAGATTCAGTCTAGCCTGATATTGTTTATTCCGACAAGCAGCAATTTTTCCCCCCGAGGTCTACCTAAATATTAAATCTGAGGCAATCTGCAGAAATAGCAGGAATGGCTAAAGTGAAATATACAAAGATATATATGCATGCTCTATAAAAAATGGGTCCCAGGTACATTATTTTGTGTGCCATTTATTATTCATCTGTCTTTCTAATATTCAGTAACAGAAACAAGTTGAGTCTACAATACTCACTGGAATTTTCAGAGCATGCTTGTGCTGAGTATATATTGAATTATATAGTAACTTTATTTTATCAAATATCTCAAAAGTTAAAAATCAGACGAAAAATGATTAATTCAAGAGTTAATAACAAAAAATCATGATAATAATAACAACACATTATTTAAGAGCTTTTCAATTCACGCCAGAAAATGTTGTTTGCAAACAGAAGACAAATATATCTGAGTGACTTTTACTTGAAACAGGAGGAAAAACTGAAATAGATAGAAGGAACATCTTCCTTTTGTTAATACTAAAATATTTTATGTGTAATTCAGTAAACATCTATATGTGGAATAAATCTAAAGGCAACTAAATGACAGACAAGATTTGTTCCCAGTGGTACATATAGTCCTCACTTAATATCCACTTATTCAGCGACTTGAAATTATGACAGCTCTGAAAAGGGGGGATTTACAAACCCTTTTATTTATTTATTTTTAAAATATGTTTTTTTTTATTTTTTTAACATAATCACCTTAATATTTGGTAAGCAGTGTGTTGTCTGGGGTTACATTTAAAAAACAATCAATAACAATTAATTTAATTCTAAAGGCCACTTACTTTACTTGATTTTCTCTTCTTCCAATAATATTCTCTTTTGCTAACCTTGAATTAATACAATTATTATTATTTAAATGAATGCCAATTAAATATAGACATTTCTAACATTTCTGCAAATAATGACCATATCAATATAAAGCTTCTTTTCTAACTGATCATCTTGACTGTCTCATCATAGATCCTGTTTACAAAATTCTTATTTAAATTTGTTTCCCCCACCATATTCAAAACATTCTTACTGGTTAAGATTTTCTCAAAATTGATTACATGTAAGTATTTAAGTCTTTTTCCTCATACAGACCATCCCAACACTTTTGCATTTCTCATATCTTAAAAAGAAAAAAAAGACCAAAAACATGTCCCTCTTAGGTTAATGAACCTTTACATCCAAATTTTTGTCTTCTACTTAACCATATTCAAATGTATGTTTAATCTTTAAATATTCTATTTAATGAATCCAATTACCTAATCTTTTGAATCTATTGAAAATATTTTTGTCCATTTGAAATTTTCTCAAGATTGATTACACTTAAGTATCTAAAACATTTCCTTTATATAAACCATCCCAACATTTTTATATTTCTCATGTCAAAAACAAAACACAAAGGAAAAAAGAGAAAAAATACTATGTTACTTGAGGGGCTCAATCCCTCTTAGACTAAAATTCATTTATATCCAAATTCTTTCTATTTCTTTAACCATATTCAATGTTTAATTTTAAAATATTCCCTCTGATAAATCCCATCATCTAATTTCTTAATTCTCACTTTAGCCTCTCTCTTTTTTTGCCAAACATCTTTCCTGATCAATATGTTTTGCTGAACCAAAGAGTTTTCCCATAGTCTTGTGAAAAACAGATAAGATGTTTTTATAGGAAGGTTTCACCCCTTCATATTCATTGAAGATCTTTTCCTTTCTTTCTCTCTTATTTTCACTTATCATTTTTGTCTCTCAGGTTCTCGTAGTTATCCTGGCAGCTTTGTAATCCATTTTCTCAAGTCTTTTTTCTTGTCCTCAGGCTTATTTTGTAATCTTAGAGTATAAATTATCTTTTCCATGTCCAGTATTTCCTGTATATTTTTTCCACCTGAGTTAAGTCATACTTCTTTCTACTGTTAGGTTTCCTCTTTAAATCTCTTTCCCTTGGTTCATATTCAGTTGTATGTTTTATCTGCTTGCTCTCTATTTTTATTTTCTCAGAATTTTTGTGTTGTAAAGTTAAATTGGAGATATGTTCATTTTTATTTTCAAAGTTATTTTTAATTTCCTCATGGTTTGAGATCATTGTTGTTTGAATTAGTTGCAACATAGCATACATCTCCTCCTGGAAAGTATTTGTTTTTTCTTGGTACATTCTTTCTGCAGATCTCTGGATTTCCATGATAGCCAAAAATCAGGGTTTTCCTTCCTCTGCAGACAGCTTTAGAGACACAGCTAACTAGGTATTTGTAATCCAGAAAGCCTTTGCCAGTTCCGGTAATCGAGCAACTACTGTTGTATATTTTTATCCACCATTATATGTCAGCATCAGTTTGTTTTTCAGTAATAGACAATTATTTTATTTTTATTTTCATGATTTGAAAGGGAAGTCTTAGGAAATTCCACCAATTTCAAACTTATCCAGATTTAAGTCTTGTATTCATTTCATTTCAGTATATTTCTGTTCCCCCCAAAAGGTTTAATTTGCTGCTTCCATCTGTAGGAGGGGGGGGCAAAGATCCTCCTCCTTCTCACTTTCAGAGGCTTTTTACTTCTTGGTGTTTTTTTTCAGGAAATCAATTATCAAGTAGAAGAGAGAAAATCACTGTTCTTACCAAGTTCCAAACATATTGTTTACAGTCAGCTTAAAGTATTGTTTTAGGGCTTCGGCTGCTTGTAGCTTGGGCTAGGCTTTGAAGTTAAGCTAGCCTTTCTCCTACTGGTTTCTGGAGGCTTTCCCTGAACTGATTGGATTGACCATCATCTCTACTCAATAGGCAGGACTTCCTTCTGTGTCGCCTCTTTGGGACGAATAGAATAGGGAGGACCAGAGATCTTTTCAAGAAAATTGGAGAGATGAAGGGAATGTTTCATGCAAAAATGGGCATGATAAAGGACCAAAATGGCAGGGACCTAACAGAGGCAGAAGAGATTAAGAAGAGGTGGCAAAATTACACAGAAGAACTATACAAGAATGAGCTTAACGTCCCTGATAATCACAATGAGGTGGTCACTGACCTCGAGCCAGACATCCTAGAATGCGAAGTGAAGTGGGCCTTAGAAAAGCTGAGCAACAACAAAGCTAGTGGAGGTGACAGTATTCCAGCTGAGCTATTCAAAATCTTAAAAGACAGTGCAGTAAAAGTGCTACACTCAATTTGCCAGCAAATTTGGAAAACTCAACAGTGGCCACAGGATTGGAAAAGATCAGTTTACATTCCAATTCCAAAGAAAGGCAGTGCCAAAGAATGTTCAAACTATCGCACCATTGCACTCATTTCTCATGCTAGTAAAGTCATGCTTAAAATCCTACAAGATAGACTTCAGCAGTATGTGGATCGAGAACTACCTGAAGTACAGGCAGGATTTCGAAGAGGCAGAGGAACTAGAGATCAAATTGCCAACATACGCTGGATCATGGAGAAAGCTAGGGAGTTCCAGAAAAACATCTACTTCTGCTTCATTGACTATGCTAAAGCCTTTGATTGTGTGGATCATAACAAACTGTGGCAAGTTCTTAAAGAGATGGGAGTACCAGACCATCTTATTTGTCTCTTGAGAAACCTATATGCGGGTCAAGAAGCAACAGTGAGAACTGGACACGGAACCACTGATTGGTTCAAAATTGGGAAAGGAGTCCGGCAAGGCTGTATACTGTCGCCCTGCCTATTTAACTTATATGCAGAGCACATCATGAGAAAGGCAGGGCTAGATGAATCAAAAGTTGGAATTAAGATTGCCGGAAGAAATATCAACAACCTAAGATACACAGATGATACCACTCTAATGGCAGAAAGTGAAGAAGAACTAAAGAGCCTCTTGTTGCGGGTGAAGAAGGAGAGTGCAAAACTTGGGTTGAAACTTAACATTAAGAAAACCAAGATCATGGCATCTGGCCCTCTCAATTCCTGGCAAATAGATGGGGAAGAAATGGAAGTAGTGACAGATTTTATTTTCCTGGGCTCCAAGATCACCGCAGATGGGGACTGTAGCCAAGAAATTAAAAGACGCTTGCTCCTGGGGAGGAAAGCCATGGCAAATCTAGACAGCACACTAAAAAGCAGAGACATCACCCTGTCAACAAAAGTGCGTATAGTCAAGGCTATGGTCTTCCCAGTTGCAATGTATGGCAGTGAAAGTTGGACCATAAGAAAGGCTGAGCGCCAAAGAATTGAGGCCTTTGAACTATGGTGCTGGAGAAGACTCCTGCGAGTCCCTTGGACTGCAAGGCGATCAAACCGGTCAGTCCTAGAGGAGATCAATCCTGACTGCTCTTTAGAAGGCCAGATCCTGAAGCTAAAACTCAAATACTTTGGCCACCTAATGAGAAGGAAGGACTCACTGGAGAAGAGCCTAATGCTGGGAAAGATCGAGGGCAATAGAAGAAGGGGACGACAGAGAATGAGGTGGATGGATGGAGTCACTGAAGCAGTAGGCGTGAGCTTAAATGGACTCCAGAAGATGGTAGAGGACAGGAAGGCCTGGAGGAATGTTGTCCATAGGGTCGCGATGGGTCGGACACGACTTCGCAGCTAACAACAACAACAACAGCAGCAGGCAGAAATTGACTGTAGGGTACAAAGCCCAACAATCCATTGGCTGCTGCACTACTGCGCAAAACCGAAAGCTGAGATTTACAACCCCTTTTAGTTGTGGCCATCACAATGTCCTCATGGTCATTGATTAAGATTCAGGTGCATGGCAAAGGGTTTGCAATTGTGATGTGGCAGCATCTCATGGTCACATGATCACTATTGACTGTTGGCTTCCAAGAAGCAAAGTCAGTGAGGAAGCCAGAAGGAGGCTGCATATGGTAATCTTGTGACCTCACTAACAGCAGCAAAGGAAACTGCTAGAATTACCATAAAAAGTCTGTGTGGTCACATGACATCATGCCTTATAATCAGTGATGGGATTCAGCCGGTTTGCACCACTTTGGCAGAACTGGTAGCTATTTTTTTGTTGTCCCCAGGCCCAGAATGGACTTCTAGAAGCAGCATCCACAGAGAGAACCAGTTGTTCAAATATCTGAATCCTACTTACAGTTGGTAAGCAAGGACTCTCTGTACAGATTTGTCTGGAAGTACATGCCACTGCTAATGCTGCTGTGGTTCAGTCTACTGCTTACATAACCTTGTTTTCCTGCTAAAGCTTCAAGCTGAAAGAACTATACAGAAAATCCAAAGAATGCCCTTGTGCCCTGAAAATTATCAGAAAGGGAAACATAATTACATTATCATATTTATAGGGACAAAAAAAAAGCTATTCCAGTAACAGAAATGATAGCGCAAATATCTAACATCCCAGCAAGGGAGCCATTTGATATCTAATGAAATATATAAAGAGGGGCCATGGGCAATATTATTATTCCAATAAAGAACAGCATATGCCATTGTTAGAGGTGCTTTTTAAGTTCAGTCTTCTGAAAGAAGGAGGAGGAGGAGAGAATAGTCTGTTTGAGAACAGGGACTTTATGATTCCACCTTCTGCCAGTGTGGTACCTTCCAGGTGATTTAGGACAGGGGTGTTCAACATTGCCAACTTTAAGACGTGTGGATTTCAATTCCCAGGATTCTCCAAAGCTGGTTGGAGATTTCTGGGAATTGCAGTCCACAGATCTTTAGAGTTGCCTTGATTTAGGAGAATCCTCTGGCTGGAATTCTGGGAATGTGCCAATTGAAGAAGGATATTATAACTATCTCCTTGCCAAAACCTGTATTTAGATTGTCTGAAAGTTTTTTTGGCTGTGAAAGAAACCTCTGTTTTGTATCTCATTTTACCATTTTAGAGTTGACTTAATGGATGCTAGTTAATGGTGGGACATTCCCCTTCTTTGTTGAAACTACTCATTTCTCAGTGTGAAAAGGCTCAGTGGGAGGAGTTCTCTGTCTTCTCCTAGAATTTAATTGAAGAGTGAGATGCCAGCAAGACTGCAGGTTACTGGAGAAAATATTCTACAAGGAATAGGCAAGATAGTACTATACAGTTGTCGGCCACCTCACAACTAAGAGAAAATCACAAATTCTCAATTCCAGCTAAGAGAATTTAATCCTTGTTCTTTGAAAAACAATTTGACAGCAGTTTCTTTTCCATTCAACTGAAGAAGAATAGTAGATAATACTGAAGAAAGTGTTAGCTCAGATATAGTTATTGTATATCATTCTTCAACAACAATGAAGATAGAAACAGGGAAATAAAAATGATAGTTTAATCTCTGTATACATGAGATTTAGTTTCAGTTTGTCTGTACAATTGTATAAATGGTCTGATATCTCTTCATTTTTCATGTCACTTGTTTTCAGAAGGAATAGCAAGATCATTTAGAAAAAATGCAAAACCTTTTTTCTCATAATGTACAAAAATAACAAAAATGATATTTCCAATATAAAATGTTTTACTTAAATACTGTATGTTTGTGAAGGTACCTTTAAGAAGCATTTCTTTCATTCTCTCAATTCTGTGTTCTCCTTTAAGAAAATGAAAATGGGCAGCTAATAAATATTTGTTAATTGATTAAGTAAAATTCCCTTTTCTAATAATTAGATGTATTCAAAAGAATATAAATAGTTATATTTCCTTCAAATAGGAGAATGGGGAAAAATAAATGCTGGACCCAAATCTGAAGGTATACATATAATGTTTTGAATATAAGACAGGATCAAATGATAAATCTAGTACATCTGACATACATGCCAATAGAGAAAATAGTTCATAGGGATATGTAAGGAACATCTTCATCAGATTTACAGACTTTGCATTCATGATTTTTAGTATATTTTTATAGATATTGCAGTAGCAAATTAAGTGGTGTCCTAAACTATTCTACCATCTTGCATGAGTGACCATTTTGGCTGAAACATATGAATAACATGTTTACATACACATTATAAGCATTCTAAAGAGGAAGAGGAACACCATGTGGCCATCTCCATCTGAGGTCCTTTTGGACTCATCACTCCTGCTCCATGAACAGATGGCAATTCTGATTTGAGTCTGCCTTTGTTCATCTTCAGTGTTGTGTGCCAGTTATACTCAGTCCTGGATCATGAGTATCTACTCTCAGTTGTTCATCCTCTGCTCATCTTTTACATGGCTTACTATAATCCTCTCTACATGAGGATACCTTCTATATGCTTCAGCTGGTACAAATTGCAGCATTGAAGACAGTTAGGTGCTCATCTAGATCTGTTCCACAAGCTTCATTGGTTACCAGTTCACCTCCAGGTTCAGTTCAAGGGCTGGTAATAACTTATAAAGTCCTTCAAGACATCAGCTGGGTTATTGAGGTACTACTTTTCCCCAGGTACATCCAGTCATCCCCAGAAATGTGGCAGAAAGGGCATCTTATGGATCCTGCTGATTAAGGGATGTCATTTGACAGCACCCAGGATTGCCACTCACTTTTTAGAACCATGATTCACCCTCAACTTGTTGGCCTACTGCAGGGACTTCAAACTTGGCTCTTTTATGACTTGTGGACTTCAACTCCTAGAATTCCTCAGCCAGTGTGCTTGGCTGAGGAATTCGGGGAGTTGAAGTCCACAAGTCATAAAAGGGCCAGGTTTGAAGACCCCTGGTCTACTGGAAGGGTCTAATCTGGTCTGGAGATCTCTAATTGTGGTATGGAGCCTGCTAAATGGCTATATTGTTAGTAAGTTTGATTACACTCTCACAATTTATTTTTTATGGTTTGTAATTTTAAAGTTATTGTTAGAGTGTTTTTTTTGTTCTATGGTATGGTCAAAGCTTGTATTGGGCTCTTGTGTGTGTGTAAGTGTGTATTTTAACTCTATCAGTCACCTACAGTAAAGTACTATATGTGGGATGCACAGCCATATAAACTGATTAAATAAACCAATAAATATACTTTGCCTTCAGCACCCTTGCCTATTGCTGAATTCCCTTATCTATTCCTAACATTTTAGGATTAAAATCATTCTTAACATGTTAGAGAACAAGAACCAATTATCTCCAATATACATTTCAATTCTAGGCTTATTATTACATGTAACACAATGTTTATGCCGATAGGTTAAGACAACCAGCTGGGCTAATCCTGGCATATTATAGAATTCTAGTAGAGAAGAACTCTAAAAATTCATCTCTAAAAGTCTCCCTGTGATATAAGTTATAAATAGTACCTCCTAAGACAAAGGTCCTGTATTACTCCTAGGTTATACAATCCAATCTTCTACATTTCACCTGGTGGCAGACCCAACTGTCTTTGGTAAAGTTCTTAAGATCTTCTTGTTCAGCCAGAATTTTTCATTTTGACTCACAGTGACATAAGCTGTTCTTTGGATGTTTTTAACTTGGTTTTTAACTTTTATATTAATTTGAGTTTTTGTGAACATTTTGTATGTGTTGATTATCCACTATGAGCATTTCATAGACAAAACATGTTTACAAATGGAATTGAAAGAACAAAGAAATAAACAACTGGATATGATTTGGAAAAAGGCATACCGTTTACAAATGGAATTGAAAGAACAAAGAAATAAACAACTGGATATGATTTGGAAAAAGGCATACCTATTTTAAAGGCCTGGGAGGTTCTGTTTAACTTCTCTTGTTAGTGATATGTGGGCTTCCTAATTGAAGGTCTAGAAAATATTTATAAAATATTTGATATGCAAATAACTTAACAGGCTATTTTTAGCAGTAGAAGTAGGTCACAGTAATTTGAAGAAAAAATCTTCAAGGTAAATCAAGCTGGTTTGAGCACCACCTCTCTCTGTTTAATTAGTACAACACATTTATGGGATTTTGCAACATTATCAAATAAAATTATGGGCTACATTTACAACAAATATTGTATTTAATTTTAAAAATCAGAAAGCTAACTATACAGATAATAACCCCAGTCTAATTTATGTTTAAACATATATTCATGACCGGCTATCACTTTCAGATGCAGCTAAGATAGATAGAAAAAAAGGAACAAGAATGGTAGCACCCAGGAATGCTTTTGAAAGTTCAGTACATGAAAGATCAGAAGATAAAAGAAACAGGTGACAGTCAATGAACAGATCTTGAAAACTAGAAATTCGACAATAAAATCAAAGTGTATAAGATTGGCAATGAATGTGAATTATGTTAACAAAAGAACTGAGAGGGGGGGGAAAGGGATTAAATTATGAACAAAAGGAGGGAGAGTAAGATGGGAACACTTTTCCTTTCTTTTTTTAAACAAGTTTTATTGGTTTTTCAGTTAAAATCTACATATTTAGAAAGCTTCATGATGACTGGGTAATCAGAGATTCAGTAACAGAGTTTTCAGTACATAATTCAGGTTACATTATCAAAACATCCTTCTCAATTTCCCTTAACATTTCATACAACCAGTTTAAACTAATAAATTTCTAGAGATAGCACGGTCAGTTGAAAAATTTGTCAATTCAATTTCATTGAGATATATCTATGTCCTGTTATTAAGGTTTGCCTAATTTTAATTATATTATTCAAATTTAGCCTTCCCAAATAATATTCACAATCCAAATTTCCCTTATTTCATTACAGCAAAAACTATAGCATCTAACATGTACACAGT
This sequence comes from Vipera berus, assembly GCF_964194415.1. Classification (NCBI taxonomy): domain Eukaryota; kingdom Metazoa; phylum Chordata; class Lepidosauria; order Squamata; family Viperidae; genus Vipera; species Vipera berus. The sequence continues at coordinate 41,779,720 of NC_138209.1, read as the reverse complement.
GGCTGAGTAGCTATGTTCTACCTAATAAACATCGTCTGTTTCACATCCTAATAGATCACACGTTACTGACAGGACCACAGCCTATGTTTTTCAATCTACAACTATTTATACACAACCAGATTCTGTTTTAAATTTTAGCTAATTCTTAATTCTTGAATAGAATAATCAAACATCTTTTAACATCAAACGTGGGATCTATAAACCAAAATTCCATTATGTCAGTTCACAAATTATAATGTCTAAAATAAGCCTAATAAATACATAAACACATTCTAATTCTATCTCATAAACATTTTCTATTTTAGATCCTGATAGATCACTGATTACTAAAAGGATAATCTTTAATGGTTCTCTAAGAACTCACTTTTTAAATCTAACTTGGGCTTTCTTTTTTTGCCAATCAGGTTTCCAGACCAAGGCCTTTGGATTGCCAGATAGGTCTCCCTTCGCTCCAATACATATTATTTGAATCGAAGGAAGTCATCCAGTCATCAGTGAGCCACAAAAACCAAACCATTTGTAATCATTATGTTGTTGCCCTGTTAGTTCTAGTCTCTGTATTTGCTCTAAAAACTTTATTTTCATGCTTTAAATAGAGAGTCTTATCCAATTTTGTAATTAATGCTTGGCTATCCAGGCTTTCAGGAAACTGTCTTTGTTGATCTTCCACATCCTCTATGTTAACATCACTATCTTGCACATTAAGTTTTCCCATAGTATGTTGTTGGTCCTTAAGGTTATTTGCCATAGTGACAGTTCCTTGTACTTTTAAAGTTGTTGGTTCTTTGGATAGTTGTTGCTTCTATTCCTCTGTCTCAATAGTAATATCTTCCATTTTTTTATATTCTGAAGTGTAAATTCTTTAGTTGCAGTCTGGGTTTCAATTTGTGACTTAAGGTTGGCATGTAAATTATTAAATCTGGAGATAGACATCTCAGTGACTCTGTGGATTGTTTCAAGTATGAGGTTATAATCAAGCAAGGTTTGTGGCTGATCCTTCTCCATTTTGTAATAATTATAAATAGTCCTTGGTGGAGGCTATTTTTCAAACAAAAATCAGTAAGAGTTCACCTCCACAAGTGTAAGCCAAATTCATCTCCAGCTGTTTCAGGTTTTTATCTTAATGCCAAGGTCAGTCCAAAATGTAAGCAAGCTTGTTTGCCAATAGTATTCACTAAATATCCTCAGAGTACTTCAAAAGAGAGTATCTTTTTATTTATTTCTCTTTTTTGTCCCCTTTTTTAGACTAATAGGTAGAATAGTCCATTTCTGTAAATATAGGAACTTTGGGCCAAAAGTAGAAAGGCACTAAGTCCAATAAATCAGTATAGTTTAGTAGAAGGCTGTTTCTTTTCTCTCCCAATGTAGACAAAGGCCGCTCTTGAGGAGGGTGGGGAAAAAATCCCTTCCCTCTCTCCTCGCAGGAGGAAGCAAATTCAAGAAGCTTTTGACAGGGAAAGTAGACAATTAGGAAAACAAGAAGGCAATTCTCACCCAGTTTTCAAGTGCTTTCAAGTGGTTTGTTGTGCTTTGGCTTCAGCAGGAAATGGCTAAATGATGGGCCATGGGAGTGGCCGATCCTTTCTTCTTCAGTTCGAAGAGTAGTTCCAAGCTGACGGGAGGGCCGCCGTCCTTCTACTGCCAACTGGAAATACCTCTTCTCCGCTCATCGCCCCTCCAGGGTGGCTTTCGACCCCTTTACAGGGGCCCTCCTAATGAAGAAATCCAGGCGACACAAGGAGCAAATCCCTCGCACGTCTGGGAGCACTGAAATTCTGGAACCAGAAGCCGAAAACACTTTTTCTGTTGAAAAACTGGAACAACTCCTTGAATGAGATAAAAAAGCAGAGATATAGGACATTTATAGTCATATGTTACTTTAAAACAAGAGTATAAGAAAGTTCATAGCACAATGTTATTAGCTTTTACAATTGCTTTTCTTTCTATCAATCTCTTTTTCCTACATGGCCATCATTTTCCATATTTCCTAAATTCCACCTGATTCTTGAAAAACATTCCACATGCTATGTTATCTTTATTCTAACTCTGCATTTTTAACTTTAAAATGTTTCTATTAAGGAAGAACTCTATTGAAGCGGAATTCTGCTAAACCATTTGGTTACATATTTATGAAGCATTACATAAGAAGTTCAGGCAATGAACACTTTTCAATTGTTTTGAGTTCTGCTGATTGCTGTTTCTTTAATCATCAGGATGCTTTATTTCTTTTAATATTCTTCTACAGAAGGACTAATTATTCATTAACTGATGTCCCTCTACTTTCAAATTATGTTTAAAAAATATTCAAAATTGAGACATTGAAGCTTCATGATAATGTATACTGCAGCAATACCTATAAATAAATCATCAGTTATCTTTCCAGCTGTATAAAACATGGGCTATCAAATTATTGTAATAAATGCACACATTCACACACACATACACTTCATTCATTGAATCATGTGGCCTCTTTAATATTAGATATTTGTTCAGTAAAAAAAATATTTTCATATTTTCCCTTCAGCTTTTGGTGTGCACAAATTTACCAGCTGTGCTTAAAATAGTTTGCTATGCTTTGATTGCAGATGAAATAGTGAAATACATTTGTGTGTGTGTGTACACATATAATGGGTTCATTGGATGTAGACAAAAGTAGACCCTGGTAAAAATTTTGAGCTCAAGGTTTTAACAGTCTATAGTTGAGAACCTGTGTTTGGGAGATATTTCTAGAAAAAGTGTCTGTTATAAAATCTATTGAAAAATGGGTTACATTAACATACACAATTAACTACATTTTCATTAAATATTCTTGGAAAAAGTACAGCAGAACTTCTGCGCTGCTTCTTTCTCCTACCTTTAAAGTAGTAAAGTGTCAGTGTCCAACAAGCATAATAAGTAGAAACCATGTCTTGACAGGATTAGACAAAATCAGCTATATTAAATAAAATAGTTGAATTCTACAGATTAAGCAGAAATTCCCATAAGGTTCCAATGATACCTTTAAGGCATAATTTGGAGAGGCTGCAATGCCATTCAAATTTTACTGTTTTGTTAAAGATTGATTGCCACCTGCTCTTTATTATTCATTTTAAGTTACTCTTCAGCTGTTCTGCTTGCAAATTTCATTATATTCTTATAAGTTTGCTTTTATAAGAAATTGTGATTAATTTTCTTTGACTAAAGGCATATACAATGCTTGTGATATTATGATCACAAAGTACTTGTGATTATATTGTGCTGGTATTTCCTTTCTTTAGACATGAAACATTTCAAGCAGCCTTAACCAGTCTTTTTATCCATTTATCTTTATATCCATTTATAATTGTCTTTTCACAAATGCAATTTTCCCTGATGTTTAACTCTTCTGTCCCTTTATTGATAAATGACTGCAAAACCATTTTAAGCCATCATTAATAAGAATGCTCCTTTTTAGCAACCTGCCTTCTCTCCTATGCCACTAATGCAGTTCCTCCTGGTGGAAGATAAGACAAACATGCCCAGGACACAGATATCTTTCCCTGGGTCTCAGAAATGTAGAATAAATTGGGGAAGAAAAACAAGGCTGACCCAGAATACATGAACAGAATTAATTGTGCTTTTGTGGCCTCTGACCCCTCGCAGATCCCGGGTGTCCCCCTGGTTTACTGAGGGACTCCGAGAGATGAAGCGCCGGAAAAGATGCCTAGAGAGCTGTTGGAGGTCCAGCAGATCTGAATCTGATCGAACACAGCTAAGAACTTATCTAAAGTCTTACCTAGTGGCGATGCAAGCGGCAAAGCATATTTACTTTTCCGCTCTCATTGCATCCGCAGATAACCACCCAGCCGCCTTGTTTAGAGTGACCCGCTTACTGCTTAATCAGCGACCGAGGGATGACCCCTTGCAAGGTAGGGCTGAGGAATTTGTACAGTATCTGCAGGACAAAATCGCTCAGATCCGGGCAGGTTTGGACTCCAACTGGGCAGAATCTGGTGGAGTGGAGAGGGCAGGTCTTGGTTATATCATTTGGAGTGAGTTTGACCCTGTGTCTTTGGATGATGTGGACAGGATTATGTGTAGGCTGAGTGCTACAACCTGTTTATTGGACCCATGTCCCTCCTGGCTAGTTTCGGCTGCTAGGGAGGTGACAGGGGGCTGGCTCCAGGCAGTTGTCAATGCTTCATTGACAGATGGTGTCTTCCCCTCCGCCTTAAAAGAGGCGATGGTGAGGCCCCTCCTCAAGAAGCCTGCTCTGGACCCAGCCTCATTAAATAACTATCGTCCTGTCTCCAACCTTCGCTTTGTAGTAAAGGTTGTTGAGAGTGTTGTGGCGCATCAGCTTCCACATTTCCTGGATGAAGCGGACTATCTGGACCCATACCAGTCCAGTTTCAGACCCGGTTACAGCACGGAAACGGCATTGGTCGCACTAGTAGATTATCTCTGGTGGGCCCGGGAGAGGGGTTGCTCCTCTGTCCTGGTCCTACTTGACCTCTCAGTGGCTTTTGATACCATCGACCATGGTATCCTGCTGCAACGGCTCAAGGGGTTGGGAGTGGGAGGCACTGTTTTATGGTGGTTTTCTTCCTACCGCTCAGGCCGTTCACAGTTTGTAGTGGCAGGGGGCAGAGATCTACCCCGAGGCCCCTTTCCTGTGGGGTACCTCAGGGGTTGGTTCTCTCCCCCCTCCTGTTTAACATCTATATGAAGCCACTGGGTGAGATCATCTGTGGCTTTGGGGTGAGGTATCACCAATATGTGGATGATACCCAGTTGTTTATCTCCACCCCGAGCCAACCCAGTGATGCCCTTGATGTGATGTCCTGGTGCCTGGAGGCGGTGTGGGTCTGGATGGGAAGGAACAGGCTCAGGCTGAACCCCTCCAAGACCGAGTGGCTGTGGATACCGGCATCTTGCACTGTCTAACATGTTCCATCTCTTTTGATGGGGGGAGAGCTATTGGCTCCCTCAGAAAGGGCCCGCAACTTGGGTGTCCTCCTGGATTCACGGCTTAACCTGGAAGATCATCTAACTGCTATGACCAGGGGGGCCTTTGCACAGGTTCGCCTGGTGCACCAGTTGTGCCCCTTTTTGGACCGAGATGCCCTATGCACGGTCACCCATGCCCTTGTCACTTCTCGCCTGGATTACTGCAATGCTCTCTACATGGGGCTGCCCTTGAAGTGCACCTGGAGGCTTCAGCTGCTGCAAAATGCAGCCGCGTGGGTGCTTATGGGAGTATCTCGATCTGGGTCCTAATTTTACCTACCTCGGAAGGATGGAAGGCTGAGTCAACCTTGAGCCTGGTGGGATGCGAACCTGCACTAATTGCAGGCAGCTGGTGTTACTTAAGGAGGCATTAGCCCACTGCTGCACCAAAGCTCTTATGTTATGAGAAGGACTAGCAGTCTTTCAATATTTAAGGGCCTGTCACAAAGAAGAGGTTGTCAACCTATTCTTCAAAACACCAGAAGGCAGGATTAGAAGTAACCAATGGAAATTTATCAAGGAGAGATACAACCTAGAACTAAGGAGAAATTTCCTGACAATGGGATCAATTAATCAATGGAACTGCTTGCTCCCAGAGGTTGTGGGTGCTCGATCACTGGAGTTTTAAAAGAATAGATTAGACAACCTTTTGCCTCAAATGATATAGGATCTCCTGCTTGAGCAGGAAATTGGATTAGAATATCACCAAGGTCCTTTCCAATTCTTTTAAGCTGTTATTCAGACCTCAGATTCCTGGTAGGCTGGTGGTGGTAGAGCTGCATGATGCAGGTGAAACTATCTTTTAAACTTCAATTATTGGCTAGGATGAGAATATCTATTAAACAAAATTTTCATTTCCTTAATATGATGCAATAAGGGTGATATTAACTGAACAGATCTACTAGTCTGATTTGTTACACGTCATGTATCACAGACTAAGTGTATATATGCAAACTTGGAGAACAGAAGTTTCTGTTATACATTTATAAAATAATTCTAGAAAATGCATAGGATAATAGGAGCAAAGGTCCTAGTCACAGAAATGAAATAATAATTAGCTTTCTGAGAATAATTTACAACCACATTCACACAACCTAATGTTATCAATACATATTTCCAATTATCCATTAAGTTTATTGTTGAGTTTATCGTATCACATATCTGGATTTCCAGTATTCATATTTGTCGGTACAGGTCCATTATTTTATCATCAGTTCACGTAGTTTTAAATCAACTGCAAAGTCACACTGTTGTTTTTTTTCAGCCTTTATAATCCCATACAAAGAATAACTCACAATCATTTGTGTGAGTGGCACAATTGAATGTTTCCCTTTCTAGATATCCTAACCAAGAAGCAATGAATGTTCCAGTAGAGTTTGTATATAATTCCCTCCCACTGGATCAGGCTCTGTGAATGGATGATTTTTGCCAAAAAAGCGAGTTGTTCTCTTAATTGTCTGGATTCATCATGTTAGCTGTCCCAAAATAGAATAATTCTAATTATGCAAATGAAATAATCTCCATTATTAAACACAATCAAGACTACTTTCACAAATAGGACTTTCTGGAATCATTTCATCCATAATCATGCCTTATTGTGTTTAAATCTCAATGGATACATGCAATAATTTCACTTAACGTTTACAGCACTGTAACACAGATTTGCACAAAGTGATTTGTTTTATAGCATGTATAAAATATAATTAGGAAAGTGATAAAATTGATGTATTTAAAATACTGATATTCCAAGCATACATTAGTCTCTTTCTGAATATTTGAGTACATATGGGTATGGGGTTTGTTTGTTTCTACCTGAGTCAGTGCTTTTTTTCTAAAAAAAAAGGTGCCGGAACTCAGAGGTACTGTCACTGGGAGCGATGCCGGTGTCTTGCTACGGCGTCACTGCTTGTCCTTTGCACCCCCACCCCTGTGGCTTGGAACCACATGCCACGGGGATTCCCCTCCCCACAGCCACCATGGGGATTCCCCTCCCTGCAGTTGCCACGCTGCGGCCCATGCTGAGCCCCCACCGGAGCTGCTCCAAACCCTGACCCAGAGCTGTGTTCCTTGTGGCAGTGGTCTCTGGTGCCAAACAGCCTCTTTCCAACCACATCCAGAAAAATTTGTAACAAACATTGGAATTCTCAAGGCCATGTTTGGTATTTCCCAGCAATCTGTTACTGGAAGGAAAAAGCAATCCCTGCTGTGTTACTGATCCCAGAGAAGCGTTTGCATGTATGCAGGTATCCATAGGGTGCCATAGTTATGGATGACAAATATTGGTTGCAAAGTTGGCATTTCTGGATGTAATACAGATATTTTGGACTTATTTTTGTTTCTTTGTATGTTTAATATTTTAAAAAAGGCATATGCTACTGACTACACTTATGCACATATATAACATCTTTTGTAAGATTGTGACTAAATAAAATTTTAATGTACAGATAATACCACCAGAAATTATTTTAGCCTTTTTAATAAATGTTGTTATTGATGTTAAGCTCACCATGGAAAACATCATATATTGTTATGTATATACTAGGTTAATTATTTAAAGACTGAAGTGCAACATAACTAGATTCTAAATAATCTATTTTTCAAAACACACAACAGTCCAAACAGTAAAAGTAAAGTCCAAATTAAGAATTTTTCATTCTTAAGAATTGTTTAATTTAAAGTGGTTTAGTTATAATAGATGGTTATAGATTCAAAATTGTTTTCAAGAGTGTACAAAAGATACTATTTTTTTTCTAGCATCAGCTAAATTAGACATATTACATTGAGAAAATTGTTTCTCATTTCTTTCCTGTTACCTTTATTGATTTCATTGCAGAGATGTTAACATAGGAAATAGATTGTTTTGTTATCTAATTTTACCTTCCAAAAGACAGAAGCAGATGAAAAATGTGAGGTTCTTTCCTGTTGGCTTTTTTTGAATTAGCTGTTTTAGATTCTAAAAGTTTAGTTCCTAAAGAAGTAACCTTGTAAATAATTTTAATGTCCTCCTCTAGTGCATGCTCTTTTATGACTCAAGGACTTCAACTCCCAGAATTCCTGAGCCAGCATGGCTCAGCTTGGAAACCTCTCTGTTTCCCCTCAGCATGGCTGGCTCAGGATTTCTGGGAGTTGAAGTCCATGAGTTGTTTTTTTCTATGAGAAAAAAAGCCCTGAGTCTAACAATACAACAATCAAGAGATAATTCTTTCTGGACAATTTATAAGTTTGCTCAATGGAATTATGGAACTAATTTAATCAGTAGTTACTTTTTTTCTTCTTGCAAAAGAAATGAGTTTTACACTTTTTATCATCTGTGAATGAAATATAAGGCAGGGCTTAATATTAAACAGAGTGAAACAGCTATCTTCAATAGTAGATCTGTATGATGTTAAACAGTGAGTTGTTAGCTATTCTTTATTATGGCTTTTTTACTATCATAGAGCCAGACAGTTGCCTGGACTTGTTAACTTAGGAGTCATACTTAGTTTCCATTAGGTACTCTGGATGTGTAAATTGTATCAATTTAACTTAAATTTGGAGAATACGTCCAATTTATTTGGCTCTGTATATGATTTTGGTAGAATCTCCAAATTACATTTCATTCAATTAGAGCTGGATTTATGTACAACAATTGATTTAGCCTGGTTTGGGTCCATTTGATTTACAGTAGACTGACATATTGATTGGAAGTGATTAAAAACTAGGTATCTGCATATCAGTATTGTGTACCTTTGCTAGAAGCAGAACATCTTCATGTAGCAAGGTTTACTAATTTTCTATTATTATAATCAAATATTTGACAGAAGAAAAATGCAAATATAACAGTTTTACAAGACCAACAAACCTCAAAACTGAGAAGCAATAGAAAAAAGAATCGCTTCTGCAGAATTGAATTAATCCTCCGGACTAAATGTTTAAAAGAGTGAATTTACCACCCCATTTCCTCCATATTTTAAAAGTGGGATCATGTTTGTAAATTGTAAGTTTTTTGTGGATGAGTGGATCAAATATATTTCTGCAGTCCAACATTTCCCAGACATACATTACAGAATTAAATTCAAATAGGAATAGCCAATACTCCAGAAGATAGGCTTAAGATACAGGAGGATCTTGTCAGACTTGAAAACTGGGCGCTATCTAACAAAATGAAATTCAATGGTGAAAAAAGTAAGGTTCTACATTTAGGCAGGAAAAATCAAATGTACAGGTATAGTATAGGTGGTACCTTGCTCAATAGTAGTAACTGTGAGAGGGATCTTGGAGTCCTAGTGGACAATCACTTCAATATGAGCCAGCAGTGTGCTGCAGCTGCCAAAAAAGCTAACACAGTGCTAAGTTGCATTAACAGAGGGATAGAATCAAGATCACATGAACTATTAATACCACTTTACAATGCCTTGGTAAGGCCACACCTGGAATACTGCATCCAGTTTTGGTCACCACGTTGTAAAAAAGATGTTGAGACTCTGGAAAGAGTACAGAGAAGAACAACAAAGATGACTGGGGGAGTGGAGGCTAAAACATATAGGGAACGGTTGCTGGAATTGGGTATGTGTAGTTTAACAAAGAGAAGAGTGAGGGGTGACATGATAGCAGTGTTCCAATATCTCAGGGGCTGCCACAAAGAAGAGGGAGTCAAGCTATTCTCCAAAGCACCTGAAAGCAGGACAAGAAGCAACGGATGGAAACTAGTCAAGGAGAGAAGCAACCTGGAACTAAGGAGAAACTTCCTGACAGAACAATTAATCAGTGGAGCAACCTGCCTCCAGAAGTGGTGAATGCTCCAACACTGGAAGTTTTTAAGAGACTGGCCAGCCATTTGTCTGAAATGGTATAGGGTTGCCTGCCTTAGCAGGGGGTTGGACTAGATGACCTCCAAGGTCCCTTCCAACAACAACCTCCTCCTCCTCTTCTTCTTCTTCTTCTTCTTCTTCTTCTTCTTCTTCTTCTTCTTCTTCTTCTTCTTCTTCTTCTTCTTCTTCTTCTTCTTCTTCTTCTTCTTCTTCTTCTTCTTCTTCTTCTTCTTCAAATGAAATGTAACTTGTTTCTATAACAGGAATTTCAAGGCTGTTTTACTAAGATACAACTTGTCGTACATTATGCTATTGGCCATTCTATTTTGACCTTGTTCACAGTAATGCACAATGGCAGAATTCAAATGCTGCACTAAATTTAAATCAAGAAAACAGAATTGTATGGCTTTGTGGAAGGCTGATCCCAGACTACAGCATGAAATAGGCAACATAAGGTTGAAAATGGGATGTAGAAACCATGGGCTTTCTGTCCTTGGATTGCCATTCACAGCTTTAGTGCTATAAGTAATTGAGTGGGTGCATCTTCACACTATCCAGCTGGCAATGATATGAAGCTCCTGGACTAGTCAGGTTTCATAAAAGCACTGAATCTGGCAAAGCCTTCTTCTTGTGTCATAGTAAGTTCTAGCTCTGAGGTAAGGACTGAAATGAAGAACATTCTGGTGCAGATTCAAATGAGTATGGGGTCCCAGAGCTTCAGGAAAGTCCTCACAGTTTTTGAACAAAACCAGGAGAACAACCACAGATTGCTCTACCAATGAATTGAGGTTGCCAACAGTCAATTTACAAAAATGAGAACTGAATCACAATATTGAAATAAAAATGAAGAATTAATGATATTTTTAAGTCCTAAGGATTTTGTCCTCAGCAGTTGCTTAATGTAGCTTAAATAGTGTAATGGAAAACCATTTATCTTTCCTAGTAATAAAATCAAAGAGTGTGTATGTTTGTCTTGATAATGTTTATTGCAGACTTTATATGATTTTACTACTTCATATTTGCTTAAATATTAATGTCAACATCTGCTCAGTTCTATACCCCAACAGTTATCAAGAAGACTAAACATTTTTTTCTATCTGACTTTGCAAAGCATCTCATTTTTTTTAGCTGCCTGTTCTGAAGATCAATAGAGGACAAAAGTAAATGGAATGGTGGAAGAAAAAACAAGAGTAGGAAAAAAGTGTGAAGAAAGAACAAAAAGGTTAGAATTTACACAGAATCATTTGAATGAAAGCATTGCTCAGATGTTATATTTCATTACTAATTCAGTGAGGAACAACCTCACTTTCCTCAAGTGACTGCAATCAAAAAAGATTTTCGTGTGTCTGCAATGTCTAAGACTATACACATGCAGCTGCTTTTGCATTTTAGGAGGTAATCAACTATCAGAATCCTCTGTAAGCCAACATACATACACTTTGTCCATGCAGCTTTAAATTATGATTCACTGCCTCTTTGATGTGGCTTCATAGCAAACAGCAGGATTTACAGAAGTAGATGAAAATAATTCAAGAATAATAGCATATCTTCTTTTTGCAAGAGACAGATGTACGAAAATAACACCTGTTCTCTCTAACATCAGAGCCATAAACAGTTCCTTAAAATTTCCAGAAAATAAAATGTATTGTTAGGTTAGGCCAGTGTTTCTCAACCATAGAATGTTTAAGATGTGTGAACTTCAATTCTCAATGCTGGCTGGGAATTCTGGGAAGTCCAAATATCTTAAAATTGCCAAATTGCAGAAAGATTGTATTATACAAATCTGTCTATCTAGGATTATGATAGAGGAAAGGAAAAGGCACAATCAATACTTATCAGCAACAAAGAATCATTAACTATAGCTGCAGCAGAATTATAGTTTAATCCAGTTTAGGTGCACATATTAGCACATCAAATTTTCACCCATCAAATTTTCACCCAGCACCAGCTACACTCCTTTCCGTGTAGCCACAGGGAAAGAATTCAACCCCATACCAGAATATACTCACTTTCCCTCCACTTCCCAGACTCTTTATCATTGGGTGAGGGGTTGGGAAGAAGTTTGGAAAAATACAAAGGTGCCCTTTAAAAAGACTTTTGAGACCTACAAAAAGCAAGCGGACAAAAAGAGAGCTCCCCAAAGAACATTCCAAGTTGGGGAAAAGGTCTATTTGTCGACCAAATACTTACACCTTAAACTACCCAATAAGATATTGGAACCAAAATTCTTGGGGCCTTTCTCCATTGCAAAAATCATCAACCCGGTCACAGTGAAATTGAAACTCCCCAGACGTTTTGGAAAAATTCATCCAGTGTTCCATTATAGATTACTGAAACCTTTTTCAGCCTCCACTTTAAGACCTCCCCCTAAGAAAGCACCTGGACCCCTCGTAGTAGCAGGTGAGACCCATTATGAACGTATTCTTGACTCTAGAATTTTTAACGGAAAATTGCAGTACCTAGTACAATGGAAGGGATACCCGTTGCCTGAAGCCATTTGGATAAAATCTAGTGATGTGAAAGCTGACAGACTTATCAAAAGGTTTTATGAGAAACACCCCAACAAACCAAAAGCCAATTCCTAACTTATGTTTTGTTTACATTACAGGATCTGTCTTTTTTGTAAGGGGGGCCGGATGTCAACGCTGCTAACATTGAATGTTCTTGCTTGACAAGAAATGAAGAAGCAGCTATTTCATATGTTAAACTTGTGTATTGCTTTCAGAGATAGGGTTAAGGCTGGGAGGAGGGAGGAGGAAGATTGTGTCTCCAGGCCATATGACATTAAAGAAGATAAGAACTTGGCGGGTTGTCTAATGGAAGGGAAACTGATTCTTTAAATTAATTGGAGAATATGATAAATGACAAAATTAGAAAGGTGGAGAATTGTGTTTAATATATTGTGCAAGGGGGTGAAGATTTCAGATTCCAGCTTCCTTCGAGCAAGCATTTGCCAGTGTATTAGGCTAAATAAAGGACTTTTAAGGTAAACAATGTCTCAAAGTCACTTGAAAAGCCCATACGTCAGAAACCTGACACATAAGTTGTGTTAAAAAACCCTAATCTTCTTAGCAGCCTGGAAGAAAGTGAAATTCCCTGATCTAATCAACATGTAAAAGGTAAAAGAGTCCCTACAGATTTTACTGCACTAGTCATTGCCAACTATAGGGGGTAGTGTTCATCTTCATTTCAAGGTCATTGAGCCAGCGCTGTCCGAAGACATTTCGACGGTCATGTGGCCAGCATGATGTCACAGAGTGCTGTTACCTTCCCACTGAAGTGGTACCTATTTACCTATATTCATTTGCATGTTTTCAAACTGCTAGTTTGGCTGGAGCTGGGATGAGGACAGGAACTCACCCCATCTTATGGAGCTCAGGTCTCAAACCTGGGCTGCTGGCTTTCCAGCCGACAAGCCTAACATCTTAATTACTGAGCCCAAATAAACATAATAACAATTATTAAAATTTGCCTGATTAACCCAGATGAATCAAGACTTAATCACAAACACCTTCTTCCCATGTGATACAAAAGAATTTCCCCCTTTTTTTAAAAAAAACACAGAAGTTGAATTACCTTTCTTATTCCTCATCCCTATATAAATCCTACATTAATTAAAATACTCCATACATATGATTGAATAAACTACAGAATATTAGCCCTTTCTTTGTCTGCAAATATGTCATGAATCATCTTCTGTACCATAGACTAATTTAGTTGTCCACCTGCAGTACTCTTTCTGAGGTAGATGATAAAAATGAAGGAGATCTAGGCATTCTATACCTATAGCCAGTTTGGTTTTCAACCCCACACAGCCATATATTGGGCAGTAAAAAGGAGGCAGAAATGGATGAGCCCTGATAGGCTTCTTCAGCCTGGCAGTAGAAGTGATCCTACCCATCACTACCGTATGAAATCAGCTGACTTGTGGTTGAGTAAATTTATATATATATATATATTAATTTTGCAAAGATTCAGTTAGAATCAGTTGGAGCTGAATGAGTGGCAAACCATTTTCATTTTTTAATGACAGTGAGAACAAATAGTAATCCAATAATACATAGAAAACTCAATATGTAAAAAGCAGGCATACAACAATCAGTGGCTCCAAATTCAAATACCTTCTCCCAAAGGGAGTAGAGAGAATCCAGCAATATCAATTTTAGTCCATGGCTTATGATATAGCGTGATTTTAAATGCTGTAGCTTAGCCTGATGTTTGAACTCAACAGGGTAAAAATAAGTGTTGAGTACTGCTTCTTTCTTATTTGATTTCTCTTTAGCTTCCCCTGCTGATCTATGACCCAAATAAAGTTAGGTAAATAGTATCTGATATTTGGAAGCATGTTCCAAGAGTGATTTCTGCAATAAAAATCACATATAAAAATGGGAGAATCTGAATTGTCTTCTCTACAATTGTCCTGGTAAGACTGTATATTCCTTCCTTAGTTCTAAAATCTATTATCATGCAATAATAGAAAATTTTACATTATTAGGCAGAAAAGCAATAGTATTTGAATGGATCTCTGGCATCCTTTTCATTTTGTTAGAAGTAGCCTTGGAAGTCTCAGTTTAGGTTAGGAAAATGTATGAGGAATACTGTACTGTAAGTAAACAAAAATGGTCCTTTTTGTTCATATTGTGGCTCCAAATCAAATAGCTTTCTTGAGTTGTACTTTGACATGGAAGAATAGATAGGTAGGAACTTTGATAGCTTTGAACATCTTTTCAAATGCAAAAGATCATGTCACTACAAGTAGAAATGTAAATTTAAATATGCTTATGTCAGGCTTTTAAAGTAATAGCTCTGCAGGAAAGCAAATTTATAGCCTTACTTCATGTCGCTGTTTGTGAACCCTCCATTTTATTTCTACCTGAAATATCCTTTTTGTCCTGCTTCCACCACTTTCCCATGTAGTGCTCACCTTTGTGAACAGCTTTTAAAATCACGTTAATCTCTTTTCTATATGCATTTACTGGAGAAGGACAAACCTTACAGCAGCCTTGTGCCAGATTGCTTTGTTGCTCCCTCACGGGTCTCATGACTGAATTCTAAAGCAAAGAGGAAAACTGTATTAATATTATGATTTTTTTTTCTATTCAAAGAAAGGCAGAAGCTGGGTTTCTTTGAGGGGGCACTTCCTTTGAAAGGAAGAAATATTGTTTTGAAAAACAGTATTCACAAAATGAAATGAAGAATTCTGTGAGGTTTATAAAGTTTCCCCTGACACCAGGGTAATGTTGGAGAAAAATGGAATATGAAGGAACTGATAGGAGGTAGTGCATGTCTATGGAGATTTTCAATCATCCAGTTGTCCCAAAGGTACTTTTCATAAGGCAACTGGACATTCTTGGGGTTTTTTCCCCTAGAAAATGCTTCTGACTAAATGGTGGGGAATGGAAGGGCTTGTATTCTTTGCAGTCATCTGGTCATTAGCACTCAGAGGATCAGTTGTTAGCTTTTTGAGAGTCACAGAGGCCACTTGGGGGTTTATCTGTATCCTCAGGTTCACTTGAATCACAGTGTAAACAGGTCTAGAACCTTCTTGGGACTGCTGAAAGGACTCCCCCTCTGTTGAGAGAAGGCTGTTCAACTTTAACATACAGTAAATTGCCTCTTTTACCTCTCTTTCAAGCCAGTGGTCCTTTCTGTCCATAATGTGGACTTTGCTGTCTTCAAAAGAGTGACTTTTTGATTGACCTTTTATTGATGCAATAAATGATAGCACAGAGTTGGGTGACCTGGAAAGATATGTCAAGTTTCTGGTCAGATAGAACCAGGGACCTATATTGTACTTTCTACCAGGGTAGTTCTTTAAAATGGAATACATAGATATCTTCCTTGATCCTCTATAGAGCAGGGTGTCCAACCTTGGCAACTTTAAAATTTGTGGACTTGAACTCCCAGAATTCACCAGTCAGCCATGGAAATTGGAAGTTGAAGTCCACAAGTCTTAAGTTGCCAAGGACCATCTTGCTTAGGGATTTCACAAAGTCATATCCACATGGACATAAAAGGGATGCTTTTGTATCATTCACACAGGAATGTAAAGGGTAATGCATCCAACCTTGCCAAAGTGAAAGCCTAACAAAATTTCAGAATTAGAATGTATATATTGTATTTAATTTATTGTTATATGGTGGGGTTTATTTCTTTCCTTTTTCTTTACTCTTTTTTTATGCTATATACTACCCAGACTTACATTGTTTGAGTTGGTGGCCTTATACATCTAATATAAATAAGTAAATTCAATATATTCAGCTTTGTCCATCATAGGAATGGTGAACCACCTAACTCCACCAGTCTAAAGAAATCTTGGAGGAGCAAAAATAATGCTCAGGCACTCATCAGGGGGAAAATATGTCAGAAATAGGTCCTTATAATTGATTTAATAGCTTTTGTGATGACAATTTGTTTTACCCAAACTCCAAATGAGCTGAAAAATTATTTCCAATATAGCACAGTTGTTCTGGTAGCAATAAATATGAATATGATCTAGATCAGTGTTTCCCAACTTTGGCAACTTCCTAGTACATGACCTTCAGTATCCAGGATGGCTGTTGCTGAGAATTCTGCAAGCTGGCATTCATACTTCTGAAGGTTGCCAAGATTAGGAATTATGAGTTTGATCTTCTTTGATAATTTTATCCATACAAGAATATTGTTATCTTTGAAAAGTAGTGTCTAGCCAGGTGGGTTTTTCATTAACTTGATAACTTCTGGGAATAGTTTTGCCATGCTATGTGTTATTTTGTGTGAAAATATTCTGAAGTATATAATTTGTCTAGTTTGATTTAAGAGTTCTGAACCAGAACTGGAAATGTGAATTACTGTTTGATATATGCAAAGATAATGCACATAACAAGGTGTAGTCTTGATTTGATTTAGCAGAATGACTGTTTTATCCACATAATTAGAATATGGCAAGAAACCACTAGGTAATTAGGGCAAATGTAATTTTCTGTCTGGAAAATGTATGTCATGATTGCATCTTTTGAGTGACTTTTTAATCTAATGAAGTTAAGTTATGTGCTGTCTTGTAGATTTTTATTTTTCATACTATAACTTAATTATGTACAGGTTGCTCTGTTATCATTAAATAAATCCCAGGTGTAGCATTTTTTGATTACTATTTTTTTTACCCTGACACTAATCAAACTTGCCCATTAGGATTCAGTTTTTCTGATTTAAGTTTCATTCGTATCCTATCGAGTGTATAACATTTATAGAATGTTTCAAATCAGTTTATGAGACTTTGTGAAAATTTCAAATATTCCTTGACATAATTCCATGCTCACTGCCATTTAGTCAGAATATTAGAGTTAAAACACAGGCCATGATTACAACTTGAAAAGCGGAGGAGGAGGAGGTTGCAGTTGGGGTTAAATTCCAGGAGCAAATTGAATAATTGTTATTCCTGCTGCCACAAGTAAGATTAGTTTATTGAAAAAAGTAGCCCCTGTTTAATTCCTGCAGGTTCTGTAATGGTGTCTGCTTATCTGTGGCTCAGCCAGCCTCCAAAGAAGAGAGCAGACTAAATTCTATTTGAATTAAAAGTGTAAAAACAGAGATGATAAGAACTGAAGCCCCCTCCCCCTTAAAAAAAAGGCTTGGACTGACGTTCCATTAACAACATGCCTGGTAGATAATATCTGAAGATGCAAGTCCTCTGTTGAATATAAAATAACATTTTAGCAATCTTTTAGTAAACAACCTTAAGCTTACTGAACTTGGTAAAATTAAGAAGAATGAGCTTACAGTTCAACTTTTGAAGTAAGGCATGGATATGATGCAAGTATCATACTTTTTAAGAAACAGGAGGAACTGTTGAAAGACTCTGAGTAATTAGTTAGTTGTTTTTTATGTATAAATAAATATGTATGTATAAATGGTCCTTAGTTATTAGGAACTTGCACTGTCCTTTACTCTACCTATGACACTTCTATACTAATAGAACAAGTAATGGATTAGAATAGGGACGCGGTGGCTCAGTGGGTTAGGACGCTGAGCTTGTCGATCAGAAGGTCGGCAGTTTGGCGGGTTGAATCCCGAGTGCCGCGTAGCAGAGTGAGCGCCTGTTACTTGTCCCAGCTTCTGCCAACCTAGCAGTTCGAAAGCACGTAAAAATGCAAGTAGAAAAATAGGGACCACTCCGGTGGGAAGGTAACAGCGTTCCGTGCGCCTTTGGTGTCTAGTCATGCTGGCCACATGACCACGGAGACGTCCTCGGACAAGCGCTGGCTCTTCGGCTTTGAAACGGAGATGAGCACCGGCCCCTAGAGTCGGAAACGACTAGCACGCATGTGCGGGGGAACCTTTACCTTTACCTTTACCTTAATGGATTAGATGAAAAACTGCACTTTCTCTATTTAGTAATTAGATAGTTGGATGCTTCTATTCAACATAGAGGCTACATTCATGTGGCATGCTAAGCAGAAAAATCCCTCTCTATTAATGAATGTTGATATAGGTGTCCAGAGAAGACACAATAACAGCATGATGTAAATGGTGAAAATACGATAATTTGTGTCAATCACATCATTATGCAAATTATCTACACATAATTACCATCATTTGCACAGTGCTGTCTTGATGCATTGATAGGTCTTGGTCCCTCTTGTCCCTCTTGTCTTGTCCCCTGGCATCTATGAGTGTGCAGCCCTTCAATCAAGTTTATGCCTTACTGTATAGCTTCATCCCGAATAGTTTGGAATTTGTGAAATTGCAGCAGTATGTACCACAAACCTAAACCAGAAAACTTGATTTAAAAGAATTGTGCATTGGAAAATAAAGGGGTACTATGCACATGAGCTTTTCAGTTTTATATAATGTGCAAATATACACAATTATAAGCTTTCTAAATTTCTAAAACATCTGACTTGCTATAGGGAAGGTTTTTGTAGAAAACTGTTTATATAAATTAGATATATTCGCTATGGTTAAAGTTTTAAAGATTTCCCCTGTCCAGTCTTGACCAACTCAAGGGGGCGGTGCTCATCTCCAATTCTCAGCCTAGAGACCTTGCATTGTTTGAAATATCTTTCTGTAACCATGTGATCAGCATGAAAGTAAGGAATGCAGTAACCTTTCCCACCAAAGTGGTACCTATTTATTTACTCACATTTGCATGCTTTCGAACTGCTAGTTTGGCAGGAATTAGGGGTGAGAACAGGAGCTCACCACATTATGTGGTGCTCAGGTCTTGAACCTGGGCTCTCAGCTTTCCAACTGATAAGCCCAGCATCTTAACACCTGAGCCATCACACTGTCCTCTATATTAACAAAATGAAATCAGCCTAAGCTGAATAGTTTTCAGGTTATCAATTAGTTTTTCTGCAGGAACAAAAAGATAAAGAGTGAGGAGGGGGGGTTGTAAATACTGTATATACTAACAAATAGTAAGTATAGAATGCTATACTTCTGAGATTCGAGGTTAAAACAACTGCCTAATGTGCAAATCAGCCCAGGTTCGAATCTCAGAAGGGTATGGCTGACTGATGAAAACAAATAAGTTTGAAATGCATATCAGTCTCCCTTTAATTCTTTGTTAGCAATCTAAAATTTACACAAATATGAGCTGTCACTGTTGTGACTACTGCCTGTCGATGGCCTTTGGTTAGGCTAAAACAGGAAATAAAGATTTGTCCCATGTTTGGGGCCTAGCAAGGTAATCTAAATAGTTAACAAGCATTTAACATATATATATATATGGATCCTTGGTTTTTCGGGTTTTTCCCCGCGTAGAACTAAAGGTGTAGGCGCAACGTTTCGACGGAATCCCATCTGTCATCATCAGGCTGGTGGCTTTAGCTTCCTTCTTCTGGGAGAAGCATGTGGCTGTTTGTTCCTCTTTTTTAAACTTCCAGAGGGGGTGTGTTCTGTGGAGGTGTGCTCTGATTGAGTGGGGGACCAAGTGTGTTCTGATTGGGTGGGAGTGTGTTTTGAATGGTGGGTGTGTTCTGATTGGGTGGGGGGGTGTTCTGAGTGGATGGGCTGGTCTCAGCTGCCAGCTCCAGACCTGAGCTGGTGAGTTGTGCTGCTTTTGTTCGGCTTCGTGTTTGTCGTGGTGCCATGTTTTTATAGTGGGTGTCAATTTGCTTATTGTGTGGTTTGGAGGGGTTTAAAGTGGCTGATGTTGCAGCTGTAGTTAGGTTTCTGTTTTGTGGTTGTGCCTCATTATCATTGTGGGTTCGGATTTGCTTTTTGAATGGTTGTGTGGTGGTGATGTCATGTGATGTTATCATGAGTTTGGGTCTGGTATCATTCTTGGTGGTTGGGCCTCGTCTGTCAATCAAGGCGGGTTTCCAAATGGCTGGTAGGCGAGAGGTATCATCTCGTTTATTCATGCTGTGGGGGCGTTTTTCTATCTCAATGGCTTCTCTGATTATTCTGTTGTTAAAATGTTCAATTTTGGCGATAGTTTTGGTTTTTTTAAAATCAATTTCATGTCCCGTGGCTTCAAAGTGTTGGACCAGGGATGAAGTTTGTTCTCCCTTTCTGAGTGAGTTTTTGTGCTCTTCAATGCGTGCACTTATTCTTCTGTTGGTCTGTCCGATGTATGTGGTGGGGCAGGTGGTGCATGGGATTTCGTATACTCCTTGGTTTTCTAACCCAATTATGTCCTTGGGGTTTCTTAGGATGGTGGATATTTTTCTGTCTGTGTAGAATGCTGTTTTGATGTTGTGTTTTTGGAGGACCTTGCTGATTCTGTCTGTGGTCCCTTTTAAGTATGGGAGGAGGGCTTTGCCATTTTCTTGTTCTCTGTCTTGGGTTTTTGTGGGTGTCTCTCTTCGGATTAAGTTGGTAATCGTGTTTCTTTGGAATCCATTGGCTGTTAGTACATTAATGAGAGTGTGTAGTTCGGTTTTTAGGTGTTGTTCGTCAGCTAGGTGTTTTGTTCTGGAGATGAGTGTCTTGGCTACGGAGTTGATCTGTGCTGGGTGTTGGTGTGAGAGTGCGTTCAGATAGCGGTTTGTGTGTGTTTTTTTATGGTAGATAGTGTGTCCTAGGGAGCCGTTGGATTTCTTGTAGACTAAGACATCAAGGAAGGGAAGTTGATTGTTAGCTTCTGTTTCCATGGTGAATTGTATTTTGGGGTGTAGGCTATTGAGGTGTATGAGGAAGTCATCCAGTTTTTCTTTGCCGTGTGGCCAGATTACGAAGGTGTCATCTACGTATCTGAGCCAGAGTTTGGGTTTGTGGTTGGATTTTTCTAGAGCGAGGGTTTCAAAGTGTTCCATGTAGAGGTTTGCGATGATAGGTGAGAGGGGTGATCCCATGGGTGCTCCTTCCATTTGTTTGTATCTTTGTTCATTGGAACAAACAGCCACATGCTTCTCCCAGAAGAAGGAAGCTAAAGCCACCAGCCTGATGATGACGGATGGGATTCCGTCGAAACGTTGCGCCTACACCTTTAGTTCTACGCGGGGAAAAACCTGAAAAACCAAGGATCCACATACAGGCACCCGCGAACAATAAAAATAATAAAAACAATACGCACATGCTTATAACCTTCTCATTTTGTCTAATTACATTTTTATATTACATTCTTATACACACACATTCAATATAAGAATGTACTATTTTTGTAGAGCAACGTTAAAGGTAAACACAATTTCCATAGCAACCTCATATAAAGATTGCCAATTATTATCCAAAGACCAGTGCTTAAATCAGGACCTAAAGAAGTGGTTGTCATCAGTATGTTTAAATAAGTTCAAAAGAACATTTTTTTCACCTGACTAAATTCTGTTTTAAATTTGATTTTTCTGTTATGAAATTGCTTCTTGTTTCCTTTCGCTATTACATAGTGGTGTGTGGTTTATATTTATATTAAAAAACTCTATCAGCTATAACAAAAGTGTCACACCTCACTTTTGTGTAAGCTTTTCTTGAAAAATCATCTGAACAAGCCCACATATTAACTTTTATCCCCCACCCCTACTCCTGGACTTTCTAATTCTACCAATGTTTTATGTGGAAATTATGAAAAGTAGCCATGTGCTTTAAGTGTACTTATATTGCAGCAGTTCTCACTTGTTTTGAATATACGTCACCTGCTGGACAAAACTGTACTTTGAGGAGAATAGATATCAATAGAATCATGTTTATCATCTGATAACTGTTAGGTAAAGTTTTCTTGCAGATGTCTAATACATTTTTAAAGCCTTATAGAATTCCTGTTTTGGTATTGAAATTTAAAACTTGGAACAGGTAGGAAACTAGAGCAGAAGTTCAATGAAATATGACAAAAAAGACATTTAACTTTTTTGTATTCATTTTTCAATTCTGTTTTTTGGCATTGCATTGCACTAAATTTTCTTTTTCCTGAACTACATACTACAACAGAAGATTGAGAGGCAGGTGCCATAAACATTTCTAGGAATTTTATGTATGAAAGCAATCAAATAAAGGCATACTAGAATGTGGGTAGATTGTTTTCTAATTAGAAATGCAAGTTGTATTTTCCACTCTGACATCTCTTTCCCACAGATTCTCTAGTTGGAACTGAATGCTAACATAGAGCAGAGATAGGCAACCTGATACCTTCCACAACCTACACAATTGCTTGCCGCCAGGTCTACTAAACGGTGCTAATGTTAAAACCTCTGGAGCACAGAGATACGTTGCTTATGTGTGATCTACAGTACACTGATTTATATAACTAGGGTTGTCTATGAGGTTACTGTATACCATTGCCATTGAAAGCTCTTCATGATGATGTAATGACTCACATAATGACTCACTCTGCCTGTATACATAGATCTATTGTTATAAAGAAATATATGACAGCAGTCTGCAATGTCCAAATGCAGACCATGGAACAGCTGTCAGACATAAAAAAAGTCTGTAAATATCATTGTCCCAAAGATTAGATATCATTTCTGAGCCCTCTGTATGAATTTCTAATTCGGTAAGCTTAGGAATGGAATGATGCACCTAGCTATAATTGTTGTTTAACTTGTACTGAATTACTTACATAAAAGAATGTTGAATCCTGACATGAAAAAAGTTCAACAAAATAATGCTAAAGACAAATTCAGAGTCATTCTTTCAAATAAGAAGTAAGTAGCAAGTCAATGCATACAATATGCATATTATTTCAGATTGTTTCTTCTCACAATGACATTAGCCCATTCTGCAGAAACTGGGATATATATTGTCTTCCTGACATCTACAATAATGCTTTAAATTTATTATTTAAATTTAATGTATTACAGTCATTGACTAAAATAACATTTAAAAAGAAAATAAAAATTAGCACCTAACTATGTCAATAACATAGTTATTAGCCATGTGTGGGTGGACGTTACACATAATACAACAAGATGTTGCTACTTTTAAAGAGATAGTGTTATTTCTTTGTTTTCCAAATAATTTTATTAAGAATTATACTTGAAAAGAATAAAAGTCAATACAAACTACAAAAAATTCAAACAGAAAAAAAATGGGGAAAACCCCCACAACCCAGCAGTGTGAGAAAGGAAAAATAGAAAAAAGGGAAATAGAAAAGAAGGAACTGCCTGCTTCATCCCAGCAGGTAAAAATAATTTTAATGGTTTATCATCATCTCTAAATAAAATATAATATCTCCTCTCCTCATAGCTCAGCTATACACCTCAGTTTTTGTCAGTAAAAGTCTAGTTAGGGCAACCATATGTATGTTTTCTTCTTTTAACCCTGATCAAAAAAGTAAATGTGGCCCCCAGGGGGAGGGCCTTCTCTGTGGGGGAGGGCCTTCTCTGTGGGCGCTCCGGCTTTGTGGAATCAGCTGCCGGTTGAGCTCCGGATGGCACCGGATCTCCGCTCCTTCCGGCGCGGGTTAAAGACCCATTTATTTGAACAAGCTGGCCTGGCCTGATGGGGAATTACTTAGGGTTTTAATATTTATATATATATATTATTGTTTTTATTGTGGGCAATAATTTAATTCTTTTTTAACTTTTGTACTTTTGTAGTTTTAAGATATGCCCTGTTCACCGCCCTGAGTCCTTCGGGAGAAGGGCGGTATAAAAATTTAATTAAATAAATAATAATAAAAAATAAATAAATAAATAAATAAATAAATCTTATAAATCTTCTCTGATTTTTTTAAAAAAACATTTTTGAACTCTTCAAAAAGAGATCTCAGACATAAGTGTTTAGTGGGGTGTCCCAGGGCTCTGTTC
Organism: Vipera berus; assembly: GCF_964194415.1. Taxonomy (NCBI): domain Eukaryota; kingdom Metazoa; phylum Chordata; class Lepidosauria; order Squamata; family Viperidae; genus Vipera; species Vipera berus. The sequence continues at coordinate 41,755,794 of NC_138209.1, read as the reverse complement.
TGGCCCCACTGCTCTTCAACATCATCAACGATTTAGACAAGAGGATCGATGGGGAACTCATGAAATTTGCAGATGACAGACACCAAGCTGGCAGGAATAGCCAATATTCCAGAAGATAGGCTTAAGATAAAGGAGGATCTGGACAGACTTGAACACTGGGCGCTATCTAACAAAATGAAATTCAATGGTGAAAAAAAGTAAGGTTCTACATTTAGGCAGGAAAAACCAAATGCACACATATAGTATAGGTGGTACCTTGCTCAATAGTAGTAACTGTGAGAGGGATCTTGGGGTCCTAGTGAACAATCACTTCAATATGAGCCAGCAGTGTGCTGCAGCTGTCAGAAAAGCCAATACAGTGCTAGGCTGCATTAACAGAGGGATAGAATCAAGATCACGTGAAGTATTACTACCACTTTACAATGCCTTGGTAAGGCCACAGATGGAATACTGCATCCAGTTTGGGTCACCACCATGTAAAAAAGATGTTGAGACTCTAGAAAGAGTACAGAGAAGAGCAACAAAGATGATTAGGGGACTGGAAGCTAAAACATATTTTTTTTTATTTTAATTCCATTTATATCCCGCCCTTCTCCAAAGACTCAGGGCGGCTTACAAGCTTAGCAGTAGCCTTCATTCTATGTATATGCCTGCTTATTAGGGCTTTCACACACACCCCAAGCGGCATTATTACAAAGTCAGCTTAATTGCCCCCAACAATCTGGGTCCTCATTTTACCTACCTCGGAAGGATGGAAGGCTGAGTCAACCTTGAGCCTGGTGGGATGCGAACCTGCACTAATTGCAGGCAGCTGGTGTTACTTAAGGAGGCATTAGCCCACTGCTCCACCAAGGCTCTAAGGAATGGTTGCTGGAATTGGGTATGTCTAGTTTAATGAAGAGAAGGGCGAGGGGTGACATGATAGTAGTGTTCCTATATCTCAGGGGCTGCTACAAAGAAGAGGGAGTCAAGCTATTCTCCAAAGTGCCTGAAGGCAGGACAAGAAGCAACAGATGGAAACTAATCAAGGAGAGAAGCAACCTAGAACTAAGGAAAAACTTCCTGACAATTAGAACAATTAACCAGTGGAACAACCTGCCTCCAGAAGTGGTGAATGCTCCAACACTGGAAGTTTTTAAGAAGAGACTGGACAGACACTTGTCTGAAATGGTATAGGGCAGTGATAGTAAACCTTTTAGAGACCGAGTGCCCAAACTGCAACCCAAAACCCACTTATGTATCATTGGGTGCCGGGTGGTGTGGCCCATTGGGTGTGGCCAATTGGGTGGGCCTGGCTGCGGTAGTAATGGCAGACTGGGTGGGATTAAAAAGTTCAATCAATCAATTCCAACTTTGTGAGATCTTTTTTTTTCCGTGAAAAGTTGAAATTGATTAATTGAACCTTTTTTTTTGCACATGGTGGCGGATGCCTAAAGAGAAAAGGTTTTATAAAACCCAACAATGGCACGCATGCCCACAGAGAGGACTCCGTGTGCCATAGGTTAGCCATGACGGGTATAGGATTTCATGCCTGAGCAGAGGGTTGGATTAGATCAGACATGTCAAACACAAGGCCCGGGGGCCAGATCCGGCCCGCAAAGTGGTTTCATGCGGCCCGCGAAGCCATCCTGGAAACAATGAGGGAATGGCCCCCACTGCCTTGGCCCTGGCCCAGAGACCCTCCTTCTGCCAGAGACCCTCAGATCTGTCCCACTCCTGCCCAGGCCCCCATAGGCACCCTTGATGCGAACGATGTAGAGCTGGCCACGCCCACCCAGTAGGCCATACGCACTCTAGCCATGCCCACCCAGTAGGCCATGCCCACCCTGGCCATACCCACCCGGCCCCCTGAGGGCAACCACAATGCTGATGCGGCCCTCAATGAAATTGAGTTTGACACCCCTGGATTAGATGATCTCCAAGATCCCTTCCAACTTGATGATGATGATGATGATGATTGGTTGATTATGATGATGATGATGATTATAAAACTTTTATTCATAAAACATGAAATTCAGTCAACTGAACACTCAAATTGACTGGCACTAATGGTTAACACGGGTTGCTGCCAGCATCCTAGGTATCAACCAGGTATCTCCTTAAAATGTAAGATGTTCTGAGTAGTGCATTTATTATTATTATTATTATTATTATTATTATTATTATTATTATTATTATTATTATTATTATTATTATTATTGATTATCGCACAGTCAGCCAGATGTTCAGACTGGATTTGGCATTTTTGTCTACCTATCGAGTCCTTACCAAGGACCTGGGATAGGCAGATGTGAATGTTTGATAGTATTATAGATATTGTTGCAGGATGGAAGCAGTTCCTAGTAAGGCCGCCTTTTGCAATTGACTAATGGCGAATTTGTCAATGCCAATGGTGTTCAAGTGGTGCTGTAGTTGTTTTGGGATTGCACCCAAGGCGCCTATTACTATTGGTACTACCCTTGCTTGCCTTTGCCACAATCTTTCTATTTCTATTTGTAGGTCTTTGTATTTTGTTATCTTCTCCAGTTCTTTCTTGTCTATTCTGCTGTCTCCAGGCACTGCCACGTCCACTATCCAGACTTTTTTGTCTTTCTTATCAACAATTGTTAAGTCCAGGGTGTTATGTTGCAGGTGCTTGTCTGTTTGAATTCTGTTTGCAGAGCAGTTTAACTTTATCATTTTCTATGACTTTCTCTATTTTATGATCCCACCAGTTCTTGCTTACAGGAAAATGATATTTCTTGCAGATCTTCCAATGCACCATTGTTGCTACTTTGTCATACCTCTGCTTGTAGTCAGTCTGTGCAATCTTCTTGCAGCAGCTTACCAGGTGGTCCACTGTTTCTTCAGCTTCTTCGCATAGGTGGCACTTACTGTCTGTTGCTGTCTTCTCAATTTTGATTTTGTATGCATTTGTCCTTAAGGCTTGGTCTTGTGCAGCCAGAATTAGTCCCTCGGTCTCTTTCTTCAACTTTCCTGCTCTTAGCCATTGCCAGGTCTTGTTATTATCTACTTTCTCAGCTATTTTATTAATGTACTGGCCATGCAGTGCTTTATCTTCCCATGCCTCTATTCTGTTCTTCATTTGGTCTTTCTTGTAGGCCAGTTTGATCTCTCCAGTAGTCAGTAAGCCTTCCTGATATACTAATTTCAGTGCATCTTCATCATTGTCCTTCAGATATTCTTCCAAAGACATTTTTTCTTCTTCAACCATCTGATGTACTTGCAACATTCCACGTCCACCTATTTCCCTTGGTAGATAGAGTCTGTCAATGTCATTGCGTGGATGAAGGGCATGATTCATTGTCATTATTTTTCTGGTTTTTCTATCCATTGCTTTTAGTTCTGCTTGAGTGCAGTCCACTATTCCAGCTGTGTATCTAATGACTGGAATTGCCCAGGTGTTGATTGCTGTCACAGTATTTCCTCCATTAAGTTTGAACTTTAAGATCTTCTTCACTCTCTTGATGGAGTTATCTCAATCATATAACAATCTCACAATCATATGACAGATAGATAGTGTGATGTATTGGGCTTTGTTTTACTGAGTGTATCATGTGGGTTTGAATGCTGGATGGTTGCTTAAGCAGGGAGATGGCTAACGGCTACCAGCTCCTCAGACATCCCGTCTCCAGCGCCGCCATTGGCTGCCTCTAGAGCGGCAATAGGTTGCTTTAAACCTATTGGCCGCCACCTAGAGGCCATGGAATAAATAGCTGCATTCACAGCCCTGTTCCCCAGTTCGGTTCCTACAAGCCAATAAAGAATGTTCCTGACTGAACTCACTCACATCGTCTCTTCTCTCAAGCAACGAACCCAGTACACAACAGATAGTTTCTCTCCTAAAACAGCTATGGGGAGGGCACTAAAAGAGGTTAAGTATAATACTCTCCTGAATTTAGAAATAAAATTATTATCTATATGAAGCTGGTTTGAGAGGCAAAATTCACTCATTTATAAATATATTCCATTGGTGAGCATCAAGTTCTATATGACCTTTTATATCTAAAATCCTTTCTCTTAAAGCTAATTTAGCTTGATCTGGTCCTCATGGTAAAATTGCATTACTGGAAAAGCTTTAATTGCTTAATTTCCTTTGGATTGTTTTTTCCCAGGCAGATTTCAAGTTATCTGCCAGTATTAAGTGAACCAATCCAACAGGGTTGAGCAAGTAAGTATATTTATTTAAATGAGCAAGTAAGTATATTTATCTAAAGACTATGTTCCAGTTTGAATTCTTCTTTCCATCAAAGTATCGATTGGGACAGAGGAGTAAATTGGAAGATGCTTCTTAAAAAAATAGTTTGGACTCAACTAAACCAAACTTCTAGGTAGCCATATTGTTATATTGTCTTAGCTGAACCCCATATGGCAATTGTGTTCAGGCTTTAGGTGAAAACAACTTAATTGCAGCAGTATAAACTGTGTTCTTTTGATGAAATAAAAGACTTGGGTGGCTGTTACTGATCTCTGTTCATTATGAGATACATATCCATGTGAACAATAATTCTTGTGCATAAGATTATTTTTCCCATTTGTAGTCTAAGAGGGCTATTCTTATTATGCTATAAATTACCATGTAGGCTACTCCTTGAGAAGCCTTCTAAGTCAGACTGTGTGAAAAAACCATATAGCCTCACATCCCATTTTTAACATCATTAGTCATGACCTTATGCACAGGTCATTTAGGCAAAAAACATTATTAGAGAAAACCTAACTATCCGTTATAACATGGTAAATTCCTTTTAATCCACCCTTTGTGATTTTTAAAACTTTTGTGAAGCAATATGAAGCTGAACCATAGATTAAATCCATCATTCTGTTTTCAATAAGTATTCCAGACCACGTATTGCAATGCCTGGTAGTTGAGAGTGCTGTACAATTTCCTTGTGGTATTAAACAGATCTACGCTTGGAAACTGAAAATCATCTGTGAAAGCATTTCGCTCTGGGCTGCTGCAAGAGCTATATTATTCTTCTGTTCCCACCTCCCATACTGGCACTTCATTATTTTCCTTTCCTGCTTGAGAGATTAAGAGTGCTATTTATTTTCTCTGCTGGGAATTAACAAATATTTCGGTCTCTTACTGGCTGAAACTAAGTAAGAATTTTCCAATGGGATGCTTTATTTATTATTAGAACTATTTATAAATTATCCACTGTCTATCTAGGGTAGTATACAACATTCAAATAAAAGCAGCAGTAAAGAAAACTAATATGATCATAACAATGAGATAAAAACAGAAGCTAGAGCATATATCACTATAGTATTGGCAAAGATTAAAACCATTAAGAATTCCATGAAGCAATATTATGCTTTAGAAAAACAACGGTATTTTTAAACAGAAGACTAGAGAGAATTCTTCAACTGGATATGGTGACTGACTACTTCAACTTTGCTTTTTAAGATGCTGGCTGTGTAGTGTTGTTTCCAATGGCTGTCATTAATTATAAGCAAATTAGTGTGGAATGAGAAAGCTTTAGACTAGTGTATTTTAAAGACATTATATGATTATATTAACTATAAAATATATGCTGTACTTTTAAATTCTTTGCCATACATTAGAATAATCTTTGCAGCATTCATGGATGGGCACATATCTGTTGATACCACCTAAACTAACCACATTCTTTCTTTGGATTGAGCCATAGCTACATATTACAGCTTGACCCTTGAAAAAAGCACAGTCATTATAATTATGATTGACAGATTCTATGTATGCACCTTCTTTATGCTCCAAAACAAAATTATTCCAAAATACTAAAGGATGTAACATAGTTTCTTAATCTTGGAAAAAAATGTAGAAAAGTAAAAAGAAATAGAGAAGTCAAAAATTTGCACAACTAAATTCTGAGTTTCAAAGAAAAAGAAAAGGCAAGGTGTTATATCTATATAAACAATGTGTAGAAATATTGTGAAGGATAATAATTGGATGAGAAAGATAATGCATTAATTTAAGAGAGTTACAAAACTCAAGTGCAAATATAAAGAACTGTTGAGTAAGATCCTCAAGTAGATAATATTTATAAAGGCTTAATCACCAAATTAGAGCCAAACATTCTAGTAAGTAAAAATATATGGGCTGTAGAAAAAGTTACTAACAGTAGATTTTCAGAAGTTGGTGAAATACCAGAGAACGGTTTAAAATGATGCAACAGCTTCTTGTACTAAAGTTGCATTTATGTCATATGCTAGTAATATAATACAATTGCAATCCAATTTTTAACAGTACATAGAATGAGAATTACTGAATGTATAAATCAGATTCAAGAGTCAACATTCACATTCAGATCATATAGGATAATGGAAAAGGCATGAACATTACTAAAATGTCTATTTTTGTTTTGTTGATTACACAGTTTTTATATTATATAAACTTTGGGTGCTTATATAATCAGCAGCAGATCACTTCACTGCTGATAGAATTTGCATGATGACCAGGAAGTACCATATTTTTTGTGTATAAGATGCTGTGGCATGTGAGTTCCAAGCTTACAGCAAACAAAGTCAGCACTGGGAGCAACCGCCTCCCAGCGCTTTAAATAGACAACTCCCATCTGGCCCCACCCACCTAACCAGCATCTGGCACAATGAGCATGCATAGTCAGTTCACAGAAGCAGCCTTCTGACCCTGGTAAACAAACCTGCATGAGCCACCGGCATGACAACAAGGCAAGGGAAGTGAAGGCAGGTTTTAAACTCCCCGCCATTTCTCCACGCCGATCAACGGAGCACCAAACAGCTGAGCTGGCAAACCTGGAAGTTCGGCCGGCCACTGTTATTGAGCAGGACAGCCTCACAGCTGCATTCCACAGGGTCCCCGGCCAGCATACAAGTACAAGGGAGGGAAAGGGCTGTCACTGCCATCCATGCTGCTGGTCTCATCTGCTGTCTCCAGACGCTGCTATCTGATGATCTTGCCCCTCCCTCCTCCTGTTAGTGGCAAGCCCACAGGGGCTTGACACCTGCATGGCAGTGGCATTTAAAGAATCACACAGGCATGCCCTGGGCTGCGGAGGTTACCATTATTTTTTCGTGTATAAGATGCTGCACTTGTATAAGACACACCTGATTTTTGAACAGAGTGTTTGCAGGAAAAAATATACATGGAAAAATACGGTAACAGAATGGATGATAGAGTAAGAAGAAGGAAGCGGTTATATTCCACAGGAGTAAGAACCAAGAAGTTCAGATGTTACATTTAAGAGAAAGAGGGTGAAGACTGCCTTTACCTAATAGTTCACAAACTGTTTTGTAAATGCAGATACTAAAGTGCTCAGTCTGGCAAGATTTTCTCTATAGGTCTGAAAACAATAAAGAACTCAGCTTGGAAGAATCACCACATGTCATTGTTGGTTTGGGCCTGATAATCCCTGATTGTTGTTAGATTACAAGAACTCAAAAAAGCATTTACCCGCAGACAATACTGGTAAAATGAAGTCCTTCAAGTCAAAGAGGGCCAGAAGGTACTGAATATATGAACACCCAGAAAGAGACACCTGAAATTTGGAAGCCGGATCTGATAACCCTTGTGTTAAATTAATTCCTCCAGCTCTAATATTCAGCTGTGCTTTAGTTTCAAATTCCCAACTAGCAGAAAAGAAATGGCACATGCTTTGAATTCTTGCTTGGACTGCCAATGTATGCACTTATCATTCCTGACAAATATTCATAATATTTGTTCAGTTCATCTGTTTTGATGTCTCCAATGTGAAGGCTGCTTTTTTATTTTAATGCTGAAGTTTAGCTTAGTATTGTTGTTAGGCATATGGTGTTAGCCTACAATGTTGGGTTGAAAATATATTAACCACGATGTTATGTCTTTAAGATGTTAATTGGCCAATGGGTGTGTAAGTGTTCTCATGGCCATAAGAGGGAGCTAGTAATGTAGCTTCTTTCTCTCTCTGAATTCACTGCTCTCTACTATTACTGTTTTTGCTCTGTTACTGTGATAAACCTTTTTGACTGTGCATTTTTGTTCTTACACCACCTCAAAAGTAAACTACTTTTTGCTTTTACAACTCAGTGTACTCTTGTGTTTACTGTGTGACTCTTACTGCTCTCAGTACCCTTCATTGTCTGTGTAACTCTTTGGTAGCACAAGGAGACCTCTGCACAACAATTTTTTTCCTAACACTGGTTATGGGCCCAGGCCTGTACTGAGAGTTAGTACACACAGTATTCCTAGCTGAGTTTGTGTTAGCTATCTGGTGTAAAATGGCACAAGAACTGTTGTCAGGCATCCCCTGGATAACCCAGTTCGATGGGACAAACTATGTTTCCTGGTCCACGAAATGCTGCTTGCTTTTGCGCAAGGAAGGATTATGGACTGTAGTAAATAACCCACCAGATACTACTGCTTGGGATGCAAATAATGAAGAGGATGCAAAGAAGATAGACGACTTTAAACGAAACAATGAGAAAGCTCTTTGCATTATTGGACTAACACTGAATGACCAGCAGCTTGTCCATATTCGTGGTGAGGAGTCTGCTGCTAGGTGTTGGAACATTTTGCGAAGGCTTTATGTTCGAGACAGTGTGGGTGCACATATACACCTTACACGTAAGCTGTTTAGGGCTCGTCTGCAGAAGAATGGAGATATGCTGACCCATTTAAACTACATGAAGGCAACTTTTCAAGAGCTTCATGAAAAGGAGCTGATTTTTTCAGAGTTGCATCAGGTCTACATTATTCTGTCATCTTTGGATGAGAGTTATGATGAGTATGTTTCTTCTTTGGAAGTCCTGACCAGAGAGAAACTGACATTGACTAACATTACTGGGAGACTGCTAGAAGAGTCCAGAAGGAGGCGTGACAGAGACCAGTTGAGAGAGACACAACCACGAGAGGAGCAGCCATTCACCACTGCTTACAATGTCAAGAAATGTTATTCTTGTGGGGCTAGAGGGCATATAGCCAAATTCTGTAGAAAGGGTAAAAAACAGAATGTAAATAGCAGTGGGAAGGCTAAGAAGAGCATTGGTTTGGCTGTTTCTGGTGAACCAACATCCAGAAATAATGAATTGTGGGTTGTTGATAGTGGGGCTTCACAATGTGAAAAAAGTGAAAAAAAAGTTTATTAATATAAAAAACAGCAACCAATATGTTTCACTGGCAAACGGTTGGAGGATGAAGACCTCTGGTGAAGGTAATTCCTATTGTCCATGCATTAATGAACAGTTACCTATGTTATATAGGTAAAATTCAACCTATTATCTGTAAGGGAATTGGTTAAGGTTGGGTTTGTGGTAACATTCAGAGGGGAGCAATGCACTATTGAAAGGAATGGAACCTGTGTAACTGCTAATTTGAAAAATGGTTTATTCGTTCTCACAAGTAACAAGGTTAGTACAGTAAAAGCTAACTCGATATGTGAGAATAAGAAGCCACATGACGAATGTATACATTTACTGTATAGGCGGTTAGGGCATGTAAACTTTAACTCACTATGTAAAACAGTTGAGTTAGTAGAAGGAATTAAACTGAAGCCATGTAGTAAGTATTTGAATTGCAATGCCTGTAATCAGGAAAAAAAGTAAGGTAACTCCTGCAAACAGGTTAAACGGCTTCAAAACAACTGCACCTTTGGAAGTTGTGTTTGCAGACTTAATTGGACCCATGAAACCAAGTTTAGGAGGATCATGTTATATTTTGAGTATCCTTGACCATTACTCTCGATATGGTTTTTGTTATCTGCTTAAGTCAAAGGCAGACACTTTCCAACAATTTGCAAACTGGCTGAAATTTGTCGAGAGGAAAACAAAGAGAAAGGTTTGGTGCATAATTACTGATAATGGCACTGAATTTACAAACAAGCGCTTTGTTGATATGCTAGAATCTGCTGGCATTGAACATAAACGTTCAGCCCCTTATAGGCCTCAACATAATGCATTTGTTGAGAGACGTGGGCAAACATTACAAGCCATGATGAGAACCATATTAAAAGATTCTGGCTTAACAGATAGACTGTGGGGGAAGGCAGCAAAATGTGCAAACCATGTTCTGAATATAGTTGTTAATACTTCTACTGGTAAAAATACCATACACAATATGGCATGGTAGAAAACCAAAACTTGATTACCTGCACACATTTGGCACCCCAGCTTGGGTCCACATTCCTGCACAACTCAGGAGTAAAGGCCAACATAGGGCTAGGCAATTATACTTCATAGGTTGTGAAGCTAATTATAGATCCTATTGTTTCTGGGAACAAGGCACAACCAATGTATATAATAGTGCAAGTGCCAAATTCCTTGAGCACATTGGTTGGGATAGGTTAGAGCAAGTACCTGTTAACACTGATCCTCTAGTGTTTGTTGACTCCCATGATAATGTACCTATTAATGATAAGACATCTCCTGTAATTATAAAAGATGAAGAGGAGATAGGGGAGATAAAAGATAAATCAGAGGAAGGAGAGGAGTCAGAAATTCAAAGCCCTGTAATTCCTTGGCGTTCAATGCATATCAGATGTCCACCTGATTGCTATGAAGCCAGTGTAATATGTCAAGTTAGTTTAGAGCCTTGTAACTATGATGAGATCAGGATGTATCCTGAAAAGGAACAGGCATCATGGAAAGCTGCAATGAACAGGGAGTTGAAGTCTTTGTAGGATCTTAAGGTCTATGAGAAAGCAAAACTGCCACCTGGTGAGCAAGCTATAGGTTGCAAGTGGATATATAAAATAAAGAAGGGTGTAGATGGGACCGTAACCCATAAGGCACGTTTGGTTGCACAAGGTTTTGCCCAAACTACTGAGGATTATGACGAGGTGTTTGCACCCAGTCTGAGGGCAACTAATTTAAGAGCAGCTTTAGTATGGGCGGCTAAAAACCAATATATGGTTAACCATGTAGATGTGGAAAGTGCATATTTACATGCTCCATTGCAACATACTATTTATTTAAGAATACCACCAGGATTGACCAATGATAGAGACCATGATTGTTGGGAATTAAAGAAAAGCCTCTATGGATTGAAACAATCAGGCTATGAGTGGAATAAATGTATAGTTAATGAGTTGAGTGCAATAGGTTTTGTAGCCAGTAATGCTGATCCTTGTTTGTGTAGAAGAGAACATAACAGAGTATTATCTTTTATTATTCACAGATGATATTGCAATAATAACAAAAACTGAGTTAGAAGCACAAACTATCATTTCAAGATTGCAAAATAAATTCACAATTAGGAATCTTGGAGAAATAAGCCACTATTTGGGGTTAGATATTGTGAAAACGAATAGAGGTTTTAAGGTGTCGCAAGCCAGTAAAATATCCCAGTTATTAAAGAGATACAACATGGAAATGTGTAAATCAGCAAAAACTCCGATGGCTATGGATTTTAAGGACACTTATGTTGAGAGTCCTGTATTTGATAAGACTATGTACCAATCTTTGATTGGTAGTCTAATGTATCTTAGCAATTGGACTAGACCCGACATTTCTTACTGTGTAAACCAATTGGCTAGGTACAACAATGAACCAACTGTTAGACACTGGCAAGTGGCTAAACGAGTATTGAGGTATTTAAAGCAGACTATTCATTACTCATTATACCTAGAGCCAAATTGTGAGTTAATCCTTACTGCATATGCAGATGCGAGTTTTGCCTCTGATACAAGCACTCGTAAATCTGCCTCAGGGTTGGCTATAATGTTGGGTGATTCTTTAATTGGATGGAAGTCCATTAGACAAAAGCACACAAGCTTATCTACAATGGAGGCTGAATTTTCAGTCTATCAGTGTTATGTACAGAACTGCTAGTGTACAAACAATTATTGTTAGATATGGGTTTAAATTTAAATGATCCATTCATTGTATATGAGGACAATCAAGCTGCAATAAAGATGGCAAACAATGCTGCAGTAAGAACAAGATCCAAACATACTGATCTTTGTTATTTAAATGTCAGACAATGTGTCAAAGATAAATTAATACAGCTAGAATATTGTTCATCTGATGTAAATATTGCAGACCATTTTACAAAGGTACAAAGTGCTGTGAAACACAATGCTAATTGTGAAAGAATGTGCATAAGATTTTAAGAGTTATATATTATTCTACCCAAAGGGGAGAATGTTAGGCATATGGTGTTACCCTACAATGTTGGGTTGAAAATATATTAACCATGATGTTATGTTTTTAAGATGTTAATTGGCCAATGGGTGTGTAAGTGTTCTCATGGCCATAAGAGGGAGCTAGTAACGTAGCTTCTTTCTCTCTCTGAATTCACTGCTCTCTACTATTACTGTTTTTGCTCTGTTACTGTGATAAACCTGAACTGTATATTGACCTCTGGACCGGTAAGAAGACTTTGTATTTTGGATTGCTACTTGGACTGTTTATTTTTGACTGTGCATTTTTGTTCTTACACCACCTCAAAAGTAAACTACTTTTTGCTTTTACAACTCAGTGTACTCTTGTGTTTACTGTGTGACTCTTACTGCTCTCAGTATCCTTCATTGTCTGTGTAACTCTTTGGTAGCACAAGGAGACCTTTGCACAACAATTTTTTTCCTAACAGTTGTATTGAATTTCAAATTTCAAACTTCAGCTCTAAAACCAGAGAAATCCTGACCACATTAAAAAAATAAAGTTATTTTTAAAGACATGCATAGAAGCCATAGGTGGTTCTTTTATTATTAATAAGTATCTATATGAAAATTGATGGTTATTGACTGATTCATAAGTGAGTACATATACACCTGCATATGTTGATCTTCAAGTGAAAAATGAAAACCATGCTACTTAGCATTATTTTACTGGCCCCATAATATTCTTTTAGTGTCACTTTGTGTTTTAGGAGCTTTTCTAAAAAAAAGTGTGCATATATTCCTTCCTATCAATGTTTCTTTATTGGAAAAGTATCAAGATGAGTGCATAGGCTTTATGGAAGACATAAAAAGTGTGTACTTATCAGTGATGAAAGAAGCAACGAAATATAAAACTATAGATGGGTGGGTGGGTGGGTGGGTGGGTGGATGGATGGATAGATAGATAGATAGATAGATAGATAGATAGATAGATAGATAATAAACACACTGATTTTACATATTGGAAGAACGTCCACTCATAAAAGGTGGTTTGGGGTTCATGAAGTTAATGTTTGGAAGCTCTATCCATGGGCAGGAAATGAACATTTGTGATGATGTGGGACAGGGCCTTTTGAATGACACAAAATAACTCTGGAACTCACTACAAAGGAAATAAGACTGGCTTTGGCACTTGTTTCCATTTGGAATTCAACAATTTATTTTTAGTGTTCTTCTGGTTAGATGGTATAGAAAGAAAGAAAAAATACAGAGAAAATAGAACAAAACTAAGATGTTTATACTACTATTTCTATACAACATAAAGGAATACCAAATATGACAGTGTGAACTGTTCAAAAAAGAATCCTGCGTATCAAACAGAAATGTACATGTTTTATACATTCTGCAACTTTTGCAATTTTTTTATTTACTATTTCAGCATCCACTGTTCTGGAATCTCTTTAACTTTTGTTCAAAACAATCAAAACTAATTAAAAGTAAATTAAGTTCAGAATCATTGTTATAATCACTGGCAAGACCAGGAGAGTGATGGAACAACTCTCCTTCTTGATCTCTTGGGGGCTTTTGATATCATTGATCAATGCCAGTGATATCTTTCTGGATGAACTGTGAGGATTGGCGGGGGGGGGGGTCATGGGCATTTGTGCTGTAGTGTTCTTTTTTCCATGGTTGGTTCTAGTGAATGGTGAATTAAGGGGAAAATTGACCCAAGGCCCTTCCTTTGTGGGGTTCCTTAATGCTTGACCCTTTCCCTACTAGTATCTGCATGAGGCTGTTGGACAAAGGCAATGTGACAGCATAGGGCTAAGTATTATCAATATGTTAATAATTACCAGTTGTTTATATTGGCCATGTGATATTATTGAGGTTCTGTCTCAGTGCCTAGAGCAGGCATGTCAAACTGCCGGCCCATGGGCTGGATGCATCATAACAAAACCGCACCCACCCATTGCCGGCAATGGCAAAAAAGTCATGATATGTAATGACATGTCATGTGACATTGCAAATTTGACATCCCTGGCCTAGAGGAGCTTAGCTTTTGGTTTGCAAAAAGCAGGCTTTTGTTGAACTTTAATAAGACTAAGTGGATATGGGTTCAAAGATCTTTCAGTCTTAGTAATTTTCCAATGCTGAATGTAGTTGCATTTGAAATTGGCATGCAACCTGAAGGTCTTCATGGATTTATGGCATTTCCACAAATCCATTAAATCTCATCTTCCTGGATCAAGAGACACTATTCATAATCATACCACAGTCATCTCTTATTTGGATTACAACTCTGATAACCATTCATAAACCTCAAAATAAAGCAGCCCCATTATGACCATCTCTTTGTTCACACATGGAGTATCTTTGTTTTTGTTCACACATGTGATATGTCTACTTTTAGCTGCATCGCACACCATTTGGTTTCTGGGTATAATTCAAGGTGTTGGCCATTATCCATAAAGCTCTTCATGGATATTAACAGGATAATAGCAGGTCAATTTCTCTAAAATTGTTTCTGCCTATTCTATGCTGGGAAAGATTGAGGGCAATAGAAGAAGGGGACAACAAAGAATGAGGTGGCTGGATGGAGTCACTGAAGCAGTAGGCGTGAGCTTAAATGGACTCCAGAAGATGGTAGAGGACAGGAAGGCCTGGAGGAACGTTGTCCATAGGGTCGCGATGGGTCAGACACGACTTTGCAGCTAACAACAACAACATTCTATAAGGTCTGGCAGGGTTGGCAGACTCCAGGTCCCATCAACAAAATAGTGTCATTTTATGGGCCATGCAATCCATTCTTCTCTAATGACAATTCTGCCCTATGGCGCACCTTTCCACCTGAAGTCCACATGGTCCCAACTCTGTTGCCTTTGTGGAAAGCTTTAAATATGTGGCCCTTCCTGCAGGCCCTGAACTTGCATTTGTAAGGTACTAGTTTATTTTTTTATATATATTTCCCTGATATATTATTATGTTGCTTCTTTCTAGTTGGTTTTTGTGTCTTGTTTTTAAACTTATCTGCACTACCTTGAGTCAAATAAACCATTAATACTTATACAAAGTGGCCATCTCTGCATGCATGTATATCAATAGCCAGGAACAGATCCCACAACAGCTGTGTCTTGGAAATAACAGGCTACTTTAACAATTCAGAAAGAAGCACCTTATGCTTGGTCTCAAACGGACACAAAAAAGCATTAAGCGATTCTTTCAAAAGCTTTTCAGAGCCCTACTCAATATAGTTTTTCAGCCAAGACAAAAGATTAACATAATAATCACAAGATTGTGATATGCAGTCTCTAGAATGAGTAGGCTATAGGCACTGTGAGCCTATAGACACCTCTCTCTGCTAAGGACAGGCTTCCTTCTCCACCAGATTTAAGTATTTTGCTTTAAAATAATAGTATTTATAATGAAGTTAAGAAAAGTGTCAGTTTTAACAACATCTTTGTTTTCAAAAATATAATCAAATGCCTAGTTAAACTAGATTGTTAATGAATTCTTAGGATCTTAGAGTTCTTTGAATAGTAGGTAACTGCAGCTGAGTGCTTTGTTTGGAAATGATCCTCATTTGCCCAGAAAAGTATCATAGGGAAGCTGAGAGGGCAGTGAGTGCTGTGGGTACTAGATTGGCCAACAGAAAACAACCTTAACTGTTTGCTTTTTCTTGTAAATGAACCATTTTGTAAAGAGGCACACTTCTCCTTCTATGACAGTTCACCACAAATGTGATTCTCAGAATTTCAGATTTCAATATGGTTGCCTAGAGAATCATTTAAAGTGTTATTTCCACAGCCTCTGCCAAATGTACAGCAATGTCTGCATTCTGTTATCACATTATTTAATCATTATACTAAAACAGAGGATTGGAATATTAGTAGTAGAAAAGGCAATAACTAGGATTTTCATACTGGTCATTGTCATATCCAACTATGCTTATGCTTCTCTTTATCAGATTGGCCTCCAGTTCTTACTGGCTTCAGGAGAAGGCAAGGCAGAGCTGAAGATACTCATCAGTTTAAGGATATATTTAACTCTTTCTTTGTTTAAGTATGATGTTTCTGAGTGCAGCATACTGCTGTGGAGTTATATAATTAAATCAGCTTTTTCTACTGATTTTCTTTTGATTGCATCAAAATCAAGAAACGTGCCACATCTTTCACTAAACTAACTAGTTACCAAATGGCTGAGAACAATTGCACAGTTGTCTTAAATAATATCCTTAAAGACAATGTGATTTTTCAGTTGAAACTAAAGGTACAATTTGTTATTTTTTTATTGAAGTGATAGGCTTTCTTCTAAATTACTGGTGGGATTTACAGAGATTGCAATTGTTTCAAACCTTAACATAGGTTTCACAGAGAGACCCACACACACAGAGACACACACACAGACACACACACAAAAGGCCCATAAAGCTCTATACGGTACAACAGAAAGCAGCAGAAGGAAATTGTGATGTAAGTCTTTAAGCTTCTTGCTGGGAAAGCACTTACCGGTATTCTGTTTGTAAAAATAAATTGGATTGGAAGCACTCCTGATAATTAGGGAACTTTAAAAACTTCAGCTGGATCACACCATTTATATACAAACAATTGCAATGTTCTTTGTGCATCTTTTGCCATGATAATTATGGTGGTAGTAGTGGTGATTAGGATGATGACTTTAAAATAGCAACATATGCAGCTGAAAGCCTTTTCCATGCTTGAGAAACTGACAGTCCAAGAAAGAGAATATTTCCTATTCATATTCCAAAATTTCTGCAATGAGACATTGGTGCTAAGCAAAGATTCAAGTTGAATAATTATAAGGCATTCCCTTTTATATCATGAATGAGAAGGATTTCCTTTGCTACCCTAATTTTATTTTCTGATTTCCTTTTAAAAGCCTGCTTGAAATGACCCCAAAATTTTTCTGTTGGAGTTCAGAATCAGTTACACCATACCAGCAAGATTATATAGTACATTTCTTGCACAGCTTAATTCTCCATTTTTACATACCTGGGAATACATTTATAGCAGTACACTTTAAGGTGTTTTTTTAAAAAAAATAAATCAGGCATAAATCAGTCCAATGGAAATATTGTCTCAAAGAAATAGATCATAAGATAACTTGGGTTGTTGTTTCTATGGAACTAAACTTTCCTATCAAATACATATGTTTAATCTTTCTGCAAGATTTTTTTACAAGATACTAACACTTAAGGTTAGTCACCTTTCGAAGCAGATGCATAGGAATTTGCTCCATGTGGAAATTTGCTAATTTCAAATAATAATGTAGATTTGTAGATTTCCCTGACATTGTATGCCATATGCTAAATAAAATAATTACTTACATTAAACTTCTGGAAAAATTTACTATTAGCAGGCCAAACCAGTATTGCCTTGTCTTGAAATTTCTATTGTAAGAATTTGCCAGATTATAATTGTTTTTTTAAAAAATGGTGGATTAATTTTTGGTTCAGCTTATATATCCAAAATGATGCTTATGGAAGTGAGAATACATAATATTGTGCTATGGTGAAATGGCCAAAGGAGAGAGTGGAACAAACATTCTGCCTCCACTGTTTTTATTTCTCTACATTCTCTTTTTCCCACTCCAAAAATCTTCTGGTCTTTATGCAAAAAGGAGAAAAGTAACTATGATAATTAAATCTGTGAAACATAACACCAGTAATAGAATAATCAATATAGGTATACTGTGCTTCCCCTTCTTCCTTGTGATACAAAATGGGCTCTGTTCTGGGCCCAGTGCTCTTCAACATCTTCATCAACGATTTGGATGAGGGGATAGATGGGGAACTCATCAAATTTGCAGACGACACCAAGCTGGCAGGAATAGCCAATACTCCAGAAGATAGGCTTAAGATACAGGAGGATCTGGACAGACTCGAACACTGGGCACTATCTAACAAAATGAAATTCAATTGTGAAAAAAGTAAGGTTCTACATTTAGGCAGGAAAAATCAAATGCACAGGTAAAGTATAGGTGGTACCTTGCTCAATAGTAGTAACTGTGAGAGAGATCTTGGAGTCCTAGTGGGCAATCATTAAATATGAGCCAGAAGTGTGCTGCAGCTTCCAAAAAAGCCAACACAGTGCTAGGCTGCATTAACAGAGGGATAGAATCAAGATCACGTGAAGTACTAATACCACTTTACAATGCCTTGGTAAGGCCACACCTGGAATACTGCATCCAGTTTTGGTCACCACAATGTAAAAAAGATGTCGAGACTCTAGAAAGAGTACAGAGAAGAGCAACAAAGATGATTGGGGGACTGGAGGCTAAAACATATAGGGAACGGTTGCTGGAATTGGGTATGTGTAGTTTAATGAAGAGAAGGGTGAGGGGTGACATGATAGCAGTGTTCCAATATCTCAGGGGCTGCCACAAAGAAGAGGGAGTCAAGCTATTCTCCAAAGCACCTGAAAGCAGGACAAGAAGCAACGGATGGAAACTAGTCAAGGAGAGAAGCAACCTAGAACTAAGGAGAAACTTCCTGACAGTTAGAACAACTAACCAGTGGAACAACCTGCCTCCAGAAGTGGTGAATGCTCCAACACTGGAGGTTTTTAAGAAGAGACTGGCCAGCCATTTGTCTGAAATGGTATAGGGTTTCCTGCCTGAGCAGGGGGTTGGACTACATGACCTCCAAGCTCCCTTCCAAATACTTCTTCTTCTTCTTCTTCTTCTTCTTCTTCTTCTTCTTCTTCTTCTTCTTCTTCTTCTTCTTCTTCTTCATAATAATAATAATAATAATAATAATAATAATAATAATAATAATAATAATAATAATAATAATAATAATAATAATAATAATAATAATAATAATAATATAATAATAATAATAATAATATATAATATAATATAATAATAATAATAATAATAATAATAATAATAATAACAATAACAATAACAATAACAATAATAATAAAGTTGGAAGGGACCTCCAAGCTCCCTTCCAAATACCTCCTCCTCCTCTTCTTCTTCTTCTTCTTCTTCTTCTTCTTCTTCTTCTTCTTCTTCTTCTTCTTCTTCTTCTTCTTCTTCTTCTTCTTCTTCTTCTTCTTCTTCTTCTCCGAAGACTCAGGGCGGCTTACAAGCTTAGCAGTAGCCTTCATTCTATGTATATGCCTGCTTATTAGGGCTTTCACACACACACCCCAAGCGGCATTATTACAAAGTCAGCTTAATTGCCCCCAACAATCTGGGTCCTCATTTTACCTACCTCGGAAGGATGGAAGGCTGAGTCAACCTTGAGCCTGGTGGGATGCGAACCTGCACTAATTGCAGGCAGCTGGTGTTACTTAAGGAGGCATTAGCCCACTGCTCCACCAAGGCTCCTAACTGTCTGCATCCTAACTGTCTGAAATATTCAGTCCATCTAGTGTAGGCATGTCAAACTAGCAACATCATGTGATATCACGTGATGTATCACAACTTGTTCCCCATTGCTGGCAATGGGGAGGGTGCAGTTTCATCGTGATGCATCTGGCCCACGGGCTGGTATTTTGACATGCCTGATCTAGTGATACCTAAGAACCTAAGTATGATTATTGGCATACTTGCCAGTTGGCATATATGCTGGTCATTAAAGTCTAACAGTCAAGATTTTAGGATTAGTTAGATTTCTATTTATCTCAGAAGTGTTATCTCGAGATGGCAGACCATAACCGTTGTCTCTATCCAGCTTCATTGCCAACTGATTAATTCTCTTGGTTGTGGTACTTTTCTATAAAATTGTGGATTTTGTACATCAAACATAAATATTTGTCTATCATATTGTGGAGGAATGAAAACTCAACAGTACCTACAGACTAGATTGCACATTTTTGTCCATATGAAAAAGCAAATGGGTGATTAAAAAAAACTTCTGGAATCTTCTAAAGATATGATCAAATACATAATCCTATCAGAAGCCCCTGTGCTCAGTCATTCAAGCTCTAGTCATTTTACAGCTGCACCCTACTTGGGATTACCCTTGAAGAGCATTTGGAAGCTACATTTGATTCAGAGTGCAGTGGCACAGATAGTTCTTGGGGTCCCAGGAATGGCCCATGTAACACCACTGCTCCACCAACTGCATTGGCTATAGATCTGCCTTTGGGTACAGTTCAAGGTATTGGTAATCAGCCTTAAAGCTCTTCATGGATGGGTTCAGGCTACTTGAGGAAACTTCTTATCCCACTGGGATTGGCTTGCTCCACCCATGCTGGCAGAGAAGACATGTTGAGGGTCCCATCAGCCTGATTACTCCAGCTGACAGGATCCAGAAAGGCTATGGAGATTCTGCCCTGTGGAACATATTGCCCCCAGTGTGAGGTTGGCTCCAACCCTTCTGTCTTTCCATAAGAGCTTAAATACCTGGCTCTGCCAGTTAGTTTGGAGCCCAATGGGGGAGTATCACAGTGGGGGTGGTTAACTGATCAAGAGCAGATCCCACCTCCCCCCATCCTGCCCCTGCCCTCCCCATCTTTTAATTGTGCCATAGTATTCTGAATTGTTTTTATATTGAATATTTATATTTTTAGGTTATATGGTTTTTGTTTTTTATGATTGTAAGCT
Source organism: Vipera berus (assembly GCF_964194415.1). Classification (NCBI taxonomy): domain Eukaryota; kingdom Metazoa; phylum Chordata; class Lepidosauria; order Squamata; family Viperidae; genus Vipera; species Vipera berus. The sequence continues at coordinate 41,735,188 of NC_138209.1, read as the reverse complement.
GTCCAGAGTTACCCTGAGGTAGGATGGTTGGCCTGTACATTTTACAAATAAATAAATGAACAAACAAACAAATCCTAAGTAATACTGCTCCAGAGGCAAATTATATTGCATTTACTTCTGTGTTTCAAAGGTTAAGTTGTCCTTTTTATGCTATTTTTCTCAGAACGTTTCCATTATGACACAGTGTATTCTTTTTCCTCTTTCAAGGAGGTTTCCAAATACCCAATTGGTAAAGCTAAGGCTGCATGAAGGAGAGTAAAGAAAATGGTTTTGCAGGAAAAGCAAAATTGTTTATTTATAACATTGGATATGATTTGTTCTCTGCTGCCTCTTTGGTTTCCAAGGCTGATTTGTATGTGGAGGTGGGGTGAGAGGGAAGGGGAAAGAACAAGGTGCTCCAATCCCATTTCCTTATTTTCAGTACCCTTTAAAAGCTTCTTTATAATTAATTCATCAGGGGACTTTAAAATCTGAGTGCCCAGTAAAATCAATCTATCAGCATTCCTTGAAGGAATATATTACTAATAGCATTCTCAGTGTAACAAACCAAACTGCTTTGGTCAACACATACAAAGGTTGTATATGACTTGACAAAAAATTCTCAAAAACTCAACATGAAAAAAAATCACTTTCCATTTATTTGCAAAAGTCATCAATAAAGAATCCAGTTTATGGAGTTTTTCCTTCTCTACTCATGCAATTGTTGTTATTATACTGGGGTTTTATATGGTGGGGTATTGTTTAGACTTTTTCCTTGGAGTTTCATGTTCACAGTCAGCTCTTTCGTCAAGAGCAGAAATTAAATTTCCTATGTTAAATCTTTTGATTTCAGTAATAAGAACTTCAAAAGACAACCAAAGATAATACAGAAAACTTATTTCCTTATAATAGCCGATTGGTTTGTTGTAAATAAATGTTCACATTAGTTCAACTATAAATTCAAATTTATCTAGATATGTTTCCTGAAAATAATGCATCTTGGATGGATGAAATGATGCAACTACACACATATCCCATTCATCTATCACTGTGCACACACATACATACTAAATCATTCTGTTAGATCTATGCAAAACTTCAAAGCTTTTTGAACCTGAACTTATCAATTCTCTAGAATTTAAGGCTGTACCTGGACTTATAAAGTCTAATGATCAAAATTATTCTCTCAGAATATTAATTGTTCTCTAAGGTTTTTCTCTTTCATATGTATCACAGAAAAAACATACAGAACCATAGTTGCCTGATAGCAACTATCAAGCACAAATAATTGAAACTTTCTATAGATTTAGTATCTTCATTGCAGTTTCAATATATATGCACGCTACAGAGTACATAAATCTGTATTATAAAGTAATATTCACCATGTGGTGAATTCCCTTGTCCCCAACCCCCTTCCCAAGAAGTGCAGCCTTTGAGGAGTAGTGTTGTCTGACACTGTTCTGTTTCATCAGAGATAAGAGAGCACATAGTTTAGGTAGCTCTCTCAGACAATCTGAAGATAACTCTTGTCTTGTGTACTGAACTGGGATTCTCTCATAAGGTCTTGATGACATACGTAGAAAGCAGTTCCAAGTATTCTTAACTGAATGTTTGCTAATTTTAAAATTATACTTATTCTAGTTTAAGAATGCATTAAATCCTTAAACATTTTGGGAACTATATGTTACTACAAATAGGCTTTGATTGAAGCAACTAAGCCATGTAAAGAAATACATTTAGAGCAGGGGTGTCAAACTGCCGGCCCGTGGGCTGGATGTATCATGGCGAAACTGCGCCCACCCCATTGCTGGCAATGGAAAAAAGTTGCGATATGTTGCAACATGTCACGTGACATTGTGAGTTTGATAACCCTGATTCAGAGGCTTTTCATTTGAAGATTGGATTTAAACATCTGAATATATAAGAAACTTGCCACAGATATGCTAATTTCTATTGTGCAAAGGATTCCAACATGCATTCTGTGGTATTAAAACCATGGCACCATTTCCCAAATAAACCACTAAAACTAAAACCACTAAAACCACTTCCTGCAAGAATCACCCCAGACAAATGAGATTTCCATATAAATGAACAGTATAGGTTCCTGATTGTGGGAGAAGAAAGGAAACACTCTGTAAGTGGAATGGAACTCTATGTTGTGGTTACCATCTGTGGTCTCTTAGCCTCCTTTATGATGTCTACTTCATGAGCGTTTGTTTTGATTAGAATGATTCACCTACCACTTGAAAACAAAACTGCTCTGATAGTGTTTATTTCTGGTCAGCTTCACTTTCGCTGACATTTCCTGAACAACGCTGTTAGCAATTAAAACCACTGAAGAGCTGAATTATATAGATCAATGCAAAATATTTAACAAACAGAACTCAGGTTTGTAGAAGCTAATTACATTTAGGCAACACAGCTGAGGTTCTTTATATGAAGAGAAAAAATGAAATATTTCTCTAGTGAGTGCCAATTAAACATGGTGGTACAAATAGTCTATTGGGGCAGACCATCTAAAAATTAGATGGATATCTAAGTTGCACCAACAATTGTTTATTTTTTAGAGTCAAGAAATTTGTTCATGATCATATATTAGCTGTTTGTTATTTGACCGGACCTATTAGCCCTGTGTTTTACCAGCATTTAAATAAATACTGTAAAATTAAAAGTATTCCAGATACTAGTGGTAGAATACACCATCTAAGAAGTGATTAGCTAAATTAGGATTACCAATTGAAGAAGTGGTTTTAATTTATAGGATTTACACAAATCACTGGACTTTCATTTTATCAGCTTTAAGTATGTGCACTGAAGCTTTAATGTTACATCATGTTTACATGTTTCTTTGGAAAGTTATTATTTATTCCCATATAGATAAAGTAGAAAAGATGTTTTATTTCCAAATGTTTTGGCTGCGAAAAAATTTCTGGGCTTTATTGTGTCCTAGAGAGGATTTTGATATTGAGATTCTGAAAATTTAACTCTCTGGGAAAAAAATCTACTTTAAAAATATGTAGTAAGAGTGAGAGATAGTAACTTTTATGGAATGATAATTTTTTAGGGTTTTTCCTAACTCCAAATTGAATACATATTTCCTAATTCGTATCAATGGCAGTAACTTCAGCTTAAGCATGACACCTACTACGCCCACTCAAATCCTTTAAAGACAGCAATTTTTTATTACAGACAAAGTTAATTTTAATAGTTCTGTATTGGATTTATTTGTTTGTTTTTATTTATGCCTTTCTGAAATGATTGTTCTTTTTTAAGTGCCTTTGATTTTGAGTATCAGAGAATTTTGCCCAAGTACCAGATAAAATATAATTGATGACAATGACAAACTCTTCCATATTATGGATAACAATATTACACCAGCATTGATGCTATATATAATACCCTGACTATTTTCTGCAGGTTCACCTTCTCTAAGTATGTCACACTTTTTTCAAGTGTGAAATTATATTTTCTCCCAGCATAAGCTGAAATATTAGGATTTCATGATATCCAAAATGAAAGATGTGAGCTTTTACTTGAATTAAATAATAACATGATAGAAAATAGAAAAATGATCTTTTTTCATTAGAACTAATTTGTCCATCAGTTTAGTTCATCCCAATTTTTTTCTACAGAAATGTGGACATAATTCTAAAGAAAGTCTCATATTGCAGCCATACAACATTTTTATTTTCTGTCTGGTTCATAGAGAATCACTGAAATTCAGGTGGCATACAAGTTTAATAAATTATTATTATTGTCAGGTACAACTCAGATGCTCCTGAATTAACCATTAAGCAGAATAAGCATGAGTTTAGGGCACCATCTGAAGGAACTTTTTTCCACTCATTATCATATCCTTAACACTTTCATTGCCACCATCAACTTTAGTTGGATTTTTGTTTTTGTTTTTTGTAAATTGTGTTTATTTGTCTTGTTTAACTCTAATCTGCATAGTCAAAAAGAAAAAAAATCCTTTGGTATGGTGGATGACTAAAGTTTAAAAATTTGGTTTGAAGATGTCATCAGATATCAAGTATGTTTGCATCTCATAGCATGAGAGTTTCACTTGCATAGAGGAGCACCATTGTTGAGCTGTTCTTAGGGCTTCAGTTAGTCTTATTTTGGCCCTGGGCTTAGATAAAGTAAAGGTAAAGGTTTCCCTGTGTAGTCATGTATGAATCTAGGGGACAGTCATAATCTCTATTTTTTGGCCAAGGGAGCCAGCATTGTCCAAATACATCTCCAGAGCATGACTGTATGCTGAGATGCATGGAATGCTGTTATCTTCCCATCAAAGTGGTACCTATTTATCTACTTACATTTGCATGTTTTCAAATTGATAGATGAGTAGGAGCTGGGGCAAGTAATAGGAGCTCACCTTGTCACACAGCACTCATGTCTTGAACTTAGGCTGTCAGCTTTTCAGCTGACAAGCTCAATATCTTTAACTGCTGAAACATTTCACCCGAGCTCAAATATATTCATGAAAATAAAAATGTTCTTGGAAAGTTTTTCCCCTTTCCTTTCCCTTTCCCTTTCTATTTATCTTACCTTACCATAGCTAAACTCTGGTAGACCAGATAGTTTGGTAGACCTCTCCCCCCAAAATATTCATGGATTTTTTGGTCATTCTGGGTATTATATTGATATTTTATTATCAAGCCAATAATAAAGCCAAATCTGTACATGCTATGATTAAGAATAAAAAGGGATAATATTGTGCATATTTTTTTTTTTTACCTGGAGTTGCTTGCTTACTCATTTGCAAGTAAGCATGGAAAATACCAAGCTTGAAAATTGGAGACAACTTGGATTTTCTTTTTTTAGCTTTCCTGTACATCATAAATGGTTATGTATTCCATTGGTAGATACACTGGTGAAATATTTCTGGACTACATTTAGGAACTGCTGCCAGTAGTTTAATTATTGGCTTCTTTGTTGTTTGTATGGAAAATAACATCCACCTGCCTCTTCTCAAGATAAACACTTTCTGGACTATGAAGATAAAACTGTTAGGAATGAAGATTTGGTTTGTGTATAAAATATTACTTCCATTAACTTTCTTGCTATACCTTGTGAAATAAGGCACACATATGATTAAGGTTATTGTGAAATCAGAAAAGTCTACATAAAGCACTAGTTTAACACAAGTGTTAATGGATTTAAGATAGTGTTGAGTAAATGTAAAACATGCAAGGCATATCTTAGGGAGCAACAGAAAAGGATTTTGAGTAGCAGCAAGAGAAGCCCAAGGGTTCTTCAGGAAAAAGATTGACCTATAGGACCATAGGAGACCATAGGACTAAGTGACTTGCTTAACAGCTTAAAGCCATGGTGGTGAACCTATGGCATGCGGAGCCCTCTCTGTGGGCACGCGTGCCGTTGCTGGGTTTTATAAAACCTTTTCACTTTAGGCCTCTGCCACCATGTGCAAAAAAAAAAGTTTCAATCAATCAATCAATCAATTTCAACTTCTCACGGGAAAAAAAAAGATCTCGCAAAGTTGGAATTGATTGATTTAGTCCCACCCAGTCTGCCATTACCTCTGTAGCCACGCCCACCCAATGGGCCATGCCCACCCAATTGGCCACACCCAATGGCCATGTCCACCCGGCACCCGATGATACATAAGTGGGTTTTGGGTTGCAGTTTGGGCACTCGGTCTCTAAAAGGTTCACCATCACTGGCTTAAAAGATTAACAGTGAATGAGAATGCCAGACATTGCAAAATGTATTGTCAGTTTACCAAGAGCTTATCAGGAGGAATAGATCTAGGCATATTTCTTTTTACAATTATTTCTTTTTTTATTTAACAAATACAGTCTTTCAGGGATTTTCAGACCAACGTTCTGAATTTTGCTTGAGTTATTGAAACAGCACATATCCCAAAGTTTAAAAGCTATTAAAACTGACATTATAAATGTTTCCAGTTTTGGAAAAAAAACACTTTTTGAGGCATGCCAAATCATTTTGTCTCTGAGATTTTTCTTTTATATCCAATTCTAATGCTGCTTATGCTTCAAGGAACAAAATCTCTCTCTGATGCACTGAGGGATCCTTTCTAAGAACAGTCTGAAAAGTTAGTGTCAATGCTGCAAATATTGACATGTTTTTGCACTGACAATATAAGAGACAGCCTGTTATTTTAATTGCTTCATTTGGGAGAGAGGAATCACCCGAAAGTTGTGATAAGATTGCAAAAAGCCGCAGACAGAATGGGAAGAGAAACCTCATATGTAAAACTAATTGGATAATGTGATTTATGACATGTAGATAAGGGCGGGAATTGTGTGTGTGTTATGATGGGTTTGGGGGGAGGAGATTTCAGATTCTGGCATCCCTCCATGAATGCCGATGTTTCGTTTCATTACTAAGACTTTTTAGATAAATAATATGCCTGCAATTTGTTTGATTTGTCTCATTCATCAGAATCATGACAGTTAGTGGATCAAGAGGCTTATTGAGTTAGATTCTTAATCTGGGGCAGCACAATTTTATGAGTGTCAATCCAGATAGTAAGTCTTACTGAGTATGAATTGAAAGAAAACAACTGAAAGAACTCCCCTATTGAATCCATTATTTGGTATAGCTCAAGCCCGTATGCAAATATACAGCACTTATTTTATAGTTTACACAGATCCATGTATTTATCACAAAACAATAAAGGCAGAATATAAATAATCAAAAATAAATAAATACTACTCTCACATATTAGTGATGAGGTGCTTATTTTCAGAACGGTTCTGAATATCAGTTCCGGTGCACAGAAATAACAGTGATTTTATTGTAGCAAAAATCACTACAGAACATAAGGATTGTGTACTTTAAGGAAACTTTAAATGTGTTAGAACAAAGTTATTTGAAACACCTGTCACAATACCATTCAGATTTTGAAGGCAAAATTTCAGATTTGTCATTTCTATTTTTTCCTACATTTTATTTGAAAATTCTTGAGTAATTCTTTTATTATGGAAGGTAATAAATATTAACTTACCTGGAATACTAGCTTACAAATGATAGTAAATAATATATGATAATATCAGACACTATACTGTATATTCTTCCATGTCATGTGTTAGCTAGTTACTTGGCTTATGCCCAGATGCTGCTTACAAAGGATGTGCCATGAAAAATGAAAACTCCACCAAACCCTAGCATGTCAAGTTCTAGTTATACAGATGTATTTTATGGAATTTTAGACATTACAATTTATAACTTCAGATATTATCACATTGTATATAAATTTTAGATGTCATCACATTTTATTAATTTTAGATGTTATCAATAAGTCATTGGTCTCATTAGATGAGTCTGCATGTTGACTCCTAGGTGATGAGTCTGCACATAGACAGGAGGTTGAACAACTAGCCCTGTGGTGTAGCAGAAACAATCTGGAGTTGAACATGCTTAAAACTGTAGAGATAAGAGTGGATTTTAGGAGGAGCCCTCCTATTCTACCAGTCTCACTATATTTGACAGCACAGTACCAGCAATAGAATCCTTCAAGTTTGAGGGTTCTATTATCTCCCAGATAACATTAGAACCATCATCAAAAAGGTAAAACAAAAAATGTTCTTCCTGTGTCAAGTTAGGATGTTCAGACTGCTCCAAGAGCTGTTGATACAGTTTTACAGAGGAATTATTGAATCTGTAATTTGTACTTCTATAACTGTCTGGTTTGATACAACAACCAGACAGAATAGGTACAGACTCCAACAGATAGTTAGGACTGCAGAAAACTAATTTCAACCAGCCTGCCTTTCATAGAAGACCTGTATATTGTGCAGGTCAGAAAGAGGGTTGACAAAATAACAAAAATAGCAAATCCCTCACATCCTGAACATAAATTGTTTCAACTCCTCCCTTTGGGACATTGCTATAGGGGATTGCATGCCAAAACAACTAGACACAGGGACAGGTTTTTTCCCTTGTGCCATCACTCTGCTGAACACCTCATCCTCCCATGCTGTAGTATTATTATTGTCCTTCTAATCTTCTCTACTACCCCCTCTTACTGCTATGATGATGTTGATGATGATTCTGTTGCTTGCATGTAAACTGAAAGCTTCTGCATCAGGGACAAATTCCTTGTGTGTCTAATCACACTTGGCCAATTAAAGTATTCTATTCTATTCTATTCTATTCTATTCTATTCTATTCTATTCTATTCTATTCTATTCTATTCTATTCTATTCTATTCTATTCTATTCTATTCTATTCTATTCTATTCTATTCTATTCTGTAATTATGGATTCTACTCATTTATAGCTCACACATAGATTATTCCTTCAGATTTTATGCAGAGAGGTAGCTTTACACATGTAGTTTAATTTTGTCTCAATTTTTATTTACTTTTTCCCTTAAGATAGTGTCAGGTCTCTCAGGTAGAGCAGGCAGGGAACATGACACAATGAGCTAAAACTTAAGCTAAGTCTTAAAGTACAAGAGTTCTTGCTGCTTCTTTTAAGAGCTTGATCCATTAGGCTGGATCCTTCCTAAATTTCTTTCTCTGATTCTTAAATCAAAGGGAGTGCTTCCCTCTCTTGTCTGCTTGTTTCCTAGGCATTATCACTTCTTGTGATCTCAAGGTCATTTATAAATTCATTACAGATAGATGTACAGGTGCTACAGATCACTCATGGACTCACTGTTGTACTGGTCTAAGGCTACAGTAAACTAACTTTGTTAGCCAGTTACTATACTGCTTGTTAAAATTCCAAATACAAAGTCTGCTATCATCTTTAGAAATCAGTCCACAATTAGGCAAAACAATTTAAGCAAAGCTGCAGAGAAGCATTAGTGGACCTATTGTACAATGATTTTCATATGGGGATTTAATGTTTTTCCTGAAACAATCCATTTATATAAAAATAGGGGTGCACAACTTTTTCAGGCTATTTGTAATATATAAATTGAAAGTAAATTGAGTAATTGTAATTAAATTAAGTGCAGTTAATACTTGGTCCCATGTACTAATTCCTTTCTCAAATGTTATATTAAAGAGAAATGTAGTGGCTGAAGAAACTGTATCCATGATATATAGTATATCATTATTCATGTTTTGTATAATATTATTTTTCTTTTCTTGAGTATATTTTTACTTTATTTTACATTATCTTATGTTTCTTCATTTGGGAATAGAGTAATAACAAATATATAAAAAAGGAACCCCACAAAGAAACCCCAAGATAGATTGTGCATTTTCAATAACAATAGTTTTATTCTTCCTAAAAAGTTGATTTCCTAATCTGGTCTACCTAGTGAAGTTGACAAATACAGATGTTCAGAATTTTGAAAAAGAAAAAAAAAATACTTCTTTCATATCACTTACGTATTTCATTATCCACATTTGGAAACTCTCCTTGAAGATCAGTTGAAATCTTTGTCTGGTTCAATGTATAGCAGCCTGATTTGTTGTAAGCAGACCAAGGCTTACATTTATTGAGATTGGCTAAATAACAGAAACTTGTTAGTCTGATTATCCTCCTCCTCCTTATAGTTCAATGAATTAGAAACACATCTATCTCACCATTTCTAAATGTCATTTTGTTTTAGACTTACAAAATTCTTCAGCCTCTTTTGCTCAGCAATAGTTTCTGCATATCTTCATCAAGGTGATCTTCCTTACTTCTTAATGGAAGTTAATACTACTTCCATGAACAAGCAGTTAAGCGTAGTAGAAGCTTTCCTCTTATTTGTGTTTATTGAACACATATTGGTCAATTGTGGGAACATGGGTTTCTTCTATATTTAAGGTGATAGAAAGAAAATACAAAATAGGATTCCAAGGATACCAAGAAAGTAAAGAATTTGGATATGAGTATCTCATGAACACCGATTTGTTAACAACATTGTGTGATTAATATATTCTACATTTTTTGTCAATGAGCTGTCACCCAAAGATCTGGACCAGGGAGAACTCTCCAGTCACCTGCTCCTCAGATCAGAAGGTGATTGTGGCTTTGGTTTGATATGAAACAGCCACAGCACTGCCTGGTCAGAAAGAGCAAGTGTACTAGCCCTTTACTGCATAAGAACCTGGCTCTCATGGAGCATAACTTGCAACCAACTGGTCTGGTGGTCCTCATCCTGCATGAAGAAAGCATAAAATCTTCTGCAACATTGGGATTTCAATTATAATAACCTCAGAAAAATTGAGGATTCAGTTGATGAGTTACTTGCTGGTACGTTTTGACTTGTTACTTTCACAATATGTGCTAGGGAGGAAGCCAGTTTAATTGTGATATCTTTCTAGTTCTTTTTCTTTAACTGTATAGTCATTTTTGTATCGTGTAACAGTTATAGACTGACAATGAAGCACAAAGGTTACAAGTGGTTTTCCCCTTTCTATATGTAACCGTGTTGAAAGATGACTTATATTTTGTTATCTGGTTCTGTAGGTCTTTATTTTTACTTTGACTTGGACAGTTTTACCAATCTACTGAAATATTGTGTCATACACTGAAATCTCCATTCCAGTTTTATACAATTTTCTTGCAATAGGGCCTTTGTTTCTAACTCATGTTCACAGAGTTTATAGAATTCTTCACTGTTACTTTGCAGCTTCCTTTACGGCCCATACTTTTCACTTGACAAAAAATCCTCATGACATGAATTTCTTCATGATTTTTTCCTATGAGGTTTAACTGAAGCACAGGAAATCCAAGATTGTTGGAGAACTGATGAACACAGTCATACCTTGTGCTATCATACATTCCAGATTGAGTGAGATTGTCCACGTTTTGTGCTTCAGTTCAAGGATCTACCATTTTATAAAAAAAATGTTCTGGATAATAGAGTAGTACTTACCAGTGAAAGTTGTAGCTCTCTGTCACAACTCGTATAATCTTATGAAAAAAATAAATAAATCCAAATTTCAGTTTTTATTGAGATCAAAGGAATGAACTAACCTTAGGTTAGTTGAAGTAGTGATCTAAATACAGTTTGGTCCTATATTTATAGATGCATGATAGCTCAGTAGTTTAAAAGACTCTGGAGAAGGCCTATACTCCAGCAGTTCGAGTCCTACCACCATGTGATGGAGTGAGCTTCCATCACTTGCCTCATTCCTGCCAACGTAGCAGTTTGAAAACATGTCAGTAACAAATGGATAAATAGGAACCACTTTTTTGGGAAAATAGCATTTTGTGTTTTGCCGTACATTTTGCATGTTGAACGTGGAAATGTTTTTGGACAATGCTGGCTCATTGGCTTAAAGAAATGGAGATGAGCACCATGCAAATTGACTATGACCAGCAGAGTAAAATTCTCAGGGACTCCTTTACCTTTACTTTATTTAGTATTTGTAATTTATATATAATGCCAGATGCCATTCAAACACCAAATGTAGCTTTTTGGCTCATTCCTGAAGTGGACTTTCTAACTACTTCATAAGTGTCCATATATCTGTAGGGAAGTGAGACCTTCTTGCTTGGCAGATTCTTGCAAGATCATTTTGACATACTTTAACACATTTCTTCATAATGTTATACTGTAGCAATCTTTCCCAATTTTGCTCATTTTAATATATTAGGGATGCTTTGATATCTGCTGATTTCAATGGTCGTAACAGCACCATCAGTAAATTTGTTCAGCAAAAATATTGATGTTTATGAGCTTAAAAGAAGGTACAAGCATTTTCTTATTAAGGCTATTACTATAATCACTTTCAAGAGGTGAACAGGGCAAAATTAAATATACATATGTGTGTATGTGTGGTAAGACTACATAATTCAAATAATGCAGTTAATATGATTAGTTCTTGTGTTTTTCTTTTTGATTATGTCAATTTGGTAACTACTATTGAGGGGGCTTTGGAAACAACATCTAAAGGTATTTTGTTGTGGAGTGCAAGTACAACCAGATTCTTGGATGTCTTTAAGAAATACTTTTATATTTTGAAGTATTCCTAAATATCCTTTCCAGGAAAAACAGATAAATGTGCATTAAATTATTATGATTTTGTGTTCATTATACGGGTTTTTTGCAGCTTGTTTTATAGATGAGTTAAATGCATTTAAACAATGCCTATCTTTGTTGATTTCATAGTGAATTCCATCATGCTATTTCCCTGTAGATTCTCCTGCATGAAACCCCATTATCCAGGCTCATTTCATGGGGAGTAAATTTCCATCCATAATGAACTTTTCTTTATTTTCAATTGTTCTGCTAGGAGACACAATGCCTCATGCTGAGAAACCAAGAAAATTGTCTCTTTTAAATTAAAAATGGGAAATGTGGAAGAAAGAGTAGATTGGGAAGGAAAGCTAAATAGGTGACAAATTTCCAGATGGATGTCATACTTTCCATTCAGAAGTATAAAATAGGAAACAAGAGCAAGAGTTATATGTCATCAATCACTATCAATACTGCTTCACAAATGCACCTAGGCTAGTCAATATTTTTCAGGAAAGATATTTCACAACAACATATATACTGCCTTCACTGGCTGGTATTGGGTGTTAGACAGCCATGATCGATCAAATTCTGCCTATATTCTCAACTCATGAGTCTTAATCCCATTTGTGTATTTAATATACAGAGCAGAATCTAGGATAATTTACCAGAAACCATCTTTATCTTTAATGTTTTCTCCTGATAGTTTTTCCCCTGCAGTATTTCTTCTAGACTACTCATTCTCCATTGACCTCTGGTCTCTGAACTAAACCAAGGGGGAAAATCAGCTGATAATAGGAAATCTGTGAAATTGTTAATATTATTATGTTCTTCTGGAATAACTGAAGATAATTATTAAATTAGAACTATTCTTTGTCAGAAAGTCTATTACTTCATCAATTGCACAAAAGGTAGACAGTAAAGTCAAAAAGCCAGGATATTTCTTACAGGGTATGCTAAACCAGAATATGACATGCTGATTAAAAAAAACAAACAGGAAAAGTACAGGTAGTCCTTCACTTACTATCACAATTGAACCCAAGATTTATGTTGTTAAGTGAGACATTTGTTGTGAGTTTTGCCCATTTTACAACCTTTCTAGCCACAGTTGTTAAGTGAATAATTGCTGTTGTTAAGTTAGTAACATGTTTGTTAAGTGAATCTGGCTTCCCTATTGACTTTGCTTGTCAGAAGGTGACAAAGGTTTTTCACATGAGCCCAGGACACTGCAACTGTCATAAATATGAACCAGTTGCCAAGCAACCAAATTTTGATCACATGATCATTGGGATGTTGCAATAGTCGTAAGTGTGAAAAATGGTCATAAGTCACTTTTTCCAGTGCCATTGTGACTTTGAATGGTCACTAAATGGACTGTTGTAAGTCGAGGGCTACCTGTACTGATATTTTCTTTCTTTCTTCTTTCTTTCTTTCTTTCTTTCTTTCTTTCTTTCTTTCTTTCTTTCTTTCTTTCTTTCTTTCTTTCTTTCTTTCTTTCTTTCTTTCTTTCTTTCTTTCTTCTTTCTCTCTCTCTCTTTCTTTCTATCATGGCTACTGAATCCATGTGATACACCTTGTTCAGCTCCTTGCCCATCCTTTCATTCTTTCACCTCTACAAATCAGCTAATACCTGAATAGGCCCTTTTTTGGGGGGGTTTGTAATTTCAGGGGAATTTTCTGGAACTACTACAATCAAATTTTCTTCTCTCTGAGTTCCAGCATAGCTAAATTGTCCTACTCTTTCTCTAGCTCCAAATCCCTACTGACTTGTTTAATTTCCATCATATCACTGACTTGTTTAATTTCCCCTTAAAACTGATCCAGTCTTTTGTCCAAACTTTTTGCCCCAGTCTCAGAACTAGCTTCCAGATACTGTATCAACTTTTTATGATTTCATGAGTTATGTATAGCCATGGTCTGCTGGTAGAAAATGTAACTGTTGTTTTTAGCTGCGACGTCGTATCCGATCCATCGGGACCCCATGGACAACATTCCTCCAGGCCTTCCTATCCTCTACCATCTTCTGGAGTCCATTTAAGCTTACACCTACTGCTTCAGTGACTCCATCCAGTCACCTCATTCTCTGTCGTCCCCTTCTTCTATTGCCCTCAATCTTTCCCAGCATTCGACTCTTCTCCAGTGAGTCCTTCCTTCTCATTAGGTGGCCAAAGTATTTGAGTTTCAACTTCAGGATCTGGCCTTCTAAAGAGCAGTCAGGGTTGATCTCCTCTAGGACTGACCGGTTTGATCACCTTGCAGTCCAAGGGACTCGCAGGAGTCTTCTCCAGCACCATAGTTCAAAGGCCTCAATTCTTTGGCGCTCAGGCTTTCTTATGATCTAACTTTCACTGCCATACATTGCAATTGGAAAGACCATAGCCTTGACTATACACACTTTTGTTGACAGGGTGATGTCTCTGCTTTTTAGTGTGCTATCTAGATTTGCCATGGCTTTCCTCCCCAGGAGCAAGCGTCTTTTAATTTCTTGGCTGCAGTCCCCATATGCGGTGATCTTGGAGCCCAGGAAAATAAAGTCTGTCACTACCTCCATTTCTTCTCCATCTATTTCCCAGGAATTGAGAGGGCTGGATGCCATGATCTTGGTTTTCTTAATGTTGAGTTTCAAGCCCACTTTTGCACTCTCCTTCTTCACTTGCAACAAGAGGCTCTTTAGTTCCTCTTCACTTTCTGCCATTAGAGTGGTATCATCTGCATATCTTAGGTTGTTGATATTTCTCTTGGCAATCTTAATTCCAACTTTTGATTCATCTAGCCCTCATTATGCAATCCTACAGCCATTCAATTTTTCAGGACAAGAAGTTGCCATTCTTGGTGAGTAGCTGAAATGGGCATCTTGGAATGAAGATGAATTAAACCATGTTGCAATAGAGTCCATTAAACTGGCAGTTACTCTTTGATGTAAATGTTCATATGCATCTCACACTGCTCTTTCTTTCTTTCTTTCTTTCTTTCTTTCTTTCTTTCTTTCTTTCTTTCTTTCTTTTTTAAATTTTATTGCAAATTTTATTATTTAAAACTTTGGACAAAGTGTTAACGGTCTGACATTCCTTCTTGTCTACATCATTTTTGTATTTTATACACATATATACATTTTATGTACATATCATTTATATACAATTATACAATATTTGATATTATCAACCATCTTATTCTAATAATGTGTAAAATCAGCATCCTGTATTTAGACCTTCCTTTCTGTTCCCATCATAAGTAAAACTTATTCCAAATTTTGTAATAATCTGACTGATCCTTATTTTTAATTTCCCTACTTAACTTGTCCATTTCTGCGCATGCCCAAATTTCATCCTCTTCAGCACTGGTGGTTGGGGCATAGACTTGAACTACTGTGATATTGAATGGTTTGCCTTGGATTTGAACTGAGATCATTCTGTCATTTTGAGGATTGTATCCCAGTATTGCTTTTCCTACTCTTTTATTGACTATGAAGGCTACTCCATTTTTTCTGAGGGTTTCTTGTCCACAGTAGTATACCTGATGGTCATCTGAATTAAATTCTCCCATTCCTGTCCATTTTAATTCACTGATTCCTAAGATGTCGATGTTCAGTTTTGTCATTTCTTGTTTGGCCACATCCAGCTTTCTTTGATTCATGGATCTTACATTCCAGGTTCCTATGGAGAAAAAATCTTTCCTTTCACAACCAGACACATCCACAGCTGAGTGTCCTTTCGGCTTTGGCCCAGTCACTTCATTCTTTCTGGCGCTACTACTACTAGCCTTCTGCTCTTTCCCAGTAGCATATTGGACACCTTCTGACCTGAGGGGCTTATCTTCCAGCGTCATATTGTTTTGCCTTTTGTTACTGTCCATAGGGTTTTCATGGCAAAGATACTGGAGTGGGTTGCCATTTCCTTCTCCAGTGGATCACGTTTTGTCAGAACTCTGCTATGACCTTTCCATCTTGGGTGGCCCTGCACAGCATAGCTCATAGCTTCATTGAATTATGCAAGCTCCTTCACCACGACAAGGCAGTAATCCATGAAGGGGGAAAATGTAATAACAATCCTTAATTCAAATATCAAAGTTCTTTTCTATAGTTCCACCCACCTGGTGGCATAGTAAGTAATAATAATTTAAAAAAACAACAAGCAAAGCTAGTTCATATTTGTGAAAAAGAAGATATGGATTTGAGGTCTTACCTAAAATACCAGAGTCTCTCTTAAAAAATGTTATTGTTTTGCTCCTTTATTTACTTTCTACAAAATATTCATTCTGATCTGCTTATTATTACAATCCAGGTTGCCAATGACTCTATGCATTTGGATTACACTAAATCAGCACTGAACACTAGTTATTCAGAAGGTTTGTAAATATATTCAGGATGCAGCTTGACTAACGCAGGTTCAATATGTAAATCTGATGTAAGGAAAACTACTGATTTTCTACTTGTTTCTTTTCAGCTAATAGGAAGGACATATGCAGCTTCTGATTCTGTAATGAATATGGAAGATGGCTTTGAAGGATAGAGGGAAAATTTATTACAAAGTCAACAGATAAAGGACCATGAGCCCTGACCAAGAAAGTTCTTTCCAAAATATCTCAATTCCCCACACACATACACACACACATACACATACTGTAAAATCACATTAAACTGAAATTGGGACAAGGAAAGCACATTCAGACTTGCAATATTCTATTTCTATATCTGTTCTAATAAAAGAAGGTTTGGATATATAAAGTGTCTGTTTCTTAGTCTGCCCTATTTTATAAGAGCAGACAGATTCTGATTTGCCATTTCTAATATGTTTCAAATCAGGAGTAGAAACATCTGTCTAGTGATCCTACCGAACGGCATGCTTCATTGGGAAACATGAGTGTATGCATTTTTCTCTTCCATGCCTACTCTTTTTTTTTCATTATCCATGTTAGTTATAGAGGGAATGTTTGTCACAGGCTTTATTTTTTAGTGAAAAGGGCACAACTGCAAAACACTGTTCTAATGATATTTTATCATTAGAATATTTGAAATACAAGGGAAAAAAATCTACATTAAATAGTGATAGTAGAATAAATAAAAGAGAACTGACTACTAAAAATAAATAAAAACTTTATAGGAAAACTTTCCAGTGAAGCATTCTTACTTTCCCTTCCATTTTTACCTACTGCTGAATACAGCCTAGACATTTATACTTACACCAGACATTGTAAATTATTGTTAGTATCTATTTAAGCCCCTTCATATATTATTCATTGGTTTCATAAACTTTTTCCTAGAAACCAAATTCCAAATGTTTAAATTTGCCCTGCTGCATAATATGTAGTATATAATAGAACAATTTTTGCTTACATTTGGTTAGTCTTCAATATGGATATATACTATTTTGTCATTGCTGCATATTGTCCAAATTTGGTTTCCCAATCTGATATTGATTGTTTTTTAGGATTTATTTTTAAAAATGTTTTTATATACTTATTTCCAGGACTTCTGAGATTTTAAATTACATAATGACCACACATGATAAAATGTTCTTCTATTATGTTATTTCCAGATTTAGTGTTATCTGATTTGTTTATCTTGCTAATTATTGATGGAGTTATATGCCAACTGTAAAACATTCTGTACCAATTTTACCTAAAGTTATAAAGAGTAAATTTTATTCATGTTTCCAATACTTATTCACTGTAGTTATTTCTCTGAAATCTTGCATCCACTTTACCATTTTTTTCCTGTTTGTTCCATATCTGTGTCATATTTTAATAACAGTTTATATGTATATATACATAAACAGGGGGACAGTGATGGAAGTAATTAAAGTATTGACTGAAATTCTGTTGACTCCAAACACTTCACAGACAAATTGGAATGGGAAAAAAGTGCTGTGATGAAAAAAAAATGGATGTTAGGTTTTACTTGCATCTGTAAAGCTGATAATGATAGAAAGAGAAGAAATAGGAAATGATTTGAAGTTCAAGAATCTGAACTGGTGTCACTTTGAATGAAAAGGAAATTGAGTTGGTATTATTTGTAGGTAGGATATTTCTGTAAGGGGGAATAAATTAATTGAAGGAATTTCTGGGTACATAAATGCTACAGGTGTTAGAAAAATGAGAGAAGGATATTACTTTAGTTATAAGTGGGGCAAAAGTCTAATCGCAAAGAATCTTGAAAAAAATGGCTTTTTTCTGGAACAACTTTGCCACTGATTGTAGAGAAAAGAACAAGGTATTAGTAGTGTTGGACAATGAAAACATGAGTTTGCAGAATGTATTTCTTAAATGGTCATAGTTGTTTTTTGAGATACCAATTGCTAAATCTTTGACTGGAGGCTACCTTATACTAAATGCTTAGCATAGATACACTGATTCACCCATGAATGCCTTCATATACAAGGGGAAGGTAGGAACCCATTCCTTTATGCAGTTAAAAATATACAATATCTCATTTCTTTATTCCAGGAACACTAAAAGGGAAGGAAAACGACTCTTGGAGAAGCGGTTGCATATGACAAACTAAAGAGATACAGTACAGGGATACCAAAACTAAAATTATACTTCTTTTTCTTTCTTTTTTAAATTCTCACTATACATATATAGTGTCATAAGACTAATGCAATTTCTTGAGGAGAAGAATGGTAAAGGATGATTCTGTATAGCAATAAAAGGGATATGCCCCAATTTTCAAGCTGGTATATATAGGAAATGTGACAGCAGGAATTAAAATCTGGAGCAACTTATCAACAGCAAAATGCTAGTGATGTATTATGTTCAGGGGAAGCCAACTGTTCAGAGTCCTTTCCTTTACAGATGTAATTTAGATAAATTAAACTGAGTCAGAGTTCCTTTGTTCACTTTTATAACAGACTGATTTCATCTAAAATCAGCAATTAATGGTATATACTGCTCTCTAGGGCCATTGATCCTCCCCTGTTTTTGTACTCATCATATGGTGAGACAGGGTTGTAACTACATAGAAATAAACCCACATACAATTATCTCTTGGAGCAGCCATCAACAAAAAACTTAACTTACTTTTTTTGGTAAATCTTTAATTCTGGAATGTTTTCCATGACATTTCATGAGATTTTGGATGGGGTGTCTTGCCATGTCATAAGAAATTATGGAATGGTCTCCATTGCCAGGAAAGACTGATGACCTCTATAAACAGTAAAGCTGGTGGCTCACTGAAGGTGAAAAATAACAAGGAACTCTAATGAGTTGTCTTTTGGGATGCAAACTGGAATCCACAGACATGTAATATTAGGTTCTTCAACATTAATGGAAATGTGAAATAATGGCATGTCTGAAATTGTAAGATATAGTACTAATGTATGAGATTTTGCTAAAATTAGTGTTATGTTTGTACTTTAAAATAGATTATGGATTCATGATTTATTGTTTTATCAATGTATAAAATACAAAGAAAAATAGAAACAGGAAATTAAGGGAAGGAAATGGAGACGGGGAAAGCAAACATGGAGCATAAGGGGAAAAAGAAATAAGCATTGACTTCCAAACCTTTTTAGCACAGTGCAATATTACAACCTCAACTTTTTATTTTTACACATTAGTATATAGCTAGCCATTTCTATAAACAACAAATCTATCTAATCGGCAAAACCAAAGTCAAAGTTTTATTTATTTATTTTTATCACAAGCACAAAATCCAGAAGTGGGTATCCAAATAAAAAATATAATTAAATATATTCTCCTCTTTGATTAAAGTAATCAATTTAACCATTTCTGCTTTATCTTCCTTGGTGTGGAAATAATATATATTTCTGCTTGCACTTAATAATCTTTATAAACTATCATCATTTATATTAACAAAATTCACTGTACTCTTTCAGATTCTTGAACCTTAAAGGGAAAAACTTTTTTCATCCATTTTAAAAAGCTAAACTTTTTTAAAAAAAAAATCTAAAAAAACATGTAATACATCTTTTTTACACTTCCTCTTAATATACATACTTTAAAGTTCACTTTCACACCAATAAAATGCCAATTAACTCCAATTAACTCATTAAATTTAGATCACTTTCTCCAAGTAACCTCATAAAATATTTTTCTCTTCTTGTATTAAGGTTAAGGTTTATTAAATTTATATGCCACCCTTCTCCCTGAAAACTCAGGGCGGCTTACAACAATAAAAATTTAAAAGATATAAATACAAAAATTAAAAGAGGATTAAACAATATAAGAAATAAGAACAATTTAAACCAATAAAAAACCAAATTTAAAAACTATGATCAGTCCAGGCCCACTTGTTGGAATAACCAGGTCTTTAGGTCATGGCGGAAGGACCAAAGGTCAGGGGCCATCTGCAGCTCTGGGGGCAGTTCGTTCCAGAGGGTCGGTGCGCCCACAGAGAAGGCTCTCCCCCTAGGGGTCACCAGCTGGCATTGCCTGGCCAACGGCACCCTGAGGAGGCCAACTCCGTGGGAGTGAACCAGGCGATGGGAGGTTGACATTGGCAGCAGGTGGTCTCGCAAGTACCCTGGGCCTAAGCCATGTAGGGCTTTAAAGGTGATTATCAGCACCTTGAATCACACCCAGAGGGCAACCGGAAGCCAATGCAGCTCACACAGGAGTAGTGTAACATGGAAGTATCGAGATACTCCCATAAGCACCCACGCGGCCGCATTTTGCACCAGCTGAAGCCTCCAGGTGCACTTCAAGGGCAGTCCCATGTAGAGAGAATTGCAGTAATCCAGGCAAGAGGTGACAAGGGCTTGGGTGACCGTGCATAGGGCATCTCAGTCCAAAAAGGGGCGCAACTGGCATACCAGGCAAACCTGTGCAAAAGCCCCCCTGGTCACGGCAATTAGATGATCTTCCAAATTAAGCCGTGAATCCAGGAGGACACCCAAGTTGCGGGCCCTTTCTGAGGGGGGCAATACCTCCCCCCATCAGAAGAGATGGAACCTGTTGGACAGTACTAGATGCTGATATCCACAGCCACTCAGTCTTGGAGGGGTTCAGCCTGAGCCTGTTCCTTCCCATCCAGACCCGCACCACCTCCAGGCACCAGGACATCACATCAAGGGCATCACTGGGTTGGCTCGGGGTGGAGATAAACAACTGGGTATCATCGACATATTGGTGATACCTCACCCCAAAGCCATGGATGATCTCACCCAGCGGCTTCATATAGATGTTGAACAGGAGGGGGGAGAGAACCGACCCCTGAGGTACCCCACAAGAAAGGGACCTCAGGGTAGATCTCTGCCCCCTGCCATTACAAACTGTGAACAGCCCGAGAGGTAGGAAGAGAACCACTGTAAAACAGTGCCTCCCACTCCCAACCCCTCAAGCTGTCGCAGCAGGATACCATGGTCAATGGTATCAAAAGCCACTGAGAGGTCAAGTAGGACCAGGACAGAGGAGCAACCCCTGTCTTGGGCCCGCCAGAGATCATCTACCAGTGCGACCAATGCCGTTTCCGTGCTGTAACCAGGTCTGAAACTGGACTGGTATGGGTCCAGATAGTCTGCTTCATCCAGGAATTGTGGAAGCTGATGTGCCACAACACTCTTGACAACCTTCGCTACAAAGCGAAGGTTGGAGACAGGACGATAGTTATTCAATGAGGCCAGGTCCAGTGCAGGCTTCTTGAGGAGGGGGCTTACCACCGCCTCTTTTAAGGTGGAGGGGAAGACACCCTCTGTCAATGAAGCATTGACAATTGCCTGGAGCCAGCCCCCTGTCACCTCCCTAGTGGCCGAAACCAGCCAGGAGGGACATGGGTCCAATAAACAAGTTGCAGCGCTCAGTTTATGCATAATCCTGTCCACATCATCCAAAGTCACAGGGTCAGACTCACTCCAAATGGTATGACCAAGACCTGCCCTCTCCACTCTGTCGGATTCTGCCCAGTCGGAGTCCAAACCAGTCCGGATCTGAGTGATTTTGTCCTGCAGATACTGAACAAATTCCTCAGCCCTACCCTGTAAGGGGTCATCCCTCGGTCGCTGGTTAAGCAGTGAGTGGGTCACTCTAAACAGGGAGGCTGGGCAATTATCTGTGGACGCAATGAGAGTAGAAAAGTAAACATGCTTTGCCGCTTCCATCGCCACTAGGTAAGACTTAAGACAAGTTCTTAGCCGTGTTCGATCAGATTCGGATCTGCTGGACCTCCAACAGCTCTCTAGGCATATTTTTACATCCTTTTTAAAACTCTAAACTTTTTTTTAAGCTAATACACCTTTTTAATTTTTCTCTTAAGACAGATAAATTTAAATACACTTTCAATAATATTTTACAAGCTTTAGGAATTACTTAAGAATTATATATAATGTAAAAATACATTTTCAAACTTTACATTAAGACTTTCTTTTAATAACAAATATCACACTGATAAAAATCCATCCTAATCCCAATTGACTCATTAAGTTTAATTCACTCCTTCCAGTTTATCTTCATGGAATAAAATCTTTTTCTTCTTTGGAATGTTTATTAGGTAGTTATAAGCTTCTGTTTTTCTCAAGCTTTCTCAACCTTGTTAATGTCCATGAGGAAAAAGTCTCAAACTTGTCCTTTTAAAAGTTGCAGATTTTCTTGGAACTGTTCTTTCAATTGTGTTGAGAGGCTTATAGTTAAACCATCATAATAAAAATTGATATCAGGTTTATATTCCAAAATTGCAATTGACTCCTCTGCATTGTCAGCTACTTGTGAAATTGCCTCAGAGGTTTGGTAATTTTCTACACATATCTGCATTTCTGAAATAGTTTGAGTAGTTTTTTTTAATATCCTTGGAGCATAGCTAGTCTGTGAACTGGTGGATTTTATTTAAAGATTTTTCAAATGCATCTCTAATCATTTGCACCTCCATCTTATTAATTCCCTCTTTAGACAAGGAGTAGCTTTTATGTAAGTCACTTAGGAATTTCTGGCCAACCAGGAATCATAAAAATTGGAAAGTTTTAGTCACCCACAGCAAAGCAAAGCAAGTTACAAATTACTAAAAATAATAAACTAGAACCACAACTTTCTGCCCTTATATTTCTGCATCTATTTTTAAAAGAGATATTCCACATTTCCTTATTCTAGCTTGCCTTCAGCAGCCTTCTTTTTTCCTGTTTAACAATGAAGAAATCCCCAAAATGGCCCAGATCTTCAAAAAGGAATAACAGGCTGTAGCTAAAGAAAGACTCTTCTAGCTTAATAAAAATAATAGTCCTTAAACATGATTAAGAAATGAAAGGCATAATTTACTATCCCTTTGAAAAATAAATACCAAAATGACTGCTTCTTCAACAACAAACTGATTGCAGCCCTGCTCCCCAGCTACCAGCATGCAGGCTGCTTCGAAGCACAGCTCCTGAAGCTACTTGCAGACCTGTTGCTGTATGGAGGATCTTGTGGGATGATCCTAGGACTCTCTGTAACCCAGGAGAATCTTATAAACTAAAGGAATGCCCATTCCTTCTGTTGGTAAATTGAAAAAGCTACAGTCCAGGGAAAACTCCTTCAGTGAACCCCAGGGATTCTTTCCTGGGTGTGTCATCAGTTGGCTCTCTTTTCATCAGAAGTCATACTTTAAAAAGATGATGTAATATAGATTTTTAAAAGGACATGGAAGCTTTATCATTACACTGTATCTCTTAAATTTCAACCCAGCATTCTGGCAATTTATTGATCAGATTTAGATTCTATCTCTCAATCAGGAGATCAAAGCAGAACAGAATGAACTATTTTTTTTAATAAAGTTCTCTGAACTAGCTTGTGGCTTATTCTTTGTATATAATACTTTTCCAGCTTAAATTGCACCTTGTAGGCAGAGCATTTGAGACAGATGCTGGAATCAAAAGAACATTAAACAAATAGATGTGACCAATGGGAAGACTAGAGGCAGACTCCATCCTTCTCACAAAAAGGTTTTAGTAAAAAACTGAACATCTACCTGCATGGGGGGCTCTACTCAGGTAGAGTGATCTGAATGTTCCTCTTTTCTTTCTATTGGATACATCCATCTATCTGCCTACCTGTATCTGTCTGTCTGTCTGTCTGTCTGTCTGCCTCTGTCTCTATCTATCATCTTTCACCTGTCCTGTGTCATCTATCATCTATTGAGAAATTCTTCCTTGCTTCTCTTTTTTCAGATTGAATTTTATTGTCTTTACCTTCAAATTAGCTACTGATATGATATCCAGAACTTTCCCTAAGGATATCTAATAAAATTTACTTTACTTTGAACTTGTGAACTTTTTTTCAGTATGTGTGTGAAAATAATCTAGTAATGGCTTTCAACTCGTTGGCTTTCTATACATCTCCCACCATCACCTCAGTAATCTGCATAGTTTTCTGATTATCACTGTATGTGTTTTAGGAAGTAGCTGCATCTTTTTTTAGTGAGCAACTTACGTCCTATTCTTCCCTATAGAGCAGAATATAATTATCTCAGAAAAATATAGGAAGATATATGTTATGGAGCTTTCAAATATGCATCTGCATGGATTTACTAATGATGATAAACCAGATGGGATTTACTAAAATTCAGAAAGACTCTGCTCAGTAAGTTTGTGATAAATGTACCAACTGAATTAAACCTGCTTGAACTCTACCATATTGTAGGAGTTACTATGCAAAAAAAATGTATGCTAAGTGTCACTTTGGTCATCTATCTTGAGCTAAACTGATATCAACAAAAATATAAAAAGAGAACTAGACATGTAAAGAGAGCCAGTGTGCCTAAGCTCTTCCATATCCTTTGCTTTTCTGAAAATCTGTTGAATTGCAATGACCTTTTTCATGGGATTTTCTCTTTCACTAAGCAAAGTCTCTTGGCTTTCATGCCCAGTTTCATTTAAGTTCCATCTGAGGAGAATCACAAAGTTTGTACCATAAATAAATAAACCATAAATTCTTGCCCATACTATAGAGGTTGCATCATCCATATTGCATTCCATGCAATCACTGCAAAATTAATAGTTATTAAAGCTGTTTTAATTAAGTGAATGAATGATTTTAACATGTGCTGAACTGTCTTCACATGAAATCAATACACCTAAAGTAGTTTTGCATCTCACAATATTGTGACTATATTTACGTAACTGAAAAAATAGACCTGTTTGATACTCCTGTAACTAGCACAGTAGATCAATCCAAATCTGGTGTTTGTGATATTTATTCATAAACTATTCTATTTTGCATATTTATTCTAGAATTCTTCAATTCAGAGGAATCTTTGCATTTCTGTACACAATTTACTTTTTTAAATATGTACTATTTAACACAATTATTTAAATCACTTTTTGTATGCATTTTTTCCTAACACATACTAACAATACAATTCCTTCTGTTGCTGACATCATGTGATGAAGTCCATATTGGAAGCTGAAAGAAAGTTTTGTAAGTTTCAATAATTGTTTAGTATATTATTTGATTACTCTTTGAAATCCCAGAATTTTTTAAAAATACATAGCACAGTGGTAAATCAAAACTCTGGGTTCATGCATTGACCTTTCCTATTTAAGGGATCAGATAGAAGATGATATTTGTGATTCTCAAGAATGGGCTCCCCCATGGCATCAAGCATACAAATGCTCAGTACCAGTGCTTTACTACAAATGTTCCATTTCTATTCACTCTTTGAAAAAGGAAACATTGATTTACTGTGATGAAATGGATGACAAGATATTAGTTGTCAAGAATGCACATAATAAAACCCTCAATTTAAGAGACTAATCATGGAAAGAGATGTTAAATATTTTATACATTTTACACATGTTTAGAATGGAAAGTAGGATTATAAGCATGGGTATTTTATAAGTTTTACATGAGTGAAATAGTGAAAGGGAATGATTGACATGTACAGAAGCATACTATATAGGAAATTGTCCACTTCTGCCCACTTTTTCTAATGTCTACTAATGTCTGTTAAATCAATCCCTTTCTGCATTATAATCCTGTTCCTAACCCATTTACTTTAAAGTACTTTTAATAGAAATCAATGGAACAGTCTGGGACAACTCTCAAGTAAGTGAAAAGTACATTTCATATTGGATACCAATTTACCATTTGTCACATTTTCCCTCTTTCCATTAATGTTTAACTCTCTATCTCTGCTAGAATAAGGATTTCATTTTACTGGGTATATTTTTATATATATATAAAGACCCGAGCAAAAAATTTCTTTAGCTAAAGCTACTTGTGCAAATAGCAGCTCAGCAAGAATCCATTAAGCATTTTTTTTAATAGATGAGATAAAGTTAATAAAATATATTACCATGATTTATGAAATAAGCCTATAGTCAGTCATGTAGATCTCTGGAAGAGTTGATTAAATTTTATTGTCTTTTATTCATTGTTTTTAATGTCATGGTTGAGTTATGGACAAACATTTTTCTCAGACATCCTTCATATATTTTTTTTTACTGATAAGCATGTTCTACTTATGAAACAGTCAGGACAGGAGACAAATTCATCCTTGCCTTGTCTTACATTGGCAGTACCTTATGTTTAATTAATTTCCTTGATTAACCTTGCCAGACTTCATTTATCAACAAAGTACTTAAAAGACTATGCTGAAATATGTCTTCCATTTGCTCAAAGCTTCTGCTTTTCTACCTCATTGTCAAAGGGTGTAGATTTTCACTGGAACTTATTTTGTAGCATTGTTGAGCTTACTTTCTTTGTTATATAAAATGGCACATAGTACTGAGGTATTGCAAGATGTTCTATATAGTTTCTGGAATCCTGTGTTGATCTGAAATATAAGACAAATTCTCTTCCGACATACCTTTGGATTTAATCAACATGGAGAAAGGCAAGGAGGCTAGTGATTGTTAAAAAAAGAAAATAAAATTGAAGTCAAGATAATAATATACAACCACTCATCTATCTTATAATTCACATATGCATAAGAACATGGCACTATATCTATCTGTTAGAACTTTGAGGAGGCCAGGTTGAGCAATTGGCAGTTGAGGGATTTCAGGATTGCTGTTTATTGTTGTAGGGGAGAATAACAGAACTTTCAGAGGTTGTTGGACTTTCTGTCCTTCCCATCTTCTATCAAATAAAATCAATTCAGTTATTTTGAGGTTTTTTATACATTCTTCCTTTTCAAGAATGATTTTGTTCCAAAAAAATCTCCAGAGAATTGTTAGTGAAGTAGCCGAAGGACCACTCGGGACGACAGGCTAGTAACAACAGGTTTATTAAGAGCAAGGCAACATAGAATAACTTGTCCGGCTTTTATAGCCGGCAGCTGGTCGCGAGGACCAATCAGAAGTGTTTATTTTGGCGCCGTGTCAGACAGGGACCAATCAGCGTCGTCTTCATCTGACAGCTCCGGCTTCCGCGTGGTCGGGTGTTTTGACAGCCGCGAGCTGTCAGTGGTTGCGCCTGCGCTGTGCGGTGGACGCTTTGACAGCTCAGGCTTCCTCACAGTCCGGAGTTTGACAGCCACGAGCTGTCAATGGTGGCGCCTGCGCTGTGCGGGGAACTTTGACAGCTGTCAAAGTTCCCGCGTGTTTTCTGTCAGGAGGCTTTTCGTTTATACTCTTGACGCTGCAGTATTATCGACTGTTATGCATATCTATTAATGGCTTTTTACATATATAACACACCCCTTACCCCTCCCCTGGTTCGTTTCTTTCCTCTTGAATGTTTGAACCTGCCCACTGATAGTCTTTTAGGTAGGTGGGTGGTCTTCGATTTCTGGTTGAGCGGCGAAGGGGTGGAGGGTGGTCTGGTTCTGGTCCTTCGTCTTGGTGTTCTTCTTCCTGGTTTGGGATAGGCGGCATTTCCGGTGGGGGTTGTATGTCGGCACTGGTTGGTTGCTCCGAAATGTGTGGTGGTTGTCTGGGTCTGAGCTGATCAATATGGCGGCGTATGTTGCCCTGTGCTTGCGTAGCTATAAGGTATGAGATGGGCCCTGTTTGTTTTATTACTGTCCCTTGGACCCACTTGTTTTTATCTGTGTATGATCGTGCCCAAATCAATTGACCTGGGTTGAGTGTGCGGGCGGGGTGGGGGTGCTGTTTTTGTTCTGGATATGTATCGGGGTGCAGTCTGTCCAGACGTGTTATTAGCCTCCTCCCCCATCTTAATTCCGCCGGTGATTTGCCGGTCGTAGAGCATGGTGTTGTGTGTTGTGCTAAGAGGAACTGGCTGAGGTGCCTCTGCCAGTTTCCATTAACGAATTTTCTTAACGCTTCTTTTGTGGATCGTACCATAATTTCAGCCATTCCGTTCGACGACGGGTGGAACGGCGCCGACGTGACCAGCCTAATACAATTCTTCATAGCGAAGATCTGAAATTCACGAGAGGTGAATTGAGGTCCGTTGTCAGAAACTATGGTGTCAGGTAGGCCGTGTGTAGCGAATATTTTCCGTAAAGCTTGAATAGTGGCTTGGGACGTTGTTTTTCTAAGGGGTGTGACTTCCAGCCATTTAGAGTGGCTGTCTACTACAATTAAGAAACTTTGGCCCTGGATGGGTCCTGCAAAATCTATATGTATACGTGACCAAGGGTTCCTTGTAGTCTCCCATTTATGGACCGGTGCCTGGGGTGGGTCATTCCTGGTCTCTTGACAGGTATAACACCCACCCACATACTTTTCTATTTGTTTATCTATGCCTGGCCACCACACATAACTTCTAGCCATCGCCTTCATTTTTACAATTCCTGGGTGTCCTTCGTGTAAAATTTGTAATGTTTGGTCAATGTTTTTCTCTGGTATGATGACCCTATTTCCCCATAGCAGGCAACCTCTATGTGTTGAGATCTCATTTTTCCTGTTATAATAAGGTTGGAATTGAGGTTGTGGATTTTGAGCTGGCCATCCTGTTGTGGCCCATTTGAGGATTCTGGCAAGTATTTTATCTTTGGCTGAATTATTAGCTATAATGTTTGCAGTCAGGGGGCATTCAGGAAGTTGGGAGATTGCTAAAATCTGGCTGGCTGGGGCTGGGTCTGAGTCCCTGGTTTGTATGGGCAGTCTGCTGAGGCAGTCAGCATGTCCCAATTCTTTACCTGGTTTATGTATTAGTTGATAGGAATAGGCTGCTAAGAATGTTGACCATCTTAAAATTCTCGGAGAGAGAATTTGTGGAGTAGTTTTGTTCCAAGTGAATATGCCTAGGAGGGGTTTGTGATCCGTAAATATAGTAAATGGTCTCCCATACAGGTAATCATGAAATTTTTTGACCCCTGCTACTATTGCTAGGGCTTCCCTGTCAATTTGTGCATAGTTTCTTTCGGCTTTGGTCAGAGTGCGTGAATAGAAGGCTATGGGTCTGTGTGTACCGTCCTTAAATATGTGACTTAAGACAGCCCCGATTCCATAGGGAGAGGCATCGCAAGCGATGCATATTGGGGTGTCTTCTCTGAAAAGGGTGATAGTTGAACTGTGACAGATAATCTTTTTTAACGATTGGAAGCTATTCTCATGTTCTTTGGTCCAGGACCAAGTTGTACCCTTGTCTAGGAGTCTATGCAGAGGCTCTGCAATAGTGGCTTTATGGGGAATGAAGGCGTGGTAAAAGTTTAACAGTCCTAAAAAGGATTGAAGTTCTTGTTTATTCCTAGGGCTGGGTGCGGTCTGAATAGCCTGAAGTTTTTCTGAGGTGGGGTGAATGCCCTGGCTATCTATTTTGTACCCTAGGAATTCAGTGGATGTGACTCCAATAGAGCACTTTTCCCGCTTAAGTTTGAGGCCGGCTTCTCTGAGCCGGCTCAGCACAGCTGACAGCCTGTCAGCTAAGTTTGCTTCGTTTTCTCCGGCGATGAGAACATCGTCGAAATAGGGGCAGACCCCGGGTATTCCTTTCAGGGTCTTCTCCATGATACCCTGAAATATACCCGGGGCCGCCGATATGCCAAATTGGAGCCTCTTAACTTTAAAGGCACCGCGGTGGGTGACAATAGTCTGGGCCTCCGCAGTGTCCTCAGTGACAGGCAGTTGCAAATACGCCTGTGTGAGATCGAGCTTGGCGAAAAGGGCGCCAGAGCGGATGGAAGCAAATACGTCCCTTACTGCTGGCACCGGGTAGGCATGGGGGCTGAGGGCTAGGTTGACTGTCGCCTTATAATCAGCGCACACTCTCACTTCACCATTAGGTTTGATTGGGGTGACAATAGGGGTCTCCCAGGTTCCCCCTTCTGTTGGCTCAAGCACCCCTAGTCCTACGAGGCGATCAAGTTCGTTTTCGATTTTTTCTTTAAGGGCAAAAGGTACCCTCCTGGCTCTTATCCTAATTGGTTGGATTGCAGGGTTTAGCTGTAAGGAGATGGGGGGACCCGTATATTTCCCTAAAGTGCCATCGAAAACGTCGGCGTACTTATCGCAAACGGCTTCTAGGCTGGGTGTTTGAATGGTGTTAACCCCCGTTAAGGCGATGCCTAGTGGGCTGAACCAGTTTAGTCCTATCAAGTTGGTACGGTTCCCTGGTGTAACTAAAACCTCCAGGGGACCCTTGAACCCCTTGTACTGCACTACGACCTTAGCTTTCCCTTCCAACGGAATGGGGGTTTTCTGGAAGTCAGCTAGGTGTACCTGAGTTTGTTTCAGGGGAATTTGCCCTCGGCCTTTCTGACAGATCTCCCGATAGGTTGTCAGCGAAATTAAGGAGACTGCTGACCCTGAATCTACTTCCATATGGCAGGGCACCCCCTGAATTCTGACCCAGATCTTAACCTTGGAGCTTATGCTGTTTACCCTGTCAATTGTCTCTACCAGGGGGCCTGGGTGGGGTTCTCTGCTGGCCTGGGCAGCCGGCCTACCTGGGGGGTTTGCCTCCACCTCATTGATGTTGTCCCGGCCCTTGCTGCGGCACACCGGCTTGATGTGGCCAGTCTTCCCGCAATTGCGGCATTTCGCGTTCCTAAAGCGGCAGCTTCCTCGGGCATGGTTGCCCCCGCAGCTGGCACAGGCGGCTCGTTGCTCGTAACGCGGTGGTGGTGGTGGAGGGTTCCTGGACCCCCGGCGGTCCGACGTTTTGCTCCTTCTCGGCTGCCGGTGCTCCATTCTGCGCTGTAGGGCTTCTCCATCGGTGAAATCTACCGACTCTCCGCTGTCGCTGAAGGCTGCGCTTTCCTGGTAGACGGTCGCGGGGGTCTCTGGGGTCGTGTTAGTCGGCTTCTTCTTGTGGCTGTGTTCGTATGCCATGATCTCCCTGGTCAGCTCAGCCAGGTTCATGTCGGGTTTGGACGTCAGTTTCTTCTGTAGCTTCTCGTCCCTCAGACCGATCACCACCTGGTCTCTGATGCGGTCTTCCAGGTCGGGGAAGCAGCAGTTCCTTGCGGCGTGTCTGACCCCGGCGATGAACTCGTTGGCGGGCTCGTCCTGCCGTTGTTTCTTTTGTGCGAATTGCACCCGCCAGTACAGTTCTGATCGAGCCGGCATGTAGTATTTGTTCAGCTGGTCCACCAAGTCCGCGTAGGAGACTTCAGTGATGGGCACTGGGCTGAACAACCCGACGGCTGCATCGTACACCGGGGGCCCGCTGATGTACAGCAGAGCCGCGGCCTTTGCTCGGTCGTCAGTGATTTTACTGACGAGGAGGAATCCCTCGACTTGGCCGAGGTGTGATTGCCACCTCTCGGGATGGCGGGTATCAAACTCCCTCACACGGCCGAAGTTTGCCATGTCGTCCGGTCCTGGGTTGCTCCGATGGAAGTTAAAACTTCCGTGACAGCTCTTGCCGGGAACTTCCTTCCTCGGCCGTGACTTCAGCTCCGGAGCGATCCCACCTTCGTCGCCAGTGAAGTAGCCGAAGGACCACTCGGGACGACAGGCTAGTAACAACAGGTTTATTAAGAGCAAGGCAACATAGAATAACTTGTCCGGCTTTTATAGCCAGCAGCTGGTCGCGAGGACCAATCAGAAGTGTTTATTTTGGCGCCGTGTCAGACAGGGACCAATCAGCGTCGTCTTCATCTGACAGCTCCGGCTTCCGCGTGGTCGGGTGTTTTGACAGCCGCGAGCTGTCAGTGGTTGCGCCTGCGCTGTGCGGTGGACGCTTTGACAGCTCAGGCTTCCTCACAGTCCGGAGTTTGACAGCCGCGAGCTGTCAATGGTGGCGCCTGCGCTGTGCGGGGAACTTTGACAGCTGTCAAAGTTCCCGCGTGTTTTCTGTCAGGAGGCTTTTCGTTTATACTCTTGACGCTGCAGTATTATCGACTGTTATGCATATCTATTAATGGCTTTTTACATATATAACACAGTTAGCTCATTTTCCCCTTTCTCGTGGCCAGAGCTACATTTCTTTAAACTATTAGAATTTTAACAGTTTTCTCTTCTCCTTTTGTCTTCTCATTCAGCTTGATCTATAGTAGCAGTTGTATTGTTCTATTGCAATATACAGTAGGTAGGAAAGGATACCATTCTTCTAAAGAATTAACTTTGAACTACTTGTTTGATAGGGTATGAAATTTGATATACAAGCATAATATAAACTTAAAATTGATAATAGTTAATATTTCCCAATGGCCCAATATATATTTTGGGCCAATAAGGTTTGAAATTCTGAATTTCCACTGCATTGGGAGAGTCTAAGGATACTCCAAAAAACAAAATTACTGAAATATCCCTAATAATAAATCCTATCCACATGCTTAGCATAAATTACAGAACACAAAATTACTGAAATACTCCTAGTAATAACTGCTATCCACATGCTTAGCATAAATCACAGAACCATATTTTCTCAATATATCTCATTTTGCTTTTTGATATATCCTTTTAATCTAACACTTTTATGACTGAGCAAACAGCTATATAGTTGTATAGACATTTTGTGACCACAAGCAATCAGCAAAAAATTAAATTATAAAACCAACCTCTGCAATATTTTTTGGAAGTGCTAAGGCCTTATTGGTCCAAGATTAGAAATGCATG
Source organism: Vipera berus (assembly GCF_964194415.1). NCBI lineage: Eukaryota > Metazoa > Chordata > Lepidosauria > Squamata > Viperidae > Vipera > Vipera berus. The sequence continues at coordinate 41,702,483 of NC_138209.1, read as the reverse complement.
GGAATTTCATTTAGTAATAGTAATAAAGTTGGAAGGGACCTTGGAGGTCATCTAGTCCAACCCCCTGCTCAGGCAGGAAACCCTATACCATTTCAGACAAATGGCTGTCCAGTCTCTTCTTAAAAACTTCCAGTGTTGGAGCATTCACCACTTCTGGAGGCAGGTTGTTCCACTGGTTGTTCTAACTGTCAGGAAGTTTCTCCTTAGTTCTAGGTTACTTCTCTCCTTGACTAGTTTCCATCCGTTGCTTCTTGTCCTGCTTTCAGGTGCTATGAAGAATAGCTTGACTCCCTCTTCTTTGTGGCAGCCCCTGAGATATTGGAACACTGCTGTCATGTCACCCCTCACCCTTCTCTTTGTTAAACTACACATACCCAATTCCAGCAACCGTTCCCTATATGTTTTAGCCTCCAGTCCCCCAATCATCTTTGTTGCTCTTCTCTGTTTGAATATTGATGGGAAATTAAAGCTTGGGGAAAAAAGCAATAACAGGACAGAAGAAGGGGACAACAGAGAATGAGGTGGCTGGATGGAGTCACTGAAGCAGTAGGTGTGAGCTTAAATGGACCCCACAAGATGGTAGAGGACAGGAAGGCCTGGAGGAACGTTGTCCATGTGTGTGTGTGTGTATTGTTGTTGTTAGCTACAAAGTCCTGTCCGACCTGTCGCCACCCTATGGACAACGTTCCTCCAGGCCTTCCTGTCCTCTACCATCTTCTGAGTCCATTTAAGCTCATGCCTACTGCTTCAGTGACTCCATCCAGCCACCTCATTCTCTTTTTTTTATTGAAAAGTTTTAAAATACAGTTTTCCCTTAAGAAACCCCCCTTCCCCCTCCCTGCTCCCCCCCTACCTCCCCCCAACCTCCCTCCCCCTCTCCCTCCACCCCCCCTCCCCCCCGACTTCCCAGAGCTAAATACAAGGTATATATATATAAAAAGACAACCATAAGCAACCATATACTAACAACTATAAATTCTAAAATCCATCACTCTCTAGCTTATATAGGATAAGACACACCTTAACAATATTAAATATATATAAAAAACTAGAATAAAAAAAAAGAAAAAAAAACGAAAGAAGACTTATTCGAATGCTACATAAAACTTCTTAACCCTATACTTGTTCTGGATAAACTCAATCCATTTTCTCCATTCCCTAATATAGCGTTCTTGCGAATGATCTTTCAAATAAGCCGAAATCTGCGCCATCTCTGCCAGGTCGGAAACCTTTAAAGTCCACTCTTCTATGGTCGGCAGTTCCTCTTTCTTCCAATATTGGCCTATCAAAAGTCTTGCCGCCGTAATTAAGTTCAACATCAGCTTGGTGTCCACAACTGTAGCGTCTGCAATTATTCCCAACAAAAAAAGTTGCGGACAAAACTTTATCCTCTGTTTAAAAATCTTCTGCATATTCCACCAGACTTTTATCCAAAAAGCCTTAACCTTCTTACATGTCCACCATATGTGAAAATACGTTGCATCTTCATCACCACACCTCCAACACTTAGGCTGATAATTCGGATACATACTTGCAAGCTTTTTAGGATCTAGATGCCATCTATAAAACATTTTGTAAAAGTTCTCTCTTAAATTTTGAGCTTGAGTAAATTTTACGTTCCTTACCCAAATCTTTTCCCACGTGTCCATTGTAATAACTTCCTGGATATTTTGGGCCCATTTTATCATACAATCCTTAACAAGCTCTGTTTCCGAGTCAATCTCTATCAATGCAAGATATATCCGTTTAATATGTGCTGACCCCTGATTTCTAATCTGCTTTATCAAATTTCCATCAGTCATTGTAAATCCATTTTTCTGGTCTTCTTTCCACCTGGCCTGTAATTGAATATATTGAAACCAAGATTGAACAACCTTCTCTTCTCGCAAGAGGCTATATGATTTCAAACACCAAACATTCCTTTCCAGGCTTAAAATTTCCTTGTACGTAGTCACATCATGTTTGAAACCAGCATGTATATTTTCTATTGCGTGTTTTGGAATTGCCCACAATGGTATCTTGCTGCTTAGCTTATGTCTATACTTCTTCCAGACTCTCAGCAATGCCTGTCTTAAAATATGCATCCTAAACACAGTATCTACCTTCTTATCATACAACAAATATGCATGCCAGCCAAACAACAAATCATGGCCCTCAAGATTTAATAACCTCAATTGCGTCAAATTAATCCAATCGCTTATTCCTACTAATGCAGCAGCTTCATAATATAATTTAAGATTAGGCAATTTAAGGCCACCTCTCTCACGAGTATCCTGCATAATCTTAAGTTTAACTCGTGGCTTTTTCCCTGCCCACACAAATTTATTGATACCTCGCTGCCATTCCTCCAGATTAGAATCTTTCTTAAGAATCGGTATCATTTGAAACAAAAATAAAAATTTGGGCAGTACATTCATTTTCACTGCTGCAATCCGTCCCAGCAAAGACAATTGCAATTTTTGCCAACTCTCCAATTCCTTTTGAATTTTCCCCCATAGTTTTTCATAATTATTTTTATATAGCTTTGTATTAGAGGGCGACAAAATCACCCCCAGATATTTAACCCTTTTAACAATCTCAAATCCAGTTAATCCTTCTAAGAGAGCCTTCTGTGAAACTGTCATATTTCTAGCCAAAATTTTAGTTTTCTGTGTATTTACTTTAAATCCAGAAACCTTCCCATATTGTGTTATTATCTCCATCAGGTCCACAACAGAGTTCTCTGGCTGGGTCACTGTAACAACCAGATCATCTGCAAATGCTCTCAATCTATAGTCCTGATCTCCAACTTTTATCCCTTTAATTTTTTCCGAGTTGCGAATCTTAACCAATAGTATCTCTAATGTTAACACAAATAACAAGGGCGATAACGGACACCCTTGCCTTGTGCCCTTCTCAATATTACATGCTACTGTCAGGCTATTGTTAACTATGATTCGGGCAGTTTGTTTTTGATATAATGCCCTAATCGGCTGTAAAAAATTTTCCCCAAAATCCATTTTATCTAAAACTTTCAACAAAAATTGCCAATTCAATTGATCAAAGGCCTTTTCAGCATCTAAAAAAATTAGCGCTGCAGAGATCTGGTTGTGCCTCTCCAAAAACTCTAACACATCAACTATATGTCTCACATTATTTTTCATTTGCCTGCCACTAATAAACCCCGTTTGATCCCCATGAATCACCTGTTGCAGAACCCTCATCAGTCTATTAGCCAAAACCTTAGCAAATATCTTATAATCTGTATTTAAAAGCGATATCGGTCTGTAGTTTTTAACTTGAGTAGCATCCTGGTCTTCCTTCGGAATCAAAGAGATAAAAGCTGTTCTCCAAGACGGTGGCACCTTTCCCCCCCTCTGAATTGTCTGAAACAGTTCCTTTAACGGCTTTATCATCTCAAATTGTAAATTTTTATAATAGGCCGCAGTCAAGCCATCCGTGCCTGGCGCTTTATCCACCTTCAGCTCCTTAATTGCTGTAAGAATTTCTTCTTCTGTAATCAGTTGATTAATCCCCTCTTTTTGTACTTGCGTAAGAACCGGGATGCTAGCATTCTCCAAGTATATATCAATATCTTTTACATTAATTTCCTCTTTAGTATATAATTTCGAATAAAAATCCACAAAAGCATCCTTAATAAGATTCTGTTGAAACACAACCCTTCCTTTATACTCAATCTTATCTATATTAGAGGCCCTTTGTTTTTTCCTCAGTCTATAAGCTAACCATCTGCCTGGTTTATTAGCGTTGCAAAAAGTATTGTGCCTAGCAAACCGCAGATTGGTTGCCACTTGATCTGCCATTAATTTATCAAATTGTCCTCTTAGCAGTCTAATAGCCTCCTTGATCTTCACATCCTCTGGGTTCAAAATCAAAGGGACTTCCGGTGGCGGCGCGGCGCCGAAGACAGCCTTCCCCGGCTGCCCGCGGCTCAGCTGTTTGTTTTTTCGCCCGAAACAGCGCCGATCAGCTGTTCGGGCGAAATTGAAGCCCCCTCCTCGGGAGAAGAGGAGGGGGTGAGGCCCCTGGTAGGGGTAGAGTTCTCCGGGGCCGCCTGAGCATGGAGCTTGGGCGGCTGAAGGATTGAACTCCCCCGAAGCCTGGGTTGCTCCCAGCTGGCCGGCGTCTCTGCTCTGAACTTTTTGGAGCAGAGCCAGGCGTCTGCGAACCATCCCTGCCTGAAGAAAGGACTATGATTTAAAGGAGCAGGCAGAGCGGTACAAGTGGCAAAGGTGAAGAGGATTATTTTACTATACTCTCTAGCTTGTTGGACTTTTTAAACTTTAAGTGAAAGTGCGTCATAATTGAGGACTAAAAGATGGCGGCGAAACCTCCCCCTAAAACTCTTCGGAGCGGTGGATCCTCGCCGGTGCAACAGTCATCACTACAGGCGTTGCACCCTTCTGAAGCGCTGACATCGAAGGACTTACGAGATGCTCTGGATAAACTTTTGGAATCAATCAATCAATCAATGAGTGATAAATTTGCACAGATGGAGGAGAAATTGGAGAAATTGGAGGAGAGAATGGAAGAGAGGATGGAACAGAAGCTCAGCGTGATGAAGGTAGACATTTTGTCTTCAGTGCATAAAGTGGCGGAATGTGTGGAAGAATTAGATGAAAAAATGGATGATTTGGCTCAAAGGAATGCTATATTAGAAGTAAAAGCACGGGAGAATGAAATTGCAAGAGACAAAGTGGAAAGGGAGGTAAGCCTAGCCCAATATTACCAGATGCAGTTTGCTGTCAGAATCAGAGGTTTAAAAGAGAACATTAAAGAAGATTTAAAGCAGCTGATCTCTGAGGCTCTTGAAGTGGCATTAAATCAGCCAGCATCTGAAATAAGAGCAGCTATGGATAAAGTGTTTCGGGTGAATTCATGGATTGCCAGACAGAGAAAGTTGCCTAGAGATGTGGTGGTTTATTTTGCAAAAAGAGAGATTAGAGATCAAGTTATACAAGCTGCCTATGATGCTAAAGTGGTGATTGCTGAACAAGAAGTCTTGGTTTTAAAAGAAATTCCTCCAAGGATTTTAAGGGGAAGGAAGGACTATACATTTCTCGTGCATGAGCTTAAGCAAAGAGATATAAGGTTCAGATGGGAGATTCCAGATGGGCTGATGGTGATGCATGAAGGTAAAAGGTATCAGCTGATTACTGTAAAGCAAGCGCGTGATTTCTACAATAATGTCTTAAAAGCAACCCCATTAACACTTCTGGAAGCTGGAAAGGGATCTGGAGAAGGAGAACATCAAGAGGATGAAACAGAGGAAAGTGGTGCTGGAGGAGATCAAGCTACAACTTCTTTGGATGATCCTAGAGAGCAAAGAGTAACGCGTGCTGCTTTAAAACGAGCAAAGAAAATAAAAGAACAAGATCAGCAAAAGTCTTCAGATTCTTCACAACGTACATATAGTCAAGCTGTGGGAGGAGCACGGCCTAAAGAAGTTAGTCCTATCAAAGCTGTGGTCCAAGAGCTTTTGGAGGATATGCATGGCAACTAAATTTCTAACCTGGAATGTTAATGGACTAAATTCACCGCAGAAGAGAAAGAAAGTTTTTCAATATTTAAAACAATTTAAGATAGATGTTATATGTTTGCAAGAAACGCATATTAGAGTTTTGGATCAAAAGCATTTATTGAACTCGAGACTGGGTACGCAATTTGTTGCCTCTGCAGAGAATAAGAAAAATGGAGTGGTTGTTTATATTAAAAGTGCCTTAACAGCAGACTTAATTGAAGCAGATAAGCATGGAAGATATGTTATGATTGAGCTGTTGTTAGAAGGTAAAAAGACGCTTCTAGTTGGATTATATGCACCTAACCAACAACAAGCTGATTTTTTTAGCTTACTCCACACAAAGCTTACCCAGTTGGATTATAAATCTTTTATTTTTATGGGAGACTGGAATGGTGTTTTGGATGTACAGTTGGACAAGGCTGGAGCTTTTAAGCGCATTCCAAGTCATGCTAGACTGCCTAAATCTTTTTTTGAAATGAAGGATGACCTGGAATTGCGAGATATTTGGCGTGAGAGACACTTGCAGGAGAAGGATTATACTTTTTATTCTGACAGACACCAATCTTTTTCGAGGATTGATTTTATTTTGTTGACTAATGATTTTTTTTTGAGAACTAAAAAGGTGAAGATTTGTGCAAGAACTATTTCTGACCACAGTCCAGTTTGGTTGGAGATTGATAAGGAGAAAAGAGACAGGCGCTCGTGGCGCGTAAATGAGAATTTATTTAGAAATCAGAGAAATGTGGAAGAATGCAAACAGCGGATGAAGGATTTTTTTGAGATTAATATGAATAAGGGTACCTCTATGGACATGGTTTGGGATGCTAGCAAGGCCTATATGAGAGGGGTGTTGATATATATGAATAATAGATATAGACGTGCAGTGGAAACTAGAAGGAAAGAACTGGAGAATGAAATAAAGGAAAAAGAAAAGGCAGCCACCTCATTCTCTGTCGTCCGCTTCTTCTATTGCCCTCAATCTTTCCCAGCATTAGGCTCTTCTCCAGTGAGTCCTTCCTTCTCATTAGGTGGCCAAAGTATTTGAGTTTCAACTTCAGGATCTGGCCTTCTAAAGAGCAGTCAGGGTTGATCTCCTCTAGGACTGACCGGTTTGATCGCCTTGCAGTCCAAGGGACTCGCAGGAGTCTTCTCCAGCACCATAGTTCAAAGGCCTCAATTCTTTGGCGCTCAGCCTTAAAATGGTCCAACTTTCACTGCCATACATTGCAACTGGGAAGACCATAGCCTTGACTATATGCACTTTTGTTGACAGAGTGTCTAGATTTCCCATGGCTTTGCTCCCAAGGAGCAAGCGTCTTTTAATTTCTTGCCTACAGTCCCCATCTGCAGTGATCTTGGAGCCCAGGAAAATTAAATCTGTCACTGCCTCCATTTCTTCCCCATCTATTTGCCAGGAATTGAGAGGGCCGGATGCCATGATCTTGGTTTTCTTAATGTTAAGTTTCAACCAAACTTTTGCACTCTCCTTCTTCATCCGGCAATCTTAATTCCAACTTTTGATTCATCTAGCCCTGCCTTTCTCATGATGTGCTCTGCATATAAGTTAAATAGGCAGGGCGACAGTATGCAGCCTTGCTGGACTCCTTTCCCAATTTTGAACCAACCAGTGGTTCCGTGTCCAATTCTCACTGTTGCTTCTTAGCCCACGTATAGGTTTCTCATAATAAGAACTAGATTAGCCTAATACAAGATAGTAGATATTAAGGGAAAAAGAGAGTGGAAATATCTGATGTTGTAACTTGAGATTTGTACTAAAGATTTATGTATGTTATTGAATTATTGGTTAACCCAGTCACCACATTGCTTTTTAAATACTTAATTGCAAAGTTAGAAAACTAATAAAATATTATTAAAAAATCTGCTGTTAATCTTTTTTTCTACATATATTGTCAATGAAATCCCCATATCATTTATATCAGCCAATAATTCTTTATGATTGGATATCCACTATGTTCCTTTCTCATGTAACTTATTATTCATTACATACCTTTCCTACGCATGCACTCCAAGTGTGTTTGTTTTGTCAGAATACTCCATTAATCTAATTCAATGTTTCTCAATCTCAGCCACTTAAAGATGTATGAACATCAGCTCCCAGAATTCCCCAGCCAAAGAATCTACACAGCTTAAAGTAGCTGAGATTGAGAAACAATGATCTAGTTTATTGAAGTATAAGCTATGGAAGTTCATGCTATAATAATCTGATTATTTTAAATGTCACAGCACTTGTACTTTTATTGCAACATAAAAATGTGGATGAAAATTTTTAACTTCTGTTAGTGAAGGCAAGATTTTATATTATCGGAAAACATAATGTGCTCTTCCTAGAATAATAGCATTACAGCCTATATTGAGCATTGTGATTATCTTTCTTCTGTGGGTACACATATATCACAAATATTTGATTTTTGCTTAGGATGCGTTGAAGTTCTTAAAGAAGGATTTTAAAAGCACATTTGCTAACAGTTTTAAAGAAGAGAAGGACTGAATACAGCAAAAGAAGTCAATGTGACTACAGAAAAGCTTTGTGAAGATCAAAACACACAAAAGGACCCATGGAGGAAATGGCAAGAGGCCATGTCACAAAGGAACAGTACAGACATGTGGCCTGGAACTGTAGAGCTTGTGTCATGAACAATAGCAGTAGCACATAGACTTATATACCACTCCATAGTGCTTTACAGCAGTCTCTGAGCAGTTTACAATGTCAGCATATTGCCCCCAACAATCTGAGTCCTCATTTTACCAACTTCAGAAGGATGGTAGGCTAAGTCAATCTTGAGCTACAGTAGTCAGGATCAAACTCCAGGCTGTGGGTGGAGTTGCCCTGAAATACTGCATTCTAACCACTGTACACACACACACACACACACACACACACATTCCATGAGCTCCACAGAGTGAGATAAAAGTAACCAAAAGGGCTTCTTTGGATATGGTCAATATTAAGATGCCTATGTTGATCCTGTCTGTTTTTATATCACTGGTTGTAGTTTCACCCCATTACCTTATGGAATGCTGCTATAGCCACATCTAATTAATTAATTTGCTGTATATATATATGTGTGTGTGTGTGTGTGTGTGTGTAGCTCCTTGATAGAAGATTCACAGTCACAGCTTGACAAGATTAGATTAATTATGCAGACATAATAAATAAATAATGTTTATATCTTCCAGTATTTAAATGTATGGGTTTTTTTGCTATTCTTAATGATCTTTGGCATGGCATTTAATAGCCTTGAAGCGAAGTAGTTATTGTATTATCTACCTCTGGGTGGGGAATTACTGGTTCATGTGGTAACCTTCCCAGACAACAGAGTAGTTGGAAAGAGCAGAAATGCTCTTTAAATACCTGAAAGGATGTCTCATAAGGTGAAGACATGAAGAACAACCTGTTTTCTGTTGTTGCAGAGTGCAGGATATACATAACATTGGATTTAAATCACAAGAAGAAAGATTCTACTAAAAATTGGAAAATAGTAAGAGTAATACAATAGTAGAACCAATCACCAAACATGGTGGTGGACTCCCCTGGAAATGGTTTAGTGTAAACTTCTGTCTGGGAGCTTTAATTTGGATTCTAGCACTGAGCAGATGGCTGCACCTGATGGTGTAAATCAGGGTTGTCAAACTGCCGGCCTCTTTTGGATGCTCTTTTGGAAATCACAAAGGGATTTTGAGGACCACAAGAGGGAGTCACATGGGCCCCAGATCTTTTCCCTTGGTATACACAAATCCTTTACGAAATTTAGAACTTTCTTGGAGGCAGTAGTGGATAGTGAAACTAGAACATAAAATGAGTTGGGCAATGAATTGCATGTGGGCAGGTTATAGCTTGTTGTAGATGTTAATTTATTTTTTCCCCACTGTACTTTTTATTTTTACATTTTTAGCATTAATTAGCTGCGACATCCTATGCCTGTCTACATAGAAGTAATTTCCAGGGAATTAGCTGAGTCTTTTTTCTGGATGAAAAGGAGTTTGTTTATGGATGAGAGAAGAAAAGAAGCAGGGAGATCCACCAGTCAGAGGCCATGTTAACTGTGACCAGGACAGAATGCCTGACCATCACTGTGGCCAAGGTGGAAGAAGGAACTGAAATACAGAAAGGGGTGGCTTAAGGTAGCTTCATTTCCAGCTGGTTTACTCATGGTAAACAAGCAACTGAAAGCTTTAGTGTTAAAAAAAAGCATACTGGATCTCTAAAAATATATCTCATCAGTTTGCTAAATAGCAAAAAAAAAAACCTCATCACCAACAAAAAGAACAACAATAACCAAATAAAGCAAATTCCATATTAGGAATTATTTGGAAGTGAGTTGAAAATAAATATTTGAGTTGTACTAATTTATATCATAGCTGGATTTGAAATACAGTAAAATACTTGATTCAGGTTGCTATATGACAAACAAATCAGGAAAGGAAAATACCAGAAGTAATTATTAGAGTATCTTCTCCATCAGGAAAAGCAACACAGTATAAAAAAAATGTGTAGGGATCTGATATAGACATCTAAAGGCAAGTACTGTATTGAGTTATTGATAGCATTTTCCTCCTATCTTCCTTAAAAGTCTTTCCTTTACAACGACTGATATATTTTTTTCCCCAGAAGCAGTCAATTCATTCAGGAATCAGTTGAATGAAAGAAATGAGATAAGAAGTGTACACTGCAGATGGTGTAAGCAAAAGAGAGGATAATGCGTCTCTTGGTAGATTGTTGTTTCAGTTTGCATACATTAAGGGTAGTGATTTCAGTTGCAGAATTTGCCTCCCAGTTATTGAAGTGCATAAAATGAATGTGTTGCTTATGTTGGGTGATGATATAAATCTCCATTTCTATGTGCCAGGCTCCGTGTTTCCATTTATCTCTTAAAACCAGATTAGAAGTGCTTTTTTGGGATTATACCAATATTACCAGCTGTTCTAGATTTTTCATCTTTCATATGGCATGTCTCTTGTATCCTTGTAACTTGGGTAATGATAAACCATAAGAATATACATCGGATAGTGTTACAGAAACCCTTACTGTATGTTTCCCTTCCTTTCTTGCCTTCTCAGACTGTATGTCTAAATGCTGGGTGTCAATGATTTTGTGCAATTCTGGGATCTTCTGTGGTACACTATTTAATCCATCACTTTTACCTCTTAGAAAATGAATCCTTGTAATTGCTAGGCTCAGAGCTGTAAATCCAGCTAAGCCACATAATATCTCTTCAGTACTTCCTCATAGCTTATTGTATAGATTGGCAGGCTAGTATGCCTTTTTTAAAAAATGGGAATGGGTATCAAATGGCTCCCATCAGTAGCAATGTTGTCTGTAATTTTGGTGTGGTATAACTACCTTGGCCAGAGTAGGCCACTTTAACATTTACCACCATAATATTTTTTCCTTAAAAGTTTTTGCTAACATTGACTATGCATTGTGTATGTTATAACATTGTGTGTGTATATATATATGCAAAATATTTTCAACATCACAAAGAACTAATATGACACAACTGACACTAGATTTGAATTCAATGATAGGTAACCGAAGATATAATTGTGGGGAGAAACAGACTGAAAAAAAGTCTTGCCTAAATATTATTAATATTTTGACATAATGGAAAAACAAACAACAACCTCAAGGATTTCAAAAAGTCAGAGAGAAGTACATTTTGTCATTAAGAAACACAAATGTCAACTCAGCAAAACTTATCAGTATTATCTCCAAGGAGAGAAAAATTGGTAAAGTATAAGTAAAGTTGTTCAATCCTGATAATTTTTTTAATCTGCCTCCCAATATTATTGTGTCTGGAAAGAGCCCTAATTGAGTCAACCTCCCATTGGAAGCGATTTCAGTTCTTCACAGAACTACTCTCTTTGTTTTGCATGTATCTTTTTAGGTTGAATTTGGCAGGGAAAGAATATGTCCATTTTATTGTTAGATATCTGCTCCTCTAAAGCAGAACATTATTTCATACCATTTTGAGTTGAAAAACCAATGAAAATGCCATATTGAGGCCTAAAGTTGGGATATATCATAGTTATAAAGCCCAAAAGAAGGCTCAGTGTGTTCACAAAGTCCTATCCAGTTAGTGTCCCACCAAGGACCCTACCCCAAAAAATAGAACTCTTGGTTCTAGATCCCTTACACTTTTTTTTCTAAAACTCCAAAATGGATGTGAACTTTCGGTAACAGTTTAGTACACTTCAGCCACTTGGGGGAAAATCCTTCTTCCCTTTCAGTATAGGCCACATTTTATAAAATGTCCTTGGTTGATTCAATATCTAGGCTTCATCCAAAGCAGTTAATCCCTCTTGTTGAGTTTTATTGGGTAATTCCCATGGGTTTATTGACTATAGTGCAATCATGCTGGCTTGTTCCATTAAGTACATCATGACTCCTTAACAGCATTAGATATTCCATGACCTTTACTTGCATTTAGTACTTTACTCAATTAAAACACAGATCTAAAATGCATTCTACCATGCAATTAAAGTGAAATTTGTTTTACTCTGGATATTCTGTGCTGGGAAATAAGGTGAATGGCTGCATGGTGTGGCAGTGGTATCTTTGTGATGTGCTGTTATAGCTCACTATAAATTATTGCAGTTTTCAATATGTTCCTGTGGACTTGAGATTATACAATGGAACTGAGCCGTAAGCAGATGTAAGAAACTCAAGCATTTAGCTTTTCACCTTACACCCTTAACTCTAAAATTACATATTTTTGTAAGCACTTCCAATTAATTTGACTGCAAATTAGAGAACAGTTGCTCCTAAGTCTCTGCTGTTATAAACACATTATATGGTTGTGTGTTAGAACACTAATTAGTGTTATATAGATAAGTGACCCTTCTTTACTGCAAGTGATATGAGAAAACCTATGTTGGATCAGACATCAGCAACTTCTTACTCATCTTCTGAGCATCTGGCATCAAGAAATCTAATGCCCATTATACAAAAGTTACAGTATAGCCATTACAACTACTATCCATGAATAACTTTATCGTAAAATAATTTATCTACTTTTGTTTTACCAAGATTTTAGAAACTTTGTTCCAAGATTTGGAAAGTGATGAATGAAGCTCTCAACCTTGGCACTCTAAGTTGTGTGGATATGGGTGGCTGAGAAATTCTGAGAGTTGAATTACACACAACTTCAAGTTGCCAGGGTTGAGAAACACTGCCTTAGATACACCTGGAAATGTCTGAATGCAATTAAAGTTGCATCCAATTTGCTCTGTAGTCCTCTAACAAGTGATTCTGGGAACACATTAACATCTTTGCATAATTATCAGTGGGGAATTGATATTTAATCCTAAACCATTCTGGCCAATGTAAACACACTGGAAAACTAAGACAAGTAGAATTGAATAAAGAAATAGGTGGAATTCCTTAAAGCAGAACCTCACCATGTTTGGAATGCTTGCAGCATGGTTCAAAAATTATGCAGCCAATCTTTCTGGTTATGAAGTTTTATTAAGTTTCTGTAATGTTATTTACCTAAACTTCCATCATAAATCAGATTCCCCATACACTATTCAGTATGTCTCATGTTTCTTGCCCCATCATATAACAGGTCACATGAGGGAGATTATAAAAACATGAGACAAAGCAATAAACCCACAAAAGACTTTAATTTGTACATAATAGTTTAGTAAAGCTGTACAGTACACCCTCCTGACTGAGAAATACAGACAGTCGCTTAATCTATTTCTCTCCTGAGTGAAGAACAAGTGAACTGTCCATCTTTTGTCTTTTAAATCATGCCAATATAGCAGATTGTTCATCTTTCCCAGATGTATTCAAGTGTCAGTTCATTTTTGTGCCTTTTATTCTTACTTTGCAGACTGACAAGGTATGGATAGATTTGTGCTGTCTATTAGTAAAAGAATCAAGTCTTTTTTTAAGACTTCTGGCATTTATATTTTTAAAATATATCTCATTTTCCCATCCTGTTTATGGGGGAAAATCCAACTATTGATAAGCATTTATGAAAGAAAAATAAAAAAATCAACCATCTGGATGAGGGGATAGATGGGGAACTCATCAGATTTGCAGATGACACCTAGCTTGCAGGAATAGCCAACACTCCAGAAGATAGGCTTAAGATACAGAAGGATCTTGACAGACTTGAACATTGGGTGCTATGTAACAAAATGAAATCCAATGGTGAAAAAAGTAAGGTTCTACATTTAGGCAAGAAAACCCAAGAGCACAAGTATAGCATAGGTGGTACCTTGCTCAAAAGTAATACCTGTGAGAGGGATCTTGGAGTCCTAGTGGACAATCACTTAAATATGAGCCAGCAGTGTGCTGCAGCTGCCAAAAAAGCCAACACAGTGCTAGGCTGCATTAATAGAGGGATAGAATCAAGATCATGTGAAATATTAATACTTTACAATGCCTTGGGAAGGCCGCACTTGGAATACTGCATCCATTTTTGGTCACCATGAGGTAAAAAAGATGTTGAGACTCTAGAAAGAGTACAGGGAAGAGCAACAAAGATGATTAGGGGACTGGAAGCTAAAACATATAAGGAACAGTTGCTGGAATTAGGTATGTCTAGTTTAATGTAGAGAAGGGCAGGAGTGACATGATAGCAGTATTCCAATATCTCAGAGGCTGCTGCATAGAAGAGGGAGTCAAGCTATTCTCTAAACCACCTGAAGGAAGGACAAGAAGCAATGGATGGAAACTAACCAAAGAGAGAAGAAACCTAGAACTAAGGAGAAATTTTCTGACAGTTAGAACAATTAATCAGTGGAACAACCTGCCTCCAGAGGTGGTGAATGCTCCAACACTGGAGGTTTTTAAGAAGAGACTGGACATGCATTTGTCTGAAATGGTATAGGGTTTCCTGCCTAAGCAGTGGGTTGGACTAGGTGACCTCCAAGGTCCCTTCCAACTTTATTACTATTACTAAATGAAATTCCCATGCATTTCTAATCTTGGACCAATAAGGCCTTAGCACTTCCAAAAAATATTGCAGAGGTTGGTTTTATAATTTAATTTCTTGCTGATTGCTTGTGGTCACAAAATGTCTATACAACTATATAGCTGTTTGATCTGTCATAAAAGTGTTAGATTAAAAGGATATATCAAAAAGCAAAATGAGATATATTGAGAAAATATGGTTCTGTGATTTATGCTAAGCATGTGGATAGGATTTATTATTAGGGATATTTCAGTAATTTTGTTTTTTGTAGTAGCCTTAGACTCTCCCAATGCAGTGGAAATTCAGAATTTCAAACCTTATTGGCCCAAAATATATATTGGGCCATTGGGAAATATTAACTATTATCAATTTTAAGTTTATATTATGCTTGTATATCAAATTTCATACCCTATCAATCAAGTAGTTGAAAGTTAATTCTTTAGAAGAATGGTATCCTTTCCTACCTACTGTATATTGCAATAGAACAATACAACTGCTACTATAGATCAAGCTCAATGAGAAGACAAAAGTATCTTACCAAATCTATACAGTGCCTTTTAAAATTTTGATAGGTACAAGCACAAAAGATTAATTTAAATATTCTCTCCAACTCTATTTCTAGAATGTGATAATAGGCAATTTCCTAAAATAGTTAGCAAGGGAAATGCATGAACTTAATGTACGTAAAGGGCTCCAATATACAGCTGGAGCAAAATGATAAATTCCCACACCACCCTAGTTCCTCCCCTTCCATACCTGAGATCATTTGTCTTGTGACAGGAAAAGGGACTGCCAATAAGGAAAAAAAACCCAAACAATTGGGGCAATATCCTGTACTTTTTAATCAAGAGAAGATCAGACACTGGAAATCATCAGCTCCACTTGTCTTCAGAGTTGTCTTCAGTTGGTCATCTTCCTCTGGAAGCCAATTCACATAGTTGTTTCAAGAAATCTACTTTGGATAATGTTGCCCTAAAATGTGAATAAAATGGTGTTGCTTTCAAATAATATAGGTAATTGCTTCTGTATGACGGACAACAGCAATAGTTTATTACTAGCAATGAGCTGAAAGCTTTATGTGAAGATAAAGGTGAAAGACAGCAGCTGTCAGGCAGAAGATATAAACATGTAACAACTATTGATCTTCAAGGCTATCATGTGATATCCTCTCTATTAATTTATGGGAAAGCAAATGAAAGACGCTATGAGTTTAAACCACAATTGATATCATTTGAGTCATTTGCAATTTGTCATTGATAATAGGTGTGTTGTATGACTTCATTTTTATGTGCAATTAAAATTCTTTTCTAGCTGAACTTGTCTTCTGCTAAGTATAGTCTGGCTAAATCATAAACTGTCAGGGTTTATGGATTTTTGTTGGGGAGGCTGATATTGTAATGAAGGAAATCATTGAATGAAGAATTTTATTCACATTACTGGGTATAGAATAGGACATTACAATTGTTTTGTATTGTTTATTCTAGGTCATGAGGCACATTGACTTTAACACACTGTGGGATTTTCTGGGAAACACAGGTGGCAATCCATACCAAATGTCTGATGTTTCTGGCACCAACTTCAGATTTAATATCTTATTAAAAAGGAGAGATTCTTAAAAAATGCAGCCCAGCTGTTCAAGCTAAAATGTGGGATAAGCTATGGATATGACCTCAGCTGCTGCAGGGATTTCAAATCATTCCTCTTTAACTTGAAACGGAAAGTACTAATGCTTGACTATTATCTACTTAAACAAATTGGGTACTGTGGGGTCCTTGGGGCTCTCTGAGCTTGGTTATTTGCTTGCAGACATTTCCTTACCCAACTAGGTGACATCATCAGTACAAATAAGTGTGTGTGTGTGTGGGGGGGTCTGTTCCCTGTAGGTTCTCTTCAGGTTCTGGTGAGTGTGTGGTTTTGTTTTGGGTAAGTTCCCTTGAATGCTTTCTACTTGATTGTTTGCCTGGTATTAATCCCTGCTTAGTGTAGTGTTGGCTTCTGGAGAGGATGTATTCTGGTCTCTCCCCCCCCCCTTTCTTAGCATTATTTTTTGTCTCTCTTGAATGCTGTGAAAATGTGGTTTAATTTTATGTGTCTGTTAATGGCTGATTTGTCTCAATGCCAAGCTTCCAGAAATTACCTGGCATTTTTGGATTTGGCTTGGTCTAGGATGCTTATAGTTTCCCACTTGAAGCTGTGTTTGAATCTGCCCGTGTGTTATGAGATTAAAGACTTTTCATCATATCTTCATGGATGCAGTCTGCTAGGCTAGTCTTTTTTACTGTCTGTCCTGCATATTGTAGATGACTCCTATTTTTTCTTGTTGGGCTCCTGGGTCTTTTAGTTTAGTTAAGATGTGTTGGAGGGCTTTAGTTAGTTTGTTGCTGTGGTGATGATGTGTGGGTGTAATAACCTGTTGATTGTTTTGACGTGTTTTTGAGGCACAGTGGTGTTTTCATAGCTTGTGTTGGTTTTAGATTGAGTTGTGCCCTTTTCCAATATTCTGGATTGTTGCAATGCATTTATACTCATCTGAGTAATATTTTACACAGCTACTCTTGTAGGTGCTGTTACTTTGGCAATGGAGAACTTGTTTAGTGTGGGTTGTTTTTTGATTGACTTGCATTTCTACTTTGCTGTCCTCTTCTCTGTTGATGAGGATATCCAGGAAAGGGAGTGTGTTGTTGTTGTCGCTGTTTGCTTTTGAATTGTAGTCCTTTAAAGATGTTGATTGTTTCATGTATCTTTTCTAGTTGTTCCTCTTTTTTTCTGTTATGATGGTGTCATCTATATCCTGGATCCATACTTGGATGTATGTGTGGGAGTGCTATAGTTTCCAGATGCTGCATTATGTTCTCTGCTATGATACTCAAATATTTGCAAGTGTTTTATCATGTTATGATGCCCATAGCAAAGAGTAATACAGTTAATACAACTTTAGGGAGCTTTTTTTTTTAAATCAGCAATATCTGGAAGACTATCATTGTGTACTTCCTAGAGAGAAGCTAGAGAAGTGACCACACTATAACTGCAAGCTGTCTGAAGTTTCTTCTTTCTTTTGTCCCCTTTTTGCTTTTCTGTGAGTAGTTTAATTTGATGTTCTCTGCCAATCTTTGGCACAACACAGCAGTCTGCATAGTGTCACAATATGTGGTGGTATTTGACATGTTAATGAACTGTGCCTAGGGAGCATGTTACAGTAGTTGCTACCAGATTACAAGAGAAAAGTTAATGAAGAAATTTCCTGTGAAGTTCATTTGGTAGAAGACAAGGTGAAAAAGAGAGAGAGTGATTGGCCTAATATTATTTTTTAAAAAACAGATCATTGCAGCTAGTTTCTATGGTCATACACTCTAGGAGTGTAAAGTTGCTAAAGTACAATTTCCATCAGTCTGAATGAACATACCCCAAGATGTTGAGAAAGAGAAATAGTATGGTGTAGTGGTTAAAGCTTCAGGCTACAAATCACGAGTCCATCAGTTCTAGTCTCACCTTAGGCACAAAGTCAGCTATGATCTCAGCCCTAGAAAGGGGCAATCATTCTGAAAGCTTCCCAAGAAAACTGCAGGGACTCATCAAGTAGTTAGCAAAACTCAACAATGACTCAAAGAGGTGTATATGTGAGTGCAGGTGCACACACAGAAACACACATAATGAGAACACTACTTTAGCAACATAGAGGGTCACATCTCATATAGAGAAGATTTTGTATCTGATATACAGAAGAATACCTTCTCTAGGATTGATTCTTAGATTTTGAAATGGTCTCTGCAAGTAATAGAGAGGCATTTAACCCCAACCTTCCCAGCATTTAGAAAATGGCAAAAAAAACCACAACCCTTTTGCCAATATTTTAACTGTGAATTGATCTTAATGAGGTTATTAATTTTGATTTGATTTTAATTGTATTGATTTTGTTTAAATATTTTAATTTCATTCATGTTTTTTTGTAGTTCACAGTTTACATTCTTGTTTATAAGCTACCTTGAGTGCTTGCATAAAGAAATTGGGTATAAATTTAATAATAAATGAAATTTAGCATGTCTCATTTAGTCATATCTCATTCTTTCTCTAACATAAAGGCAGTGTCCCAGTGGACAAACTGTTTTTGTAATGTGTATCTTAAAGCTCTTGGTAATATTTCTGTTCTTGAAAGAAAATTGAAGTTAAGAAATTATGAAATTATGAAATTATGAAGTTCTCTGTGAATTCAATAGTGGAACTTTATTGCACAATTTATTGCTTCAAAATATTAGTCCTTTCTCTTTTTTTAAAAAGCCAATATCTAATTATTAGATCCAAGAATATACTTTTAGTGGACAAGTTTTGGAAACTATCTTTATTGAATATGCAAAAAGTAGATAATTGAACTAATAAGAGTATACATGACAAATCATTTGAAGAGCCTTCACCATGGAAACTTTCAAAGGAAAAATAATTGTCCATATACTGAATGCAGACCTCAATGGTGGGGAGGAGAATGTATATCATGGGTTACCTGTATGCACAAGGGATACAAGCAAACAGTGAAATGGTAAATAATACATCTAAAATTTTGAGATATATATAAAACTAAAACAGGGCTGAAAAAGGAGATGTTAGAAAGAATGTGAAAAAAGGAAAGACTTGGAAATAATGATTGGATGAGTCAATGATTCTCAATGAGAAATATATTCCAAGGGAAAAATGCACTATAAATGGGACAACTATTACTGATTCAGGAAAACATACTGGTTTGGAAATATGGAAAAAAGCTTTCTTGCGGTTTCAAGGTATAAGATATAAATTACAAATTTATTCCAATTTCAGTTAGGAAAGAGGAGTTAGGACAAGTATTCCATGATAGCAAGCCTTATTAAAACAGAAATCTTTTTATGTGAGTGAAACCATGAAATGGTTTCTGTTTTAATAATGCTTGCTAGTTATGTGATGCCTAACTGGTTAGATCAAGTATCAAGAAGGAAAGTGATGAAAATTGAATCCAAAGAACTAAAACTCTGGAACTGGAATAGTTTGTCATTATCGGTTAGTAAGAAAAATCCAAACAGAGAGAAAGGAAAGAATTATAAATATTAAAATTTTAAATATTTTAATATATAAAAATATAAAATATTTATTTAAATTTATATAGCCACCCATTTCCTATACATTATTCTAGGCAGTCAACAATAAAAAACAGAATAAAAATGTCATCAATTTTTACCAAAATACTATGAAAAATGTGCCACTGAAGATGAACCAGTCCTGGACACTTTGTACATTTAATCATCACAATTGGTACATTTTTCATAGTATTTGAAATTCAGTGTTGGGTTTATCTGCTTGTGTTTGTGTGTGTACTTGAAGATAGTATTACCATATATACTTGCAGATAGGACCATCTGTGGATACGTCAATTCTAATTTTTTTGTGTGTTTTGGCACCTAAAATTCTTAGTTTATATATGGGGTGTGTGTGTGTGTGTGTGTATAGTTTAAATAAAATATTTTTCAGAATGTCTATTTTTTCACGCCACAAATGTTTTATATTTTTATCTTATGTGGGTGATACTCATATGGTGGAGGTCTGATGTGAACTAGAAAAATCCCATTAAATTAGGCCATTTATACCAACTTTAAAATCTTTAAAATCCCTAGAGCAAATATGTTCAAAGAACATTTACTGTAGCTGGTGTAAGATTATGGTCAATTGTCTTAAAATATCCCTTCTTTTTTACTCTTTGTCTACAAGGCAGGTGTAATATGTCCAGTGAGTAACTGTTATTATCACCATCTGTTCCTGATGTTCATATTTTGGGAAGGGTTACCAGGGAATCTCACCAAATTCTATCCTATTTTCAAGGCGTCTTAGATTTAGACATAGGCAAAGCTATCAAACTTTTTTTTTGTTTTCCATCTATATATTCATGTTGTCTTTTGTTAACATCTCATAAAAAAATTACCATTTCTTGTACATAACTTCCAAACTATGTTTTTAAGTATTCATCTTTACTTTAACCTAATAAATTTTTGAGTGCAAATAAGATTATAATATTCACATGATTATGCATAATATGTTTTGAGTCAAGGAGTATATCATTGTGGATTTCAGCATGCAAACATTTTTTAGAATTTTATATGTATCCAAGAAGTGTGAGCTGAATAAATTGTTTAGCCATACGTACTCAGTGAAATATTGTAGATATAATGGTTACTTCATCATTCACTCTGAACAATGATTGCTTAAAAGTGAGCCTTCAGTGTGTGCTAGAACATGTGCGGTGGTATAAAAGAGGTAGCAAAGTTTTCTAGAAACCCCATACTTTGAGGTGTAAACAAGCAAGGAGAAGTAACTTTAGGAGTATGTATTCATGGTAAGCAGTAGGCTGTAAGTATGTGTGAGCCCAATGATGTCAACCCTAGTTATAGTTTTTATTTTCTATTTAGTTTTCTTCTATATGACTGTCTCTTACTCTCAAAGTTTAAGGGTCCCTAGTGAATAAACTTCCATAAAATATAGTGTTTGGAATTATTTAATTTTAGCCAGTTTGTCTATGTAACACATTATATATTATATGTGATTTTTGCTGCTTTTAACATGACATTGTCAACTACTTTGAAGCTCCATTTCATACTGGAGTTTGATTTATCTCTCATGCTTTCCAGCCAAGCCAAAATCATATAATTATGCTTTCTAATTTTGCGGTTACTTGAATTCACACTGATTATGAGATTAGATGTAATGACAATAATTACTGCATGAAAGTGGACAATGGTTTTTGAACAGAGAAAAAAATATAATTTAAGAAGATAATACCTAAAGAACAAGGAAAGTCAAACTTAGTTTGCTGTGTACTCAGCTTATTCAAATATCATTGGCAACAGCTTGTACTTTTCATATTCTTTTTATAAGAGATTCCATATGTGAGGGCTGCAAGTAGAATTTTAATATTATAGCAATATCTGTAAGAAAATATAGCCAGACATACCATTGTCTACTACATAAGTTCTTTTTTCAAAGTATTTTCTTCTAAAGCCAGAGATGTTATTTGGTTCACTAGGATGTAACATTTTATTTAGCATTTAATAGTAATAACAGTTGGAAGAGCACAGCCATAAACAAACCAACCACACAAAAACAAGGAACACACACACACACACACACAGATATATATACAGCAGGCCAAGTGAACCTACCCGCCATGAATGTAACAACGCCTTAACATCACGGATAACACTGCCTTATATCCACGGTGTATCCGAGGCCACAGCGCGCATACTAACCCCTCACAAAGTCGGTGTTGCCCACAGACCTGATCGGACCTTACGAGCTTGCGTCATGCGCCCTAAAGATCCACTCCCCAATGAAGAAAAAGCCTCGGTCGTATACAAGATATCATGCCAGAATTGCAATTGCAATTACATTGGGGAGACAGCAAAACGACTGAGGACTAGGGTGCATGAACACAAGCTTGCTATTAGAAGACAAGAACAACGTTCACAGGTGTGGACGCACATGGCTACACACAACCATGCCTTTAATCTAGCAGGGACTGAGGCTATTGCCAGTGACAACACTAAAGGCGGCCGCCTGTTTAAGGAAGCCTGGTTTTCAAACCATTCCTCCATCAACCGGCATATAGACCTCCCCCCTGCATACCAGGCACTAAAAAATTGGGAAGAGCAACGACGTGCGCGACATGAAGACAAACAGCGCAAGAATTCACAAATTATCTCATTGCATCAAATCCAAGGTTGCACCAGCACACAACCACTCTGCAATGTCGAACACAAGGAAGAAGAGCAACAACCATTTAAGATCCCTGGCATGAGAACACGGACAATGACCAGGGTTATGGCTACAACACATGGAGCTATAAACAATTCACTTTTAACAACAGATACCCAGAGACAAATACATCCCAAAAACGGATGCGCGACAACTCAAAGAAATACGGCAGACCTCAACAAACAGATCTGAGCATGCTCCATGAGCAGAGTGCAGACACCAACAGTATAAACGGAATCTCCCCACCCCAGCATCTCCATCCTGATGACGTTGGCAGTTGGCCAACGAAAGCTTGATTTTTCAGCAATAAAAACTGTTTTAGTTTTTAATTCTATCCCAGTGTTCATTTGTTTGTTAATATATATATATATATATATATATATATATATATATATATATATATATATATATATATATATATATATATATATATATATATGTTACCCCCCGTTGATAGGGCTCGCAACTTGGGCGTCCTCCTGGATTCACGACTCAATTTTGAAGACCATATAGGAGCCGTGACCAGGGGGGCTTTTGCCCAGGTTCGCCTGGTGCGCCAGTTGCGACCCTATCTGGACCGAGATGCCCTACGCACAGTCACTCATGCGCTTGTGACCTCCCGTTTAGACTACTGCAATGCTCTCTACATGGGGCTGCCCTTGAAGACCACTCGGAGGCTTCAGCTGGTGCAGAATGCGGCCGCGCGAGTTGTGATGGGGTTTCCTGATACTCCCATGTAACACCTCTACTCCGCGAGCTGCATTGGCTTCCGGTTGCCCTCCGGGTGAGATTCAAGGTGCTGGTGATGACCTATAAAGCCCTAAATGGCTTGGGTCTGGGATATCTGAGGGAACACCTGCTGCCGGCATCAAGTTCCCTTCGTCCAGTGCACTCCCACAGGGAGGGTCTTCTCAGGGTGCCACCGGTAAGAGATTGCCGGCGGGTAACACCCAGGGATAGGGCCTTCTCAGTGGGGGCGCCTGCCCTTTGGAACCAGCTGCCAGTGGAGCTGAGGACTGCCCCCGACCTCCGTTCATTCCGCCGGGGCCTGAAGACCTGGCTCTTCGAGCTCTCTGGCCCAGGCTGAGGATTAATCTTATTTTAACTGGGGTTTTATTTAGGCAGGGACACATATAATTTTTTAAAATTTGTTTTTAACTTTTGTATTTTGGTTTTTTAATCACCCTGTAAACCGCCCTGAGTCCTTCGGGAAAGGGCGGTATATAAATGTAATAATATATATATATATGTTTTCTGAGGTTTTCGCGGGTGTCTGTATGTGGACCTTTGGTCATTCGGCTTTTTTCCTGTGTAGAAATGAAGGTGTAGGCGCAACGTTTCGATGGAATCCCATCCGTCATCATCAGGCTGGTGGCTTCTGCTTCCTTCTTCTGGGAGAAGCATGTGGTAGTGGCTGTTTGTTCCTCTTTTTTAAACTGCCAGAGGGGGTGTGTTCTGTGGGTGGAGGTGTGCTCTGATTGGGTGGGGGATTAAGTGTGTTCTGATTGGGTGGGAGTGTGTTTTGAATGGTGGGGGTGTTCTGATTGGGTGGGGGTGTTTTTTGGGTGGATGGGCTAGTCTAAGGCTGGCATCAGATTTGATTTTAATATGGTAATTTTAATTCAAATGCTTATGACATGCAGGTACTTAGTAGGAAAACTGTCACTTATAAACATAAGGCTGTTTGTCATCAAACATGTAAACATAAAACAGTGCAAGTGGATTAAACATAATAATAATAATAATAATAATAATAATAATAATAATAATAATAATAATAATAATAATAAGAAGAAGAAGAAGAAGAAGAAGAAGAAGAAGAAGAAGAAGAAGAAGAAGAAGAAGAAGAAGAAGAAGAAGAAGAAGAAGAAGTTGGAAGGGACCTTGGAGGTCATCTAGTCCAACCCCCTGCTAAGGCAGGAAACCCTATACCATTTCAGACAAATGGCTGTCCAGTCTCTTCTTAAAAACTTCCAGTGTTGGAGCATTCACCACTTCTGGAGGCAGGTTGTTCCACTGGTTAATTGTTCTAACTGTCAGGAAGTTTCTCCTTAGTTCTAGGTTGCTTCTCTCCTTGACTAGTTTCCATCCGTTGCTTCTTGTCCTGCTTTCAGGTGCTTTGGAGAATAGCTTGGCTCCCTCTTCTTTGTGGCAGCCCCTGAGATATTGGATCACTGCTATCGTGTCACCCCTCACCCTTCTCTTCATTAAACTACACGTACCCAATTCCAGCAACCCTTTTCCTATTTTCCTAATTCACTTTTTCACTTTTCCTAATTCACTCTAAAGCTTTCCCTGCGCAGAGCCTTAAGTAACCCCAGCTGCCTGCAATTAGTGCAGGTTCTCATCCCACCAGGCTCAAGGTTGAGTCAGCCTTCCATCATTCCAAGGTAGGTAAAATGAGGACTCAGATTGTTGGGAGCAATAAGCTGACTTTGTAATAATGCTGCTTGTGGGGGGGGGGGGTGAAAGCTCTAATAGGCAGGCATATACATAGAATCAAGGCTATTGCTAAGCACATTGATTTGTGCTTTAAATTGTAAGCCGCCCTGAGTCTTCGGAGAAGGGTGGGATATAAATGGGATTTTAAAAAAAGACCAAATAGGAGATCCACTCCAGGTTTTCCAGCCAGCCCGCCCAGTTCCTGAGTCAAATGTGTCCTTAGATCTAAGCTGCTGCTCTGGCTATGCATTCCCCACCTGCCTTTCAAGTTGCTCTTGCATTCCCCACCTGCCTACAGCTGCTCTTCAACTTTAGAAGGAAAGAAGCCCAGACCCCAGCCTGTAAAAAAATCACAGACTGCAGCTTCTACTCCAATTGGTCCCGCTTTCCCTGCGCAGACTAAATGGAAGATCCGCTCCAGGTTTTCCAGCCAGCCCTGTCCCTAAATTTTCAGCACCCGGCGTATAAGACGACCCCTGACTTTTGAGAAGATTTTCATGGGTTAAAAAGTAGTCTTATATGCCGGAATCTACTGTACATATACATATACATATACATATACTGCTTTTATGTGGTTTGTTTAATCAATTTGTAGTTGCCTTTTTTCACAAGTGTCTTCGAGGAACAAAATAAAGTGGTTAAAGTAAAAGTGTAAATGGGAAAATGATTATTTTCTTTACATTTTATTTATTTATTTATTTTATTAAATGTATATACCGCCCTATTCCAATAGGACTCAGGGCGGTTTACAGGGAAAATTAAAAGCATAACATACAAAAATTAAAAACAGTTAAAAAATTAATTAATTCAAGTCCCCAAAATTTAAAACTAAAACCCAATTAAAAATTAAAACCCCTCAATCTGGGCCAGACAGCTCGAAGAGCCAAGTTTTCAGGTCCCGGCGAAATGAACGAAGGTCGGGGGCAGTCCTAAGTTCCGTGGGAAGTTGGTTCCATAGGGCCGGCGAGCCCACAGAGAACGCTCTTCCCCTGGGAATAACCCGCCGGCATTCCTTAACCGGCGGTACCCTGAGAAGGCCCTCCCTGTGGGAGTGCACAGGACGATGGGAAGTTGATGCCGGCAGCAGGTGTTCCCTTAGATAATCCTGACCCAAGCCATTTAGGGCTTTATAGGTCATTACCAGCACCTTGAATCTCACCTGGAGGGTAACCGGAAGCCAATGCAGCTCGCGGAGAAGAGGTGTTACACGGGAGTATTGGGAAATACCCATCACAACTCGCGCGGCTGCATTCTGCACCAGTTGAAGCCTCTGAGTGGTCCTCAAGGGCAGCCCCATGTAGAGAGCATTGCAGTAGTCTAGCCGGGAGGTCACAAGTGCATGGGTGACTGTGTGTAGGGACTCTCAGTCCAGATAGGGCCGCAGCTGGCACACCAGGTGAACCTGGGCAAAAGCCCCCCTGGTCATGGCTCCTATATTCAAAGCTGAGCCGTGAATCCAAGAGGACGCCCAAGTTGCGAGCCCTATAGACAGGGGGGATAACACCTCAGCCCCCATCATTAATGTTGGAACAGCCTGGCTAACCTGAGATGCTGGTATGCACAGCCACTCAGTCTTGGCAGGAATGAGACGAAGCCTGTTTCTCCCCATCCAAACCCGGACCGCCTCCAGGCAACAGGACATCACTTTGAGTGCATCACTGGGTTGGTTCGGGGTGGAAAGAAAAAGTTGGGTATCATCAGCATACTGATGATATCCCACCCCGAAACCATGAATGAGCTCGCCCAGCGGTTTCATGTAGATGTTGAACAGGAGGGGAGAGAGGACCGACCCCTGAGGGACTCCACAAACGAGAGACCTCGGGGCAGATCTCTGCCCTCCCATCAACACCAACTGCGAGCGGCCCAGGAGATAGGAGGAGAACCACTGTAAAGCAGTGCCTCCCACTCCCAACCCCCTGAGACGCCGCAGTAGGATACCATGGTTGATGGTATCAAAAGCCACTGAGAGGTCTAATCGGACTAGAACAGAGGAACATCCCCTGTCCCGAGCCTGCCAGAGATCATTCACCAGTGCGACCAATGCCGTCTCTGTGCTGTACCCGGGCCTGAAACGCGATTGGTATGGGTCAAGATAATCAGTTTCCTCCAGGAACAGAGGAAGCTGATGCGCCACCACACTCTCAACAACCTTTGCCAAAAAGTGAAGGTTGGAGACCGGATGGTAGTTATTTAAAACAGCCGGGTCCAGGGCAGGCTGTCAGTTACAGCTATTGTTGAGTATCTAAACAGAAAATCCACAGACTTCTATTTGCTTGCCTCTGACATTAAAAAGCAGATGTTGGGGTAAAGTGACTTGGTGGGTGAGGGGCTGCTGTTTTAAAGAATACTAATATTCCACAATGAAAATAAGAAGTCCATGATGTATTACTTTTCTTCTTTCTTATGATAGACTCCATATTTTGTACAGTGGCAGACAATCTTTTCTAATATTTCATTTATTCAGTAGTATTTATTATGTAGAATAGACCTCACTAAATATTATACCACCAAGGAAGCATATTTGAGTTCAACAGCAACAACAAAATTTAAAAATAGTCAAGGACTGCATAATAACTTATTTGCCCCTTCCAAAAGTGCATGTAAATGCCAGGAAAACCTTATTTTCTAATAGGAAATGACAAATGTCAGTGTGGAAGCATGTAAAATATGTATATTTTCACTAATATGAGCATTGCAATATCTGACTAACCCCCTTTCCAACTACTTATATATTATAGAATTGCTTCCTAGAATTTGATAGGTTCGCTCTGACCCTCTGATAAAAAGGGCACTATAACATTCACTTTATAATTGGAACTCATAAGTAAGATATATTAACATGCTTAAAGTTACTTGGTCCACAAAGAAGCATGTAGGAAATGCCCTATATTAATTTATGAATTGCAATTTTGCAGAAGCAAGAAAGGGACAGAAATCAGCTATGTCCTGGAGACATTGCAAAGTGTGAAGTTAATCATTGTGATATATTCCTTTTGGCTATTTTATTTTCATTCCCCTCCAACCATTTCTTGATTTATAGTTTGTCACCACTTATAATGCATACCAGTACTTCCCTTAACAGTCTGGTGGCCTCATTCAAGGGGAGTTGACAGACTTCCAAGAGCTGTCATGATCTGGTAACTCTGCTCTGATTCATAGGGGATTAATTGCCCCTTAGTACTGGTGAGCTGTAATGCTGTCACCAAGGCTGTAGATCTGTCACTTTGATACATAAGATAATCAAGTCACATAATAGCCCTCTATGCGTCGAAAAAGCTTGGAAAATCCCAGCCAAAAATAAAAATAAAAATGAACACAATGCGGTAAACATATATACTGGCAAAAAAAAAGGTCTGTGCCTCTTATTTTATTTTCTTCTTTTGTAAAAAAAAAGTGTAAATGTAGCTACAAATGAATGTAACATATGTTGCTTTTATTAGAATATAGATAGAAATATTTATGGATTTATTTATACTTATGGATATTGGCAAATTTATACACATACACACTGGTAAGTCTGCACACTTTCACTACAATGCAGACTTATTAAGAATGGCAGTCTGTGGCCCCAGGGATCCATTTCACTGAAATTCTCAGACTAATTTCTAAAGCTCTCTTTGGATGATTCATTTAGCCATTTTGGAGATATTTGTGACTGCTTCGAAGCTGCCTGCTGTGTAGAAAGATTGAATCAAGATCATCAGAGAATAGATAATATTCCCACCTTTTGACTATGGACCACTAAGTCATTGTCTACAACCGGAAGAATGTATTTCCACCTTTAGAATATATGTTTAGTGATTTCAACTAAATTTAGAAGGGGTTAATTTATCTGGAAATGAAAGTAGGACTTCGTGTTTATGCTTCAGTATATCTAACGAAATTTGGTTGAATTGAACTTATGACTAAATACATATAAGATTGTATATTAATCATTTAAAAATTCAATGAAAGACATCGTTCTAGAGGCAGTACTCCTTTTGACTGTTTTACATTGGCTTGACCTTGATTTACTTTAGATATAAATTGCACATTGCAGCTAAAGATGAAGAAACAAATATATCTCAAAAAGTGACTATTAACAATGTTCATACTATATTTTATAAATATATATGATTATAAATACTATAAACTATAAGAGGAATATAGAAAAAAGTTGCTGAAGAAAATAATTTAAGTGGAAATTGAAGGGCGCAATATTTTAGTGACAAAGTAATTGACATGATCCTGATATGCTTTTGTTGCAGAGCAGCAAATCAAATACTAAACTTTGTAAATGGCAAATAAACCCCAAATATGTTTTACAGGTAGTCTTTAATTAGAAACCACAGTTGGGACCAAAGTTTTCCTTACTAAGCCAGGCAGTTGTTAAGTAACATCTTTTTTGTCACATTTTGTTAAGCAAATCTACAGTTGTTAAGTGACTTGTGCAGTTGTTAAGCAAATTTAGTTTCCCCTATTGTCTTGGCTTGTCAGAAGCTAGCTAAGAAGGTCACATATAGCAATCACATGACCCCAGAATGTGACAACCATTGTACATACATGCTGGTTGCCCAAATTTTCATCATATGCCCTTGGGGATGTTGTGATGGTTATAAGTACAAGGTCTTTTTTAAGTGATATTATAATTTTGGGCAATCTAAATAGGATTGCAAGTTGAGAACCTATATTTGAATATGAACCCAATAATCTAAACAACACCTTGTATTTTATTAGAGAAGATAAATAAAGGAAATCTGATTACATTTGAGATTCTTATAAAAATAGACAAAGTGAATTTTGAAAAGAAACTTTGGATAATGTTTTGTTTTTACCAGCCATGTGGGCAACATTATTATGCTGGAAGGGAACCTCATCCAAAGTATTGTATCACTACAGAGCTAGTTAGACACATGATCTGCCGTGCTTTTCATAAGGATTGAATTCCCTCTATTCTTTCAACATTTTCAGTGAAACAAAAGGGAACAAAATCAAAACAAAAAGCAAACTTTTTATTTCAGACCTAATATGGTATATAATGTATACTATAGGGCAGAGATGTCCAACCTTAGCAACTTTAAGACTTGTAGACTTCAGAATTTCCCAGACAGGAGGAATTGGCTGAAGAATTCTGGAATTTGAAGTCCACAAGTTTTGAAGTTGCCAAGATTGAAGACTCCTGAACTATAGTGTATATATAGATTACAGTTTGCTTTCTTTACATTTTCCTTTACATCTCATCAGGTCATGCAGAAGAGGCATGTTACAGGTGCCTATTAAGTATTTTTGCTTGATGGAGTCCAGGAAGAGAGCCTTTTCTGTCATGGCATTCATCTTTGGGAATATCATTCTTTCTCCCCAAGATTAGATTGGCCCCATCCCTCCTTGATTTTCAAAAAGGTCTGAGGAGGTGGTTTTGCCATTATGCTTAGTGAAGCCTCATAATATTTGTACTGCTTTCAATGGATGAATGGAGGAATGAATTGCAAATGCTGCTGGTTATGTTTTATGGTTTTTAAATTTTAAATCAACTTTTTTACTCTATCGCTGTTCATATATATTCCCATTCCTTGCAGACAGCAAGGATGCACACTGGAGCACGCTCTACTGCTTTTTAAATTACAGTGTTGCAGGTTTTCATGCATTACTCAATTTTATCCATATTTCTGTGATTTAAAAAAGAGAGAGCATGTGATATATTTGTTGCAATTATCAAGAAGAAAAGCACATGTATGTCCTTTGCATGCAACTTTCTGTAAATTAAAAAAAAACTTCCACAGATATAAGATGCAAAATAAATTGGACAAGAAATGATGAACGTTAGCCGATGCAATTCTCTGCTCTCAATCTGTGGGATAAAATGGATCCGTTTCAGAAAACTGTGGCCTATTGTTGCTGTTAAAATGAGTGGTTCTTCCTTTTTACTTCTCTAGTTACAATCTGATAAAAAAAGGAATCCCAAGAAAATTAAGGCTGTCAACTCTCACTAGTCAAGAGCAGGGAAGTAGGAAAATATTTTGTCACCTTTTAGGAAGAAAAAGCTGTTACACTGATGTTCAGCATTTCATAAACACAGCAGCATATTATTTGTTTAAAGATAAATGCTTATGCAGTACCTTCTTTCAATAGCTCAAGTGATATAAAAAGTGGTATAATTGATTCTTCACATCTTCAATTAAGATTGGAGACACCCAAGTTATGAACATCTATAAGCCCCCTACTATCTCTTGGCCTAACACAGTTCTTCCAAGGATTCCACACCCGGGCATCTATATAGGAGATTTCAATAGCCACCATACTCAATGGAGATATATGCTGAATGATACTAATGGTGAGACCCTCTGCGAATGGGCAGAGCAAAACAACCTATACCTAGTTTTTGATGCTAAAGATCGAGGTACTTTTAAATCAGCTGCATGGAAGAAAGAGTATAACCCTGACTTACGTTTTGTAACACAAGATAAAACCAAACCTGTACCTGCCTCTCGGCAAGTGCTACCAACCTTCCCCATAGCCAACATAGACCTATTATCATTAAGACAGGAATAAAGATACCTATTATCAGATCTATACCCCGACCAAGGTGGAACCTGAAGATGGCCAACTGGGAAAAGTTTACGATGGACCTTGAGAACACAATAGGACGTATCCCAGCAGTTAGTAATAGCTACTATCGCTTTGTCGGAGCAATCATGTCATCGGCTAAAAAATCCATCCCATGTGGCTTCCGCAAGGAATATATCCCAGGATGGAATGAAACCTGCGAAAACCTGTACCAAAAACATCTAGAGAATGGTGATGCTGAGATAGCCGATGAACTTCTTCATAACCTTGACCTGGCACACAGGCAGAAATGGGAGCAAACTACGTCTGGACTAGACTTAACACTCAAGCAGGAAGGCATGGAGCCTACTGAAAAAATTGAGAGGAGACCAACCAGCTCAATGCAAACAACAAGAGGTTACTCCAGATCAAGTAGCAACTCGAATTATCAACTTAACTAGAGTACCCCATGATAAGAAACATACTAAATTAGTGAAAAGAGAACTAAAGCACTTAAAAACTTTGTGCTCACCTAGCCAGGAATATGCTCGACCCTTCCAAGTGGCTGAAATAGATACTGCCCTGAAGAATGTCAAAGCTGGAAAATCTCCTGGTTTTGATGGAGTAATGCCTGAATTTATCATCCATTCTGGGCCTCGCACAAGAGAATGGCTGGCAAAATTCTACACAGATATCCTAACTTCCAGTAAGCTCCCTCCAGAATTGAAGAGAACCAAGGTAATCGGCATATTAAAACCTGGAAAAGAAAGCAACAAGCCAGAAAACTATCTCCCCATTGCTCTGTTAAGTGTTTGTTATAAACTACTTGAAAGGTTGATACTTAACAGAATTGGACAGAAAATTAACGAACAAATACCGATTGAACAGGCTGGGTTTAGATCTTATTGGAGCTGTGCCGATCAAGTCCTTAGTCTTACTAGCCACATTGAAAGCAGCTATCAGAATAAATTGACAACATCTGTTGTATTTGTGGATCTCACAGCAGCATACGATACAGTGTGGAGGGATGGTCTATTAAGCAAATTCCTCCATGCTGTCCCTTGTAAGACCATGGGCCGCCTAATAAATAACATGCTCTCAGCAAGGACCTTTCAAGTCATCATGGGCGATAAAATTAGTAAACAAAGACATCTGAATAATGGACTCCCTCAGGGCTCTGTATTGGCCCCATCCTTATTCAACTTATATATTTCCGATATACCACCCACGCTATCAACAAAGTTCTCTTACGCTGATGACTTGGCATTAGCATATAGCCACAAGGACATCAAAGTTACAGAAGATCTACTTACAGCCGACCTTACAACTCTGAGCACATACTTCCACCAATGGAGGTTAATCCCAAGCGTAAGTAAGACAGTCACATCATGTTTCCACCTTAATAATAAACTGGCAAAAATAGAACTCAATGTATACCTAAATAACAAATTGCTCCCATATGAGGCAACTCCAAAATATCTGGGGGTCACCTTAGACAGGACCCTGTCTTTTAAAAAACATATTCAGAATATGGCTGCCAAGGTTAACAGCAGAAACAACATTCTGCAAAAACTATGCGGAACAACTTGGGGAGCTTCAGCTCCAACTCTTCGATGCACAGCCCTTGGGCTTTGCTACTCTGTAGCGGAATACTGCACACCTGTATGGATAAACAGCTCACATACAAGACTTGTTGATGTTCAACTCAACCATACGATGAGATTAATTACTGGGTGCATAAAATCCACACCTATTCACTGGCTACCAGTTCTTAGCCACATACTTCCCCCGCACTTATGACGACAAGAAGCTCTCACTCGGGAGTATAGTAAGATCCTGGGAGTATAGTAAGATCCGGCTAAACTCCTCTCTACCCATTCATGCCTATACCTCTGATCTCTTAAGATGTCAATTAAAGTCAAGAAATCCACCACACCTTCAGCACAATGTGATTGCGGGGCTCCCCGACAGACTATCCAACATATAGTGAGGGAATGCACTAATAGAAGATACCCAGGAGATTTTAAGGACTTCCTCTGCGTAACAACGGCAGCTACTGACTGGATCTCCAAACTCGACATTAACCTCTGAAATGTTATTTCTGTTTTCCTCTTAGGTTTTATAATTGCTTCTTTTTTAAAAAAATGTTTTAACTGTTCTAACTTGTAAATATGAAGTGCTTTTAATTCTGTGTGTGACCAGCCATACGCTAAATAAATAAATTCACATCTACAAAACAAAAATATCATCTTATAGATTACAATGTTTAAAGCTTCAGAAATACATTTGCTTTCTCTGAGACTTTTTTTTAAGGTGTGGGATGCTTCAGTACATTTTCTCTCAATCCTGTAGTGTGTGGGCGCGCTGGCTGGCTCATTCTGGGGGTTGAAGTCCATACATTTTGTGAATTTTCCTTCCAAAATGCCAGAAGGAAACCATTTAAAATCAGTAGCTTACATTGAATGGGCTAAATTTAACTTATTTTTTTAAAAAAAATTTCTTTGTTTTTAGAATGGTGGGTTCTTTCAGGATGTACAATGTTAAAATGCAAATAAGGAGATTCATCATTAGACCCATTCAACTGAATACATTTGCTAAAATCAGTTCTTGAATTTGTACCATCTTCATTTTCTTCCATTTTGTTTAGTAGGATATTAAAAAATAGATGGATAGGAAGATATAATAATTAAAATTAATTGAAGGGATACCATAAGTCAGTAGAACTTAAAAGGATACCTGAAGTTCTACTCACCACTGAACTGGTTAAAGGTTTCTTCTGATGTACAGGATAGTTAATATTTTACTTGGAACAGCTGCAATTACCATTGTTTTTAATAAGAGAAACTTTGTGTAATTGAGTGCCTGTGTATACATTGCGTTGTCTTATTTTTCCAAGTAGTGTAAGAATCTCTACAGAGCAGAAGATTGATGCTACTACCTGTTAGTGTTAAAGGAACATTACATTCCAAATTGCTTCAACGAGTTATAATGCCCTTTGGTCATCTGAGTTTCTTTTCCTTAGTGTAGCAAAGTATTCCTTTTAATACTGACTGTTTGATCTAACATTATTTGTTTTCTTTCCTTTAAACTTCTTTCAAAAGCATCGGGGTCAGGGTGGGGATGAATGCTTTCGTTATCTGCCCTGAGATTCTTTAAAGCTTACCCTATAATGAACATCATGCATAATTTTTTTGCAAGGAAAGTAACAACAACAACAAAAAAAACATTCTTCATACTGGCAAGATCAATCCAGACTTGTGGACAGAAGATCCATTCTTACACACGCAAGTTTATTGTAGTTGAAATCCAATAAATTGAGAGGACAACAGATAAGAGAAGTCTTAATTTTCGATGGCCTTTCCAATTAGTGTTTTAATAGTGCCTGCAGTCATTTAGTCATGTTTGCTGTATTGTTAATAAAGTGAAGTGGAAAACTATGCTGCTTAACAATGATATACACTTTCTACATTTTTGGTAATTGTTTGTCTCATATATATCCAGCCATTTAGCATTCCAGGAAGAGGACAAGATGATAGAATGGAGAAGGTTCTCAGAGTGAAAAAACTGCTGGAGCACTGGGCAGCAGAAGAGACTGAACCCATAGGCTTCTTCTAACATTCCTCCCCATAGTAATTGTGTATTAAGAAGAAATTGTGTCAATCTGTATTATTCAAATATTTCTAAAAATCAGCTGACTGTTTTTCAATTCTGCCCTGTGTCACAGAATCTGCCTGCCTTTTTCTAACTGATCAAATGGGAAGGAAAAAGATAAACAAAATTAATGAATCTTTTATAGATGTTCCCTAGTTTAGAAGAAATCAGAAATTTTAGGAAAATTATCTACCTGGAACACTATAGGTTTCCCCATTCTTGATATGAGGAAAAAGAACATGGCGTTAGGCATCAGATTTATGAATGGTAGTTCATTCTGCAACTATGGATTATTCTTTATATCAACCAAGCCTTCCAGGAAGAGAAGGCCATGTGCTCTTCCTTGTGTGCCTAGATTTAAGGTGAAAAACAAATCAAATAAATGCAATAAGATTGGATTACAAAATCAATTAGCACTTTGCATTTTCTTTAATAGTCACTCCTTGGCAAGGCAAGTGTTACCCACTGAAAACCAGTTACATAATATAAAAAAGTGGCCCTGCTCCATTTGGCTAGAGATTCAACAATTTTGTGTTTATTTATTTATTGATTTGACCATTCTGGGAGTTATTCATGCACATATATTATGCCACTGAGCCATGTCTTCTGGGGCATGCAGTGCTATGGGAAAAATGGCTATTATCTTATGCTAAGGTGGAAGTGGGAGAGAAAGGGCTTTAATGATGGTTTTGTCTTAACATTATTCTCCTGGCTGAAAGGGAAATAAAAATTATAACAAGCAGGGATGTCTCTGAAATATTTCCATTAGATGTGAGGTTTGCAATGAAGAATATATAAACGCTCTGATTCCTTTTTCCCCTGCATGAATTTCCATTACGAAGCGACTCACATCCTACAACAATGGCAGCTTTCATATTTAGAAAAGGAATGCAATTTTAATTTAGCTTATAATGATACTTTAATAAGCATGCCTGTTATTAGGCATGTCAGCCTGATTGCTTTCCTGACTGCAGTTTTCAATTAAGCATAATGTGTCCTATTCATGTGCTGAGGAGAAGAGAGGAAAGGGGTGGGGACTATTTTTGTTGGCAAATCAGAGATTTGAATAGGCACTTAGAGAAAATATATCTTGTAAAGCTATGTTAGATTTCAATGACACTGATTTCCTCCATTTACTGAAATACTTCTAACTTGATTAAAGTCATTTCTCCTGCTAAGTCCACTATGAAACTAGTTTTGGAGCAGTCGTATGGCTATTAAGCTTTGTTCATTTAACAAATTCATAATAGAACTACTAGGAAGAATGGACAGGCTTAAAATCATGATTTTTCTTGTTCATTCTATAAATTTCTGATCATCACAGTCAGAAATTTATTTATTAAATTTGTATGTATATTATTTATGAGGTAAGAGGAGTAGCAGATTCTGGGGGTGGAGTTAAAAGAAGGATCAGCCTAGAATCTCTACGTTGCCACAAGTGAACTAAGTTCAACCCTCCCTTGAAATACATGGTCCCTTATCTAACTCCAAACAGTTGAGAAGATTCCTGTGCATAGGCAGTTTAGCAATAAAGCCAACTTAATTGGACCATCCATCACCTGTGGACCTGGTCTTTCAGGCCTAACAATTCGTTATGAACCTGAATTGTATTTTCAATTAATCCACTCTAACCATCGAAACCAATACTTTTATGCTATGAGAAATAAATATTTGTGATCTGAAAGATGTTACTAAACTGCAACCTTTTCTCTTGACCATACTAGCCAATGCTATCAAGATAGTCAAGGTTAAACTGAACAATACCAAAAAAGCCTCATATTTTTCCTGAAAGTCATCCATTTTTCTCTAAGTTAATCATTCAGTGAACCTGGTTTGGAAAATGAAAAATACTATATCTGAGAACCATTTTATAGATAGGGTTAGTAAAAGTGAAGTTATATTCAAGCTACAGGTATGCATTTTTCCTTCAGAATTGCTTCTTATCTTTCCACTAAGGGAAATCTAGTCACTGATGCAATGCAGCATCTTTTGCTTTTATTTCAATGTACTAGAAAGGCATCCAGTTATATAAGAGTATTTGTAGCTCCTAAAATATGTTTTATTTGAGTTTACTTGTAAAACTTAAATTGTGGCCTGTTCAGTATTCCCAGCACACTTTAAGAAAGAGTGAAAAAGATAACAATGCACAGTGCTACTACTTTAAAAAAAGCAGAAGCAAAGAAAGGGACCGAATACTCAGGATAGGTTTTGATAAAGAGACTGGAGTCTTCAAAAGGCACAGATTAACAATCAAAGGTTAGCACTTAAGTTTAGTGGAATTGATTTAACAAAATAAGTTCACTGGAGTTGGGCAACCATTAAGTTTAAATAATAACATTAAAATTTGTAATTAACATACCCTTCTAACGCTTCTTACCTTTCACACTTATGAATGCTGCAGAATTCCCATGGTCACATGTTCAAAATTTGGACACTTGGCAACTGACTCATATTTATCACTGTTGCAGTATCCCAAAGTCATGTGATCACCTTTTGTGACAATCAAAGGCAAGGAGACAAGCCAGAGTCACTTAACAACTGTTACTAACTTAATAGTGCAGTGATTCACTTAACAACTATGGCAAGAAAGGTCATAAAACGGGTCAAAATTCACTTAATAAATGCCTCACTTAGCAACAGAAATTTGGGGCTTAATTGTGGCCATAAGTCAAGGACTACCTGTATTTAGATATTGAGTGAAGTAATAATCTACTTGTTGTGTACTGGGTTTGTTGCGCAGGAATGAAGACGAGGCGAGTGAGTTCAGCAAAGAGCATGGTTTATTTCTTGCAGGATCTGAACTAGAGAACAGGGCTGCAGCTGTAGCAATTTATACCTTGGTCCCTAGGTGGCGGCCTATAGGTTTGAAGCAACCTATTGCCGCCTAGGGGCAACCAATAGCAGCACGGGTTGTCTGAGATGCTGGGAGCTGTTAGCTAGCTCCCTGCTCTCGCAATCTACCAGCCATTACCACATGGTGTTAACAAGCAAGCCCAATACATAACACCCCTCCCCCCTTAGAACGAACAACACTATAGCAACAATAGTAATTACAGCAATACACTTTACAAAAACTTAACACTGGTGTGAATAGGTTCCACTTAGCAGCACAATAAAGTACTTACAACATTATAGCTCCATTGTCCCTTACAATCTTGTAGGTCAGCATTAAATACAAGGTACATACAACATTATAGCTTTATTATTACAGAACAAAATCTTTCGGATACGCAGGAGGTTTGCATGGCCTTGTGGAATGCCTGGGGGACCCAGGCACGTCCTGGCCTACCAGCTTGCTCGCCGGGCTGGGTAGACCAGTGTCTCTTAGTTCAAGTGATTCTGAGTGGCTTGGTGCTCTCTGGCTGGCCTTTCCAGGTTGGCCCACCCCGAAGTCAGTTTGTTCAGCAGAGTTAGCACAGCGGCTGCAGCCATCAGATTGGCTTCCTCCATCAGGGGACCCATGTTGTACTTCCGGGCTCCCCTTCTCTACAGCCAACTCCTCATTGCTTGGGCTGTGTGAACCTTCAGGGTCTATGCATGGGCCGGTTTGGCTGCCGGTTTGTGGACCTGAGTAAGGACTTATGAGGAAGTCCTTGTTTTGTGGCTGTTCAGGAAAACACTTCCTAAGCTGATCTATGTGGTGCTGTACAACTCACCCACCTTCCAGCCCCACTTCGTAAGAGAGGGGGCCTGATGTTTTAGTAATTTTTCCAGGCACCCACAAATTCCCATGCCCATAGTTCCTGGCCCACACCCCGTTGCCCACTTGCAGTCCCCTCGGGGGGTTGGGGCATAAAGCTTCTGCTGCCACCCTATCTGGATGCAACCTGTCCAGTTTCATAATCAGTCGCCTCCCCCAGTGCAGCTGTGCTGGGGTTTTCCCTGTAGCCATGCAGGGCGTGGAATGCTGGCAAAGTAAAAAATCTGCCAATCTGTGATGCCAGTCCCCAGTCACTATATGTTTCAGTGACTGCTTTGTGGTCTGGACCATCCATTCAGCTTGACCATTAGAAGAAGGGTGAAATGGGGCTGATGTTGCATGCCTGTTGAGATTTGCTCTCAGGAATGCCTCAAATTCTGCCACTGTAAATTGGGCTCCATTGTCAGATACTATGACATCTGGCAGCCCATTCATGGCAAACAGTTTCCTAAGCACCTGGATGGTCCTAGCAGTAGTCATGTTAGCAACTGGAATTACTTCAAGCCATTTAGAGTGGCTGTCAACCACTATAAGGAAGAGCTGTCCCTGAAAGGGCCCAGCGAAGTCTATGTGAGTTCTAGACCAGGGAGTGTGAGTTTCCTCCCACCTGTGAATTGGAGCGTGCAGCATTTCAGGCCTTGATTGCTGGCATGTGTAACATCCATGCACCTGGGCTTCAATGGCCTTGTCTAAACCTGGCCACCATAAGTAGTTTCTAGCTAAAGCTTTGATACAGACAATACCCAGATGACCTTCATGTAGTGATTGTAAGACCCTGTCTCTTAGTGACATGGGGACTATGACCCTGTTCCCCCATAGGATATAACCCTTGTGAGCTGATAGCTCATGTCTTCTAGTAAAATAACTCTGGAATTCAGGCCCTGGACTTTTATCCAGCCATCCTGTGTGTACCTAAGAAAGTACTCTACTTAATGTCTTATCAGCTGCTGTTTCTGCAGCTATGTCCCCTGCGTGGAGAGGAAATTCTGGCAAGTCCTGGATGGACAATACACGGGCTGCTGAGGCCGGGTATGGTTCGATTTGTGGCAGTGGAAGCCTGCTCAGGCCGTCTGCATGGCCCATTTCTTTGCAAGGTTTGTGAATCAGCTTAAGCATGTAAGCTGATAAAAAAAGACCATCTCAGCATTCTGGGGGATAATATGTGGGGTGTCTGTTTGTCTGTGGTGAATAACCCCAATAATGGTTTGTGGTCTGTGAAGACTGTGAAATTCCTGCCATATAAGTAGTCATGGAATTTTTTAACTCCAGCTACAATGGCCAATGCCTCTTTGTCAATTTGAGCGTAGTTACGCTCAGCAGAGGACAGCGTCCTTGAATAAAATGCAATGGGAACCTGGGTTCCATCTTTCTCTAAGTGACTCAAAACTGCCCCCACCCCATATGTGGGTGCGTCACATACTAAACAGACTGATTTAGACTCTCTGAAATGAGTGATAGTGGAACTGACCGACAGAAGTGCCTTCAGGTCCTGAAAACTTTTTTCGTGAATGCTGGTCCATTTCCAAGAAGCTTTTTTATCTAAGAGCCTGTGAAGTGGCTCTGCCACTGCAGCCTTGTTAGGAAGGAACGTGTGGTAGAAGTTGAGGAGGCCCAAGAATGCTTGCAGCTCTCCTTTTGTTTTAGGGCTAGGTGCCATCTGAATGGCTTTTACTGTGGTCTCAGCTGGGTGGATGCCATTGGCATCAATGCGAAAACATATATATATATCCCCTTCGTGGATTACTGCCTTGTTGTGGCGAAGGGGCTTGCGTAATTCAATGAAGCTATGAGCTATGCCGTGCAGGGCCACCCAAGATGGAAAGGTCATAGCAGAGAGTTCTGATAAAACGTGATCCACTGGAGAAGGAAATGGCAACCCACTCCAGTATCTTTGCCATGAAAACCCTATGGACAGTA
The DNA here is from genome assembly GCF_964194415.1 of Vipera berus. Taxonomy (NCBI): domain Eukaryota; kingdom Metazoa; phylum Chordata; class Lepidosauria; order Squamata; family Viperidae; genus Vipera; species Vipera berus. Next base: position 41,662,021 of record NC_138209.1, on the reverse strand, counting down.
CCAAAAGTCAAAACAATATGATGCTGGAAGATGAGCCCCTCAGGTCAGAAGGCGTCCAATATGCTACTGGGGAAGACCAGAGGGCTAGTAGTAGTAGCGCCAGAAAGAGTGAAGTGACTGGGCCAAAGCTGAAAGGACGCCCAGCTGTGGATATGTCTGGTTGTGAAAGGAAAGTCCGATGCTGTAAAGATTTTTTCTCCATACGAACCTGGAATGTAAGATCCATGAATCAAGGAAAGCTGGACGTGGTCAAACAAGAGATGACAAGACTAAACATCGACATCTTAGGTATCAGCGAATTAAAATGGACAGGAATGGGTGAATTTAATTCAGATGACCATCAGGTATACTACTGTGGGCAAGAATCCCTCAGAAGAAATGGAGTAGCCTTCATAGTCAATAAAAGAGTAGGAAAAGCAATACTGGGATACAATCCTCAAAATGACAGAATGACCTCAGTTCGAATACAAGGGAAACCATTCAAAATAATAATAATAATAATAATAATAATAATAATAATAATAATAATAATAATAATAATAATAATAATAATAATTATTATTATTATTATTTTATTTGTATACCGCCCTTCTCCCGAAGGACTTAGGGCGGTGAACAGGGCAAACATATAAAAATACAAAGATACAAAAGTTAAAAAAGAATTAAACACAATGCCCAAGCTAAAACAATAAATAAATATATTAAAAACAACAATAAAATCCCAACCCATCCCCCATCAGGCCAGGCCGGCTTGTTCGAACAAATAAGTCTTCAGATCGCGTCGGAAGGAGCGAAGGTCGGGTGCCATCCGGAGCTCAACCGGCAACTGATTCCATAAATCCGGGGCGCCCACAGAGAAGGCCCTCCCTTTGGGGGCCACCAGACGACATTCTCTGACCGGTGGCACCCTGAATAGAATATCACAGTAGTCCAAGTCTATGCCCCAAACACCGGTGCTGAAGAGGATGAAATTGACTGGTTCTATGAAGCCCTACAGCACCTTATAGAACTAACACCAAAAAATCATGTCCTTATCATCATGGGGGATTTGAATACTAAAATAGGAAGCCAAAAGATAACCAGAATAACAGAAAGTTTGGCCTTGGAGTACAAAATGAAGCAGGGCACAGGCTGATAGAATTTTGTCAAGAGAATATGATGGTCATAGTAAACACTCTTTTCCAACAACCCAAGAGACGGCTCTACACATGGACATCACCAGATGGTCAACACAGAAATCAGATTGACTATATGCTCTGCAGCCAAAGATGGAGAAGCTCTATACAGTCAGTAAAAACAAGACCAGGAGCTGACTGTGGCTCAGACCATGAGCTTCTCATTGCAAAGTTTAGGCTTAAACTGAAGAAAGTAGGGAAAAGCACTAGGCCACTCATGTATGAATTAAATCATATCCCTGTTGAATATACAGTAGAGGTGACATATAGATTTAAAGAATTAGATATGATAGACAGAGTGCCTGAAGAACTATGGACAGAGGTTGGCAACATTGTACAACAGGTAGCAACCAAAACCATCCCAAAGAAAAAGAAATGCAAGAAAGCAAAATGGCTGTCTGAGGAAGCTTTGCAAATAGCTGAGGAAAGGAGGGAAGCGAAAGGCAAGGGAGAAAAAGAAAGATACGCCCAATTGAATGCAGAATTCCAGAGAATAGCTAGAAGAGATAAGAATGCCTTCTTAAATGAACAGTGCAAAGAAATAGAAGAAAACAATAGAATAGGGAGGACCAGAGATCTTTTCAAGAAAATTAGAGAGATGAAGGAAAGTTTAATGGAAAAATGGGCACGATAAAGGACCAAAATGGCAGGGACCTAACAGAGGCAGAAGAGATTAAGAAAAGGTGGCAAAACCACACAGAAGAACTATACAAGAACGAGCTTAACGTCCCAGAGAACCACAATTTGGTGGTCACTGACCCCCGAGCTAGACATCCTAGAATGTGAAGGGAAGTGGGCCTTAGAAAAGCTGAACAACAACAAAGCTAGTGGAGGTGACAGTATTCCAGCTGAGCTATTCAAAATCTTAAAAGACGATGCAGTAAAAGTGCTACACTCAATTTGCCAGCAAATTTGGAAAACTCAACATTGGCCACAGGATTAGAAAAGATCAGTTTACATTCCAATTCCAAAGAAAGACAGTGCCAAAGAATGTTCAAACTATTGCACCATTGCACTCATTACACATGCTAGTAAAGTTATGCTTAAACTCCTACAAGCTAGACTCCAGCAGTATGTGGATCGAGAACTACCAGAAGTACAGGCAGGATTTCGAAGAGGCAGAGAAACTGGAGATCAAATTGCCAACATACTCTGGATCATGGAGTCCGGCAAGACTGTATACTGTCGCCCTACCTATTTAACTTATATGCAGAGCACATCATGAGAAAGGCAGGGCTAGATGAATCAAAAGTTGGAATTAAGATTGCTGGAAGAAATTTCAACAACCTAAGATATGCAGATGATACCACTCTAATGGGAGAAAGTGAAAAGAACTAAAGAGCCTCTTGTTGTGGGTGAAGAAGGAGAGTGCAAAACCAAGATCATGGCATCCGGCCCTCTCAATTCCTGGCAAATAGATGGGGAAGAAATGGAGGTAGTGACAGATTTTATTTTCCTGGGCTCCAACATCACTGCAGATGGGGACTGTAGCCAAGAAATTAAAAGACGCTTGCTCCTCGGGAGGAAAGCCATGGCAAATCTAGACAGCACACTAAAAAGCAGAGACATCACCCTGTAAACTAAAGTGCGTATAGTGAAGGCTATCATCTTCCCAGTTGCAATGTATGGCAGGGAAAGCTGGACCATAAAAAAGGCTGAGCGCCAAAGAATGATCTAATGCCTCCTTAAGTAACACCAGCTGCCTGCAATTAGTGCAGGTTCGCATCCCACCAGGCTCAAGGTTGACTCAGCCTTCCATCCTTCCGAGGTAGGTAAAATGAGGACCCAGATTGTTGGGGGCAATAAGCTGACTTTGTAAAAATGCCGCTTGGGGCCCCCCGAAAGCCCTAATAAGCAGGTATGTACATAGAATGAAGGCTATTGCTAAGCACATTGTGCTTTAGATTGTAAGCCCCCCTGAGTCTTCGGAGAAGGGCGGGATATAAATGGGATTTAAAAAAAATTGAGGCCTTTGATCTATGGTGCTGGAGAAGACTCCTGTGAGTCCCTTGGACTGCAAGGTGATCAAACCGGTCAGTCCTAAAGTAGATCAACCCTGACTGCTCTTTAGAAGGCCAGATCCTGAAGTTAAAACTCAAATACTTTGGCCACCTAATGAGAAGGAAGGACTCACTGGAGAAGAGCCTAATGCTGGGAAAGATTGAGGGCAATAGAAGAAGCGGACGACAGAGAATGAGGTGGCTGGATGGAGTCACTGAAGCAGTAGGCGTGAGCTTAAATGGACTCCAGAAGATGGTAGAGGACAGGAAGGCCTGGAGGAATGTTGTCCATAGGGTCGCAACGGGTCGGACACGACTTTGTAGCTAACAACAACAACAATACACACACACACACACACACACACACACACACACACACACACACACATATATATATATATATATATATATATATATATATATATATATATATACATACATACATACATACATACATACATACATACATACATACACACATACTATATGTAGGTCTTGGCATATTCGGGTCTTTTCCCATGTAGGATTGAGATTTAGGGTGTCTTGGCAACATTTTGACGAGGTCCCAATCATCATCTTCAGGCTGGTGTCTTCAGTTTTGTGCTTGTTCCTGAAGGTGACAAGTGGTACCTCGTCAAAATGTCGCCAAGACCCCCTCAATCCTACATGGGAAAAGACCCAAATTTGGCAAGACCTACATACCTATACCAGTGAAAATCTACGAAAACATATATATGTATACATATATTAGTAACTCTCCATAATCTCTGCTTTTGCTTGTGCATGCTAGCCAAACGACACAAAAATGAATAGTGATATATAATTATTCCTTCAAGGATCAACAGGGAACAAGATATTTTTTGAACCAATTTTGCTTTATTCAATAGCTGCAAAAAAAAATAGAGAAATAGAGAAAGAATGGCAGAAGAGGGTTCTAAGGATAGTTGCCTGGGGAATTCAGCTGGATATTTTGTCATTATTCTGGGCCCATTTCTCCTTCCCAGGAGGCTATTTCTGCACTGATAGATTACAAGTCAGCAGAATAACCTAAGGTTAATGAGGTGATGCATTTCATCCACAAAATCATCTAGCAGCTTGTTTTCTTTTTGGGTGGTTCATTTTTGTAACCTTATTGTTGGTCATTACATCCAGTTAAAAGTGCATAGCATGGACTAGAGAAAAAGCACTCATATTTCTTTTATTTTGAGATTATCTTCATATAATATTTTCTGACCATAATGCTGTGGATTGATGAGTGTCCATGATTTACTATGAACTATGGATCACTATATGCATTTTTATAAGCTATAATGTTGAGAAGTCAACATTATAGCTTATAATGTTGACATTATAGCTTATAATGCAGATGAATAGGTAAAAAGCCTATTCAAGCTTTGTTTCCAATCAGACCAATTCATATGTCATTAAATCAGAGACATAAATGTGAGTTGTTAAAGGATTAATATGCATCAGTTCATTGAGTAACTGTAAGTAAAAAGATATTTGCCTGTTTTCTTATTTAAAAATGCTAAATTATATGTAGATAAATATAGATATATAGATACACACAGACACAAACTGTACATGTGTGTGTTTGTGTTTCTATCTACTTTATCTATCTATCATCTACACACATACACACTATATAAGTACAAACAGATATATATATACTGGGAGACTAGACAACTGGGATACTGGACAACAGAGAACTGAAAACCTGTGTCTACTGCATACTGATGGGAGTGACCATACAATATTGGAATTCAACATCATACAAGCATAAGCAATAGAATACAGTCAAACCAGAGTCTTGGACTTTAAGAGAGCTAATTTCAACAAACTTAGAGAGAACTTAGGAAGGATTCCATGGATGAGAATCCTTGAGGGGAAAGCAACTCAAAAATCTTGGGAAATTTTGAAAAAAATGGTGAAAAAAGTAAGCCACATTTAGGGAAGAAAAACCAAACACACAGGTATAGTGTAGGTGGTACCTTGCTCAATAGTAGCAACTGTGAGAGGGATCTTGGAGTCCTAGTGGACAATACTTAAAATAATAATAATAATAATAATAATAATAATAATAATAATAATAATAATAATAATAATAATAATAATAATAATAATGATAATATAAAGTTGGGAGGGACCTTGGAGGTCATCTAGTCCAACCCCCTGCTCAGGCAGGAAACCCTATACCATTTCAGGCAAATGGCTGTCCAGTCTCTTCTTAAAAACCTCCAGTGTTGGAGCATTCACCACCTCTGGAGGCAGGTTGTTCCACTGGTTAATTGTTCTAACTGTCAGGAAGTTTCTCCTTAGTTCTAGGTTGCTTCTCTCCTTGACTAGTTTCCATCCGTTGCTTCTTGTCCTGCTTTCAGGTGCTTTGGAGAGAATCAAGATCACGTGAACTGTTAATACCACTGTACAATGCCTTGGTAAGGCCACACTTGGAATACTGCATCCAGTTTGGGTCACCACAATGTAAAAAAGATGTTGAGATTCTAGAAAGGGTACAGAGAAGAGCAACAAAGATGATTAGGGGACTGGAGGTTAAAACATATAAGGAATGGTTGCTGGAATTGGGTATGTCTAGTTTAATGAAGAGAAGGACGAGGGGTGACATGATAGTAGTGTTCCAATATCTCAGGGGCTACCACAAAGAAGAGGGAGCCAAGCTATTCTCCAAAGCACCTGAAGGCAGGACAAGAAGCAATGGGTGGAAACTAACCAAAGCGAGAAGAAACCTAGAACTAAAGAGAAATTTCCCGACAGTTAGAACAATTAATTAGTGGAACAACCTGCCTACAGAAGCTCTGAAATAGTGTAGAGTTTCCTGTATGAGCAGGGGGTTGGACTAGATGACTCCAAGTTCCCTTCCAACTTGTTGTTGTTGTTGTTGTTGTTGTTGTAGGGTCAGGACACACTGTGGCACCATAACTCTAAAAAAAGCATTAAAGAAACAGCTTCTCGATGTTTTTCTCTATCCAAAAAACTTCATATTCCAACACACAGCACCCAAACCACACCACACCACATAGCCAACCACCACACAAAAAGTAACCCTACCATACACAAAAGGTGTGTCAGAAATGACAGCCAGGATTCTCCAGCCCCTAGGAATAGGAGTAGAAACCCACAAACCCACAGCCATATTCCACCAGGAGTTATCCAGAACCAAAGACAAGATATAGAAGGATGAAAGAAATAATGTAATCTACAAAATCAACTGTAATGATTGCAACCAGTTCTACATGGGACAAACATCATATCAATTTAAAACCAGGATCCACAAACACCAGCTGGCAGTCAAAAGCCACAATCCCATATCCTTAATCTCTACCCACACTGACACCAAACAGCACCAGTTTGATTGGAGCAACACAAAAATCATCAGCCATGCTACCACCCACCACACTCATGAGTTCATTGAAGCCTGGCACTCCACAAGTAATTCCATCAACAGACACATTGCCCTACAATCAGCCTATGAACCCCTCAAAATCCAAATCAACCACATAGTCAACCAGATAGCATCAACCCTCAACCAACCCATGCAAGCCCCTGACCTGATGTAACCTCCCCATCACGAGATTCATTGCAAGCCTCTCACTGATGACTCACACCTAACCATCACAAGACCCTCACTTGACACACCCATACCTGAAGCCCTTATAAACAGAACACCAACACTGATATTCCCTAAACTCCACTGAAGATGTTACCTAGTCAGGTAATGAAACATTCAAAAACCAAACCACAAGATTGGAGAATGAACCTTCACACACACACACACACACACACACACACACACACAATGTGTGTGTACACACACACACTGTACGTGTACGTATGTATGTATGTATGTATATATATATATATATACATATATATATATATATATATATATATATATATATATATATATATATATATGTATATATATATATATATATGTATATATATATATATATATGTATATATATATATATATATATATATATATATATATATATATATATATATATATATATATATATATATATATATATATATATATATATATATGTAGGTCTAGAGTCTCGGGTTTCTTCCCGCGTTCCTTTCATCTTCAGAAAGTTGTGGCGACGTTTCGACGAAATCCCATCCGTCATCATCAGGCCGGAGTATTCCTCCTGCTGCTTTCAGGAGCAATGCGTGGTCTGTCTGTTCCTTTCCTTCCAACTGCCGGTGGGGCTGTGTTCCGACTGGGTGGAGGCGTGGCTGCTTTCTGATTGGGTGGGGGTGTCATCCGACTGGGTGGAGGCGTGGTTGTCTTCTGATTGAGTGGAGGCGTGGCTGTCCCAATCAGAAAGCAGCCACGCCTCCACCCAGTCGGAACACAGCCCCACCGGCAGTTGGAAGGAAAGGAACAGACAGACCACGCATTGCTCCTGAAAGCAGCAGGAGGAATACTCCGGCCTGATGATGACGGATGGGATTTCGTCGAAACGTCGCCACAACTTTCTGAAGATGAAAGGAACGCGGGAAGAAACCCGAGACTCTAGACCTACACATACAGACACCCGCGAGAATCTACGAAAACATATATATATATATATATATATATATATATATATATATATATATATATATATATATATATATATATATATATATATATATATATATATATATATATATATATATATATATATATATATATATATATATATATACACACACACACACACACACACACACTAGAGACAAATATTCTGTTACACCATATCCCAAGGGACAGAGATTTCACACACAAAGGAATTCCTAGAGTATCTGTCAAGAAACTCACCCAGTGAAATGAAGAAACATTCATTTACCAACTGGGATCATTAAACAGTAATCTAGCACACAAAGAACATTATCAAATAACAGTTGAATTATAATTTTATTATATTGTTCTCTTAGCACTAATAATCACAAAATATCTCTCTTCTAGGCAAGCTGCCATTGAGAAACACATACAGCTGCAGAAGTATTGTAACAGTCTGTTTTAAAGCTCAGCATGGCTTCTAAATCTGACTACAGGTATATGAAGGAACAAAAAAAAAGTTCTATAAACCTTCAGGAATCTCCTGCATGAGTCCTAATAAAATGAAAAAGATTTCCAGTGTAAAATTAAAGAACTCTGCTGACTGCAGAAACAGATTGTCTAGTAGTTATTTGCTGCTTAAGAAGATAGTGCTAAAGAAATGTGTTTCAAATACTCTGCCTGAGTTTATGATAGGCAATCTGCAACATGACACTAAAATAACAAAATGTCTTTATGTATATTTGTCATGCACACTGGAGAATATTTTCACAGTAGCTGACTTTACTCCTCAGTTTACCTGCATTCACTGGGAAAATAACTACATTTTTGACAAATGATTTTCAGGGTCCTGTTGTTATGTTGCTAGTGAGAAGCCCAACAAGGTCCTTAGCTAGTCACAGAGTGTAGGAACTGTTCGGTACCAGCCTGCTACCGGCCCTGCAGAAAAGGCAGGGACAACCCCTTTTACAAGAAGGCAAGAGGCTGGAACTAAGCCTGCCAAATTTATGGATACAAAAGCAAACAGAACAAGACACGAACCATGAAACAGGAGCTATTCAAGTGGTTGCCTTCAGCAAACCAGCCCTCCCATGCATTCCCCTTTTATACAGTTCAGGGCGTGGCTTCTCTCTGCCTCCTTCCGAGGTGCCCCATTGCCTTCCTCTGTTTACTCCTGATTGACTGCCTCCTGCGTCGGGCGTCCTTGAACAGGGCCAGCTGTGGGTCATCTTCATCCATGCTGTCAGGCTCACACAGCTGGGTCTGCGTCGTGACCAGGTGGGAGGGGCCTGGCTGAGGGCTCTCATCAGCAACCTCTCCAACACCCCCCTTCCTCCTCCTCTGAATCGTCTGACCCAACTGCCAAACCCACAGGCTGACCCTGAATCACAACAGGAACACAAGGTCTCAGTAATTCAGAGGAAGCATCCTTAACTGAACCTTCAGCCTGCAGATAAAGGCCATTATCTGTGATCTATCAATGAAAGGGTGACTCTGCCAGAGTTTCTGCAATTTCACAAACTATCTGAGATTTTACATAGAACAAACCCAAAACTCTATGTCCAGAATCAGCAGCAAGCATGCATAAAGCTAAAGAATCAGCTGAATTTTCTTAAGATTGCAGCTGTATACAGGTATGTTCTAGAACAGGGGTGTCAAACTGCCAGTCTGCAAGGCCAGATGCATCATGTCAAAACCGTGCCCACTCCATTGCCAGCAATGGAAAAAAAGTTGTGATACGTCAAGACACGAAAGGTGATGTTGTGAATTTGACAACCCTGTTCTGGAATAACAGAGCTTTATTTATTTGTAACCCAACCTTGGCTTATTCAATTATGCATAAACTTACCAAGATTTGAAAGAGAGAAGATTTTCCACTAAGTGAGACATCTTTTCTCTGTTTAGTTATGTGAAAAATAGGTACATTTATAGGTGCTTGTATAAATATATAAGCCTATTAGGTTTTACTATTTTTATTGATAATTCACCCCTTAAGGAAGGAACAAAAAACATACATAGTAAAGTGTATCAGATCAAATAAAATTGTGCATGTTTTGAAAAAAAAACATTTTTTAAAAAAATAGGATTAGAATGAAAACTCATTCTAATTAAGTGGGTTACTTTCAGTTCTATTCATTTTTGACTTATGTGGTTTGGTTTGGTTTTGAATTGTCAAGGGAAAAAACAATTTAAATATATATTTCAAAACATAACTTGTCTCAAAATAACTTAATTCTAAATCTATATTTTAAATATGCCCTATTATGCTCAAAAGTCAGAGTATCAGATAAATAAATACGAAATTCAGTGAATGGCTAACTTGGTGGACATTAATCCAGGTTATGGAAACTGGGTCTATCTCAGTGGGACTCGCAAATCTCATACACAGGTTTAATATTATTATGGAAGATATTAACCACTGAGAGGGAAACCTGTTTCAGAAGGATGTCAGAAACTTCTAAACAGCTTTTAGATAGCTTCTATGATCATAAAAGGGATGCGGTGGCTTAGTGGTTTAGGATGCTGAGCTTGTCGATCAGAAGGTCGGCAGTTTGGCAGATCGAATCCTGAGTGCCGCGTAGCAGAGTGAGCGCCTGTTACTTGTCCCAGCTTCTGCCAACCTAGCAGTTCAAAAGCACGTAAAAATGCAAGTAGAAAAATAGGGACCACGACAGTGGGAAGGTAACAGCATTCTGTGCGCCTTTGGCGTCTAGTCATGCCGGCCACATGACCACGGAGACGTCCTCAGACAAGCACTGGCTCTTCGGCTTTGAAACGGAGATGAGCACCGGCCCCTAGAGTCGGAAACGACTAGCACGCATGTGCGGGGGAACCTTTACCTTTACCTTTATGATCATAAAAGCAAAGACACAAAGATCTCTTTTTTGTTTCCCTTGTAAATGAAGCTGGGGTAATTACTTAAACTTTTTTTTTTAAATTTTTATTAAGTTTATTGTTTAAAAACATTGGACACAGTACCAGCGGGCTGACAAACCTTCTTGTCTACAATGTTCAAATATATATATATATACATGTATATATGTACATCAAAGATACACTTAAATACACTTTAAGTTACAAATCAGTGAAATAACAGAATATTTAAGACAATGAGCTAGTCTGTAAAACCTATTAGAGACCTTTCTTTTTATCCCTCCAAAGATACAATTTGTTCCAAATTCTATAATAGTCTGATTGATCTTTATTCTTTAGTTCCAAAGTTAGTTTGTCCATTTCTGCGCAATCCCAAATTTTCCTAATAACATCTTTTTCTCCTGGGATCTCATTCTTTTTCCATTTTTGCGCAAATGACATTCTAGCTGCTGTGATAATATGGATCGTTAAATATAGCACATCTTTAGGATACTTCTCTTTCATAATTCCCAACAAGAAAAATTCTGGACTAAACTCAATATCTTGTTTTAATATTTCTTTCAGCCAAGTCCAAATCATTCTCCAAAATTTTTGTGTTTTACTGCAAGACCACCACGTATGGAATTATGTGCCTATCTCTTCAGAGCACTTCCAACATTTGGGAGATGCTGTTGTATACATTTTTGCTAGACGGGCTGGGGGAAGATGCCATCGATAAAACATTTTAAATAAATTTTCTTTATACGATGAGGCCAGTGTTATCCTTTTATTTCTGTCCCAAATTGTTTGCCAAGTACCTAAATCAATGTTATGTCCTAAATTGTTAGCCCAAATCAACATGGGATCCTTCACTTGCTCTTCAAACAGCTTATATCCCAAAAGCAATTTATATAAATTCTTTATTTGTTTGGAGTCTGGGCCCAATAATATTTTGTCCAATGCTGTTTCAGAGGTATATATCCCCCATTCTTTTTTATCCTTCCTAAATCTTGATTGGATTTGTAAGTAGGCCCACCAATCGAGTTTTATACCTTGTAATTCTAGTTCATTCCTAAGTTTCAATTCCCCCTCCTCATTCAGAATATCCTTGTATGAAATTATGTTACCCAAATCAAATAGATTTGGGTAAACAATCGCTTCAAGGGTGGATAGCCAGACCGGTACTTTAGTGTAATTGTGAGATCTAATTTTTTTCCAGGTATTAAGTAACGCTTGCCTGATCCGATGTTTTTGAAAATGTGAAAAGAGACCTTGTTTTTCCGTCCATAAGAAAGCATGCCAGCCATATTGCAAATCGTGACCCTCTAAAGTTAATAGTCTTCTATTTCTCAAAATTACCCATTCTCTAATCCAACTCAGAGCCGCGGCGTGGTAATATAATTCCCAGTCTGGCAATCCAAAACCCCCATTTTCCTTCGTGTCCTGTAAATATTTCAATTTAATTCTTGGTTTTTTCCCCTGCCAAACAAAATTTAATGATAATTTATTCAAATTTCAAAAAAACTTAGAATCGAGTTGTATTGGGATATTCTGAAACAGAAACAGGATTTTAGGCAGAATATTCATCTTAATGACAGCGATTCTTCCCAATAATGAGAGTTTTAGATTTCCCCATCTTTCCAGATCACCTTTTATTCGATTCACTACATTATCATAATTATCTTTTTTGAGTGAGGTGCATCTAGCCGTAATATTAATCCCTAGATATTTTACTTTCTTGACTATTTCTATATCCATGATTCCAGCCAGATTTTCTTTTTGTTTATTAGTCATATTTTTGACAATCATCTTGGTCTTATTTCTGTTTATTCGCAGTCCGGCAACCTCACCATATTTAGATAGTTCTTCCAATAAATTTGGTCCCGTCTGACATGGGTCCTCCATAATAAAAACCAGATCATCCGCAAATGCTTGAAGTTTAAAGGTTTCCTTTTTAATGGTTAATCCTTTTATCTTTGGGTCGTTTCTTATAATCCTCGTTAATACTTCAAGTGTCAATATAAACAGCAATGGTGATAAGGGGCAGCCTTGCCGTGTTCCCTTTTGAATTTGAAACTTCCTAGATACTTCCCCATTAATAATTATTTTTGCTTCCTGGTTGTCATAAATTGCCCTAATTATATTTATAAATTTTTCACCCATATTCATGAAGCTAAGTTGTTGGTGCAAAAAAGACCATTTAACATTGTCAAATGCCTTTTGGGCGTCTAAAAAAAGTAATGCCATCTGTTGTCCACTATGTAATTCATAGTACTCCAACGTATCTAATATTATTCTAATGTTGTGCTTAGTGTGTCTCTTAGCGAGAAAACCATTCTGGTCTGCGTGTATGAAGTCGTTCAGAAATCGTTTCAATTGTTCCGCTATAATTGATGTAAATATCTTGTAGTCCGAATTAAGAAGTGATATGGGTCTATAATTTTGGATTAATGTATGGTCCGTATTATCTTTCGGGATAAGGGCTATGTTTGCCTCCGACCAGGATTTAGGCATTCTTGCGCCTTCTAACACTGCGTTAAATACCTCCACTAGGGGTTGTGCTAAAATATTTTGTAGTTCTTTATAGATTTCTGACGGGAGACCGTCAGGGCCCGATGCTTTATTGTTCTTTTGTGCATTGATAGCTTTTATCACCTCAGATAGCCGAATTTCCTCGTTTAGCATATTTCTGGTATCTTCTGTGACCTTGGGTAGTTTGGCTTTTTGTAAATATTCCTCCATTTTCTCCACACTTGCCTGGCTATCTTCTTTGTATAAACGCTCGTAAAATTCCTGGGCTATGATTTTTTTTTTTTTCTTCCTGGTGGAATATTCTCCCTTCCTCATCTCGTAATTCGCGAATCCAGTTTTTTCCCTTTTGTTTTCCCAATTTATATGCGAGCCAACGGCCCGGTTTATTTGCATTTTCAAAAAAAATTTGTTTCGTGTTTCTCAGTTGTTGTGCTAGTTTCTCTTTGTCTAAAATATTAAGCTTGTGTTTAATCAAGTCCATAGATTGTTTGATATTCTCTTTTTGTGGATCTTGTTGGAGTATAACTTCTAAACTCTTATATTCCCCTTCTAATTTTTCCCGTTGTTGTCTTTTCCCCTTGTTTTTGTATACCATATATGCCCTCGCTACCCCTCTCATCATTGCCTTGGCTGTATCCCAATTGTTTTGTACTGAGGTGTCTATAGCTTTATTTTCCTTAAAGAAAAAACTTAGTTCCCTCTCCATCTTAGATTTAAATTCGTCTTCTTTTACGATTGCTCTTTGTAGCGTCCATCTGGGTATTTTTTTGGAGCCTTTCCAGCTAAGTTTAATAGGATTGTGATCTGCCCAAGTACCTGTCGCTATATGCACCTCGTCTATTTCAGAACTAATTTCTTTCGTCATCCATACCATGTCTATTCTAGACCATGAGTTATGTCTATTGGAGTAGTATGTATATTGTCTAGCCTTACGATTTCTTTCCCTCCAGACATCTTGGATATTTAGGTCATTAGCCAAGTTGAGAAAAGATCTCGGTAGAGTTCTTCTCTTCTTTTTCCTAAGCGTCTTGCCCATATAATCCAAATTTATATCTAGGATAGCATTAAAATCTCCTATTAAGCAGATCTCCTCATAATCAATGCTACATATCTTATTGTGAAGTGTTTTAAAAAATTGTTCTTGGTTATGATTTGGAGCATATATCTCTACCAACATGACCTTCCTATGATTTATTACAACCTCGACTATCAGTATTCTACCCTCTTTATCATTATAGATTTGTTTTGCTATCAATTTTGGGTTTACATATAATGCCACTCCTCTCTTTTTCTTGTGTCGGTCTAAGGAAGCGAATAGGTTCCCTATTTTTGGTTGTACTAACAAATATTTTTGTTGTTCCTTTATATGGACTTCTTGTATTGCAACGATATCCAGTTGTTGGTGAATAAGCCTATTAAAAAATTTCCGCCTTTTCACTGGCGAATTCAGTCCATTAATATTCACAGACATAATACTACACTCACCTCCCTTCATCTTACTTGTTTCTGGTTTTTGTAGATCTCGTGATTCGGGGCTCTCTCTCTTCCTTGTCTCTGGCTCCATGTTTCTCTGTTAACTCTCCAGATTTGTTCCTTCTATCCTCTGTTGCTAAGACCTTCCCATCCATTACTACTCGTATTGTGTCTCTTTCTCTTACCTCCCTTCCATCTTGATCTTCTAAATCTGCTTCCTCTTGGCTATGGAAGTGGAGTAATTACTTAAACTTAAATGCTTGCATCAACAATATCCTACCTTTCAGAACTAACATTTTTAAAGTCATTCATTTCCTGATCTGTTGGCCATTTCAGTTACAGGAGTTGATACAATTTTACCTTATGATACCCAGATGAAACTCTTGTAAGTAACATGAAGCAGTTCTGTCATCCTTCAGCAATTTAGCTTTGACATTCCTGAATAGTACATTACCTCCACATTTTTCTTTCTACCTTGTCTGCAAGATTAAAAAATGGAAATTCATGATTAAGCAAAGTTAAATAAATCTGTTACATAAAACATTTTTTTCTCAATCTTAAATCCAAGAACTAGCTCTGCTTACTTATTGACTGTATTCATGAATTTTGCATATATACTTTTGGTGATCCTCCAAGCTAAATAAAACTGGTCCATGTTGTTTAGTGGATCTGGAATTGCCGTAAACTTTGCCGTCAATTTTTTTCTACATCTTCTATCCATAATATGTATTGGGATGAATTAATTTTATAGCTCAATTTTAAAGCATGTATTTTGCATAGAAAAGGTTACTCTATGGCATTTTCAAATAGGATGGAAAGTTTCTCTGAGATTTTGTAATCTAAGCTGGAGAAAGAAAGTCTGTTTCTCAAATGTTCCACATCTCCACATCCTATTGTTTTGTAGCCTCCTATTTTCACATCCATTTGCACTCATAAAATTTGCACAAACCATGTAAACTTTTTTATTTTCACTTCTAACCTAACATTGTTTATGTGCAAATTTCCTTAATTTACACCTTTTTTGACTATTTTGAAAAGAAATTGTGCCATAACATATGGAAGAGTGTACAGTTGTACAGCTTGATATAAGGTACTTTTGCATGTTCACAATTTGATGCCAAGATTGAAAGTGGAAGATAATTTACTTAAGAATTCTGATATTCTTTTATACACTTCTGAATTTCAGCAAGATTGGTTTATTCATTGTATTTCACTCTTTTATTGTCCAAAATCACATGCTTGTCATTCCCAGGTTGCTCCAAACTGCATTCAGATCAGAGATATTTTATACTGAATGCTGCTTCACAATTTCTCAGATACTTTTTCCCCCTAGAAAAAAGGCTGTTACTTTTTTAATCTCAGGTCATCTGAGAATTTATTTTGTAACTTTTGATGTTACTTTGTAGTTGGAGATGACAGTGGGTCCTACTTCTACCATTGTTGAATGAATTATATATGTAAGGATAAGTGTCAGTATTTATTTTGATAGTGGGATTGATTATATTGTTGTAATACTGGTTCCCATATCTTCTAATAGTTGTCTGAAATTCTTTGTTCCTTTCTGAGATCTTAGTCTTTCTTGCTTTTGCTTCTCTCCTCCTTTTGGCAATTTTCACCATTTGTTCTGACATCCAGTTTGCTTTCTTCTGCTTCTTGATCTTTAGCAGTCTCTTTTCTCTTTCATCCTTAGCAATGTCTTTGCTTTCATTCCGCACTTCCTCTGGTTGTCTATCAATGAGGTTCAGAAGTTCAGAATGAATCCTAGTATTCTCCTTCAAAATGCTATGTATATGCTCAAGATTATTTCATGAAAATTGATTAGCTTTTTTTCACTACTTTACTTGATGTAGAACTTGAGCAGTTTGTGATCTGTTCCACAGTCAGTCTCTAGCTAAATCTTTGCTGCATAACAGAGCACATCCTTGTACCAAAATAGTCAAATATATTATTACTGATACCTGAGTTCTCCATCTGTTGATGTCCTTGTGTATAGATGTCATTTGGGTTGTTGGAAGACTATGTCAACAATGAAGAAAGAACTATATTACCAAAAATCAGTTAATTTGTTCTCCTCTTTCCAACCTCAGTATTCCAGTCTCCATCCACTAGCAGAACATCTTATTTTTATGTTATGTTGACTACAGATTGGACTTGACCATAAAACATTTCAACTTCCTCTTCTTTTGCATCAGTGATTGCATTTCTTTATTTCCTGCCTCTCATCTTGAGCCAGGAAATTTCAGACTGTGCACACAAATTTTGAAACACATCTGCACAATTCATTCCCTGCAATAATCTTACCTTGATTATCAGTTGCAGGAAAATTGATAAAAATTATACTCGGATAATGAATTTTGCTATTATGTCCTCACCATCCTGCAGAACTGTTTATGTTTTGATGGTTGGTTTTTTTTTATAGAGAAGAATGTATAATGTATTGAGGGAAGTGGAATAATTACCCAGAAGAATCAGACTACTAGAAAGGTGAAAGCAATAAAAACTCAGTACTTATAATTTGAGCATGCTAGTAAACTGGTATTTGTTATTTCCTATACTGAATTAAAAGCTCTGCAGCAGCCACCATCTAAGCACTTTGTCTAAAGTGGGAATGTGGACTAATTTGCAATGATAGTGCCCTTAGTGCATTTAGAGCTGTCAAAGCTGTCAATTTACTCTCATAAACTGCATACGCTCTATGCTGTTTATGCTGCTGCATAAATGGATCTTTGATAGAATATTGTTAGCAAAGCAAGTGGGATCTGAGAGTGAATAGAAGGCAAGGAGAACAAACATGCACCATATATTTATACTCATATGCAATATATGAAATTCAGATATGAAATATACCTTTATTCACAGGTGGTATTTTGGTTTTTAAACTTGTATAATATCTCATTTTGCAAATAATATAAAGATAAAATTCAGTAAATCTGTTTTAGGAGTTTACTGTGCAACACATAAGTATGGTCAAGCTTCCTCTAATCAAGAGAAGAATGGTTGAAATTAGCCCTGAATTAAAATTGGCTCATTACTATAAAGGCCCTTTAATGAAAAATTGACTTGAGCCTAGCTTTTATTAAAGCATGGAAGGGTCACCTGTTTGTAGCACACAGGAACTGCATTTTAATTTCTTGAATGTAAACTTTTCTGGTTCGTATAGTGATTTTTCCCAAAATCACTTGATGACCAGGGAAGAAATGTTGAAGTTCATAGTCTCAACAGCTACACCTGCATTTTTCTGTATGAATCTACTTCTATAATACTTTTCTATTATTTCTACCAATTCAAATAAAGTAACATTGGTTAAAAATTCCATCATAAAGAATACCTAACTCAGACATGCCACTTATAATAATTGGGTGTCTGGCTGATAAGTTCTCAATCAACTGTTGTATTCTCATAAATGCAGATTCTTTCAAGCTATCCATAAGGGGGTCCTTCGTCTTCTCTGAGCTTGTTTGTTTTCTTGCAGGCCTTTCTGTGGGCCCACCTCTTACTACCACTGATGATGTTAACCTAATTAATTACTGCTGCAATCCCTCTATCATCTATGATCCTACTCATTCTAGAATCCCAACCTCTATCTCTATTCTTGGCTTGTTCTTTCTTTTTGGGTCAACAGCCATATCTGTGTAACTACTCATTTCCCAGCTTTGAAGATTTCTGCCATCTGTCCCTTGTTTGCAACATGGCATCTTTGGATATTAGAATCAGTATCAGAGATTTATGCTTCATCAGCTTCTACCTTGACAGCCAGAAATGCATAGCCCAGCAGATCCTCAGTGCTCCAAGTGGTATCATTGACTTTGATGTTGTACCATTTTGGCCCATTGGGTGCTATTGTCTTGGTTGTAAAGTACAGAAGCTCCCATAGATAATGATTTTAGGGTTCAATATAGATCATTTTGCAGCATTATGGAATTGATTTTTTTTAGATTTATATACTGCCCCTCTCCAAGGACTCGGGGTGGTGTACAGGGCAATTAAAACACTAACAACACACAAGGTATAAAAATTAAAATAAGATTAAATCAATAGACCTAAGTAATAAATACAATCTAAAATTTTATTTTTTAAAAAAATTTAAACACTAAAATCCAATCCCTCAGTCCAGGCCAGCCTGTTCAAACAACCAAGTCTTCAGGTCGTGGCGAAACGAGCGAAGGTCGGGAGCCATCCGGAGCTCAACCGGAAGCTGATTCCAGAGGGCACACAGAGAATGCTCTCCCCCTGGGGGCCACCGGTTGACATTCCTTGACCGATGGCACCCTGAGGAGGCCCTCTTTGTGGGAGCGCACAGGACGATGGGAGGTTAACGCCGGCAAAAGGTGCTCCCGTAAATAACCCAGACCCATGCAATTTAGGGCTTTATAGGTCATCACCAGCACCTTGAATCTCACTCAGAAGACAACTGGAAGCCAATGCAGCTCACAGAGAAGAGGTATTACATGGGAGTATCGGGAAACCCCCATCACCACTTGCGTGGCTGCATTCTGCACCAGCTGGAGCCTCCGAGTGGTATTCAAGGGCAGCCCCATGTAGAGAGCGTTGCAGTAGTATATCCGAGAAGTCACGAGCGCATGAGTGACTATGCGTAAGGCGTCCCGGTCCAAATAGGGCTGCAACTGGCGCACCAGGTGAACCTGGGCAAAAGCCCCCCTGGTCACAGCTCCTATATGATCTTCAAAATTGAGCTGTGAATCAAGGAGGACGCCCAAGTTGCAAGCCCTATCTATGGGGGGTAACACCTCACCCCCTATAGATAAAGATGGAATAAAATGGACAACCCAAGACGCCGGTACGCACAACCACTCAGTCTTGTTGGGATTTAGACGAAGCCTGTTCCTCCCCATCCAGACCCTCACCACCTCCAGGCAATGGGACATCATGGAGAGGGCATCACTGAGTTGATCTGGGGTGGAAATAAAAAGCTGGGTATCATCAGCATACTGATGATACCCCACTCCAAAACCACAAATGATCTCGCCCAGCGGCTTCATATAGATGTTGAACAGGAGAGGCGAGAGAACCGACCCCTGAGGGCCTCCACAAACGAGAGGCCTCAAGGCCGACCTCTGTCCCCCTGTCAACACCGACTGCGAACGACCCAGAAGGTAGGAGGTAAAACAGTGCCACCCACTCCCAACCCCCTGAGGCACCGCAGTAAGATACCATGGTCGATGGTATCAAAAGCCGCTGAGAGGTCTAATAGGACTAGGACAGAGGAGCAACCCCTGTCCCGAGCCCGCCAGAGATCATTCATCAGTGTGACCAATGCCGTCTCTATGCTGTACCCGGGCCTAAAGCCCAATTGGTAGGGGTCCAGATAATCTGCTTCCTCCAGGAACAGAGGAAGCTGATGAGCCACCACACTCTCAACAACCTTCGCTAAAAAGCGAAGGTTGGAGACCGGACAATAGTTATTTAAAATAGCCGGGTCCAAGGCAGGCTTCTTGAGGAGGGGCCTCACCACCGCCTCCTTAAAGGCAGCGGGGAAGCTGCCCTCTCTCAAAGAAGCAGTTATTACTGCCTGGAGCCAGCCTTGTGTCCCCTCCCGCGCTGCATAAACCAGCCAGGAGGGGCACGGGTCCAGTAAACAAGTGGTGGAACTTAGCCTCCCCATGATCCTGTCCACTTCTTCTGGAGTCACAGGATCGAATTCTTCCCAAATAATATTCCCAAGACCGCTCGATTCCCCGTCGTCAGACTCTGCCCAGTCGGAGTCCAATCCGGCCTGAATCTGAGCGAACTGCAGACCAAACAGGTCTATGCATTCTAAAGCATCTGTAGAGTTTTATCAGGTTTCTCTCATTGTACAAAAAGGGATATTCAGAGTATCCTTCCAGACCCACAATGGGCTCTATTTTTCTATATATCTATATATCTTACTATTCCTTAGCAAATTCAGAAATGTAATAGAGCTTTGCCATGTCAACTGTATTTAGGGTGATATCATTTGCTTCCTTCATTTCCACTTGCTGAGAAGGATGTGGCTCATGTCTACATTTTTTTCAGGATGCATTCTCTCAGATATCTATTGTACTCTAACCTCCCTTTTGGTAATTGGTCTACTTACCAATTTCAAATTTTACTTTCATTTAAAATGTAAAATATCATCTTATTTTAAAATTTATATTTTAAAATCTTCCTTTCCTCATTTTTAAGTACACTTGTTTTATTTAAAAGGCAACTGGCATATTTAAAAAAAATTAAAAACAAGACTTCCAATAGCAATGCTTTATTTATTGCGGTAAACAAAAAGAGAAATTTAACCTATTAAATTTTGCATAAACAGAATCCAAAGTAACTTCTCTGTTATATCTCCTTTGTTTTACATATCATTTCCCCCATTACAACAATTTTGCATATTTTTATCATACCAAAGATTGAATGTTGGAACCATTTGTGTTTTCCAATATTATGCTATATTCCACCTTCCACAACTATTATCAGGGTTCATTTTAAATTTGCTTTCTTTTTCATAACCAGCTAACATTCTTCATCATTATCATAAAATTTCTTGAGGTAGATTTAATAGGTTGGTGGCTACGGATTCTCCAGGTCATATTTTAGCTTGGCGATCAAATTGCTATCAACTATATCTTGATTCAGCTACATTTTAATGTCATCAATATATAATGCTGATGGGGATTTATCATACATGCTGTTAAAAGAGTTGCCTATGTTAACATATGCAAAGTACCTAGGTTGATGATATGTTGTGGATCCACCAGCATCCTCTCTAACATCAGAAGATGCTCTGGACCATTATACCTCTTCAAGGTCTTTTCTCCTGGACATGTGAATGAACTCCAACAAAATGCTAGGTTTCAATAATTCACTTTTTGATTTCTAATATTATAAATCTTTATATAGCTTGTAAATACATTTCTAACGAAAAATAATATCAAAAACTTCTGCCTAGAAGTATCCCAGTTTTTAATTTCATCTTTTTTAAATTAAAAGAATCTTTAAACATTAGGATGGGAGAGGCAAGCAGAAGCAAGATGCTCATGGATTTTACATTGCCCTATACCCCTATAGACATATAATTCAATATGCATATTATTCTGTATGTGAATGAAATATCTAATCCATGAGTGGCAGCTCAGCCCCCAACAGATCAGTACATTTCTTCTCTTCCAGCAGACACTGTTGAAGTAGACCACTTCATGAATGATTTCAGAGATGAAGCTCTATTTGGTGAAATAGCATTTTCCTCCCCCCTTCATTTTTTCCTGAATATCTTTAACACTGTTATCAAAATTTCATATGGGTGCCACTGAGCTACAAATGGATTCAGAGTAACAAATAGCACCAATGTTTAGTGCTTGACTCATTTATTCCATAAGCAAACCTTTAGTGGCAAAGATATGCAAAAAATCAGAAAATTCAAAACTTTTTTCACAGAATTGTATTTATTAGCCAAAAACTAATGTGCCCAAGTATAAGTCAGCTTAGCCTTTATTATGTAAAAAAGTGCAAGTTTATGCTGCCTTAAAGCTTCAGAGCTCTGTATTGATTTTCTAGGATTACACGGTATTGTGTTTTTAATGTATGAAAATAGCTATAGGATTAAATTTCTCCCTTATTTTTAAACATTTAATTTATTTCCACCTACTGCTGTGAATCTATTTTCCTTTTTCCATGTGCACATTTACTTTAATATTATCTTGTTCCCTCCAGATATATTCTGTGATAAGCAGTTTCTTTAATGCAATATACATTCATTGAAGAGTTGAAGTGCTAGGTTTGTAGAGTCCTAACAGGTTTACTTAAATGAATTTAGATACACATATTATCACATTTCTTTACTTCTGATGTTTTTTAAAATAAAAAGGAGCAGAGTTTGCATTTATACACTCAGTATTTTTTTCATTTAAAAATTGTTCCTTAGTATGAACTCTGAATCCAAATCAAAGTGGACCAGTTCAAAGTGTGTTTCTGACAAGACCACTTTAGACAATATTTTTATTGAAACCCCTCAATCCCCAGTGTGTTTCATGATTGCAGCAATATAATTTGTTCGTGTTGCAGACTTGTCCATGGTTTCTGTGCTGCATTTTGGGAGCTGGCCATGCCAAAAAGAAGGTTCTGTTTGCCAAAATTAAAAACCGGTTTTGATTTTAATCTTTCATACTTCCTTATTTTCAAAATGCTTTGGTGGAAGACAGCAGTATGGGTCCTAATGATGACTTGTCCAACCATCAGTCAAGAATGCCATGATCTTTGCAATCAGATTGCCATTAATTCTGCCTACCATAGCTTTTTTAGAGTGAATATGGTAGCAGAAGGAATTTGAAAGATGTTAAGCATCTGCTCACGTTTGGAGGTGCCAGTCTGGTGGCAGGGACTCTTCAGTACTTCATGACCTGTTGACCACAAGGGGCAATAGTAGTTAGCTAAGAATTTGTTCTGTGCTGTCTTTTCTCTATCATTCTGCCTACTCTTTGTTTAAGAGTTGTATAAATGGAGGTCACATCCTTCTGACTTTGTTCTCAGAAATATACACACAGTGAGAACACATTCCTTTGACTCTCTTCCTGTTAATATATAGCTTGCTACTAACCTTTGTTTATCTGTAGTATGTATTTTCTGTAAATAGCTATTTCCAGTATAAGTTATAAAACCTGCTTCAATAATCAAATAGAGTCATCAGTTGGGAGGGACCTTGGAGGTCTTCTAATCCAATGCCGTAGTCAAGAAGAAGACCCTATACCATTCCAGACAAATGGCTATCCAATCTTTTTTTTTAAAACTTCCAGTTATGGAGCACCCACAACTTCTGAAGGCAAGCCATTCCCCTAGTTAATTGTTCTCACTGTTAGGAAATTTTTCTTACTTCTATGTTGGTTCTCTCTTGATTAGTTTCCATCCATTGGTTCCTGTTCTTCCTTGTTCTGCTTTGAAGAATAGGTTGTCCCTCTCTTCTTTGTGTCATCCCCTCAAATATTGGACCCCTGCTGTCGTATCATCCCTATCCTTCTTTTCATAAGACTATATTTCATTAGAAGGCCCCCCTCGTTTTTGTTCTACACACCAAAGTCTAAGTACTAGAGAAAGACAAGGCAGGAATCTCCCCAATATCTTAACATCAGAGATGGGAGCTGACCTAAGACAAAGGGATGCTGGGACAAAACAAAAAAATTAGCATGGCAACAGAAAGGGAGTCAGATGAGAAGTTGACCAACAGCTGCCCCAATGAGCCCTGCTCAGGAAACTAGCCCAACAGAGCTTCTATAGGAAGAGACAGTCTACACACAAAGAGCTATGCCTTCAGATAAAAAAATGAGGAACAGGCATCCTTAGTGATTAGCTTGGTAGCTTCCTAGAGACATTTGCCTGGTGTTAGTTTATGTAGAAAAGATGGAACAGGTGACCTTTGATAGGAGGACAAAGGGAGGCAGGTTATCTCCTTGGGAATTCTGATGGCTTTATGACTTCACACCTGCACCTTAAGTGTCAGTTACTGTCAGTTATCAGAGTGAAGATGCCTTCCAAGAGGCAGGTTGATCTTCAGAAGGGCTCTTGGACTCTGGGGAAATCTTCCCTTATTTTGTAACTGGCTATGAGAGGGGTAAGTGAGGGTGAGAGTTTGGCTTTGGATTAGGATTAGGGTGAGGGTGAAAGTTAGGATGAGGGTGAGTTTGAGGATCAGGATCAGGATAAGGGGGACAGTCAAGGAAGTCTAGTCCAACCCCCTGCTCAGGCAGGAAGCCCTATATCACTTTAGACAAATGGTTGTCCAATCTCTTCTTAAAAACCTCCAGTGTTGGAGCATTCATAACTTCTGAGGCAAGTTGTTCCACAGATTAATTGTTCTAACTGTCAGGAAATTTCTTCCTAGCTCTAGGTTGTTTCTTTCCTTGATTAGTTTCCATCCATTGCTTCTTGTACTGCCTTTGGGTGCTTTGGAGAATAGCTTGATTCTCTCTTTAATCAATAATTAGACTTGCACTCTAGGAATGCTCATCTATACACAGAAAATGCTTCAATATTCAATTCTCACTTCACTGTTTCATGTTCTTAATCCTTAGACGTTATCAGGAAAAGTGTTGTGATTGTATTATCTAGTTGACTGCCTTAAGAAACATACACACAAACAAACATAATATACAATAGATAAAAATGGGTTAATCTCTTATACTTTTGTTTGAACTTGATCCCAAACAAGTGATTCTAATATCTTCATGTAAGAATGTTATTATTCTTTGTCATTATCATTTCTGTTTTTCAGAAAAATCCTTAACCTGCCTGAAATTTTGCTACAAATATTCATTAGTGGAGGGTCCATGTTCACTAAAAAAGTTACTACATTCTATCAGTGCACTCTAATGTTCCTACTTTGAACTGCTCATTGTGAGGAACAGTATGGAAGGATATTTTCTAAAATTATGATGTCTATGGCAATCCAAGAAGAGTGTGGCAGGGATTTATATCCCTGGTCCTACTTGTCTCCCAATAGGAAATATCTAAATTATTAAGGTTGGTTTCATTCAATTTATCATGTTCCAGATGAGGAAAAGGAATTGGCCCTAAGTAGTCCAGTGAACTCCAAAGAAGAGTAGGAAAATGGGTCTGGAGACTCCAGCCCAGCCCAATATTTTAACTATAAAAAAGGTAAAGGTAAAGGTTCCCCCGCACATACGTGCTCGTCGTTTCCGACTCTAGGGGCCGGTGCTCATCTCCATTTCAAAGCCAAAGAGCCAGCGCTTGTCTGAGGATGTCTCCGTGGTCATGTGGCCGGCATAAATAGACGCCAAAGGCACATGGAACGCTGGTACCTTCCCACCGTAGTGGTCCCTATTTTTCTACTTGCATTTTTGCGTGCTTTCGAACTGCTAGGTGGGCAGAAGCTGGGACGAGTAACAGGCGCTCACTCTGCTACGTGGCACTCGGGATTCGACCCGCCAAACTGCCGACCTTCTGATCGACAAGCTCAGCGTCCTAACCCACTGAGCATAGCTCTCAAGAATTCCAACATTATTAAAAGTCTCCATCTTTTTATTTATGTGTGCTCCAGTTCATCTGGAATTTTAGGATCTGTGAATGGTGTAATATAGTATAGTTTATTAATTGATTAATTTTACAAGCATATCAATAATGGTGAACAGTCAGCATTGTTATAGAAATTACATCACAAGGAGCTTCATGGTATACACATTTAGTGTTTTCTGCTATATAAGCATCTGAAAGTGTAATGATTGGACAATACTTTCTCAGAGGGACAGATTTCTAGAACTAACTCTTGAAAGAAAGTAACTATTCAGCACACTGAATACTTCTATGTGGGGGCATTGCCCACCTGCAGGGTCTGTATACACAGTTCCTGATTTTCACAAACCATTTGTGAAATGTTTATGATTATTGCATGCTCTGAAAAAAACTCAAGAGGGAGATGGGAATATATTTGTGAGCAGATTCAACCTCTTCTTCCATGTGTCTTAATACTCTGTGTGCTACTTTCTTCTATTACATTGACTTAAACATTTTAAGCTAGAAATCTTTGTATGCTTTTGTACATATGCATGTATGTTCACTGATGCATGTTATTTCTGTAGTACTGCATGTTACATGTTTTCAGTGCTTTTTTTGTAAAAGAAAAAGGTGCCAGAACTCACACATGTCATACAAGCCACCTTGCCTACCCTACAAGGTTCTATCCAAAAAAGGTGCCGGAACTCCGTTCTGAGCATTCTATGAGAAAAAAAGCCCTGCATGTTTTGATTCAAAACGAACATGGAGAAGAAACACTGGAATGGATTGAAGAACTCCCTAACTTACTACTAAGTTCACTGTTGCCTTTGTTACATGAAATAAGCAAACTACTGTAAGCGCAATCCCATAAAAGAGACCAACTCTTGACAGATTGTATACAATCAAAAGTGTAAAAAAGCCAGGGAAATGGCCATTTGGCATGAAACAAATAATGCACTGTATAATAAGTGCAAATGTCCAAATGTAAAATATGTAAACAGCTGACTAGTGATGGATAATTAACAGTATACAATAGTAATGGTTATAACAAATAATGGTGTATATATAGTATGAGGTAATACTTCAGTAGGGACGCGGTGGCTCAGTGGGTTAGGACGCTGAGCTTGTCGATCAAAAGATCGGCAGTTTGGCGGGTCGAATCCCGAGTGCCGCGTAACAGAGTGAGCGCCTGTTACTCGTCCCAGCTTCTGCCAACCTAGCAGTTCGAAAGCACGTAAAAATGCAAGTAGAAAAATAGGGACCACTCCGGTGGGAAGGTAACAGCGTTCCGTGCGCCTTTGGCGTCTAGTCATGCCGGCCACATGACCACGGAGACGTCCTCAGACAAGCGCTGGCTCTTCGGCTTTGAAACGGAGATGAGCACCGGCCCTTAGAGTTGGAAACGACTAGCACGCAAGTGCGGGGGAACCTTTACCTTTTTAATACTTCAGTGGATCTTTGAGTATGTGAAAACTTGAGATGTGTACCAAGTAATCACTATCCATAATATACTACACCATTTACAGATAAAACTCCAGATGAACTGGAGCACATATCCAAAAGAAAAAAAAAAGAGTCAGAATAAATAGAAAACAAAGCTTTTTAAATCCTCTTTGTCCCTGTATACTTTTACAAGATTACTGCTTTTTCCAGCATTTAAAACATAGGTTTTATTTGATCTTTCAGTTAGATTTGTAATATTTTATTGTAATATTTCATGGAAAGCTAAACATTTCGATCTTTTTAGATAATTCTCATGTGTGTTGTAAGATGCATCTTCCTACAACACCTTTTTTGTATCTCATTTTCTATTTCAGTATAAAATGTACCTGATAATGATTGGAATTGTTCTGATTGTTTGTGATATATATTTTTGACCTCCTTTCCCTGCAACTTTTCCTAGACATACTGCAAAATAACCCAGGAAAAATGAGCACAGACGTAATGAACCAGAGGTAATTAGCTATAGACCAGCTGGAAATGTCTATTTTCTTCTCTATAGACTGAGGAAAAAATAAGCTTGCCAGTTTAAAATGGAACCACTGTTTTGAAAAGAAAATTCTGCATCTATGAAAATAGTCAATATATACAAATATTTCATGAATTTTCAAGTCTCTTCTTATGATATGATTTGAACATTTGGAATGGTTGGAGGTGGGAGTGATCATATGCCAGAAGGAAGATTATTCCTCTAATTGTTTTCATAGAAAACATTATTTTTCTCATTTTTTAGGTTGTAAATACTATCTACTGTATGTGTTTTAATAAATACCTTTCTAAATAAATCCATAGAAATTAGAAACAAAATTTAATACCAACATGAATCGAGACCAAATTAGTGATTGGAGTTAATGTCACAACAAACGCACTACAATTATTGCTTTAGTGGGTGTGCAAAACATCCTTGGCTATTAGTTGTTCATAGTGATGATTCTGTGATATTTGGGTTGTTTCTGTGTCACTGCTGTTTGATTTTAATTGCATTCTGGAATGAGGTCAAAGACCTGTCAGTGTCCCTAAGGACTGCAGTTAACCATTACAGTTTATCCTTCATATCCGAAATTGAGAATAAATCAGATGTTGCTGAATCCAGGTCCTGTCCTCTTGGAGCTATGAGAAAGACAAAGAAGAACAAAGAGAAAAAAACCTCTCATCTTTAGCTCAATGCCCCTGTGAAGTCTTTGACCCAAGAGCTGATGTGTATGTGAAAGTTAGGATCTTCTTTCCGGATTTTGTCCTCCAAACTGGGCCATGGTGACAGGATCAAGAGAAAAAGGTGGAAACCAATTGGTCCTGTTACTATTGTTCTCCCTCCCCCCAGGAAAATTTTGTTTTGAGTATGGAATTAAATAGGCCTATTTGTTTATAGCAATTATTCAGGATCAAATTGGACACAAAGTTAATTACCTCATGAATGGGCTGTTTGTTTGTTTTTTACATTCTTTTAAATGTAACTAGCAACTTTAACATTTAAGTGTGAGAAATGCTTGCTATGGGGAAGAATATCATAATTATTTATATTTTGACATTGTACATGTGCTTTTAAGGAAGCCTCCAGTGCTCTGCTTCCTCATAATTAATGTAGAAGTTATATGGAAGAATTTCAACCTCCTCTGCCTTATCTAACAGCATTTTTAAAATGCCAGCAATCCAATCCAAGATAGTATGAGAGAATTTGAAAGCCTGAAAATGAAAGAGAACTTTGACTTCATGCACATTATTGAAATCTGACAGTATGAGAGAGATGAATTGGCCACAACTTATATTTAGACAGGTTATAATTTACCTTTCACCCCATGGCTTTGCACTTGATGGCATGTGTTCTCAGATGCTAAATGGGATATACAGGTTCAGCAGGGGAAGCCAGCCTTCAACCAATGAAAACTAGAATCAGTAGCCTTTGTGCATTATAAACGTCACAACAATGGATTAGGCTGGGAAAAAGGAAAACTTGGGTGTGCTATGATGCATCAAGGAGATAGTTTTTAGGGCAGTTTGTAGGATAATCTAGCAGGAAATAAATAGCAAAGCAAATAAAATATTTTTTTTTTCTTCAAGAACAATGTTCAATTGAATCTCAGGAGCAATTAGAGAAACCATTTTCAAAGACAATAGGTATTTTAAAAAGCTTATGTACACCTGGGCTCAAATTTTACTTCAAGAAAAATATAGATGAATGAGTTATGGTTGCATCATGTGCACCTTGCTTTACAAGCACAAGAAAACTTTTAATAAATATATTATGCTTCTTCAGAATCTTGTCAAGTAATCAAACTGGACACAATATTATTTACATAGTAAGGCTTTGTACTTTTCTCCTGTTTATTACTAAATCTCTTAGGTTACCTCTTTTACAGCTGCTACTATAAGTGGAACGGAAAGCTCCCATTGGGATCTTTCCTACCAAATCAAAAAGCAGCAATTGAGGGAAAAATGCAAATGGGAACTCTGAAGTATGCAGAAACCTGTCTTGGGATTTTTTTTGCCATTCATAGTTTAAACCAGGGGTGTCCAACCTTGGCAACTGTAAGACCTGGAGTTCAATTTCCAGAAATCCCCAGCCAGCCAAGTCCACGGTCTTAAAGTTGGCAAGATTGGACACCTCAGGTTTAGACTATAAATTCAATGCATAGAGGACAATGAAGGAAGCAAACAATACCAAAAAGGAAAGTAACATAAATTCACACATACTAAATTTTCATTGGAACTAGGGAAATAATCTCCCCTAAAATTTATCTTTTCCTTCCTTACTCTCTCCATTAATTAAACTTGATTTCATCTAGAGACCTATTTCTTCAATGCTTTGGTCAATATGACATGTTTTGAAAAATGCATATAAACTGAATACATTAGGGAGAAAATACCAAAATGCACAAATTGGGGAGAAATGTTCAGAACATAAACTCTTTATTAAAGGAGCATACAACAATTAATTATACTGGGGGTTTGCCTTCAAAATTATGCATATTAGCATGCTGAGAAAAATGTATACAAAGATGCTTATAATTGAAGCAGTCTACATAAAAATGTTAATGCCTCTTTTTTAAAAAGAATCATACTGATGTGGCAGTGGGATGGAATGAAATTTAATTTAGATTAAAATGAGAAACAATGAAATTATAAATAATTATAAATAATACATAAAAATGCATCTGACCTGAATTGAATACTGAATGGAATTTTTACTCAAAGAACAGAGGAAATAACATTTCTAAAAAATATTTCAAACTGAAGTTGGATGGCATCTCCTCGAATCTCTGTATGGATCAAGTAGGTAGACTGATGAGGGAGGGATATAGATACCTGTTATTTCAGAATGACCTATCAAATTCTTAGTTTGGTTCTCTTGCTAGATATTTAAACCTCAGTGCTCAAAGTGTTTCATGATTACATAGAATAATATTTGGGCTGTGAAAAGGGCTAGGCCACAGGTCTGCAACCCGCGGCTCCGGAGCCGCATGCGGCTCTTTCAGCTGTCTCCTGCGGCTCCCAGTCCTCTGCCATGTGCAGTCCAAAAAAAAAAAAAGTGGGACTAAAAAAGTTCAACCAATCAATTCAAATATGCAGGGTAGGTGCATATCTCGCCTTGGCTCCACTCTTCAGTCAAACCCTGTTCTGCGCATGTGCATATGTACGCACATGTGCACACATTTTTTGAGGCTCCCAGTTTTTCCTTTTGTGAGGGAACCGGTTCCGAGTGGCTCTGTCACTGTTTCAGGTTGCTGACCCCTGGGCTAGGCTAAAGATATAGTCAAGGACCACCTCTATGTTTAGTAGGAGCAATGCTGGGTGAGATTGTGGAAAGATAGGAAGAAAGATAGTGAAAAGATGTATTTATGTCGCATTTATATATCCCTTTTGCCTCAACCCTGGGAGGAAGTGATGGTGACTAACTCAATCACCCCATGAATATTTGAAGCTTGATCTTGCTTATTTAATATTATAATCAATGCCCTAGAATAATTTATAAAGTATGTATTTTGAAAACTGTGAAGCATCCAAACTGTATTCAGACTCTTGTCAGTGAGTCAGTGTCAGTCCTTTGAGGAATCCTTGATAATTTAGGTAAGAAGCACTAACCGTGAGTTTGAACACTACCTTTATTGTAAGGTTCAAGTAGCAGAATCTTGTCTAAAGTCTGAAAGCCTTTTCCCTTTCTTTAGAGGTGGTCCTTGAATTGTGAACACAATTGAGTCCAAAATTTCTGTTGTTAAGTGAGACAGTTAAGTGTGTTTTGTCTCATTTTATGACCTTTATTTCCACATTGTTAAGTGAATCACTGCAGTTGTTAATTAGCAACATGGTTGTTACATGAATCTGGCTTCCCCATTGACTTTGCTGGTCAGAAGGTCACAAAAGGTGATCACATGACCCCGGGACACTACATCTGTCATAAATACGAACCAGTTGCCAAGCATTTGAACTTTGATCATGTGACCATGGGGATCCTGCAATGGTTGTAAGTGTGAAAACAGTGCTGTTATAACTTCAAAAAGTTACTAAACAAATGTTTGTAAGTAAAGGACTACCTGCACTTTTACTGCAGGTTTGAGTCCCACCAGGCTCAAGGTTGACTCAGCCTTCCATCCTTCCGAGGTAGGTAAAATGAGGACCCAGATTGTTGGGGGCAATAAGCTGACTTTGTAAAAATGCTGCTTAGGGGGGCAAAAGTCCTAATAAGCAGGCATATACATAGAATGAAGGCTAGTGCTAAGCACATTGATTTGTGCTTCTTAGATTGTAAGCCGCCCTGTGTCTTCAGAGAAGGGCGGGATATAAATGGGATTAAAAATAATTAGGAAGGGTCCCTTTTTATTCTGT
The DNA here is from genome assembly GCF_964194415.1 of Vipera berus. Classification (NCBI taxonomy): domain Eukaryota; kingdom Metazoa; phylum Chordata; class Lepidosauria; order Squamata; family Viperidae; genus Vipera; species Vipera berus. The sequence continues at coordinate 41,630,123 of NC_138209.1, read as the reverse complement.
ATGCTAAGTTACCTTTTTCATTATGCTTATCTACGCTGTGGACTTTCCTCCCAAAGTCATTCCACCGGCTATTACAGGCAGTTAGAAATGTGGTTTCCAATGGAAAGAAGATGATTTTGTGTTGGGATGGCTGGAGAGAGAGATCCTAGTGGCATTTATAATTCAGTATTTTATAGAAAATATAGTTTGAAATTTAGCACACTTTACATCAAGAATTACATAAAATTACTACAGTGTTTGAAGATTACCACTAGAAAGGGTACTAAAATAAAATCAGTTGTGGAATCAAGGGAATTTTTTTAACAGCTTTGTAATGTTAATAATAGTGCAAGCGGATTAAAAAAAACAGCTTACTTTTTTTCAAAAGTAACATATCCTGGCAAGCACACCGTGATGAGTTTAACTTTAGAAGAAGAAAATGTATCTGAAACATTATATTAAAAGGAAACTATAAAGCAAGTGTGTAATTAGTATGTAATAGTGATAAACTGGTAGTAAAATAGGAATTAATTCTTAAAGTGCCACCAAGCTATTGGAAAGAGGCTAATGAAAGTTCTATGTTAGGCATCCCTCCTAGATGCAAAATCTATCAATTGCATAATGTGGGTAAGAAATTGGCAAACCTTTCCCTATCCCCAGAACTGTCCTTATTACTACAGTACCTCAATGCTTGAAGTACGGTGTCCAGAGGTAATAGTAGGAAATGAAAAATGAGTGAAGTTTGTTTTATCACAATTCCTTCTGGATACGAAGGCAGGTAGAGGATAGCTTAAAAATTCATGTTGTATGTCCCAAAAAAAGTTGGAATTAAGATTGCCGGGAGAAATATTAACAACCTAAGATATGCAGATGATACCACTCTAATGGCAGAAAGTGAAGAAGAACTAAAGAGCCTCTTGTTGCGGGTGAAGAAGGAGAGTGCAAAACTTGGGTTGAAACTTAACATTAAGAAAACCAAGATCATGGCATCTGGCCCTCTCAATTCCTGGCAAATAGATGGGGAAGAAATGGAGGTAGTGACAGATTTTATTTTCCTGGGCTCCAGGAAGGAAAGCCATGGCAAATCTAGACAGCACACTAAAAAGCAGAGACATCACCCTGCCAACAAAAGTGTGTATAGTCAAGGCTATGGTCTTCCCAGTTGCAATGTATGGCAGTGAAAGTTGGACCATAAGAAATGCTGAGCGCCAAAGAATTGAGGCCTTTGAACTATGGTGCTGGAGAAGACTCCTGCAAGTCCCTTGGACTGCAAGGCGATCAAACCAGTCAGTCCTACCGATCAACCCTGACTGCTCTTTAGAAGGCCAGATCCTGAAGCTAAAACTCAAATCCTTTGGCCACCTAATGAGAAAGAAGGACTCACTGGAGAAGAGCCTAATGCTGGGAAAGATTGAGGGCAATAGAAGAAGGGGACGACAGAGAATGAGGTGGCTGGATGGAGTCACTGAAGCAGTAGGCGTGAGCTTAAATGGACTCCAGAAGATGGTAGAGGACAGGAAGGCCTGGAGGAACATTGTCCATGGGGTCACGATGGGTCGGAGATGACTTTGCAGCTAACAACAACAACATGTCCCAAAGCTCTCTTAGAAAAAACTAAATACCCTACCTATCTGTGATCTCATAAGTTCTAGGGACATTGTTCAATGTTTATATCAATAGTTCCAAAATATTGAAACATGCTATATAATAGCAGCAGAATTGTTATCCACAAATTAGCACTGTGTGATCAGAGATGATGGCAATCTGCTATTCTTCAGCTATTATCCTGTTATTATTTTTTACTTAATGTGAAGAAAGGAGGAAGAAAAATAACCAGTCTCTCTGAGATTGAAATAGTGGCCCAACAAAAAGATGGTCTCAGTTTGCCACTTTTGAATAAAATAGAGACTTGGTTTGCTGGTCCAGCTAGATGTAACAATTTGGGATTATTAGATTTATTTATATTTTAAAATGGTGCATCTTGACACAGTGGATTTGCAAAATCTCTTTTTTTAATGATGGAATGAATTTTTTTGATAGTTTTAAGTTTCTCCAGAAACGGATTCTACAACTGACATAATAAATTGTGTGCCTAAAGGTCAGTAGTACATGCTTAAGGTTGAATTTTTACAGAAATTTATAATATAAAATATCTAAAAATGTAAATATAAATATAGAAATATAAAATTAGAATGCTTTTCTCTTCAGTGTATAGATTTATATGGAAGTACTCCTATATAAGGATAATTAGTGTTTTATATTTATTATTCAGTATTTTGTTGGGGGGGGTATCCAAATAAGCTTTTTCAGAACTCCCTATCAAGTGTTCTTTTGTTAATAGGTTTTCCACACGTTAGCTGCTGCTTTTGTGCAGATGAAGAATTTGGCTGCACTTTGGAAAGTGAGGGGGTGGAAAGACACCCCAGAAATTATCTGTTCGTGTGTAAATGATTCTTCACCCTTGCATTTAATAAGTAGCTTTCTGAGCTCTAATTGTATCAGTTTATATTGTAAAATAAATATTAATTGGCAAAGGCTGGTGTTAGAAGATAATATGACAAGCCTTATGCCATCCCAGATGATTTGTCATGGTAATATACAGTTTGATTGTTAGTTTAGAGCAAATTATTTTTCCTCCACAGCCAAAGGAATATAACTTGTAATTCTGACTTCTTTTTGCTCTTTGGAGATGAGAGAATAAAAGATTACAGTGTACTAGGATTAATACACCTACTGTCTTTAATTTAGGATACTTAATGGGCACACAAATGAATTTGGTGACTGCTGGCCTGAAAGCTGCCTTTCCTTATTCTAAGGTTGTTTAAACTCAGCAGGTAATGTGTGGCTTATTACAAGTTAATGTACTACAGCTTTCTTAATCCATCACAACTGCCCACAATGGTCAATTTCAATTCAAAAGTATCTAGAAAGCCTTATGTTTTACCTGTTTCAGTTAGAATTTCCAGAGACAACATTTTGAACTTTACTGTATGAAAATCCTATGCGCTACCACTGAGCTATAATCTCTGTTAATTTCATTTCCAGTAGCACCTATTTCAAGAAAAAAAAATCTTAAATAAAACAATATACTTTTTCAGGTATGTTGCAATAGCCTTTCATTCATTTCCCCCTAATGGCTCCCATAGCAGCATTCAGATGCTTTTCTGACACGTATTTTGATACAGTTTATGGAATAGATCAAGGGTGTCAAACTGCCAAGCTGTGGGCCGGATGCATCTTGTCAAAACTGTGCCCACCCCATTGCCAGCAATGGAAAAAAAAGTCACAATACATCGTGACACATCACGTGACTTGCGAGTTTGACACACCCTGGAATAAATTTTATTTTTATTTTATTTTTTTAAAATCCCATTTATATCCTGCCCTTCTCCGAAGACTCAGGGCGGCTTACAATCTAAGCACAAATCAAATGTGCTTAGCAATAGCCTTCATTCTATGTATATGCCTGCTTATTAGGGCTTTCGCCCCCCCCCCCAAGCGGCATTATTACAAAGTCAGCTTATTGCCCCCAACAATCTGGGTCCTCATTTTACCTACCTCGGAAGGATGGAAGGGCCTGGTGGCTCAAGGTTGTATACGGTAAATGTATAAATGATACAGAAAAGGTGGTGGGAGGGGGAGACCATTTCCAGTGCTGCTTTCCTTGCTTTTATAAGAGATTCACATAAGGGACATTAGCTTAGTTGTGAAATATATGCAACCCAGTGACTGCAGTGAAGTTGATGCTGCCTAGGGAAGATACATTTCTTAAGCTACAGTAAAAAGCTAAAATTTAAGGATGCAGAAATAAGGAAATAAAAACAAGAAGTGGATTGCATTACTAGACACTCTTCTGTAATAACATTATAACCCACAGTCTTGCTCTTTCATTCCATACAAACCATATACCGTGTAGACAGAGAAAAGCTGGAAAGAAATTGCTCTGTTATTTGGCTGAGGAAGGTACCTGATTTGAATATCTGAAAGGAGGCAAATAGATTGGATTTAGGTGTGCCAGATAAAGGGTGGTTTAACTCAAAAACAAAGGATTTAGCAGCCAAGAAGAAAACAAATGAGGATAATCACTATAGGCTTTGTAGAGACACAACTCTTGGTATTGATAATGGTTGATGAGGGAGAGACGAGATTGGTCTAAGTAAATACTGCACTTTAGAAATACACAAATAAGAGAGAGAGATGCTCTGATGGAATAGCTAAGAAGAAGTTCAGTAGCTTGAAGTAGTTTGATATTACTATTGGATCTGTAATATATTGTATAACACAGCATTCTGCTTCCTTACTGATATAAGAAATGATGGAAAAAGTTCACAGATTGACTGCAATATTTGTTTAATATTTTCTGTACTAGAAGGAAGAGAGGAACTAGTTTTGGAGACTTCTTACAGATAGATTTGGCAGCAAACCTGTTCAAAACAAGAGCTATTGGGGACCACCCTTGGGAAATCTCTTGAGGAGATTGAGAGCAGATTATGTGTGGTAGCAGAAGTTATATACAAAAGCAACAAATGAATAAACCAGTGAGGAAAACTCCATGAAAAAAGTAAGAACAACTAAGTGGTCAAACATAAACAGATGTATTCTTTAATTTCATGTAACTTTTAACTTGTATTTTATATTCTCTCAGCAAAGCCTTTTTCCCCCCAATATAAATTATTTTCTTGTCTATTTCCCTTTAATACCATCAAGAAGAGAAACCACTGCAAATAAACCTTAGATATCAACATCATATCTAAAAAGAGATCTTAAAGTAACAGCATTTATTTTGTCATGCATTTGGATTTCAGCTTCCTCAAAAATGTTCTTTCAGATGGCAAGTTGTCCTATCCTCTTGTTTGATCTTGCTTTACATTATCTTCTGAGGTCAAGTCATGGTTGTTTATCCAAAACTGACATAATCTTTCCTACATTCATTTTGGGGATAGGTACACATATCTCCAAATCTCTCTGCCACCAAATGAATAAACTTATTTACATTGAGATTTCTTCTCCTACTTATTCTTTATTTGCTAGAGTGTAGTATCTTGGGCTGGAGGTGATTACAGTATTCTAATTTATTCAGAGAGCCAGATGTTTATAAAATTTTAATTGTTTAACAATATTGTTTAACTGGCAAAGTAGAAAGAATGAATCATATGGAAGTTGTTTCTATTTAGTGGTACACCAGCAAAACTCTAGAGACTTCCCTTTTTCATTCCTCTTTCCTATTTTTTCTTTCTTTCTGTATTAACTGAACATGCTTCTGTTTACTTGCATACCTCTATTCAAGTTATATCAATTATACATGCAGTGGACCAAGACATCAGGAGAGGACTCACAAGCAAATTTAAGGGGAAGGATACATTCACTTCCATTCCAAGGCAGGTTTCCTTTGCCATTCTTTTGGCACTGCATTTAGGCAGCATTCAGGATCCAAACTGTATGAGAATCTCCTTCAATAGCCTTCAGGTTTGCAACTTGGTCTTGAGTGTAAATCTAGTTTGCCCACCCTGTATGAACTTATTCTAGACAACTCTCACCTTCCCTCCCTCCTTAAATATTTTCTTCCTGTTTGCTTTGCATTGAATCCTGACATTGAGGATCTAGACCTGCTTTATGGAATCAGACCTATTTTACATCTTGTACAAGAACCATGAAGAGGTATTTTGTATTTCTTCTGCCTTTCACTGTGTATATTAACTCAGTAATCCATGCCTCTCTGTCCCACTTTAGCAGTATTAACAGTGAAGCAGTTCTGTGTTTTTTATACACAGATGACATTGTAATCATGGAAAGAATGGTAAGGACTTTAGCCTTTTTCTGCTCAGGAGAAAAGTTAGTAATAAACTATCAAGAAACTAAAGTCATAATATTTGCCCGAAACCATAAAATTCATAAATGGCAAATTAATGGGAATTCTGTCAAGCAAGTCCACACTTATAAATACCTTGGAGGACTCTTCCAAGTCCCTCTATACTGGAGAGAACATTTTGTATCTATCTGACACATATTGTTGAGCATAGCTGTTCAGCTATTCTGTGATTTAGCTATTTAAAGGGAATTCACTTTATCCCTGCAAGGTCTTCATAGCTAAGTTCCTCTCCCAGCTTCTTGGTTTCCAAGTCTGTACTTTCAGAAATTTTAACATTCATGAAACCATTTGTTGTAAGTTTATTACAGCTATCTTTGAAGTCCCAAGATACCTTAAGAACACTTTGAAAAGTACTTGGTCTCAATGGATCCTGTATGCTTTTTAACTTTGACTAAAGTTATTTAGTAGGGACGCAGTGGCTCAGTGGGTTAGGACGCTGAGCTTGTCGATCAGAAGGTCGGCAGTTTGGCAGGTCGAATCCCGAGTGCTGCATAACAGAGTGAGCGCCTGTTACTCGTCCCAGCTTCTGCCAACCTAGCAGTTTGAAAGCACGTAAAAATGCAAGTAGAAAAATAGGGACCACTACAGTGGGAAGGTAACAGCGTTCCGTGCGCCTTTGGCGTCTAGTCATGCCGGCCACATGACCACGGAGACGTCCTCGGACAAGCGCTGGCTCTTCAGCTTTGAAACGGAGATGAGCACCGGCCCCTAGAGTCAGAAACGACTAGCACGCATGTGCGGAGGAACCTTTACCTTTACCTTTAAAGTTAACTTATTCCCATTGATCCTTAGAGACCACTTTAAGTCAACTTAGTTAAAAAATATTATAGGCAAGCTTCACTCTGTGTCCTCACTCTGTAGGACACTCATTGGAGAACCTTTGTCCAGAAATATCCATAAAAATCTTATCTGACATACTGATATTCACATTAATCTAAGTATGCTCCCCAGTCCTTCAGGACATGAGGCCTTTTCAAATACATACAGCATGTCTCAGCTTCCTACTCTTATCACAATCCTGAAATTTTGCTGGGTCTTGACACTGATCATAGGGATGCTTTGCCTTCTTCTGTTTTGTTGGGCTGGTACTCCTTCATCAATATATACAGTCCTGGTGAAAATGTACAGTAGAGTCCTTGAGACATACATTCCTTTATTTCTTCCCTCTGCAGGGAATCCCCAGCCTGTTTTATCCACCTATGTTATTCTGGTACATATGGATGCAATCCACATGTTAGACTGACAATCTACTCATAACTTTTAAAGCATGTTTTTTAAAGAAAATAATTTCCTATTATATTAACTGGAAATATATAATTAATAAAACATAACACTTTTCTGACCATTATGCTGTGAGTGAATTTAATGTTATTCTTCCAGCAAAATCCCACTTTTCCTTTTTTGCTACTGTCAAATTCATTTAATCTTACAGTCTTTGACCTGTTGTGAGTTCTGAATCATACTTCACCAGCAATCTATAAGTATCATCAAATGTTCTAAGATTTTGTTGTAATTTTTGCAGAATATATATAAGGAACAAAAAATCAAGATAATAATTACAACAATGCACATTACTGAAAGAGAAGACAGAGTTGACTTCTTTCTCTTCTTAAGTTTAAAAATTTAAAATTTAATCTAGCAATTAAAAGTGCCAGGCTAGAAAGCAGGAGACTGTGAGTTCCATCTAAATTCCTCCCTAGTCATGAAAGCCACTGGGTGACTTTAGGCAAGTCACTCTCTCTTCAGCCCGCACTCATAGTGGTTGTTGTGGGAAAAATAGAAGAAAGGTGTGTTGGATATATTCACTGCCTTAAGCTATTTGTCAAAGTAATAAAGGTTGGATAGAAATAAATAAATTAAAACATCAACAATGAAAACATATCAAGAAAATATTTCAGGACTTTTTTTCTTGAAGATGTTCCACTTCCCATCCAAGAAGCTTCTTCAGTTCTGACTGAATGGTGGAGGATGGAAGGATTTATATTCCTTGTGCAGTCATTTGGTCATTACCACTCTTTCTGAGTCACTGAGGCCACTTGGAGGTTTATCTCTGCCCTCAGAGTCACCTGAGTAATGCAATTGGGTGTGGAATCTTTTTGGAACTGCTAAAAGGACTGTGTTGTAAACAGGAAATAGGTGGTGTCATATCCCCCCCTTCTGTTGAGGGCTGTTCAATCTTAATGTAGATGGCCTTTTTGACCCCTCTTTCAAACTAGCAGTCCACTCTGTTCAAAACATGGGCTCTGCTGTCTTCAAAACAGTGGCTTTTTTTCTCTTTCAAATGCAGATGGACTGCTGAATTTTTTCCTGATGGATTTGTTCTATTTTGTGCTATGCATTCGTGAAGTGGTTATTTTGTTTCTCCAATGTATAGATCTGTATATGTCTCACTGCATTGTATTGCATCCAGTGGTGGGTTTCAAATATGTGAACAACCGGTTCTCTGTGTGGATGCCGCTTCCAGAAGTCCATTCTGGGCCTGGAAAGCAAAAAAATTGGCTACCGGTTCTGCCAAAGTGGTGCAAACCAGTTGAATCCCACCACTGACTGTATATATCACATTGCTCAGTTTGTGTCTCAGTATTTTGGGGTGGATAAGCTTCTACTTTAAAGATCCTATTAAAATGTTTATGTACATTATGTGATTGAAAATTCTCCTGAGCTTGACTCCTGAGGAGTTAAGTTAACAAGCAAAAATAAAAACTAAAATTATATGTTACTGATGCTATACTACAATTTCCCAAACAAAATGATTCCTTCATATTGTTAATGGAATGTACATAGAAATATGGTCATGTGTCAGATTGTCAGATTATTTTTTTTTTTAAAAAAGCCCTCAGATTTTGACATGGAATAAACTTCCTGGTTGTGATAATATAAGGTTTGGCAGTACTATCGATCATAACTTAACTTTTGTGCAGTTAACTTTGGATTGAAAACACCACTTTAAATGGATATAATCTGTAATTTAGTTAAGGATTAGAAAGAACAGCTAGAAAGCTAAGAGTTTCATTAGCACCAGTGTTTTGGAACTGTTGCACGTTCTGCTGCAGTTGTATAATAAACAAATATTTCAAGTCTATCAGCACCATTCAGTTTGCTAAAAATGTTCACAAATGTTTGTTTCATAATAAAATCTTTTTTTGCACTTTTAGAAAAAGTAATTTCTAAGCTATTTCTTTAATATAATAAATTACTGCAATTATTTATATTAATTATATCAACACATAAATACATAAGGGCCAATTCACTCATAGAGACACACATCCCAATCTCCCCCCCCCCCTCTCTTTCTCTCTCTCTTCCTAGGTTGATTTTTTTTATTAATTCATCTGTTCTCTGGAACTTTGGCTTCTCTAAAGTGGTGGCTTTGATGCTAATACAGCCTTTGAAAAGATTTTCTATAACACTTCATCAAGAAAGAAAAGAAATACTGCAGGTATAGATCTAATGATCTTAGGATCTTTCATTCTCATTCTATCCTATCAGAATGCTGAAGCAATTTCAGAGGAAAGAGTACTCAGAGGCATAATTTCTCTTTCTTTCTTGTTTCTCTGTCATCAGCTGCAATATAGTGCATTAACATTTGAATGGAAACTTGTCAATCATTACCCTGATAAAGTGTGATTCATCTAAAGCCCAGGGGAGGAAAAAAGGGAAAAAAAACTGGCATGCAAGCTCACTTTTATATTATAGACATCCATATGTATCTAAAAAAGTATAAGTGGAGCATTGAAATATATATTATTGAGGTTTCTTCCAGAATATTGATATTTTTGTCACTTTCTTGCTGTGTAGAGATTTTTTTTGTTAACATATTTACAATTCCTTTGTGAAGGTGAATATATAAGTGCAATTCTTATAACAGGCATGATGTTTTGCTTAAAAGTAGAGTAACAGTTACAATGAAATCTGAATAAAATTGCAGCACACAGGTGAATATATTGAGCTACATTATAAATTGAAGATGAAACATCCTTATTCAACTTTTGGTTGAAACTCAGTACAATAAAATTCCAGGTAGTAAGATAGAAAGTCAAGCAGATAGAATTTGAAATGAAGTCTGTGTGAAACTATGACACCCTCTTTTAATGTTATCCACTAGAGCAGGGGTAGGCAACCTTGGCTCTTTTATAACTTGTGGACTTCAACTCCCAGAATTCCTGAGCCAACCATGCTGAGGGGAAAGGGAGAGGTTTCCAAGCTAAGCCATGCTGGCTCAGGAATTCTGGGAGTTGAAGTCCACGAGTCATAAAAGAGCCAAGGTTGTCTACCCCTGCACTAGAGTTTCTCATCTGTATTTCTGATATCCTAGTACTGGTAGGAATTTGTTACATTCTTTCACTTGCTCTTCTATCATAACTATCACTACATATTGAATAATGACCTTAAATACCTTATGTAATGTAAAAAGGTAAAGGTTCCCCTGCACATGCGTGCTAGTTGTTTCTGCCTCTAGGGGCCGGTGCTCATCTCCGTTTCAAAGCCGAAGAGCCAGCACTTGTCGACGTTTCGACAAAATCTCATCCATCATCTTCAGGCTGGTGGCTTCAGCCTGAGGATGACGGATGAGATTTCGTCAAAACGTCGCCCTGATACCTCCAATTCTACGTGGGAAAAAACCCGAATGACCAAAGATCTACATACAAACACCCGCAAAAACCTCAGAATATATATATATATATATATATATATATATATATATATATATATATATATATATATATATATATATATATATATATATATACTTCGAAATAGGATTACATGAAAAATAAATCCATTTTTCTTCCTTATGCTTTTAAAAGAGTAACTCGAAAAATACCAATGCGTAATTATGTTTACCATCTGAATAAGATTTTCTTGTTCCACTTTGAAAGAAAACAGCAGGACAGGTGTAAGGCTGAGCAAAATCTCCTGAAAAACTTGCACATTGCAAGAAATGTGTAAGAGCAGATTCATCACCTTCAAAATGTGAGATCTGGGAACCAGGACTGGAATCACATTGCATCTTTATCTAGAATTTCCAATATATGTTCAGAGTCATGACAAAGGAGAACAGAAAGCCCACCCAATGAGAGAAAAACATGTTACTTTATTATTTATTTATTAAATTTCTATACTACCCATCACATTTCTATGCCTCTTTATAATGCAGAAGAAGATACCAATCCCTCTTAAGACCACTGTTGAAACAAATTGCAAAAACCACAACTTGCTTGCCTGTTTCACCTCCTTTAAAGGGACAGAATGAGTATCTTAAGACTTGCAAAAAGTACAAGTCTAGTTTATTTCTCAACTCTCCAAAGCCTTGAAATAAATGACTATTATTTTACATTTGGGGAGATTAAAAGGCATCATTTTGCCCTCCACTCAAAACAAAAACTTCCATGGGTCTTAAAATTTGAAATCTGTTATTTCCAATGACAGCTTCACCAATTTTGGCCCTCAGGCAGGGCAATAAGTTGTATTGTGATGCCAGCCCCCCCCCCCAAACAAAAAGCCCCTTTACAACCTAGAAAATATCCACTCAGACAGATAGAATTATCCTTTCTCCTGAATACCATTTGTGTTGATTATGTTGCCACCGTATTAAACTATTTAACATATGAAGGAAGTAATTTCAGTGGGGAAATCATATCTTCACTACAATAATTTTTAAAATGTAGAAAGAAATACAAACATTTCTAAATATTAAAATACTGGTAAAAGATTTATTTTACCAAGTATCTTCACTTGGTTTCAGTAACACTATTATTTTAGAGTTGATAGAATTATATTTTCTAGAAATATAGTAGCATTTTTTTCATCTAAGTTTGAAAACAAAAGGAAAATGTTTTATTCATTTCTTTTTCGGAAATCTAGATTTCTCTTGAAATTCTTTGGTGTGTGTATGCCTAGTCTGAATTACTAAATTAATCTCAAACTTTGGATTTATGTAAGATTTGGTGGTATTATATAAGATTATTGCCACAAACTGTAGCAAGTTCTTAAGGAGATGGGCGTACCAGACCATCTTATTTGTCTCTTGAGAAACCTATATGCGGGTCAAGAAGCAACAGTGAGAACTGGACACGGAACCACCGATTGGTTCAAAATTGGGAAAGGAGTCCGGCAAGGCTGTATACTGTCGCCTTGTCTATTTAACTTATATGCAGAGCACATCATGAGAAAGGCAGGGCTAGATGAATCAAAAGTTGGAATTAAGATTGCCGGGAGAAATATCAACAACCTGAGATATGCATATGATAGCACTCTAATGGCAGAAAGTGAAGAGGAACTAAAGAGCCTCTTGTTGCGGGTAAAGAAGGAGAGTGCAAAACTTGGGTTGAAACTTAACATTAAGAAAACCAAGATCATGGCATCCGGCCCTCTCAATTCCTGGCAAATAGATGGGGAAGAAATGGAGGTGGTGACAGATTTAATTTTCCTGGGCTCCAAGATCACTGCAGATGGGGACTGTAGCCAAGAAATTAAAAGATGCTTGCTCCTGGGGAGGAAAGCAATGGCAAATCTAGACAGCACACTAAAAAGCAGAGACATCACCCTGCCAACAAAAGTGTGTATAGTCAAGGCTATGGTCTTCCCAGTTGCAATGTATGGCTGTGAAAGTTGGACCATAAGAAAGGCTGAGGGCCAAAGAATTGAGGCCTTTGAACTATGGTGCTGGAGAAGACTTCTGCGAGTCCCTTGGACTGCAAGGCGATCAAACCAGTCAGTCCTAGAGGAGATCAACCCTGACTGCTCTTTAGAAGGCCAGATCTTGAAGCTGAAACTCAAATACTTTGCCCACCTAATGAGAAGGAAGGACTCACTGGAGAAGAGCCTAATACTGGGAAAGATTGAGGGCAAGAGAAGAAGGGGATGACAGTGATAGTGGGAAAAGAAAGACCTTTAAAGGGAGCTCTTTCAAGGAATGATCATTGCAATTTTTGTAGCTCTTTAGATAATCCTAGATTCAGAGTTTAGACTAGTTCATGCTAGATTATACTGAATAAGTTTTCAGAATAGCAGCTCATGTAACCCAGTGAAATCTGGGTTACTTGCACAGCATGCTCTTTCTGGTGGGCTTTGTTGATTCAAATACATGCCTGTTTTGTGGATTGATTGATTGATTTAGCATATGGCATATCATACATGAACTTGTGATATGTACGTTAATATATATATATTGGACCGATATATGCCTTCAGTTTACAGCCGGTCATGATGTGATGTATAGTTTGATGGAGGATTTTGCAGTCAGACTGCAGGGAGGATACTATGCCCCATTTCTGCTGTGAGTCCTGGCAGACTTCATATGAGGATTTCTGAATGGGTATGGAAAAGAGCTAGAATATATCTGGACTAATTCTCATAGAGTGGTATATTTTCTCCAGTTCATCTATGTTTTATGAGTGCTTCTTGAAAATGGATTTCTAAAGAGCCCCTGAATGCAAAGCCTGAAATCTATTTCAGAAATATATGGGGGGGACTTGATTTTCAGTACTACTTCAACCTAGGAAAGCAAAGACAGAGCTACTGAAAGTGGCACATGCTGAGATTTCATTATTTCTAATTATGGTTAATTTATTTAGATTCATATGAAAATAGTTTATTAGAGTGGGGTATTATTATAGTGTTCTTAGTTAATTATTTTCTTCTTTTCTGAAAGTAAAAATGAGCAACTTGGGAGTTGAATAATTAATCTATACAAAATAAATTTGTCATCTTGATTTACTATGGTGAAATACAGCTACTTGTAACTATATATCAGAATTGCTGGTCCCAGTCTAAATTCTTTGCTGATTCTTATCCCCTGAAAAATCAGAGCACAACTTGATATCTCAAGGGTCCCCTTGATTCCTGAATAAGAAACAACACTTTTATTTAATTATTGATAAATATTTGAAATCCAAAATGTTTGGATAACTACTGTTTTAAAAGTACATGGAATGCTTCATCCAATATCAATGTATTTTATCGGAATATTAGTGTCATACTGTGGTAAAATTTTACCTTCCTTATCCCAGTTACAGTTCAGAAAGTGATAGGTATCTCTTTTATCAGGAGAAATGGAAGATTATTTGATCCACAGAAATCATGTAATGTGCATTTTAATATATACTAATTTGAGTCCCAAAGATGCTTTTTCACGAGGCAACTGGACTTTCTTGTTTTTCTTTGAAGATGTTTCACTTCTCATCCAAGAAGCTGCTTCAGCTCTGACTGGATGGTGGGGAATGGAAGGATTTGTACTCCTTGCAGACAGCTGGTCATTTGCATTCTTTTAGAGTCATTGAGGCCACTTGGAGGTTTACCTGTGTCCTCAGAGCCACCTGAGTAGTGCAAATGGGTGTGAAGCCTTCTTGGCTGCAGAATATTTTCTGCTCTGTGTCTCTTCACTGTTGAAGCCAGGCACAGGCTGCTGGGGATGAGTCTGTGTTGTCTGCATCTCAAATTGAAGCGCAAATGGTTCCTGTAGCCTGCAATGTTTTCTGGAAATCTGTTCATACTCCCATACCATTCAAAGGGTGTTCATCCCAAAGTGCATAGCTAAATGTCTATGGGACAACTATGATCTGGATGACTGAGATCACTTCTGGGTATGCTTCTTGTCTGCACTACCTCACAAGGCTGACAAAAGTTGCATAACAAGATTGCAACCTGACCGTAGATATCTAGAATGATGTAACCAATTGAAAGCACAGGCCATGTAGATCTCAGAAAAACTAGTGTTTCTTTTAAGTATGAAAAAGTGTTTCAAATCATTGCTTATGCCCATTTCCTCTTTATAATCAGATAACCATCAAGAGAAAACAAATGCATTCAGTCTGCAGCTTTGCAAACTTCTAGCTCTGCCAGTTAAAACTCTGCCCTCCTTGACTCTCCCAAAGTGTTGGCTATAGAATACAGTAGTTAGCCATAAATCCAAACTCTACAGAATGCAAGATGGATGGTTCTGCAGCCATATAACTAGGAAAAGGATAAAGACCTAATAATGAGCATCTGAATATAAAGATAAAACCAGAAACTTTTCTTTGGGTTTCATGGAAAAAGGCTTGGGGAAAAATTGGAACTTTGATGTTATATATGTTGATGGCACAAGATTGTTTTATGCACAAAAATGGAAGGGCATTTCAATCCCCATGATGGACAAATGGTTGCAAAAGTTGGTGGAGTTAGCAAAGATGGTTAAATTGACTGCTTTGATAAAAGAAAAAGAAAAACATAAGTACTTTTGTTTCTGCTGGGAAACCATTTCTGGACTTTGTGCTTGAGGTGAAAAAAAAGAAACTTTGACTTTGGGTTTTACCAATTATATAGATTTGTTGATATAGAAATGGCTAGTTTATACTTTATGCTTGTTATGCAAAGCATAATTCCATCAAAAGTCTCCTTGCTGCTTATTTTACATGGCTGTTCAGGAACTCCCAAAGTCCAATTATTTTGATTATTAAGATAGTCACCCTATAAAGATCTGGTAAAAATCCTAAATATTAAATTGCATGATAAAAACAAAAAAAGCAACATTAAGTACAGATCTAGAATTGAATTTTCTTTTGAAATTTGATTGAATAACTCTATGTTTAAAACATACTGGTCACTTTCCAGGTGATGACATTAAGAATCTACTTGTCACATTCCATATCTTTATTTTTATCTAATACTGGTCATCAAATAGAATTGTCAGTTAGAAGAGAAATAATATCACCTTTTTAAATATGTGCAAAAGTGGGAGATTGGTTCTGCCTTTTTGATACAAAGCCAAACAGATAACTTTGGTCCAGTCCCTGCCTCTGAGTCATAATAAGAAGTCAATGTCAAGTCAAAGTAAACTGCATGGGCATGGCCATGTAATGTTAAGGAATCAAGACTGCACTGAAAGTACATAACAAACAAATTGGAGAATCAGCTTTAGTCCCACCCAAAATTTTGTTTTAGAGAAGCATGGGGGAAATACCTGGATAAAAGACAATACCAATTTTAAGCCAAAATAGTATTGGGTCTAAGTAGCTTAAAAGAGGTAGCAGGCAAATCATAACAGGCACATAGACAAATGGGCTGAGGCTGATGAAAAATAATTGGTCCTACCACTGTCATCATGCTGACTTGCCAAAGAACTTGACTTCCTGCATCTCTAAATCATTTAATGGAGGAAGGCATGGAAAGGTCAGGACATGCTATTCCAATTACTGTCTTTACTCTTCACAGTGATTTGTGTAGAAGTAGCAGAAAATATTTTCATAGAATCACTGTATTTTATATTGAAGCTTTCCAGCATAATAATAATGAGGCTTTACTTCCAGCAGAACTTTCTCTGTGTCTCTGCGTAAATGTATATATTAACATGTGTCTAATCAAGTGGCACCTATGAGACACAGTTTAGTAGTGATTGTTAATTGGTAGTAGCTCTGATTCCCGAGTACCAAGGGTATTCCATCATTTTATAGGAAGAGGGTTGTTCAAATGTGTATCAGATTATTAATATTTATTTTTAGTTTATTTATCGAAGTTTTAAAGATCCATCTCACCCACAAAGAGACTCTGGATGGTGTACAAATAATATATTAAAACATAAAAAAGCATATGAAATTTAAAAAGAGGCAACAATGGCTAAAATTCAATGTTAACAATTAATTAAAAGGGAAGGAGAGGGCTTTCAGGACTCTAACCACCCACACAACTGCATCCTTCTCTGTGAGTTCCAAGCAAGGCAGCAATATTGTTTCTGCCATGTTCCTAAACCTGTTACTGTAGTTCAAATACATTTCAAGGCTAAAATAAGATTGCCTTAAGGCTTTGAAATCCATACCAGGAACAATCTTTGTATCTGTGTCTGCAATCTCTGTATCTTTTCAAGAAAAGTACAAATCTGTGATGAAAAATCCAACACAGTTGGAAGGGTCTTTGTTTATTCTTAATTTAAAGCTTGTTTATTCTTCTGGTTGTCTAAAAGCTAATTGTGTTAGGGTTATTGTATTATGGTTGCATTTTCAAAAAATCTTGCCAAGTAATTTTATGTAAGTATGGGTAAGAACCTAATTATTTCTAATTGACTGACATGCAGATAGGCAAGCAGGCAGGCAGGCAGGTGAGGCAAATGTTTTGCAAACTGGAGGGCCAGATCTGCTTTTTTTAAATCTACAATCAAGAGCAACACATTGTCTAACTTAGAAGATGATATAACATTATTCAGAAGGGTAAAAACCTGTAATGAAGTATCTGGCTAAGCACCAATGAAATTAAATGAAATTAAATATAAAAGGGAACATTTTACTATTTATTTGACCACTTATTTATTAATTAAATGTGTAAGGTTGCCCATCTATCTATAAAATTCTGGATGGCAAATATTCCATATAATAAATAATAATAATAATAATAATAATAATAATAATAATAATAATAATAATAATAATAGTAATAATAGTAATAATAGTGATAATTTAATTTCTATACCACCCTTCTCCCGAAGGACTCAGGGCGGTGTACAGGACAATAAATACAATAGAAATACAATGTACAAAAGTTAAAAAAGAATTAAACATTGTAGCCCAATTACAGTAAAAATAATAAAATTAATATTAAAACACCCCAAACCCATCAGACCAGGCCGGCTTGTTCAAATAAGTAAGTTTTTAGGTCATGGCGGAAGGAGCGAAGGTCAGGAGCCATCCGGAGCTCAACCGGTAAACGGTTCCAAAGGTCTGGCGCGCCCACAGAGAACTCCCTCCCCCTGGGGGCCGCCAGTCGACACTCTCTGACCGACGGCACCCTGAGGAGGCCCTCTCTGTGGGAGCACACTGGACTAAGGGAAGTTGATGCCGGCAGCAGGTGCTCCCGTAAGTAATCCAGACCCATGCCATTTAGGGCTTTATAGGCCATCACCAGCACCTTGAATCTCACCCGGAGGGCAACCGGGAGCCAATGCAGCTCGCAGAGTAGAGGTGTTACATGGGAGTATCGGGAAACCCCCACCACCACTCGCGCAGCCGCATTCTGCACCAGCTGAAGCCTCCGAGTAGTCCTCAAGGGCAGCCCCATGTAGAGAGCATTGCAGTAGTCTAAACGAGAGGTCACGAGCGCATGAGTGACTGTGCGCAAGGCATCCCAATCCAGATAGGGCCGCAACTGGCGCACCAGGCGAACCTGGGCAAAGGCCCCCCTAGTCACAGTTACTATATGATCTTCCAAAGAGAGTTGCGAATCTAGGAGGACATCAGCAATAATAAAACATCAGCAATAATAAAAGAAACAAAGAAAAACCTGAACTAAGGCCCTCTTCTTAAAAACACAAAACATGTCATCAATGTCAGCCCTACAAAGTATATGAGACTAGGAATCCAATATCATGTAGGTCATTAGTACGTTTATTGTAGAATTATAGTAACAGAATTTTGCAAGTCTGAATTCGATTTCCCAGTCTGTTACTTTATCTTCTCAAGAAACTCATGCCTAGAAAACTACGTCGGTCTCCACAGTCTCTTGAAAAACCAGTAAGGTTGAGGTTGACCATATCTCTGACTAATAATAATGAATATAAAACCCCTAACATTCTAGAGTGAGTCTAAACCTTGAGAATTTTCTAAACTATGTTCTACTGCTGTTTTCGGGTTGGGCAGGAGAGTTAGTCAAGATCACTCAACCCCTTATGATTTCACAGACAGACGCAGGTTTCTTGAAAATGCTGCACAAGTGATTTGCTATTATTTTCTTCTAGGAAGTTTTTCAGCTTGCTGGTCTATGATTGACAGAAAATGAACAGGCAAAAGCTCCTTAGTTCCTATGCTAAGAAGCATTATAGTAAAAATGTATTATTGGAGCATATATAAGAAATGCTGCACTAGCCGTAGCTGTAGCTAAGAAATGCTGTAGCTAAGGAAATGCATATCCTGTTCGTGCCCAGACATTTCTATTGCAAAACCGAATGCTATTGTCATCTCCAAAAAGATATTTGCTGTTGTATAGTTGCTTTAACCAGCGTTTCTAACATCTGCATGCTTTTTTCCTGTTTCCAACATTCTTTAACAAGTCAAGACCATTTTTTTCATAAAATCTTTTAAATATGTCTATTTCAGTAACTTGTGATTCTCTTATGTATCCTTTCTCTGGACTTTAATGATCTGTTAGTGAAATTGTTCAGTTTAGAGATTTGTTAGATTACATGTGAATTCATGTGTTATAAAAGGTATTTTTTAAAAAAAACACAATCTATGTCAAGCAAGACCAATGGGGGAACCAATTAAAACAATCCAATGTGAAAACAGAAGTTGCTATGTATGCATATGAAGGTTCTCAGCAGTCTCTTCAGTGATGATCACAATTTAGAGTCCAATAGTCCATCGATATAGTAATAAAATAATATCTTCTGAGGACTCTCCCTTCCTGTGAGCTCTGCAGGAATAATATGAACTCAGAGGCATAGAATGTTGTGGAATTCTCTAATGGAATGCCACACAGGAGATAAGAATTCTATTTTCACTGGAATTTGGGTAGTCAGTTATCCAAATTATTTTATCTGATTTCACTGCTGATGAAATTCAGAAGTTTTATGTGTGAAATAATTGTTATAATAAAGTTTGCTTAAAGGCAGATATAAAGCAGGGTCACTACATTCTAAAGAGCAGTTTGTCATTGCTTAGTGTGCTTTGGCTTTGAAGGCTACATGTGGTAATAACTGAGAGATTCTCTTAAAAAGTCCAAAGTTTTGATCTCTCTTTCCTCTGCACCCTTCCTGTGTACCAAAGCACTCAGTTTCAATAACGGTGAGCAAAAATAGGGAGAGAAATATTTTTTTCACTATCTGTTCTGTACCAGCCTGCTACCGGCCCTGCAAAAAAGGCAACCCCTTTACAGACGGCAAAAGGCTGGAATACGTCTGCCAAATTTATTACAAAAACAAACAAAACATGAAACAAGATACCGGAGCTTTGAAACTCTATCGGAGCGGTTGCTTTCAGCAAACCAGCCCTCCCCCAAACATTCCCTTTATAAAGAGTTCAGGGCGTGGCCTCTCTTTGCCTCCTTCCGAGAAGTCCCACAGCCTTCCTCTGCTTGCTCCTACTTGACTGCCTCCTGCGTCGGGCGTCCTTGAACAGGGCTAGCTGTGGGTCATCTTCATCCACACTGTCAGGCTCACACAGCTGGGTCTGGGTCTCCACCAGGTAGGAGGGGCCTGGCTGGGGGCTCTGTTGAAGCAAGTTCTTCAACACCCCCCTCCTCCCCCTCATCTGAGTCATCCGACCCAACTGCCGAACCCACAGGCTGACCCTGAATCACAACACTATCCTATAGATGGCTGACCATCTGTAGATAGGTTTTGTAACAGATATTCAGAAACAGCTACATGAAGAAAAAGGACATAATTATTCCTAAAGTACTGAAAAAGGAAATAGTATAAGAAGCAACTTAGATTGACTCCTTCCTGAGTCTACACCAGGGGTATCCAATCTTGGCTACTTTAAGACCTGTGGACTTCGACCTCCCAGAATTCCCTAGTCAACTTGGGATTTGAAGTCTGCAAGTCTTAAAGTTGCCATGGTTGGACATCGCTGCTCTACACCATCAGATAGTGTGGGGGAAATGGGCAGGGCTTCCTAAAGCTTATTAAAGCTAATGGAGCCACATTGTTGGTTGCTCATTTCAAGCACTGGCAAAGGAAGCTTTAACTTCCTGACCCATGCCAATTTTTATGTTTATTCATCTAAAGGAATTAAGACAACAATCAATGGTTTCATTGGCATCAGACCTACAGAAAGCAGATGTTGAACAGAGAGTTTTACCCATTTCTATACATTTTTCATAGACAGCTCCAATATGATTCATGGAAATGTGTGCAAACAGAAACATTTATAATGATAGAGTGCTTAGAGCGGTTATGTTCTCAGTCTTAGGGATAAACATGGGATTTGGTTTTTGTAGTCCTCAAACAACATAGTGTATTGGGGGAACAGTGCTGAAGAATATGTTTTAAAGTCCTGTAATTGTTCTCTTTTGGATTATCACATTTTCCATTTCATTTTACACTTGCAGCAGAAACTCAGCATGAAAAAAAATTCCTTGCATACCAGTCCTATCATGTCTGAGTAAATGTATACTGCAAAGAAATATGCATTGACAAACAACAAAGAAACTCATAACAGGGAGCTGGTTTAGGAAAAATTGCAGTTTCTTCCATGCTTAGCTGAAAGTACATCTGACTGAATTCACTGTGATATGTTAGAAAGTGATGCTCACAGAATGACAGGCTTCAATTCATTTTTTATTTTATTTTATATGTAGGTAAAGGTAAAGTTCCCCCACACATACATGCTAGTTGTTTCTAACTCTAGGGACCGGTGCTCATCTCTGTTTCAAAGCCAAAGAGCCAGTGCTTGTCTGAGGATGTCTCCATGGTCATGTGGCCGGCATGACTAGATGCCAAAGGCGCACGGAACGCTGTTACCTTCCCACCATAGTGGTCCCTATTGTTCTACTTGCATTTTTACGTGCTTTTGAACTGCTAGGTTGGCAGAAGCTGGGACGAGTAACAAGTGCTCACTCTGTTACGCAGCACTCGGGATTCGACCCGCCAAACTGCCGACCTTCTGATCAACAAGCTCAGTGTCCTAACCCACTGAGCCACTGCGTCCCTTATTTTATACTATCCTGTAAATTTAGTTCTAAATTTTGCAATCAAAAGACTTGCCATCTTTTGTGGCATCTGTTGATTCTCAAAGTAACCTGCCTCCATGAACATAAAAATAGAAATCATCATTACATTTAGTATTTGTATAATCTAGTACAAGCAGAGGCGATCTACACTTCCCAGACAAATGTGTGGAATGCAGTTAATATTTTAGAACTTTCACACTTGCCAGATGTTCAGGTGCAGTTTTCAAATTAATTATCAAAATGTGTTTAAAATGGATATTGTAGGAGGAAATAAATGTAAGAATATATATTTAAGTCTACATTTAAAATACTTTTTCATGCTATTTAAAAAAACACAAAAAACTAAAAGGCAGAAAGAGAATGGAAGAAACTGATTTGCAGGGAAATAATTTACTAGTCCTCTGCAAAATTGTTTTTCTATTGTTTTCCATAATATTTTGGAATATAATGTTACAGAGATAACACATTAAGATATCAATAAATGGTCTTGTTTCCAAAATATCTTTGTCTCTGTTATTAGTAATAACTTTCCAAGAATGCCCTTCCCTCCCTCCCTCCCTCCCTCCCTCCCTCCCTCCCTCCCTTCCTTCCTTCCTTCCTTCCTTCCTTCCTTCCTTCCTTCCTTCCTTCCTTCCCAATTAAAATAATCATATGCTACCTTCCTTCCTACTCATTTCATCAGCTTTCATTCTAGCATACATACCAAACCATATCATTAAATCTTCAAAAACCCTGTAAATTTCTCTTTCCACAAAATGTAATAATTCTTATCTAAAGTGCATATAAGTTAGAGAAGTTGAAGATTCTGAAACTTCTGAATAAAATAATCAAGAGGTTTAAGTGAAGACTATTCATGTAAAAATGTTAAATTACAACTTTGTGTGATCTTAGGGCATTTATTTCCACCAATACCACCCCCAGCTCTGCCAAGAAATAAGATTTCAGCTTACCTCTGAAATACAGAATCTGCTGTAAAAGTAGTGACTTATTTACAATTCATTTGCTTTTTTAAAAAAAATTGTAACTCTGATTTTTACTGAGGTCACAGGAAATCATAATTTATCTGTAGCTCTCATTTGCAGTTATATTCAATAACACATTCTGTACATGTCTATAAAATAAATTATAAAGCACTCTTGAGTTATAAAAAATACCAAATTTTATCTCATAGATTTCCTCTTGCTATGAGTAGCTGATTAAACTGACACAGCCTTCCAGCAAACAATTCTTATTTCCAAATTTTCAATATCTAGTTTTTTCTAATTAAAGCTACTTTCAAAGGAGCTGTTACTTTAAAAATGAAATAGATGAATGTCTTGTCTCCAGAGTGCAACTGCCTTCCTACAATTATTTCTGAATGTGTGGTAGTGAGTGCACTACCAGTTACTCTCCATCCTTTGGGTTTCATTTAAGTATGGATAGAATATTCTTAATTGAGGAAATTTTAAAGGTATACGATAAGAAAATATAATAAAGCTAAGAGCCATGGTAGTGCAGTGGTTAGAAAGCAATATTGCAGGCTAATTCTGCCGACTGCCAGCAGTTTGATTCTCACTGGCTCAAGGTTGACTCAGCCTTCCATCCTTCCAAGGTCGGTAAAATGAGCACCCAAATTGTTAGGGGTAATATGATGACTCTGTAAACTGCTTATAGACTGCTGTAAAGTGGTATGTAAGTCGAAGTGCTATTGCTATTGCTATTGCGATTGTTGGTTGGCAAGTTGTAAAAAAATGAGCAAGTTCTCCTTTACACATCAATGTCCATGTCTTTAATTAACAAGAAGGCCCAGCTCTGCACAATTACTTCATCCAGTAGTGAGCAATATTATTTAGTGATCTCTTTTAATACCAACATTTTGTTATAACTGTATGTATGTATATTTCTGGATATATTTACTTCTGTAGTTGTTTGAGTGAAATTATTGTGCTTCAATGTGTATAGGAAGGCCACATAGAATATTTTACACATGAATAACATGAAATGCAAATTGCAGACTGGTTAATCAGTTTCACAAATTCATGAACCTGGTTAATTTTGTTCCTCAGTTTATATTTAGAGATGTGCACATCTATTTCATTCACTATCTTTTACAAAAACATTTAATCATAAAAAAGTTGTAAAAGAAATCAAATGTTATCTATACAAATTTCATTTTCTTTTATTTCTATTAAACAGAATTAAATATCTACAGATGTGTTCATGTATTTCATTCACCTACCTTTAGCAATAATAATAATAATCATAAAAATAAAATCATAAATCAAATATTATCAAAAACCCATTTTTGCTTTCTTTCTGTTTAAAAAAATTAACAGGAAAGCCACCTTCTCTAATGCTGCCTGACTAGGAATGATTATACATTATAAAACTGAGATGTATCATTCACTTCTGAAATCTGAGAAGTAGTGATGCAATAAAACTGCCTACCAGTCACTAGCAGTGAGATAGATATTGCTCATAAAATCCTATTGATTGTAGAATACATTGTTATTTTTACTTTGTCAGCTGGCTGTACTCACTATTTTATGGCTGCCTTCCTCATAAGGATAAATTGTACAATTCTTTTCTTATAACAACCATACTGTTACATATTTGGTGTAAATGGGAGAGAGGAGGTTCAGCAATATGAAAAATGTATAAGAAAAGCCATCAAATATACATTCCTAGAGGGATTAATGAGTAGTGGAAATAGAAGAGAATTCATTCTGCAAACATAGTCAAACTATTAAAATCCAGCAGGTAAGCACAATGTAAGCACAGGCCATTACACATTTATGGAGAACTTACATTGTCTTTTTATTGCCTGACATTGCAAAGAGGCTCAAGAGAGCCATATTTCAATAGTGTCATCACTACCACTTTTCATACAGAAGCAGCTAAGTTGGGGAAAGTGGCAAATTGTTGCCAACTCCCAATAAGATTCTCCCAATCTATTCTTCCAGAACAGTTGCTTCACTAAAACTAAGTATATTGTGCCATTATTTTTAGTGGAAAGGAAGGACATAATATTTAACTTTAATCTTTTTAATGCCACATTTAGAATTGTCTGTTTGATGTCTTTTATTACATTTATTTGATTAAAAAAATGTTCATGATGGCTCTGTAGCTAAACATGCAAGCTTGAAGCAGATTATTAAATGAGAACTAGACTTCATCCACATTAAGATGAAAATAGACATTTCTAGAGATGGGCAAACAGAACAATTTTAAACCTGGTGAGCTGGAACACCCTCTTGATTTCTATACCTCTCTTTAAAAATATTGAAACATGTCATAGCAATCTCCTGGAGCTATATTTTTTGATACCTATAACAACCTGATTGGTAGAACAATATTAGGTGAATCTTGGACTTCTGGTTTGATGATGCAGTGTAGTGGGTCTATTTCAACCCACTTTATAAAGTCAAAAGTCACCCTGAAGAGGCAACGAAGAAGAACGGGACCATTGTCAATCAAGGAGGGGTGGTGGCCCTTCCACTGGATCTGAGGAAGCCCTCCAAATTGGCGGTGTAAAGACTAGCTACATTCATGTGGCCAGTCAGAAGCTGCTGACAACCAAAGAAAAGCACTAACTAGCAATTTCTGAACAATGTGGACCAAACTGGGTGAGACTTTATAATCTTTTTATGGCCTTAACACTAGTTTCCTGGAAAAAGGAATGCCCAAAGCAAAGCATACTCCCCAATGAGAGAGGGAAGTGAAGTTATTGCCCCATTCTCTCAGGAAAAGAAAAGTGGCAAATTAATTGATTTGGGGAAAAATAAAGGAAACTACAAAATCAATTTGGAACTAATAAAGATCTATAGCTTTGAAATTTGGGGACTAAAAGTACCTTTGAGACTTCTGTTTAGAAAAAAATATTTGAAAGTTTGCAAAATAAGCTTGGATTTGGAAAGCTGGAAGACAATATCAATGACATCTAGTGGCAAATTATGGTACTACAATTTATTATGCTTAAGGGAAACTTGACTTGAAGCACAGACTGAAATAAGACTCTTTGTTGTTCCTGGAAACTTTCACTTTTGCAGACTGCAGTTGGGAAAAGGGAAAAAAACCCTCTTGCGTTGCTTATCTGGGTTGGGGACCCGATTGGACTATAAAGACTACATACAAAAACAAAATGAGTGTTCCATACTCAGCCTTAAATGGTAAAAAACGCCTGTCCCAAAAGCTCCCAGCTTAATATTTCAACAAGAAAATGTTAATGAATCTCAGAAAGAAATTGTTTCTATGTTGAAATCAATCCAAGAGACAATTGTTTTATTTCAAGATGAGACTAAAAATAATGCAAATGAGATAAAAGAACAATTTTCTAACCTAAACTTACAAATTCAGACAATGACTGCAAAGAAGAAACTAATAACCCAGAAAACAGAAGGAAAATTAGAAGAAACGGATCCAAATATAGAAGACCTAAAGGAAGGAATTAACAGACAGATACAGACAAATGAAAAATTAGAAAACGCAGTAATAACACTGGAAATAGAAAAGATATCGTACTTGTCAAGATCTCGAGCCGCTGCTGGCGGCGGAGGCGGCTATGGCGACGGCGTCCTCGAGCTGCTCTGGGCGGTGGAGAGGACGACCATGGCGACGGCGACTCGTTTGGTTCCGGCTGCTTCAGGTGATGGCGGCGACGGTGATGGCGACGGCGGCGTCTTCGAGGCCCGCTGGCCTGTTCCACTGGCAGTGATGATGGCTGTGGCAACGGCGGCGATATAGCGGACTACCAATTTATTTATTAATTTATTTATTAATTTTCCAACTGCCTCCTCTTTCCCCTTTGGACTGGGACGGACCTGGGCACAAGCCACAGTGAGAGAGTGGCTTGTTTTACATCGGCAGCCCCATAGAGGTGGGAGCTCTATGGGTTCTGCCCCACCCAGGGTGTACATTTTGGACCATCCCCGGGAGCAGACTCACGCCCCGTCATGAGAGGACGGGTTGTGGTCTGCCCCTGGGAGCATCCAACCGAGTGGCAGTAGGTTGGTGGATGGCCCAAATGTTCCACTCCTTACCTTCGAACCTCCTGTTGGATTTTTTAACCATTGGACTGCCCTCTCTGGACTTGTTCGGACTGTATGTACCGATATTCCGATACGGACTTGCTCGCCCTCAGGGGTGCCTCCCTCTCCTGGGTGCGTCCTGCCTTCTTTGCTACTCCCAGTCTCGATGAAGGGCCCAATTATTGGGACCCTGAGAGATGGCCGGGTAAGGCCAGGGGCTCTCGATATAAATTTAATAAGAGGCCCCTGGTTAATTTTTTAGTGAAAATTTTTAGGGGGTTAAGGAGAGGGGTGGGGGGTAATGGTTGTCTGACCATGGGGGGTGGCCATACAACCGTGTTGCAGGCCAGGCCTGGGTCCGACGGCGTTCGGGGGGAGCGGGTTGTGGTTACATCTGGGGCTTGGGAGCGGGTCGTGGGATTACCGATTCCCACGACACTGGGGTATGGCAGCAGGTGTATGGACAGAGGGCCGTATTGTTACCGGGAGGGCCGTCTCCGCTGTTTGCAAGCGGTGAGGTGCTCCGACCCTCTGGTTCTTCCCCGAGGTGCCGGGAGCGAGGATGTGCAGCCTCCTGAGCTCCGGCTGGTGTACCTGAATGCCAGGTCCGTGGTTAATAAGGCTCCACTTGTGCGGGATC
The DNA here is from genome assembly GCF_964194415.1 of Vipera berus. Lineage (NCBI taxonomy): Eukaryota > Metazoa > Chordata > Lepidosauria > Squamata > Viperidae > Vipera > Vipera berus. The sequence continues at coordinate 41,602,993 of NC_138209.1, read as the reverse complement.
TGGTGGAGGGTGAGCATGCGGACCTGGCTTGTATCACCGAGACCTGGTTGGGTCCAGAGGGTGGGGTCCCTTTGGTTGACCTTTGCCCACCAGGTTTCCGAGCACTACACCGGCCTCGGGCTCAAGGTAGGGGCGGGGGAGTGGCGGTAGTTATTAGGGAGACCTTATGTCCGCGGGAGACCACCATTCCTCAGATAGTCGGGTGTGAGTCTCTCTTTTTGAGGTTTGGTTCGGGGGCGCAGTTGGGCTTGCTGCTGGTGTACGTTTCGCCTAGTCACACAGCGGCAGCCCTGCCCGAGCTACTCGATGTCCTCTCCGGTTTGGTGATTGAGTTCCCCAAACTTCTAGTTTTGGGTGACTTCAATCTACCATCCCTGGGAGGGTCATCTGAGTTAGCCCGGGAGTTCATGGCTTCCATGACGGCCATGGACCTGACGCAGGTAATTTCTGAACCAACTCATGAGGGAGGCCACACCCTTGACTTGTTTTTTTTATCTGGACGGTGGTTGGATGATCTTGGTGGGGGCTCTCCATTTATTATGCCCCTGTCATGGACCGATCATCACCTCCTGCGGCTGGTCTTCCGTCTTGCCACCCCCCACCATGGGGATGCGGAAACAACTAGATGGTATCGCCCCAGATGCTTAATGGACCCTGACGGGTTCCAGGCAGCGCTGGGATCCCCACCTGCCTCCGTCGCTCACAACTCGGCGGATGCCTTAGTGGAAGCCTGGGAAAGGGCAGCCACTGAGGCACTGGACCGAGTTGTACCCTTGCGGCCCCTGACCTGGCGCAGATCCCATCGAGCTCCATGGTTCTCCGCGGAGCTCCGGGAGATGAAGCGTCGGAAACGGGGCCTAGAGAGCTGCTGGAGGTCCAGCCGATCCGAATCCGACCGGTTGCAGTTAAGAACCTATATTAGGTCTTATCTCGCAGCGATGAGGGCAGCGAGGTGCAATTACTTCTCTGCCCTCATCGCGTCCGCAGATAATCGCCCAGCCACCCTGTTTAGGGTGACTCGCTCCCTCCTTAATCAGGAGGTGAGGGAGGATCCCTTGCAGGGTCGTGCCGAGGAGTTTGGTCAACATCTGTCGGATAAAATCGCTTGGATTCGGACCGGTTTGGACTCCAGCTGGGCAGAGTCTGACGATCAGGACACGGGCGGTCTTGTCAATGTTATCTGGGAGGAGTTTGATTCTGTGACCCCTGATGAAGTGGACAGGATTATGGGGAGGTTGAGCTCCACCACATGTTTATTGGATCCGTGCCCTTCCTGGCTGGTTTATGCAGCCAGGGAGAGGACACGAGGCTGGTTCCAGGCGGTGATATCTGCTTCTTTGAGTGAGGGTAATTTCCCCACCGTCTTGAAGGAGGCGGTGGTGAGACCTCTCCTCAAGAAGCCTGCCTTGGACCCAGCTGTCTTGAACAACTTTCGTCCAGTCTCCAACCTTCGCTTTCTTGCGAAGGTTGTTGAGAGTGTGGTGGCGCATCAGCTCCCTCTGGTCCTGGATGAAGCGGATTATCTGGACCCGTACCAATCGGGTTTCAGGCCCGGGTACAGCACGGAGACGGCATTGGTCGCTCTGGTGAATGATCTCTGGAGGGCCCGGGATAGGGGATATTCCTCTGTCCTAGTCCTATTAGACCTCTCGGCGGCTTTCGATACCATCGACCATGGTATCCTGCTGCGGCGTCTCAGGGGATTGGGAGTGGGAGGCACAGTTCTTCGGTGGTTCTCCTCCTATCTCCTGGGACGTTCGCAGTCAGTGTTGGCAGGGGGGCAGAGATCGGCCCCTAGGTCTCTCATTTGTGGAGTTCCTCAGGGTTCGGTTCTCTCGCCTCTCCTGTTCAACATCTACATGAAACCGCTGGGTGAGATCATTCGTGGTTTTGGAGTTGGGTATCATCAATATGCTGATGATACCCAACTTTTCATTTCGACCCCAAACCACCCCAGTGATGCCCTCGCTGTGATGTCCCGTTGCCTGGAGGCGGTTCAGGTCTGGATGGGGAGGAACAGACTTCAACTCAACCCTGACAAGACTGAGTGGCTGTACATTCTGGCATCCCGGGACATTCAAAATGGTCCATTACTTTCTATGGGTTGTGAGTCTTTACCCCCCGTAGATAGGGCTCGCAACTTGGGAGTCCTCCTAGATGCACGGCTTACCTTAGAAGATCATGTTGTGGCCGTGACTAGGGGGGCTTTCGCACAGGTTCGCCTGGTGCGTCAGTTGCGGCCCTATCTAGATCGGGATGCCCTGTGTACAGTCACTCATGCGCTCGTGACCTCTCGTCTTGACTATTGCAATGCTCTCTACATGGGGCTTCCCTTGAAGACCACTCGGAGGCTCCAACTGGTACAGAATGCGGCCGCGAGAGTTGTCTTGGGAGTTTCCCGGTACTCCCATGTTACACCTTTGCTCCGCGAGCTGCATTGGTTACCAGTTGTCTTCCGGGTGAGGTTCAAGGTCTTAGTGATGGTTTTTAAGTCCTTACATGGCATGGGTCCGGAATACCTCAGGGACCACCTGCTGCTGGCGTCGACTCCCCTCCGCCCTGTGCGTTCCCACAGAGAGGGCCTCCTCAGGGTGCCTCCAGTCAGAGAATGTCGGCTGGTGGCCCCCAGGGGGAGGGCCTTCTCTGTGGGCACTCCGGCTTTGTGGAATCAGCTGCCGGTTGAGCTCCGGATGGCACCGGATCTCCGCTCCTTCCGGCGCGGGTTAAAGACCCATTTATTTGAACAAGCTGGCCTGGCCTGATGGGGAGTTACTTAGGGTTTTAATATTTATATATATTTTCTATTGTTTTTATTGTGGGCAATAATTTAATTGTTTTTAACTTTTGTATTTTTGTAGTTTTATGATATGCCCTGTTCACCGCCCTGAGTCCTTCGGGAGAAGGGCGGTATAAAAATTTAATAAACCTTAAACCTTAAACCTTAAACCTCTGTCATGGTTCCAATAAATGAGACAGTTCAAACAAAAGGCAAGCATTGTATATCTAAAAAGTCTTAATAATGAAATGAAACATCAGCACTCATGGAGGGATGTCAGAATCTGACCTCTCCTCCCCTTGATACATCATATCCTGCACAATCTCCCTCCCCTAATTACACATCATAAATCACATGTATAATGTATTGGGCTTTGTCTTACTAAAGTGTAACACGTGGGGTTAATTGCTGGAAGGCTGCTTAAGCAGGGAAGCTAGTATTACTACTAAACAGATGTTTGAATAAGGCTTAGAAAATAGATAACTGTTAAATAAAAATATAATTAGAAGGATAGGATTTGAAACTAGAATATTATACTTTGTTATGAGATGGGAAATGAAAATTCTAAAAGGGTTTGAATAAGGTAAGCTTTTGGTTACTCAAATATAATTTATTATGATAAAATTATAAGCGATAGAGATATTTTGAACATTGATGGGAAATTAAAATTTTTAAAAAGCAGGAAAAACAGGATATTGATTGAATAAATGGACAGGTATAGTATAGGTGGTACCTTTGCTCAATAGTAGCAACTGTGAGAGAGATCTCGGAGTCCTAGTGGACAATCACCTAAATATGAGCCAGCAGTGTGCTGCAGCTGCCAAAAAAGCCAACACAGTGCTAGGCTGCATTAACAGAGGGATAGAATCAAGATCGCGTGAAATACTAATACCACTTTACAATGGTAAGGCCACACTTGGAATACTGCATCCAGTTTTGGTCACCATGATGTAAAAAAGATGTTGAGACTCTAGAAAGAGTATGAAGAAGAGCAACAAAGATGATTAGGGGGCTGGAGGCTAAAACATATAGGGAACGGTTGCTGGAATTGGGTATGTGTAGTTTAATGAAGAGAAGGGTGAGGGGTGACATGATAGCAGTGTTCCAATATCTCAGGGGCTGCCACAAAGAAGAGGGAGTCAAGCTATTCTCCAAAGCACCTGAAAGCAGGACAAGAAGCAACGGATGGAAACTAGTCAAGGAGAGAAGCAACCTAGAACTAAGGAGAAACTTCCTGACAGTTAGAACAATTAACCAGTGGAACAACCTGCCTCCAGAAGTAGTGAATGCTCCAACACTGGAAGTTTTTAAGAAAAGACTGGCCAGCCACTTGTCTGAAATGGTATAGGTTTTCCTGCCTGAGCAGGGGGTTGGACTAGATGACCTCCAAGGTCCCTTCCAACTTCTTCTTCTTCTTCTTCTTCTTCTTCTTCTTCTTCTTCTTCTTCTTCTTCTTCTTCTTCTTCTTATTATTATTATTATTATTATTATTATTATTATTATTATTATTATTATTATTATTATTATTATTATTATTATTATTATTATTATTAATTATTATTTAAAGTGCAAATGCAATTGAGATATGTTTTGGCTAGAAAAGATACTATAAATTGATACTACTGATATTACATAATACCAGAAAAATGTGATGAAGATGTCTATATTTAATTGTATATGTATTAAAAGTAACAAGAATTGTTTTGCCCAATATGGAAAAATGCATACTACCGGAAGAAGAGAGGACCAAGGAAGCACTGCATGGTATTGGACTAGACTGAGAAAGTTAATATGTACCACTGAATTACTAATAGACACAGAGAACACATTGCTTATTAAGTATTTATGATTGTAAAATTTAAAATTAATAAAATATTTATAATAAAAATATTAGGTGAATCTTGACGTTCTGAATTCTCCATACATAGAAAATAAGGGAGTTGACTTTGACAGAATACGCAAGAATTGGCATTTTATATCCCAGATTCACTGGGTTATAAGAAGGAAGGAAAGGATAGCACAAACATACTTGCAACATTCTGCTATTTCACTAAAGTGTAGTTCTGCTCTTCTTGTGGAATATGTTTTCTGGCCTTATCTGCTAGAGGAGCTGACTCCATAATAGATCAATGAGTTTGAAGAGTTATTTCTGCAAAAGATTGCTCCTATATTTTTTCAAATGCATTGAGAGAAACTGCCTGGACATACTTTTTCATATTTTAATACTTTAATGAATCAGTTGTCCAGCTGGATTATGTTTTGTACTGGTTTGATCTGCCATACTTTGACCTAAGTATAATTTATGACTGCAGGCAGTGTGAAGGGGTAATCTTTCTTGGATAAGATTTACATGCATGGTTAGTTTTAAGCTGAAAAATCAAAAGCACCTTTCTTGCTGCCATTTGCAAATCTTGTCTCTATTTCTCCTTGGAATTTTTGGATAATTCAGCAGGTGGGATTCTATTTTAATTATGTTTCTGTTGTATAAGTGGGCTGAATTTTCAAGAACTGTCAGTGATTGCAAAATCTAATGTAACGAATGAGAGCAGGTGCAATTGTAAATAGTCCCTGATTAACAATTTTATGTAAATAATATAACAGGTTTCTGAAGGACAAATTATTCCCACTGCAAAGGGGGTTTAGTTACCTTTTATTATTATATTAATTTAGTAAACCTAGATATAATCATGTTAGCAATAACAAAGTTATTTCCTGAGCCAAAAATGTCAAAAATCATTGCACCTATTCCATCTCTATTAAAACAAGTACAATGAAACAAGTAAATTATTGTTAAAAATGTTCCTGAAGGACTTCATGGGAAATCATTCAATTTGAAGATACACTCTGGATAAATTGATCTGTACCCCAGAAGAAAAACTGAACAAGGGAAAGCAATTAAACTGGCTAAGTAGTAAAGCAATCAGCATTTACTAAGCGTGGAGCTAATATTGTCCCTGGCAGTAGGGGTCTCACTAGGAGTTGCTAAGTAACAACTGCAGGAGGATGCTATATTAACTTCTCATAAGTATCCAGTTGCCACTAAGGAAGTCTATTTTTTATTTTTTTTTATTTTTATTCCATTTATATCCCGCCCTTCTCCGAAGACTCAGGGCGGCTTACAAGCTTAGCAGTAGCCTTCATTCTATGTATATGCTGGACTAGAGGGATTTGCTGCCCAATTTAGCATGGCTCTTTCTGTGTTAATGCAACATTTCATTTACTCTAGCCAGAATCTATCCATTTATTCTTACAGAGCTGTTAATTTCTTTGATAATCACTTGGCCTTATTTATCACTAAACAGCAAATTTCCAACTCCTAAGAACTTTGATTCTAAATCACTTATTTGGAATAATCCCAATCCAGGGAACAATTTATCGAACAGAAACAAGGATAAAAAAAAACAAAGAGAGGAAAAGTTACAAAAGGTACTAGCTGAGACACAAAGGAAAGAAAATGAACTTAAAATAGCTGGGAAATAAAAGTATTTTGAAATAAAACTTTACAATGACAATTTTCTAGGTTGATTGTTAAAAAAATACAAAATGAGGAAAGGAAAGAAAAGGGAAGGAAAGGAAAGGAAAGGAAAGGAAAGGAAAGGAAAGGAAAGGAAAGGAAAGGAAAGGAAAGGAAAGGAAAGGAAAGGAAAGGAAAGGAAAGGAAAGGAAAAAATAAATCAGGGGAATAGTTATAAACTAAAAAAGAGGGAAAAATCAGAAAACTTTCTAAATCCACATAAAACAAGATGGGACAGCCTGTCTTCCCTTGCAATTATATAATTATTCTTGAGGTTTTTTTCTGTGTTTTAATATTTAAAATATTTTGTTATCTATTTTAAAATAAATGAAATAAGGCAAAACATTTTTAAAAAACTCAAGAACCCCCAAACACATTACCCTCATAATTAAACCAAGCAGAAAAAGCTAGGTCAGCATGTGAAAGGGAAATAAAACTATAATACTTATTAAAATCCCATGGGAAGAAGACTTTAAATTTGGGGTCAGCTTTTCCAAAGCCTCTTCATTATACTTCCTCAAAATTGATTGGGGAAATTTCTTTTTGTCTTTTTAAAATGAGACTTCAAGCTATTATTGCAAGAGTAATTTCACTGAACTACTGAACTTAATTCAATATATTTCATTTAGAAAAAAAATGACCGTAAAAATAGCAATAGCAATAGCACTTAGACTTATATACTGCTTCAAAGTGCCTTTATAGTATTCTCTAAGTGGTTTATAGAATCAGCTTATTGTCCCCAACAATCTGCTCCTCATTTTACCAACCTTGGAATGATGGAAGGCTGTGTCAACCTTGAGTTGGTTAGGACTGAATGCCAGACTGTAAGCAGAGTTAGACTGCAATACTGCATTCAAACCACTGCTCCACCAGGGTTCTTTCAGGATTAAATAATAAACTATGGATTCTTTTTTAATTTATTTCCAACAACCACTTGCCTGGTCTTAAGTGAAAAAATTTCCATGAAGGGACTAATTGATGATTCAATTCACTGATTTCTAAATAAAGTAACCCTTCAAATGCATCTATTATTTTTTCTTTATATGATCACATTATTTTATAGCACTCTAAACTACAGTAATGATCATTGTAATATTAAATATTTTGCCTTTGTGGAATGCATATACTGTATTGGGACAGAATATTTGGCCATTATCTTTCTGTTCCCTTCCCACTGCCCAGAGCTAGTACATGAATGCCTTTCAGTGGAACATGAATAGGGAGAGTATGGCTCTCTCTCCTCTTGGTGACCTTCAGTACCATTGACTATGACATCAATGGAAGCACTGGTTTGCAATGATTCCATCTATTTCTGAGTACATGTTTTCTGTCAGTAGTAATGGATAAAGATAAGTCAAAGCTTTAGCTTCTTCACCTTGGAGTAATCCAGGCCATCTTCCTCCATTATATTAAACATCTCTATGAAGCTACTATGAGAAGTCATCCATAAGTACAGGATGCAGTATCTTCCATATAAAGATATTTGTAGGTTTGTACCTTGGACCAAGTAGGAGATATTGCAAATCTTCTGCTGGTGTGAATACTAGATAAAAAAATCAATAAACAAAAGTGAGTAAGATGGAATGGCTATTCATCTAAAAGTCATCCAATTCCAGTACAATTCCATAATTGACTGTGGATGTCACTCTTTCTGAAGGATTATATTTGCATTCTAAGCATACAGTTTGGGCTCAAGAATCATGTTGTAACATGTATGGAAACACTGGTCAGCTTTGACTTGTGTTCCAAATGTAGTTGCTCATGGAAAAGGATGCTTCTTCTTGAACCAGTGTGACTCAGACTACATGATGCTACCCTGAAAATCACTGGGAAATTACATTTGATACAGAATGTAGCTGCCTTCCAGCTGATAGGAGTGTCAGTATAACCACTTCATACCTTTGTTATGTGAGTTGCACTGGCTACATATATGCTTTCCAGCAAAAATCAAGTTGCTGATTATTATCTATAAAGCCCTACATGGTTTGAGTTCTAGATATTTCTAAAACAAACTACTTCAAGTAGAATCTTTCTACTTGCTTTGGACCATCAGAAACAGTATGTTGAGCATTCCTATCCTCTGAAAGATAGGAATAATGGGCATCTAAAAAGGATGCATTTCTGGTATGAACTCTCTGTCTTGTAGTTTGGCTAAGGGCCTGTTTTGTTTTGTTTTTGACAAAAAGATGGTATGTTTCACTCATAGTGTCAAAATTCTCAAAGCCTAAATGATCTGATGACAGGACACCTAACAAGATTTTGTGAATTAGCAGATATTAAACAGATAGGAAAATAAGTAGCCCAGAGTTTTTGTTCTTCATTTTTGGAAATACCCAGAATAGGCATTGTGAACATCTTTGGTCCAATCACAGTAATTACAAGTTCTATTTGAACAGCAGTACAGGAAATAGAATGCACAGTTTCAATGTGCTCCTTCTTCATCAAAATTCAGTACAGTATATGTCCATAGCTTCTCTATTTCCTATGGATTCACACCACCGTGAATAAGGCATTGTACAATATTGAATAATGTTATTTTGAATGAAAATAGCACTACACATTTCCAGCCATTACATTTGTTGTTTCAAACAATGCCAAATCCAAATTTCATTGCAAGGACCAACAGAGATAAATGAAATCATCAGCAGAACAATGAGATAATCTGGCAGGGATATTCTGGCTTTTACATTGTAAATATTGGTGATTTTGCAGTATGACATCCATTGCCTTGTAGTTAGTCCAAATGATAGGCTAAACAGAGAGGTGCCCTTACCATTAAACTCTTGAGCTGAATTCAGTGAAGAATTTGGAGGATATTTCACTCCACAGTTAATGATTATCTGCTTGAAATCTGAAATTTTCACTGAAATCAGATTTATTTTCTATCACCTTCACTCACTTTACTGGTCACCTTTGCAAAAAATGCACAGAATATATCTGGTTAATATATAATGATCTGAATAGTAGCCTTACCCTTTCTGCTATAGGAGCAATCATTTAGAAAGTAAATAGGAATTATTTTGATATAAATTATTTATGAACCCCATTTTTATTGTTTATTTTATTCTTTGCTTTTTGTCATGTTTGTGTTTTTATGTTTCTATGTGGGGACTTATGTGGTTATCACTGTTACTGTTATTTTTGGTTTTAATGTCACATGGATGCTTTAATTCTTGTTTTATATAATATGCTACAATGATGATAACTGGTTTCTATTCTGGGAGAGTATTGTGGTCTGCTCTCAAGTCTTCAGCCATTTTGCACTAGTGTTGTGTGTCTTCTCCTTCTCCCACATGCTCTACTAGTTTCTACTATTTGTGGCTTTGCTGTTATTGTGTTGTTGCACTGCAGTTGGTAGTATCCTAGGATGGTTCCTTGGAGAATAGGACATTTATTTTCTTGTCCTCTGTTTCTCTAGTGTATCTCCTTAACCTGTAGCCAGGGCTGTGATCCTTTGCTTAGCAATCTCTAGAGCTTTGGATAGAGTCAGACCCTTGTATTTCTTCAGTAGCCAAGTCTTATCCTTAATCTTTACACCCCTATGAAATTCCATCAGTGATTAACCTCTCTCCAAGTTGTCTTAATCTTAGCCTCTAACATCATTTCCTAGAGGGGGAGGGGTACATACTGCTGTTCCTCTTGATCATGTAACCAAGCATATCCAGGATTACAGCAACTATAGTGAATACCAGATCATTGGTTTGAATTATAGTAGGGATTGTCATGAGAAGTGTCAGAAGAATGTTCTGATCTGGTTTCAAGCCAGGTTGTGTAAGAATGACACTTGGTATGCTATTTGAAGAGGAGTCAGGCAGGTTTATTCAAAAACAGAAACAGAATTAGAAGGTGGCTACATATGGGGATACAGAGACTAGAATGATATATAGGAGAAGTGGTTCTTTTATGGGGTATGGGTGCATGTGTGAATGTGTTCTCTGTACTGTTTAACTTGGTAGATGTGCCGCTTTAGTGGAAATGTTCTTATCTTATTTTGCTCAGTGTGTAGCTCCTTTCCCTTTAATGTATTAATATATGGAGGCTTTGATGCCACATCTGTGTACCCAGGAAAACTCTTATTGTGAAGAATTTTCCCTGTCTATTATTTGTGCAGGTTAATTAGTATAGCCTGGTCATTAATTACTAGAGGAAGATGTGAATTGGTGATTTTTGCAAACACAGTTTTCTACTTATTGTGTAGTGGGTTCTAGGGAGCAGGAAGGACGCCGAGACGATGAGTACAGCATGGCAGATCTTTATTAGGTGGAAGTGACTGTACTGGGGACTAGGGGTTACCTGCCCTCCTTTTATACCTGGCCAGGTGAGCAGCCAGCTAATTGGTTTGAACCTCTGATTCCTGCTGAAACTGGGTTCCCGCCAAAACAGTTACAGTTCAATGCCCCCTGGTGGTGACTGCTATGTAAGTGTGTATGTGTTCTCTTCACCTGGATACATAACACCCCTTCCCCCTTAAAAGACAAAACAATCCCCTCAAACAAATGGTCCCTATTGATGCAAATAGTCCGACAGGTACAGAGGTGGCCGATGAACCCGGGATGAATGTCTTAGGGGAACTTCCTCCATGTCTTGGATGGCAGAGTCAGTGTTTGAGTCCTGGTTGACCATTTCCAGTTGACCCACCCCAGGTTCTGACCCTGTGGCAGGGTTGTCACCGCGGTCCTAGGCATGTTGTTGTCCCGGTCGAACAGAGCTTACTGGCAACAGTACTGGGTCAGTGAGGTCCTCCTCGGGCTCAGGTTCTATTGTTTTTCGGTGAGGTTGATAGTGATGATTTGAGCTTGATGATGGGTAGTCTTCTGGGTGGTCACTCTGTGACCGTTCAGGAACCCGTTTCCTGACCTGGTCTGTGCCGTCTGACCTGACGACCCCCCTCCACCCCTACTACATAGGATAAAGGCCCGGTTTTGTCAACCACCACCCCCGGAATCCACAAATGTCCCAACCCATAGTTCCTGGCCCAGACCAAGTCACCAGGGTGTAACTCCCTAGGGGTTTTGGGTTGCTCAGTCTCTGAAGCCACTCTGTCGGGGTGAAGTCTGTCCAATTTGGTGATAAGGCGTGTGCCCCAACGGAGTTCTGCCGGGCTCTTCCCCGTTGCTGTGCATGGTGTGGTGTGTTGGGATAATAGGAAGTCCGCCAACCTGTGATGCCAGTCACCGACAACGATGCACCTGAGTGCGTCCTTGGTCGTTCTCACCATGCACTCTGCTTGTCCATTAGTCGATGGGTGGAAAGGCGCGGATGTGATGTGTCTAATCAAATTCTTTTTCATGAAGGCCTGAAATTCAGCAGTGGTAAATTGAGCCCCATTATCCAATAACAAGACATCAGGCAGGCCATGTGTGGCAAAAAGTCTCCTGAACACTTGGATTGTTCTGGCCGTGGTCATATTGGGGACTGGCACTACCTCCAATCATTTGGAGTGGATATCTACCACTAATAGGAAGAGCTGTCCCTGGAATGGGCCTGCGTAGTCTATGTGGACCAGGGTGTGTGTGTGGCCTCCCATTTGTGGACAGGCACTTGGGGCATCTCAGGTCTGGACCTTTGACAATTGTAACACCCATGTACCTGCTCTTCTATTGCCTTATCTAGCCCTGGCCACCAAAGGTAACTCCTAGCTAACACCTTCATTCGCACTATACCAGGGTGCCCCTCGTGTAAGGATTTCAGGACTCTATCCCTCAGTGTGTCTGGTATGATGACCCTACTACCCCACAACAGGCATCCCTTATGGGCAGACAATTCATGTCTTCTTATGAACTAAGCCTGGAATTCCGGGCCTGGACTCTTATCTTGCCACCCTGTGAATACCCAAGACTGGACCCTGCTCAGGATTTTATCTGATGCAGTCTCAGTTGCAATGTCCTTTGCATGGAGAGGGCATTCCAGTAGCTTTTGGATTGCCAGTATCTGTGCAGCAGGCGCCAGATCAGGTTCTGTGTTAGTCAGGGGTAGCCTACTTAACCCATCCGCATGGCCCATTTCTTTCCCTGGTTTGTGAATCAGCTTAAAGTTGTACGCTGATAAGAATATGGACCACCTGAGCATCCTTGGGGAGAGAATTTGGGGGGTTTGTTTCTCCGTGGTGAATAAACCTAATAGAGGCTTATGATTTGTGAATATAGTGAATTCCCTACCATAGAGGTAGTCGTGGAATTTTTTGACCCCAGCCACTATTGCCAGGGCCTCCTTGTCTATCTGGGCGTAATTTCTCTCTGCCCCTGACAAGGTTCTGGAGTAGTATGTGATGGGCACCTGTTCCCCGTTTTCCTCTAGGTGGCTCAATACTGTGCCCACTCCATAGGGTGAAGCATCACAAGCAATGGAGATGGGCTTTGTTTCTATGAAGTGGGTGACTGTAGACCTGCTTGAAAGTAGGGCCTTTAAGGATTGGAAGCTTTTTTTGTGGACATTGGTCCAGCTCCATGCAGCTTTCTTATCTAGAAGCCTGTGCAAGGGCTCAGCTATTGCTGCCTTGTGAGGTAAGAAGGAATGGTAAAAGTTGAGCAGCCCAAGGAAGGCTTGCAGTTCAGCCTTGTTCTTGGGAGTGGGAGCCATCTTAATTGCCCTCACTTTGGATTCTGCAGGGTGGATCCCACTGGCATCTATTTTAAACCCCAAAAACTCAGTGGATGCAACCCCAATGCTGCATTTGTCCCTTTTTCATTTGAGACCTGCAGCACATAACCTGCTTAAAACTGCCCTCAGTCTTTCAGCCAATACTTCTTCTGTGTCCCCTGCAATGAGGACATCATCAAAATAAGGGCATACCCTTTGAATGCCCTTAAGAGTCCGCTCCATTACCTCCTGGAAGATGCCTGGTGCTACACTGACACCAAATTGCAGGCGGTTAACCTTGAAGGCTCCCTTGTGTGTGACAATTGTTTTTGCTTCTGCTGTCTCCCTGGTAACCGGCAGCTGCTGGTACACCTGCACAAGATCTAGCTTAGCAAAGATGGCACCGCCTTGGAGGGAAAAGAGAACATGGCTGACCGTTGGGACCGGGTAAGCATGCTGGTTAGGGGCCCGATTTAATGTACAATTATAGTCGGTGTAGATCCTGACCTCCCCGTTATCTTTGAGAGGGGTGACTATGGGGGTCTCCCACTCTCCACCTTCTACTGGCTGTAGGACTCCCTGTTCGACTAGTTTGTCTAACTCCCCTTCTATTATGTGTTTAAGCATGAAGGGGACTCTCCAGGGTTTAATCCTAATGGGGAGGATGCTGGGGTTTAGTTTAAAAGAGATGGGGGGGCCGGTGTACCTGCCTAGCTTGTTATCGAATACATCTGCAAATTCTTTGCAGACAGATTTGATGCTGCTTCCCTGGGTTCTGTAGATGCCTGAGATCACTATGCCTAGTTCCTCAAACCAGTCTAGACTAGTTCTCCGGCCCTCAACTACAATAATATCCAAGTGCCCTTGGAACTTCTTAAACCGCACTGAAAGGGTGGCCTCCCCCTTGATTTTTACTGGGGCATTTGGGAAATCGGTGAGGATAATGTTTGAGGGCCTCAATTTGACCCACTGCTTGCTCTGGCCGCAAATAAGTTTAAAAGTCTCATACGAGATGACTGAGATGGCAGAGCCGGAGTCAAGCTCCATTTTACAGGGAATGCCCTGTAAATGGACGTCCAATTTAAATTTGGGTTTAAGTGGCCAGTGGGTCCTGATTCGGCAGATGGACCTCCGGCTTTTGAAAAACCCTATGCTGGTCAGTTTCTGGGCCCCGGTACCTCTCCGTGATGCGTCCTCTGGCTGTAGCTCGTGGAGGCCCTCTCGGAAACGGCTATGGCAGACCGCTGTGATGTGGCCTGATTTTCTGCAGGCCTGACACGTGGCCGACCGGAACTTGCAGTTTGTCCGTGTGTGGTCTCCGCCACAGCCTGCACATTTCGGGAAAGAAACTGTCTTCTGCTGGTTCTCCCGGCTTCCTCGTTGACGCTCCCATTGTTCTGACTTCCTCCGAACCTGATCGATGCTGGTCTCCTCTGCTTCTCTGCTCCCGCCGTACACAGTGTTTTCAAGGTGAATGGATCCCCCTGGGCTGCTGGGTCGGGGGATCTGGACCGCTTGCCCCGTACCACTGGCCACCTCGTTGGCCAAGATCTCGTCCTGAGCATCTTGGAGGGTTAAGTTTGGCCTTGAGAACAACCTCTGTTGCAGGCGCTTGTCGCATAGGCTGAACACGAGCCGGTCACACAACCTCTCGTCTAGATTAGAGAACTTACAGAGATAGGCGGCCTGCTGCAAGGCTACGATGAACTCTGACGCTGATTCACCCGGCAGTTGGATGGTGCATGGTGACTAGCCAGTCGTCGAGGGGGGGGGAAGATGCCTCTTTCCTCCAGCAAGCGATGCTGTCTCCTAGTGACTTTCAGCTCTTAAGGTGAAGCATGATCCCACCTTCATCATCACTATTGTGTAGTGGGTTCTGGGGAGCAGGAAGGATGCTGAGACGATGAGTACAGCATGGCAGATCTTTATTAGGTGGAAGTGACTGTACTGGGGACTAGGGGTTACCTGCCCTCCTTTTATACCTGGCCAGGTGAGCAGCCGGCCAATCGGTTTGAACCTCTGTTTCCTGCTGAAACTGAGTTCCCATCAAAACAGTTACAGTTCAACACCCCCTGGTGGTGACTGCTATGTAGGTGTATGTGTGTTCTCTTCCCCTGGATACATAACACTACTTTCAGTTAGTTTTGGGTCCATTTTAATGATTAAAAGGAAGGTCAAGGACAGTATTGGATTAAATCTAAATATGACTTTAAATTCTTGCCACAGTTATTAAAATTCTTCCTATAGAAAATTGGCATTTTCTAGCACAGGGGTCTTCAAACTTGGCCCTTTTATGACTTGTGGACTTCAACTCCCAGAATTGAAATGTGGAGTTGAAGTCCACAAGTCATAAAAGGGCCAAGTTTGAAGACCCTTGTTCTAGCATTTATCTCCTGAGCCCTGGCAACTGGTCTTGAGGATTGACTATAGCTGGTTTACCAAAGAGCTTATGATTCATATCAGCTTCTATCCTTTGTGATGAAGACAGTGGTGACACCCCCACCCCCACTGATCTGTTTCCCTGTGAAATCAGTAACAGGTAGTCCTTGACATACAACCATAATTAATCCTAGAATTATGGTAATAAGTCAAGGCATCACATGACCAGACCCATTTTTTTTACATTTGTTGTGGTGGTTGTTAAGTGAATGCAGCAGTCCTTAAGTATATGCTGCTGTTAATGGGAGAATCCATTTTACCCAATATGTGTTTTTTTCCAGAAACTCTAAATAAACACCAGAATCCAGCAAAAAAGGTCCCATGAGGTGCTGGTTGCCAAGCACCCAAAAATGTAGTCATGTGACCACAATTCTAAATAGCTTTGGAGAAGTCTATTATAAATTCAGTCATTAAGTGAACAGTTATAATTTGAGAACTATCTGTAGGTTGCTTCTTGATGGGGATTTACTGCAATTTTCTAAATAGATACAGATTTATCCATATACAATTGCTTCCTCTAAAAAGATTTTATCATTACTTTGCTTTTGTGTCATACAAGGGGTATTAACTATCTATTATATCATTACTCCAGGCTAAATATTACAATTTACTGATATTATATTGTTTCATGCTGAATGTGTTATTGATACAAGTACAATAATAGAACATGTAAGTTTTAACATTTAATTTGAACAATTTAATTTTACGTGATTGATGCTCACTTTTAGTATCAAACATTAAACAGTATTCAAAAGAATATTAAAATAACAAATTCCTGCAGTGATTGATAAATAAATGAAACATGTATGTATATATGTTTGTACACATGTTTCATTTAGTTATCAATCATTGCAGGAATTTTCTTTGATTTCATTGGAAAAAATATTAATAATTTTGTCACTTCTTTTTTTCCTTCTCAATCCTCAACAGTAGTTACAAGATTACCTCATATCCACTGTCTCATTTTTCTTATATAAAATGCAGCACCTGTAATTCTTACTCTTGAAAAACCATTTCATCCTTTGTGTAAAATAAATAAGTTTTCTGTAATGAACAGACTATTCTTAGCATCTCAGTTGTTCCAGATCAAAAGGACATTTTTTTTCTCCTTTTCAAATGACAGATTATGGCATTTACAAAACAACTCCATATTTTTTTACAAATTTAAAAGAAGATAGTTGGAACAAGTTCTTTATTAATGCCAATGAAGTTCATACAGATAGAACCCCTAGTAGAATTGAGCCAAATATATTTTCATTAGGAACATAAATGATAATGTAATCATAGTAAGACAGAGAATTACCATTTATAAATAGATCAAGCACATTGGAAAATTTTTACTGTTTTTCAAAAAACAGTCTTTTTCATGCCCTGGTTTTAATTAAACTAATTGCCCTTTCTTATTCTCCTCATTAATACTAATTTAGTAACTTCTAGAGCAGCCTCCTATAAATCATTGAAGCCAAAATAAAATTAGCAATAGGTGAAAGTCACATTTTACTTGAAACTAGTTAAAAGTGATGATAAAATGGCCCTCAGTTCTGATAGTACTTTTCTTTTTAACATGTGTATGTATTTTGTGATGAATATGTCTTTCTCTTAGAAAAACTGCAGTGGAGAAAGATAGAAATCTTCATTAACAGTATAGGAGAACATCATTGCCATTATTTTTAGAATAATCAAATAATTCAGCAAAGGACTATTAAGCAATCTCTCTCAGTAAGTTTAATTGGTTAAAGAGAGAAAGCTTTAACAAATGTAAATCTTAATTAATTTCACATGTCAATACACCAATTTACATCTGGTATGGCTATTAAATCTTGTATGTAATTATGTTTTCAGTGCCACCATATATTGAAATAGATATATGTACAACCACCATTTACCATAATTCACCATTTTACACAGAGACATGCATAGACTGTAGCACACTCCATTCCACTCACTAATTTACCTCTGCCCTGCATAGTTGTATACATATTAAGAAAAAAAATGTTTTCTAATAAAAGAAAAAGGTATTGTTAGCCTACACTGCATATTCCTATAGAAGTCTGACCATACATCAAGAAAGAAATTTTATTTTTTTATTTTTATTTATTTATTTTAATTCCATTTATATCCCGCCCTTCTCCGAAGACTCAGGGCGGCTTACAAGCTTAGCAGTAGCCTTCATTCTATGTATATGCCTGCTTATTAGGGCTTTCACACACACACCCCCAAGCGGCATTATTACAAAGTCAGCTTAATTGCCCCCAACAATCTGGGTCCTCATTTTACCTACCTCGGAAGGATGGAAGGCTGAGTCAACCTTCAGCCTGGTGGGATGCGAACCTGCACTAATTGCAGGCAGCTGGTGTTACTTAAGGAGGCATTAGCCCACTGTTAGTTGTTTGTTGATTAAGTGCCATCAAATCATTTTTAACTCCTTGGGACCCCAGTTTGCTCCATGACAACGTATCTCTAGCCCAGGGGTGTCAAATTTTCAATGTCATGTGACATGTCACAAAGTATCATGACTTTTTTTGCCATTGCCGGCAATGGGGTGGGCACAGTTTCACTATGATGCATCTGGCCCATGGGCCAGCAGTTTGACATCCCTGCTCTAGCCTGTTTTTTTAGGTCTCCCAATGGTGTACTCGTTACCCTTGTAACTGGGTTTGTCCATCTTCTGCTGAGTATCTTCTCTTTCTTTCTACCTTTTCTAGCATTATAGCCTTTTCCAGAGGACTGAGTTTTAGACATGTGTTTGAAGTAGGATAATTTGACCTGGTCATTTGTATCCTGAGAGAGAAATCTGGATTGATTTGTTCAGTGATCCATATTTTTGATTTCATGGCTATCCACAGTATTCTTAGTGGTCTTCTTCAACATGATTCTGATCTTTGTATATATAGACACATCATGGCATTTGAATATATTTTCCAAGGCCTTCATGGCTGCTCTATCAAGTGCAAGTCTGTAGCATATTTGTTGATTATTTGGTCCACTGATGCTAGCAATCTTGCAATGATTTCACCTTACCTAAAATTTCTTAAAGCAATATGATGTATTGGCATCTAAAAATTATCAGGATTTCTCATATAGTTTAATTCCTTATTTCTAGATAGTATTTTGTCTTCCTCTTACCCCTTTCATAGAATTTGATGTCTAGCTGTTGCTGAAATTGAAGCAGAAAAACATTAAAAGCCAACACTGTTTCAGTTTCCAAACTATTTCACAGCATCAGTCTGCAATCCTTTCAGGCACAGAGACAGCATCCATCTGCAGTACTTTGATGTTTTTCTGGTTTTGTATGGCAAGAGAAAAGGGCAACCACACAGTTCTGAGTGAATGTATAGTTATCTAAGTCTATAAAGGATTTGTAGTCAGTGATAAACATAGACATTGATATTTTTTTAAATGACCAGATTAACCATTGCCAAGTTTCACCATCTTCACCAACCAAACACCTGAGTTACTTCCAAACTTCTGGGTTGCTGCATGTGTGTGTCCTCTGTAGAGGTTTATGGAAATGTAATTGCATCCCTTAAAGTATGTAGGCTTTTTAAAATGAAATACTACCCAATCTCCTAAGAGTTATGTACAAAATATATAACTAGGGGGCATCAATTTTATTTAACAAGAATCCAGACCTATTTTCATTATTTCTTTCCTTCCTTCCTTTTCCTTTCTCTTTAAATAAGAAACATTTAACATTTATTTATCCAAACCAGACAGAACATAGAATTGGATACCATGCACACTGGATACTCTATACATCACAAAAGGAGCCTGGTAGCTCTTCTTCTAACTAATTTTACTAAAAGACCCAACCTTTCATGAGTTGCAGCTCACTTCATGAGATGCATAGCTCATTTAAAAAAAAAATCTATATCCAACAGTTGAACTCCCATGGCTGCACATTGTCTCCTAATGTCCTATTTGTATTCCCAGCAAAGGCCACAAATTTTAACAGCATGATCTTCCTTCCTTCCTTCCTTCCTTCCTTCCTTCCTTCCTTCCTTCCTTCCTTCCTTCCTTCCTTCCTTCCTTCCTTCCTTCCTTCTTTCCTTCCTTCCTTCCTTCCTTCCTTCCTTCCTTCCTTCCTTCCTTCCTTCCTTCCTTCCTTCCTTCCTTCCTTCCTTCCTTCCTTCCTTTCATTGTGCCTTGACCACTAAAGTATGCTGCCTTTTTATCTTGTACTAGCCCACAGCATGAATATGCTCTTGCAACCACTCTTTTCTATTATATACTAGGGCTAACACCATGTCCAAAGGGATGTCAGTGGATAGTCAGGCTGACTTTGTATGCATCTGGGTAAAACTAGACTTGCTATTCTAGCCATCTGTAAAAAAAAATTCCCCCAGCTCCAGCCCACATTAAAGGTTGTGACTGATGAATGCTTTCCTTCCAGCTCAGAAAATTCAATGGGCATGAGAGAAACAAAGCCAGGAGAATCCACTAATCTCTTTACTTAATGTCTCCTGTATACTATAAATAATGATAGTACTTGATTTGGCAGGATAGAGATTGCTGTGATGAAGCACCCTACATCTACCTCCTATTGCTTTTGCTAATCTTTGATCCATTGAATGATTAAGTGCACTTAAGTTCATTGATTTTACAGAGTTTTGGTATTACTGGTTTTCCAGGAATTCAGGTATAAACTTTACAATGAAGGGGTGCTGATTTGTTGAAAAAAGCTTGGATGCCATTTTCATCCCTAAAGACTGCCACCTTGATGGAAAAGGCTGATTTCTTTCTATGCTTTTCCTGCTTTCATCAGTGACTTGTTAACTATTAGTCCAAATATTGAAAGCCTTGAATAATGGTAGTGTTTACAGGATATATACTTATTACAGAACCAGGGTTTTTTGTATACCAGAATTGTGCCTTATAGCATTAGAAAGGTAGCATAGGTTCTTATCTAACCATGATTGCATTAAAATAAAGAGAATACATGCAAAACTGTGAGGGATAGAACACATTCTTACTGATTTATTTTACACTTCTAAGAAGGATCAAATCCAAGTATGCCATCTGTTGCCAAAGGAGAAAAGTTATTGCTCTTGCAGCTACACTCAGTAGCCCTTGAAAGCTTGTTGTATATGGGAAGATGTTGGTGCTGGTCTGATTATGTACTTCAATTCTGGGGTTAGAAGTGGCATTGACTGCCCTTTCTAGCTCACGCAACACTTTTGTTATCCTTCAGTAACAGCTGTAGTAAATAATCATTACAAGCATTGCAAGCTGGCATACCAAAATCCTATTTCTTTAAAGCAGCACTGGGCTAAATACCAAATGTATTGTGCTCGGTGTGCATTGGATCCATTCTGTAGCAAACAACTGGACTGTGATTCAAGTAAGCACTCTTTGAAATTTTCTTGATTGCCTTGGCAAGTCCTCCTAACAATACAGGAGTTGTCTTATTCTGTGGAATGTGAGAGTGGGGCAAGGCATGGTAAGATTCATTTGTTTCATGGAGAAAAATAAACTGCAGTATTTAGTACATAGACTAATGGACAGGTGAATCTGCCTCTAATTACTTTGAGAGACTTCTATCAAGTTTGACAGGTGTTTCTTACCACATTGGTTAGATTGCAAAAGGAAATATGTAGTGAATTAGGCAGGAATCCTCAGTATGCTTAGTTGACTTTATTAGATTGATTAGAAAAGTTGAATTTGAACATGTGTGTCATGTATCAAGTATATTTTAGGTCAAAGTGATATTGACAGGTCAGTTCTTTGAAACTTCTTTTCATCTTTTGGTACACTGTTAAATCCGAGTGAAGATTTTGCCATGATGGATTTTTATCTGGAGGTAGCAGTAATAGCACATTTATTCAATAAAACATAAGGCATTGAAGACTTGGAATTCACTCCTTAGTTGGATGATTTGAAATACTGGGCACAAAAAATAGCAGTGAACAAGCAGTGATTATTTTAGTTTGATTTGTTTTGAAAATAAATATTTTATAGGCTGGCATTGTATGCCATTTTCCTATGGTACAGAGTTGTTTGTACCATAACTCTTTTGATAGATTTCTGAAACATGGACATATTTCTGTCTTCTTTGACTTTTGTCTCTTTGGAGAATTTTAGAAAGGCTTGCACTAAATGAACTTTCCAATTTTTGACACAGGAAAAAGTTGAAAAATGCAGAGTACAGTATTCCAACATAGCAGAAGAAAGTAATGGATTTGGTTGTTGCTCCTTCTTGTCCTCTCCACTAATAATTGCTTTCTAGACCTTACTCAGTACTAATATTGTAGCATGTTTTCTGAAATATTATGCCTTTTCCCTTTTTCTCAAATACTGGAAATTGCTCTATGAATATTTTTTTCTTTTTTTTTATTGAAAAGTTTTACAGTACATTTTATCTTTAACAATCCCCCCTCCCCCCACCCCTACCTAACCCTCCCTATCCCTCCCCCCCATTCCCCCCTCCCCTCCCCCGACTTCCCAGAGCTAAGTACAAGGTATAAAAACAAAGAACAATCATAAACATCCATATGCTAACAACAATAAACTATTAATTCTATCGCCCTCTAGCTCATATAAAATGACTACAAGCAATACTAATATTACATATAAAAAGAAAAAAAAAGAAAAAAGAAAAGAAAACTTATTCAAATGCTAAATGAAACTTTTTAGTCCCATATTTATTCTGGATGTAATCAATCCACTTTTTCCACTCCATAATATAACGTTCTTGCGAATGATCTTTCAAGTAAGCCGAAATCTTTGCCATTTCCGCCAGGTCAGAAACCTTTAGAGTCCATTCTTCTATAGTCGGCAGTTCCTCCTTTTTCCAATATTGACCTATTAAGAGTCTTGCTGCTGTAATTAAGTTCAACATCAACTTAATGTCCACAACAGTAGCATCTGTAATTATGCCCAACAAAAACAATTGCGGACAAAACTTTATCCTTTGCTTAAAGATCTTCTGCATATTCCACCAAATTTTTATCCAAAAAGCCTTGACCTTTTTGCAGGTCCACCATATATGAAAATACGTTGCATCTTCGCCACCACACCTCCAACATTTAGGTTGATAATTCGGATACATACTTGCAAGCTTTTTAGGATCTAAATGCCATCTATAAAACATTTTATAAAAGTTCTCTCTTAGGTTTTGGGCTTGCGTAAATTTTACGTTCCTCACCCAGATCTTTTCCCACATGTCCATTGTAATAAATTCTTGAATATTCTGGGCCCATTTTATCATACAGTCTTTAACAAGTTCTGTTTCTGAGTCAATATCTATCAATGCAAGATAAATCCGTTTGATATGTGCTGGACCCTGGTTTCTAATTTGCTTTATCAAATTTTCATCAGTCATTGAGAAACCAATTTTCTGATCTTCTTTCCACCTGGCACGTAATTGAGTATATTGGAACCAAGTTTGAACGATCTTCTCATCTCGCAAGAGATTGTACGGCTTCAAACACCAGACGTTCCTTTCCAAGCTTAAGATCTCCTTATACGTAGTCACATCATGTTTGAAGCCAACATTTATGTTTTCTATTGCATGTTTCGGGATTGCCCACAACGGCATCTTGTAGTCCAACTTATGTCTATACTTCTTCCAAACTCTCAACAATGCCTGTCTTAAAATATGCACTTTAAACACATTATCTACCTTCTTATCATACAACAAATATGCATGCCAGCCAAATAACAAGTCGTGGCCCTCAAGATTTAATAATCTCCCTTGTGTCAAATTAATCCAGTCACTTATTCCTGACAACGCAGCAGCTTCATAATATAATTTAAGATTAGGCATTTTAAGACCACCTCTTTCACGAGTATCCTGCATAATCTTGAGTTTAACTCGTGGCCTTTTCCCTGCCCACACAAATTTATTGATACCCCGTTGCCATTCTTCCAAATTAGAGTCTTTTTTAAGGACCGGTATCATTTGGAATAAAAATAAAAATTTAGGCAGGACATTCATTTTCACTGCTGCAATTCTTCCCAGCAAAGACAATTGCAGTTTTTCCCAGCTCTCCAATTCTTTTTGAATTTTTCCCCATAACTTTTCATAATTATTTTTATATAACTTTGCATTGGAGGGTGACAAATACACCCCCAAATATTTAACCCTTTTAACAATCTCAAATCCAGTTAATCCTTCTAAAAGGGCCTTTTGCGGTGCTGTCATATTTTTGGCCAAAATTTTTGTTTTTTGTACATTAACCTTAAATCCAGAAACCTTCCCATATTGCATTATTATCTCCATCAGGTCCACAACAGAGTTTTCTGGCTGGGTCACTGTAACAACCAGATCGTCTGCAAACGCCCTCAATCTATAATCCTGATCTCTAATTTGAATACCCTTAATTTTTTCCGAGTTCCGTATTTTTATCAATAATATCTCCAATGTTAAAACAAATAATAAAGGTGATAACGGACACCCTTGTCTTGTGCCCTTCTCAATATTGCATACTTCAGTCAGGCTATTGTTAACTATTATTTGGACAGTTTGTTTTTGATATAATGCCCTAATTGGTTGTAAAAATTTATCCCCAAAATTCATTTTATCTAAAACTTTCATCAGAAATTGCCAATCCAATTGATCAAAAGCTTTTTCAGCATCTAAAAAAATTAGCGCCGCAGGGATCTGGTTGTTCCTTTCCAAAAACTCCACCACATCAACTATATGCCTCACATTATTTTTCATTTGTCTACCACTAATAAACCCAGTTTGATCCCCATGAATCATCTGTTGCAAAACCCTCATCAATCTGTTAGCTAACACCTTAGCAAATATCTTGTAGTCTGTATTTAAAAGTGATATTGGTCTGTAGTTTTTTACTTGAGTAGCATCTTGATCTTCCTTCGGAATCAAAGAAATAAAAGCAGTTCTCCAAGACGGAGGCACCCTTCCCCCCCTCTGAATTGTCTGAAACAATTCCCTTAATGGCTTTATCAGCTCCAATTGTAAATTTTTGTAGTAGACCGCAGTCAGACCATCCGTACCTGGCGCTTTATCCACCTTCAATTCCTTAATTGCTAAAAGAATTTCTTCTTCTGTTATCAATTGATTAATCTCCTCCTTTTGTTCTTGTGTAAGAACCGGGATGCTAGCATTCTTCAAATATACATCAATATCTGTTTCGTTAATCTTCTCCTTAACATATAATTTAGAATAAAAATCCACAAAGGCTTCCTTGATAAGATCCTGTTGAAACACAACCTTTCCTTTGTATTCAATTTTATCTATATTAGAAGCCCTTTGTTTTTTCCTTAACCTGTAGGCTAACCACCTACCTGGTTTATTGGCATTACAAAAAGTATTATGCCTAGCAAACCGTAGGTTAGTTGCCACCTGATCAGCCATCAACTTATCAAATTGTCCTCTTAGCAGGTTAATGACCTCCTTAATCTTCACATCCGATGGATTCAAAATTAGGGCCTTTTCTTTTTCCCTGATTTCATTCTCCAGTTCTTTCCTTCTAACTTCCAAATTACGTCTATATTTATTATTCATATATATTAACACCCCTCTCATATAGGCTTTGCTAGCATCCCAAACCATGTCCATAGAGGTATCCTTGTTCATATTAATTTCAAAAAAATCCTTCATCTGCTTTTTACATTCTTCCACATTTCTCTGGTTTCTAAACAAATTCTCATTTACGCGCCAGGAGCGCCTATCTCTATTGTCCTTGTTGATCTCTAACCAAACTGGACTATGATCAGATATAGTTCTTGCACAAATCTTTATCTTCTTAGTCCTAGAAAAAAATCATTAGTCAGTAATATAAAATCAATCCTAGAAAAAGATTGATGTCTATCAGGAAAAAAAGTATAATCCTTTTCATATAAGTGTGTATCTCACCAAATGTCTCGCAATTCCAGGTCGTCCTTCATTTCAAAAAAAGATTTAGGCAATCTATTTTTTCTGAATATTCAGAAATAGTCACAATTTCACTAATTTCACTGCAACCAAATCAAGTGGAGAATATTAGGAAACCAGAATTCAGGTCATCTTATAGATACTGCCTGGCTTATACATAGCTTCTTGTACATTCTCAGGACAACTTTGGTGAGAAAGTAGAAAGCATTTCAATCTCAGCCCACCAGTGCTGCAGTTGAGAGATCTGATTGTAGATATCAGGTGATCCTAAAAGTCAAACCAATGATCTCAATTATCAATATTTTAAACCCCTTCTCTAATAAATTAATATAACTATGAATGAAACCTGAAGTGAGGGAAGAGAGCAGAAAATAGTACACTCCTTGTGTACTTTCATAAAAAAACCACAAGGGTAGAAAATATAAAATGACTTTATGATGTAAATCAGATGGCACTCAACCTGCCACTTAGGAAAAGCTGAGGAACCTTTGGAGTATTAACAGTGTTAATATGTCTAGATTAAAGCCTTTGGAATATCTAATTTCTGATGTTGCTAATACCAACAAGAACCCAAAGCTGAAAAGGGAGGATTGCAGTGGGAACATGTAATGTAAGAAGTATGAACAATAGAAAATTCAACACTGCAAAAGATGAAATAAAACATTTACCATTTGGCATCTTAGACATCACCAGATTGAAATGGACTGTAAAACTGTAAAGATATTGAAGATGGAAACCAACTTGGAAAAACAAGGAAAGTGTTTCAAAAGATCTGTAAACTCAAAACCTCAGAAAGAAGTTTCAACCTCAAACTGATATGCTAAGGGATGCCAGTGGATTACAACTGATCAAAAATTTAAATTAAATTAGATCAAATGAAGAAGGAAAGGGTATACTGAAATATTTTACAATAGAAATGTCAACATCCTGAGAATTCCATGGACAGTCAAGAAAAAGTGGATCATCAATCCAAGGCTGTCTTTCAAATCACAAATGACCAAGCTTAAATTATTTTACTTCGGATACATTGTGTGAAGACCCAGTTCTCTTAAAGAAGATTCTAATGCTGGGTAAGGTGTGGAGGGCAAGAGAAGAAGATGACCAGTATTTTACAATGGCAATAGCAACTATTTAAAAAGTTCAAAGATTGTGAGAGACAATTCATCCTAGAAAAAGTTCTATGTAGTTGTTAAGAGTCAACACTGACTTGATGGCACATAATCTGTCAATAGTAGATAATTATTAAGCAAAAGAAAATGATTTGTTTTTGAAATATCTATTAAACCTCAGAAATATTATAATTAACATTTCTTAAAATAATATAAAGGATAACTGATTTCTTCATAATCTTTGTTGACATGCTTGCACAATTAATATTAGGGTATGTGACATTAGCTTGAACTCATTCTATTCATTAACAAAGACAGATGGTACAAGCAGTAGCCATAGGCAGTAGTTAGCAGTTTTTATTATAATGGATATACAGTTGTACCTCAAAGCCATCAGAATTCTAATTTGGATAGAATTACTTATCCAAAATAAATAGTAAATTGCACGCTATGTTGCAGTATAATGCACATAGTTTTTTTAAAGAGCATCATTATCTTCTAACTTGTTAGAAATAAAGATTTCTGACTTCCATGGAAATAATCAATTTTATTCAGCAGCTAAAAGCTGAAGCTACATTTTGCAGTCTTTGTTTATTTTCTTTACAAAATTCTGAACTATCAAGTATTGCTGGATGGATGAGGAGAATGTTACTTAGCAATCGATTTCAAGCACGTAGTTGTCATTGTACAAGATGTGACACATTTAGATTCTAATGCTGAGCATTTTGAATTGTCCTATCAAAAGCAATCAGCAATACTGAGATGATTATTTTGATCTGGAGAAGATCCCAAAATAAAACCTACCAATTATTTTCAATGTTTAAATTTGTTTAAGTTAGTGCAGCCAATAATTTAAAAGCTTTCATAAGGTTCAAATATATCTTGTTTCCATTTTGAAAGAGGAGACAGAAAATGTTTAACAGTATTTAACACAAACTTTCAAGATACAATATTCTGTATTGAATTGGCTAATGGCATTAACTGCTCATGACATAATGCTATCATTAAGTTGTAGGTTGAGAAAAAGATAAATGAAGATATGTATATTAAATGAAACACAATATCTTAGAAACCTGTGCATTGTTGAGATATTAATATCCAGATATATTCTGATCAATAGAAGTAATCTTTTAGAAAGTACATGTTCAAAGGAAGGCTTTGCATATTCTCAGATGCAATGAAATAAAAAGATTGTCCTGAGCTGAACAAGAATTGAATTATGATGAAACAGAGGAGAGAATTTTGATAATATTTCAAGAGAGCAGGAGGAAAACATATGGAATAATGAATGTATGTATATATTCAAGCTGGAATATTCGGATTATGAATTTGAAAAAGAAAGACTGCAAGTAAGCAAGGATTTTGGCTGCTTTCCAAGAACAAAAAATACCCTGGCTGATGTGCAACAAAATCTCACCAAACTTTGAACCAAATTGCTCTGGAGAAACCTAAGAAATTATTCAGAAATACAAATAAAAAGCTACAATTTTTCCCTTGCTGCTATAACTGGATTGAATTGCAATATGTATGTTTTCATATGGCTGTGTATATTTGAAAACAACATCTTTTACTTCCATTCTACAGCCTGACTAGTTTGCATGTGCTTGGCTTCGACCATGGTCCTTATTACATTTTTTATTCAGGAGAACAATGGCATTTATGAAAGAAATGAATAAAATGGAAAATGCAGGTATATAAAGGACAAATTAAAAACAGCTCTCAACCTGTTTACCTCATTTAAACATAATGCAAAATAAGGTGACTAATCCTAAATAATCTGGACTGTGTGATAGGAAGAAAATGGAAAGTCATCTAAACTTCTTGCTTAAGTGACACTAAATAGGGGATTAGTGTTTTATGTAAGCCTTTCCTAGAATTGATCCACCTTAATTCTGGTACGCAGGAAGGTCTGGTGGCCTAATGATCAAGAACATCATTAGATACTTTGGAATTATTGTCATTAATTTATAAGCTCTAAATTTTCATTTTAATGATGTACAGTGAAATATGTGGATGAGGCAGGAAAGTAAAGGAAATGAGCAGTGAATAAAAAGGTACCAGCAGTTAATTATGGAAATGAGGACCACTGGGGATATATATGTTTTAGGAATCACTGCTTCAATGTGAAAATCTGTTTTTACAATTTCACAGTAAATTATTGTTTTTATATATTTGCTGTAAGTGTTTGTATCAGTAACAATATTCTTTTCTAAGGCCACTTTGATCACCTGGCATCTCTTTTTCCATCCAGGACTTTAATATCTATTGTATATTCCTAAGGATTATTTTGCTTGCATATAAAATTAAGAGTATTATACAATAGTTTGTACATTCTTAAATTCCCTTTCTTTGTATTTGTATGTAGGCTGACATATGTTAGCCACTGTGTTATTCTTGAGATTTCCCGACATAATTTGGTTAGAATCCATCTATCAAATTATCACATTCATATATATACAGTAGATTTTATGCATGTATATATAACCGTCTTATTTCAATGTAGCCCTTGTGTTATGGTTCAATCTAATAATATTCCTTTTATTGTACAAAACACATCATAGCACCTGCCACTGCCATAGTCACTTTCCATCAAACTAATTTGTTTTCTTCATCCCAGGGATCATAAATCTCTACTCAGTCAAAGTAATACTCCACCTACTGTATGATTTCCAAGTAGGACTATATTATAACTGTGTCCCTTCAGAGACAGTTCAGTCTTAAGAAGATATTCCAGATATTCCAGACTAATGAAAATAAATACAATTATGATGTAAGCCTTTCTGGTGTTTTGGTCTAAAAGTGTTTTATTCAGTTGGTCTGATTCTACATAAACTAGGTGGTAACTCCATCATACTCTAGAGCAGGGGTGTAAAACTGCTGGCCCATGGGCCAGATGTGTCATGCCGAAACCCCACCCACCCCATTGCCGGCAATAGAAAAAAAGTTGTGATCCATCGCGACACGTCACATGACGTTGTGAGTTTGACATACCCCCCCCGAGAGTATTGATGGAAAAGGAGCTCCAGTCATTAGGATTATTTTGGAAAGTCATTCCTAGGCTAATCTATAATCAGGCAGCCACAATGATAACTCACATACCTTGGATATAGAATAGCAAATTAGCTCCACTTCCTTACTGAAACACATTCTCAATTCTGCCTTTAGTGGAAACAGTGAGCTATATAAACTATACAACTGTAATATATATAAAAGGTTCTGCACATCTCACCATGACCATGATTGCTCTACTTACTGATGCCTTGGAAGAAAAATTCAGAAGACTCCCTTATAATTTTGGGGTTTCATTTGTTCTACTATTGTTTTACTGTATACTTACCTTGCTCTGTACACCGCCCCGAGTCCTTCGGGAGAAGGGCGGTATATAAAAACAAATAAATAAATAAATAAATAAATAATGTCCAATTTTGTCCTTGTGTATCAAACTCAGTTGAATCCCTAGCTCATGTTTCATTATACTGCCTTTTCTACAGAGATATTTGGACTCTGCACCTCTCTTAGTGGACTTCCCAATATGTATGGACCTGTTTTATACCTACTAATAACTACAATCTTATATCTCTGGCAATTGCCGAATTCTGCTTTGCTTCTATTTAGGATCAGCAAGAGAAATACTTTGCACTCCAATTTTAAAAAATCCTAACTCTTTCCGTCTTTTCCTTTAGTAGGCTCTTAAAGAGAGCGTGGTGGCGCATCAGCTTCCTCTGTTCCTGGAGGAAACTGATTATCTGGACTCGTACCAATCAGGTTTCAGACAGAGACAGCATTGGTCGTGCTGGTGAATGATCTCTGGCGGGCTCGGGACAGGGGTTACTCCTCTGTCCTAGTCCTATTAGATCTCTCAGCGGCTTTCGATACCATCAACCATGGTATCCTACTGCAGCATCTCAGGGGGCTGGGAGTGGGAGGCACCATTTTACGGTGGTTCTCCTCCTATCTCCTGGGCCGCTCGCAGTCAGTATTGACGGGAGGGCAAAGATCCACCCCGAGGCCTCTCGTTTGTGGAGTCCCTCAGGGGTCAGTTCTCTCGCCCCTCCTGTTCAACATCTATATGAAGCCGCTGGGCGAGGTCATTCGTGGTTTCGGGGTGGGGTATCATCAATACACTGATGATACCCAACTTGGCATCTCCTTTTCCATCCAGGACTTTAATATCTATTGTATATTCCTAAGGATTATTTTGCTTGCATATGAAATTAAGAGTATTATACAATAGTTTGTACATTCTTAAATTCCCTTTCTTTGTGTTTGTATACAGGCTGACATATGTTAGCCACTGTGTTATTCTTGAGATTTCGCGACGTAATTTGGTTAGAATGATCTATTATTTTTCTGTTGCTTGCCATATTTTAATAGGTGATTCATCAATTCTTATAGCTTCCAACTTAGTAATAACTGGTTTAGTATTATCTAGTAATACTAGAGGATCTTATAAACAGAGAATATTTTCTATGGTATTTTGGATGTTGACATCTCTAGTATATTATTTCAGTAACTCTTCACCTTTATTACATCTCCTTTGAATCAGTTACTATCTGTCAATTTGCAAGCATACCAATTTCAGTCTCCTAAATTTGGAGATGTTTTGGAAGATTTTCCATGTCTGTTTCAATCTTTGGTATATTTAGAGATACTATTGTAATATTGTCTATTCCAATAGCACTGTGAAGTTTTTTCCTGAGATGTTTGTTTTCTTGTTTTTGACTTTTTTTTTGGCAATCCTCTGTCTCTTCTGAAATCTAATATGCTTTCTTCTGTTTCTTGATCTTTATCAGTGTCTTTTCACATTCATCCTTAATAACAGTTTTAATTTCATTTAGGTTCCTCTGATTTCGTATCAATGAGATTCAGGGCTTTAAGGGATTGCTAATGCTCTCTTTGAAAAATCATATGGGAACTGTGGGAACTGGATTTCTTCTTCTTTAAATTTTAAAGTTGCTTCACAATTGTTTCTTGTCGCATCTTTGCTGTTATAATTGAGCTCTTCCATCTTGTGTTAATAATATAGTCAACTTGATTCCTGTGTACTGAATCTGGCAAGGTCCATGGTATTACAGCTTGCTAATCCATATGCAGTGTTCATTGAGCAGCAAGGATAAAAAATACAACCACAAATTATAATTTGTATGGAATTGTATGGAATTCTATACTTAATAATACTTTACTCTTTAGGGATTGTGGAAATTGAGGACATTGTCTGAATATAATTTATTTCCTGGAATTTCACCAGTGATGAGAACTGGATTGGTTGGCTCAAAAAAAGTTTCCATACTATTATTCTGTTGGAAAATCTAAATGGCCCAAAGCATACTGTATACTGTACAATTGGATTTAAATTTACATTCCTCTCATGTTATTGTTTATTAGGATTTGCATATTCTAGGAGTATTACAATGTATAGTGAGGATTTCAAGAACAGCAAGTAGCTTTTCTGTTAAATATGTGAAAATAAATGATAGAAGTTGCTCATGGTGTATACATTTTTCATCTTTGCACATTTAGATTATTTACAGCAACTATGTTTTAACTCAAAACTGCCTAGCACATTGTTTGAGCAGCACAACTGAAAATTGTTTCACTGTGGTTTTGTTTCTACTGTATGTTATGTTATTTTTACATGGTGCAGCAGTTGCTTCTTTCCAAAAAACTAGAGAAGGAGCTCAAGGTTTATTTCAAATTTTTGTTCTTATTTCATTACTATTTCTTTATTTCTTTATCTATTTATTCATTCTGTAGTTTATTAAAAATAATTTTATTTCTTTTTTATTATGTAAACATTTTCTGTGCTACCCAATAGTCATTCATTCTTTAGTCACTTCCCACATTTATTATCATTTAAGGTTCATTGGGAAATCAGTGTTTGGGTTTATATACTGTATCTTAACAAACCATGATTTTGTTTTATCGTGTTTTACTAAGTTATATGGAATACTATGGTTCAGGTACTGTATGAAATCTGAAATAAGAACCAGCGCAGTTATAGTTTAGGGTAATGTGGGAATCCAGAAGTAAATAAAATACACAATTCTGTAAGTCATAAAATGGAGCTTTCCTTTTCATAAAATAAAATAAAAAAAATCCACCAGTGAAATAAAGAGAGATTTGTGAGGTTCCACAAGGACTCTATAAGGACCTCACAACCTCATATGAGGCTGCAGAGTACTTATCAATGATTTCAATTTCGAACGGAATAGAACTGGCTACATTATTTTGGTCTGTTCAGTAAGTAAATATTTTTTTTCCTATTTGAGCGTATCTCTGTTTGTACACAATGTGTAGATGTACCTTCTTTTGCTTATATCACAAGTAACAGGATGCTTGCCTGAATTTTGTAGTTAACCAGGGCCTGACATGCTTACTCCTTTTACTTAACTAGAGATCTAAAGGGAATATCAGGGATAAAGGGTAGATTATTATGTGAAAAACAAAATAAAATAAAACCTTTACAAGAAAGTTGCAGCAAGCAGCCAAGAACTACATGGATATGTCCATGAAATTACAAGATGTGAGTGTATTTGGCTTTAATTGTTTTAAAGATTTGTCAAAATATTCACGGTTAACAAGTTTCAGTTATATTATCAGGGCAAAATATATCTCTTCAGTCCCTCACAATGCTTTGGAATAAGGAAGGGTTTAAAAAGCAATTTGGAACAAGTTCATTGGCCCTTGTGACAAATATATCTATTCAATATTTCATTCAGTACTCAATGCCCCAAACAACAACAACATTCTCTTTTGGCTTTTGCTTGCAAGTTCCTGAAGCTAACCCTGAAGTATTTATGCTATAGTCATGGATTCAGTCCAGTGCCAGTAAGCATTTTAAGCATGGGCAGGTAGCTTAGAGTCTGGTTGATTTTGGGGGGTAGTGAGCTGCCTAAATATAGAAAATGAGTGTTCCAGTAGATGGCATACAGCTTCAAACAACATCAAAGAAAATCAGTTTTGATTCCTATTTAGGATAAGTATCAAGCTTCTCTGAGGACAAAACACAGCAGGGTTTGAATACAAATGTTGAAAATCTCTTTTGGGGAGAAGATCTTACTTGCAGGTTTGATTTACAGACTCAGGCATTTGATGTTTGCAGAAAGAGGCTGCCAGGCTGGCTTTCTATTCTTGCAATCAGGTTTATTAGCATTTGCCTGTCTATTCTTGGAAAGACAATAATAAGTGACTATTAGTCTGAATTATTTTAAAAGAGTAGCAGGCACAGTGGCACTTTGTACTAGCAGCATAGCCTGTCTCTATACCATCTCAAAACATCAAGATTGTGTTGAATGAGAAAGGAAGCCACAGAATGACATTAAAAAGCCATTTTTTCTGAGTGCTGCTGCCAGAATATTTTTAGCATTTAAGGTACAGTATTTTTTTTCTGGACTGTTTTGCACAGAAAATTGTCAGAGAAATTAATAACTACAGAAATTCTTTCTCCTGTAACACGCAATTATACTAGAATATTTTTTTTCTTTTACCAAAGTCAACTGATAGGATTCTTTCTAGGTTTGGGGGCTGGCTTCTCACCATGATCACTATAAAGAGAGGAAACTGAATTTGCAGTTTGCACAGGAACAATAGTTTCTTCTCCAATGAGATAAAGAGGCCTTAAAATTTGGCCTAAGTGAAGATCAAAACCCATTTAATCTGCATTACACCTAATTGTGAGACAAAGAAAAAGCCTGAGCACTAAAGTTGTCAAAAATTATATAGAATAGAAATAATTTGTTAATTCATGGAATTTGTATCTATTTTTCTCCAAAACTAGAGACCAGTTTAGATTTACAATTCTCTGGATGTCTTTGCTACCATCTAATGACACTAGAAATTTTGCATCCCAGATTCCATAGCCCTTTTTTATATTTTTCTACTCATGATTCTGTAACAAGGATGTAAGATGCCTTCCCCTCCTTAGGAAAGCACCCTTTCTTACTTCAACTTCCACAGACATTACGGCTGCTGACAAGGTAATAACATCAGATTAAGAAAAGCTGAGGTTTTCCACTTTTTATTGTTATGGAGTTTCACAGAAAAAGGCATATTAAGCTTTCCAGAAGATTAACATATTTTAAGCTTTACATAGTTATTTATCTGTTGGGATTTGCTATCAAAGAAGATTCTTTTTTATTGCTTAAAATTTTCAGTAACATTGATTTGGAATCCTGTTCTAAAAATTCTGTATATCAGATTCAATTGAATGTAGCTATGGTTGCCTACCAAGGAATAAAGATATTGTAATAGATCTGAGCCAGTTGATGTGACCTGGGATGTAATTATCCTTTGGATTATGGAGTTCTCCAAATTCTGTGAAACAGTTTTATCATTCATTAGAAATATTTGCATGAAGGGGATATATTAGAGAAAAGAAGTTTAGAATTGAGAAATTCTATGAATAAAAATCAAAACAATTTTTAAATCAAAGCATTCATAATTTCTAATCAAGATGAAATGAACCTATCCTTCTAAAAAAGTGAATATAATAGAAGTCCTTCCCCCTCTTAATTTCCCCATCACTATCTAGAAATGTGCTTTCAATACCTTGGACTGTCAAAGATTTAGTCCTTATACCATTGTATGATTTTGTGCAATGATCAGATGATTCCCTAGAAGTTGAGATTTCCTATAATTTGTGATTACTAAATTTTCCCCCAAAGTTATAGCAACTCATCAAATGTTGAGATCTCATTAACTTATAAATCATAGATCCTTTTCTTTTCTTTTACTGGATGGCCCGCCATCTCTGCAATCCCTGTAGGCTCATTTGTCAATATTTCATTGCTAAAGCTAAGCTTTTGCTTGTAATTAAAATCAAGAAAGACCACAAAGTTTGTTTATCATATTGTTGGATGTGAGAGCACTGGCTTTTTTCCCTTTCTTTCAAGCCACCTAGGATACAAATCTAATACAAAAGAATGGGTTTATGTTTATGGAGATTGTCAGTCATCCAGGGCATAGTTGTCCCAACCGTGAGGCAACTGGACTTTCTTGGGTTTTTTTGAAGACATTTTGCTTCTCATTAAAGAAGCTTCTTTAGCTCTGACTGGATGGTGGTGACAGAGTTGGTCATTTGCATTCTTTTAGAGAGTCATTGAGGCCACCTGGAGGTTTATCTGTGTCGTCAGAGTCACCTGAGTAGTGCAAATGGTGGTGGGCTTTCTTGGAACTGCAGAGCAGTTTAATCCTAACTGGCTCAAGGTTGACTCAGCCTTCCATCCTTCCAAGGCTGGTAAAATGAGGACCCAGACTGTTGGGGGCAATATGCTGACTCTGTAAACTGCTTAGAGAAGGCTGTAAATCACTTAGAAGCAGAATATAAGTCTAAAGGCTGGTGCCCAATGTTACTGCTTTAGCAGGATCCACTTGAGGTTGTGAACTTGGTATTTTTCCAGTGTGTCTCTACAATCCATAGCACATTTCCAGGTTGCCTCTGGATCTAGGGGATTCCCTCATGAGCAGCTGTCTTCTGAAGCTCACATGTGCAATTTCTTGGTTTCTCCTTGTTCAGAGAAGCTACACAGAAGAGGACTCATCATTCAGTCATCAGTTTCACTCTCATCCCCCCTGTTTGGAATTATGTCAGATCACTATTATTATTATTTTTACCCAGAAGTTCAACACCAATTGTTTTTCAGCTTGAGTTTCTCTTCCTGTTCTTTTGATATCCTATTATGTAATAGAGTTAAACCTGACATTTAACAGACAGCTTTTGGAGACATTAAAAATGTCCTATAGACCAGGGTTCTATTAAATTGTTACTTCCTTAAACTGATATTCTTTTTTCCCCTTATGCCTATTTTAAGCACAGAGAGGCTTTTTATAATGAAAAGCTATCTCAGGGTTCAGTTGTACATTAGCAGGTGGAATTAATAAACCATTAGTATGTAATCAATCACATGTTTTATAAAAATATGATTTAAGTATACTTAGACGTGATTAAACAAAATAAAATAACCACCCAGAGTTACCTTGATGAACAGTCAAATAAATAAATCAATAAATAAAATTTGTTTCCCTTAGGTTTTTTTTTTAAGTTTAGCAATCTGAAGTTAAAGGCTAACATAGTTAATGCAATTGCAAAATGAAATTCTTCTCTACTTTTGAATCCACTTGTTTACAATGTTAAGAAGCATTAAATAAAATGAATTAAATAAAATTCATTTTTAATAAATAAAAAACTACGTCTGTGTTATTGATAACTTTTACTAATATAAAAAAAAACATGAAAAACTTCCAATGAGTATTAAAAGACCCCCAGGTATGGTGAGTGGAGTGAGAAGCAGGATGTGCCAGCATCTTTGTGCTCATACTGTATGTGTGCCATCAGATGTGCCCACCCAAAAACAAAGATACATCATAACACACATAGAAAGGTGCGAAAATTTGGTCACATAGCTGTGCCCATCTGCTTATTATTTCTGACTTCCAGGTGGACATCACTGTGTGCTACCGTATAATTTTATTTTTATTCTTACCTGGAACCTTCAGATCCAGCATGTTCACTATCAAAATATAAGAAAAAGATGAATCATACTCCACTTGCTTATCCTCCAGTCATCAACTTTCTTTTCCCAGTGACCCAGTGGCTTTTCCCAGTTGCTCTCCTTTGCCTAACTCTCTTCATACTGGCACTGTTCTTCTGCTAGTTCTGGTCTCCATTTTTATCTTTGAAGCTTTTTATTCAAGCTTTATTCTGCTCAGTGAATAGCCTTGAGATAAAAGATGAAACACTGAGCACTTGTGGGAGTTCACTGCTTAACTGGTGCCAACTATGAGTGCAACTGACTGTCTACAGAAAACTTTCATTTATGTAAATTCAGAGTATGTTCGGTGTAGGAGAGTGTCTTCAGATGCATTTAAATTGGTCTCTGAAAAAACCCACCACATGATGCTGGAAATATTCTTCCTTGCTAGTAGAAGCAAAAGCCGATTATTAACCAAACCCCTCAGAATGGCAGAGTATGTATGCATTATTTATTTGTTTGTTTGTTTGTTTTTCATATTTTGGATAAGTATTGATAAAGTAACTTAAACTAACTGAATAAGAGCTATGGTGGCATGGTGATTAGAATGCAGTATTACAGGCTAACTTTGCCCACTGCCAGGAGTTCAATCCAAACCAGCTCAAGATTGACTCAGCCTTCCCTCCTCCTGAGGTTGATAAAATGAGGACCCAGATTGTTGGGGACAATAGGCTGACATTTATAAAACTCTCAGAGAGAGCTGTAAAGCACTCTGGAGCAGTATATAAGTCTAAGTGCTATTGCTATTGCTAAACATGTAGGCATAACACAATTATTATTGTTGTTGTTGTTGATGATGATGATGATATTGTTATTATTTTCACATCTGGTAATTTTATTGTGCAGGTCTTCAAAGAGAAAACTACTTACAAAGGGAGTAATGGTAGTATAAGATGTACAACACACATTATGTAAGGGAAAACTGGAAAAAATGGGAATAGGAAACAAAATTCAACGTGGAGAGAGACTTTTAAAATTATCTGAAGAATTTTCCCTATCTAATCTAGTAATAATGCCAATAAGAAAAAATGTTCTGTTATATAAATTAGATATCTTAATACATCAAGGGATCGAAGTGCTCCTATATTCAATTAGTGCACGGGTATCAAACCCGCAACGTCACATGACATGTCGTGACATATCATGACTTTTTTGCCATTGCCGGCAATGGGGAGGACAGCTCTTAATAATTTGGTGATTTTTTTTGTAAAGAGACTAAAGAAGCTGCAAGATAATGTGAAAACAGAATAGAAGGATTAGTGGGGAAGGAAACTGAAACATTGCAACTGATACATATGAACTCCTGTAGAGACATGAACTTTTGTAGTTCTAAGAGTTGAAATAAACTTGTGCATCTTGAAATTATGTCTGTCAAGTGCAGTAAATCAGAAGTCCACGCAGTTCAAATGAATATAGATTTATTGTATGCTGAACTACTGAACTACTAACGGTCAAAGCAAACTGATAGTAGATAAAATGGAATTCAAGGTGGGTTGGACTTAGATCTTTTGTGAGTTTGAAGACTGGTGACCTCTCCTTTAGATTCAACCTGGTCATCTCTTACAATGATTTTGTATTCAATTGTTCTATTGATAATAATATTGCTCTATTCTATATAGTATAATGTCATAAGAGTAGAAATGGACAATCTATCCACTTTGATTCTGCTTTATACTTAATTTAAACAACTGCTAAAAACCTGTCTTCAAATAGATGATGCACTTTGCTTAATTTTTTATCAAGTACAATTCCCAAACATAATCTCAAAGCACATATATTATACTGCAATATTTATAGAAGTGCAAAATCATTTTATAAATATATTTTTATAAAAAAAATTTAAAAATGAAAATGAAAATTAATTCAAAGAAAAAAGAAAAAGAAAAGAAAAAGAAATCCAAGAGAAAGCGAAAAGTGCAAGAAAGGAGGAAAAAAAGTAAAAGTAGAAAAGAAAGAAAAAAGGTACAAAGAAGTAGCTTCCAATGTACAGTTATAAATTTATTTCTTACTCTATGGTTAGAGCATAATTCTCATCTTTCTAAAATCTATCCTCTTTAATAATCAGAAACATAAATCATAAGTTCATTTTTTCCTGATTTATACAAAAAGTCCATTAGAGGTTTCTAGTCAGCAATAACCATAGGTATTTTCTAATCAGTCAATTTAGCCACCTCAGCAAGTTCCATCATTTCACCAATTATTCCTCCATTTGTGGATAGTGTCAATTCTTTCTGTGCGATATCATTAACAAAGTTCCCTGACTTTATTCCAACTATTTGTCCATCAGTCTCAAAATAAAAACCTCTTGACTCAATTATATATTAATCTGTAAAATCCTATGAATCAGTTTGTATTTGAATCCAGAATTTTACAGGTTTTTTTTTTACATATCCACCAAACATAATAAAATGTCCCTTCTTGGTGTTCAGATTTCCAATATAAATTTGAAATGCCTTTGCACATTTTAGACAAATTTTCTGGTAACATCAGTGCTTTTTTTCTTAAAAAAAAAAAGGTGCCAGAACTCAAAGGTGCTGTCACTGGGAGCGATGCCAGTGTCTTGCTATGGCATCGCCGCCCGTCCTTTGCACCCTCGCCCCTGCGGCTTGGAGCCACATGCCACGGGGATTCCCCTCCCCACAGCCAACGTGGGGATTCCCCTCCCTGCAGTTGCCACGCCGTGGCCCGTGCTGAGCCCCCACCCGGAGCTGCTCCGAACCCCGACCCAGAGCTGTGTTCCTTGTGGCAGTGGTCTCTGGCGCCAAACAGCCTCTTTCCAACCACATCCAGAAAAATTTGTAACAAACATTGGAATTCTCAAGGCCATGTTTGGTATTTTCCAGCAATCTGTTACTGGAAGGAAAAAGCAATCCCTGCTGTGTTACTGATCCCAGAGAAGCATTTACATGTATGCAGGTATCCTTAGGGTGCCATAGTTATGGATGAGAAATATTGGTTGCAAAGTTGGCATTTCTGGATGTAATACAGATATGTTGGACTTATTTTTGTTTCTTTGCATGTTTGATATTTTTAAAAAGGCATATGCTACTGACTACACTTATGCACATATGTAACATCTTTTGAAAGATTGTGACTAAACAAAATTTTAATGTACAGATAATACCACCAGAAATTATTTTAGCCTTTTTAATAAATGTTGTTATTGATGTTAAGCTCACTATGGAAAACATCATATATTGTTATGTATATACTAGGTTAATTATTTAAAGACTGAAGTGCAACATAACTAGATTCTAAATAATCTATTTTTGAAAACACACAACAGTCCAAACAGTAAAAAGTCCAAATTAAGAATATTTCATTCTTAAGAATTGTTTAATTTAAAGTGGTTTAGTTGTAATAGATGGTTATAGATTCAAAATAGTTTTCAAGAGTGTACAAAAGATACTATTTTTTCTAGCATCAGCTAAATTAGACATATTACATTGAGAAAAAATGTTTCTCATTTCTTTCCTGTTACCTTTATTGATTTAATTGCAGAGATGTTAACATAGGATATAGATTATTTTGTTATCTAATTTTACCCTCCAAAAGACAGAAGCAGATGAAAAATGTGAGGTTCTTTCCTGTTGACTTTTTTGAATTAGCTGTTTTAGATTCTAAAAGTTTAGTTCCTAAAGAAGTAATCTTGTAAATAATTTTAATGTCCTCCTCTAGTGCAGGGTAGACAACCTTGGTTCTTTTATGACACAAGGACTTTAACTTCCAGAATTCCTGAGCCAGCATGGCTCAGCTTGGAAACCTCTCTCTTTCCCCTCAGCGTGGCTGGCTCAGGATTTCTGGGAGTTGAAGTCCACGAGTCATAAAAAAGAACCAAGATTGCCTACTTCTAAATCCAATAGAGGGAGCTTCTTCTTCTTCTTCTTTTTTTTTTTTTTTTTTTGCAAAAAAAAGGAGCCGGAATGCCGTTCTGAGCTTTCTATGAGAAAAAAAAGCCCTGGATAACAGATGCCCTATATGTGCAAAGTCTAATGATACCTACATTTAATTTTGTGCTTTATTTTAGGATGCACAGATTAGGTGGTTGTACTGTATTTCACATGGGTTATGGGAAGAGAAGATATTGTTTGTAACTTTATAGGGATGGTAAATTATCAAATTTGCTTTTATTTGTTGTGATAAAGATTGGAAGTCACTTATTTTCATATTTCTGTCTTCTTTTAATTCTACATTTTTATTTCTATTTTTTTGTTTTTCTTTTTTGCACATTTTTAATTTCCTTTTAATGTTCTATTTAAAATCATAAAATTCAAATTCAAAAAGCCATTTGGTTCTGCCATCTTGTATTGCTTTGCTTTCAATTCAACCTCTGCTATACAGGTTTTAGCACACGGAGGTATTTATTTTTGCATGTGTACCTTTGGGTAAATGCCTTGAGTCCCTGCATTTATCTTGATAAGATTTTCTGGTGTGAACTGTCATGACTGACCGGCCCAGGATCACACAGTTGGCTTCTTGTCTTAGGCAGGACTATAACTCACAGTTCTGGTTTCTAACGAGGTACCTTAAACTCTATAGCAAATTGGCTTTCAGATTATTTTAGTCTGAAATATCACCTGAGTTGGAGTTTTCAGTAAATATCTAATTGTAATTTACCATCAGTGGAAACAGTTGATTGCCTCTGACTTTCACTCGAGTTGTGTGAAATTATGGGACTAACACTGTACTCCTATACAGTATCTACATGGAAATAAATTGCATCGAATTCAGAAAAAATTAGGAATAACAATCTAAAAGGAGTAACTGATACAGCAAGAGCAAATATCTGGAGGTTTACGTTTTGGAACAGCTGTATTGTTCTTTTTATTCGGTTCATGTTTGTTTAGCAAATTGTAATGGCATTAACAGAAAATGAGATCAGCATC
Source organism: Vipera berus (assembly GCF_964194415.1). Classification (NCBI taxonomy): domain Eukaryota; kingdom Metazoa; phylum Chordata; class Lepidosauria; order Squamata; family Viperidae; genus Vipera; species Vipera berus. The sequence goes on along the minus strand of NC_138209.1, from coordinate 41,561,320 downwards.
ATTTGTTTACTGCAAAGCAAGCCAATTGTGTCTTCATATCAGCAGAGGGAATTGGTCACTATTTATTTCTACTTTCAACATGTTGATTTCTTTTTTCACGCAGTGAACTAATCTAAGACACCAAATGTCAGGTTCATCTAGCATGGGCAGATAATATGCACATAATAGACCATTTCATATTCTGAGTGCTGTATATGCCATTACAAAATGGCAATTGCAGTCTTGAAAAGAACAAAAATTTCAGGGAGGATGTGTAAGAGAGAAATGTGAGGGGGCATAGTGTAGCTGAAAGGAAGCTCAGTGAAATATAGGGGTAGATTCAGCTGCTAGTCTCATCAGCTATTTTGAAGAACGTTTGAGACTAACTGTAAAACCTGGAGATTATCACTGGTCCCATGACTGTCTGTATATCTTTTCCAAATTTTGGATGCAGCTTCTACAGTTCACTCAAAATAGCTTAGACTTTAATTTTTAATATAATAAAGGAGCAAGGGAAAGTGAATAATAAGAGATAGGAATGTGAGATAAGAATAATTCATGTAATTATGACTGGCTACCTGTGATTAGATTTGTTGCTACATTTTTATATATTGCAAAATTCAGATTCTGGTTTGTCTGCAAAATGTTTTGGGCAGCAAAACAGAATTTCTATAAGCCTAGCAAGTATTTCTCCTAAAGTTAATCTGCCTAATATATTTCTCTACAGGTAGTCCTCAACTTATGATCACAAGGGACACCAAAATTTCTGTTGTTCAATGAAACATTTGTTAAGTGAGTTTTGCTCCATTTTACAACCTTTCTTGCCACAGTTGTTAAGTGAATCACTGCAGTTGATAAGTTAGTAACACAGTTGTTAAGTGAATCTGGCTTCCCCATTGACTTTACTGGTTAGAAGGTTGCAAAAGGGGATCACATGAACCTGGGACACTTTAATCATCATAAATATAAGTCAGTTGCCAAGGATCTGAATTTTGATCATGTGATCATAGGGATGCTGCAAAGATTGTAAGTGTGAAAACTGATCATAAGTCACTTTTTTCAATGCTGTTGTAACTTCCAATGGTCACTAAATGAACAGTTGTAAATTGAGGAATGCACTAGCAAAATCTCTCTTGTAATAATAATAACAACAGCAGCCTATCCCAGGTCCATGGGAAGTACTCAACAGGTCCATGTGACTGTGCGACCAACCTAAATAAAACCACTTGAAAACCATCAGCATTGACAAAACCAGCATCAGTCAATTTCAAAAGGCAGTTTTACTTGGAATAGCTTATATCCTGGGGTGATACCTTTATCACCATCAGACAATATCTGCCTATCCCAGGCCCTTGGGAAAGACTCAGTAGATGGCTACAAATGCCAACTCTAGTCTAAATATCTGGCTTATTGTGCAACAGATCATCATAATAATTCATCATAACCAAAAATGATCATAATTTGATATATAAGAAAGTATTTGCATTGTAAACATCTTTTAGAAATGGGCCGCATTTTAATTTTCTCCAGTATGATTTTACTACATAGTAGTTGATAAGTAAATAATCATATGATCTTCATTGGACAATAAATCATACAAACCAAAATCTTTAATACACAAATGTACTAAATGAGTTGCATTGACATAAAAAGATGTACTATCTTGAAAATCAATAAAAAGAACATAAGGCACACCAGTGTAAAAGTATATAAAATGTCTTAAACATGCAGATATGAATTAGGTTTCTGTAGACCTCATATGTTATTTAAGATTACAAGCAAAAGCTTCAATATTTTATGTTGCAATGTGTAGAATTATTGACTGCTCTGAATAAATATTTTGGATGAATATTTTAATCAACATAACCACAGTCAGCAATGAAAGTGTGTGAAGAGATATTACCCATAACTCAGTAAAACTGTCAAATTCTTTAATGGAGAAATCATTTCATCAGAAATGTGTTCATTTATTTCTTTCAACAGGCAATTTATCAAGATTTAGGTATGGCTGAGAGCCATTTCTCCTCCAGAAATGTCAATATTCTTAAAAAAATAATATAGCATTGTCAATTGACAGACTCCTTTTTTAGAGGGCATGCTTGCAAGTTTGTAACACCCCTTCCTCCATATAGTCATGCACAACTTTAGTAATATAACTTCAAAATACACACACATACAGCCACAAATTGGATATATTTGATTTGGGATCCATGTTCAAATTAATATATTCTCAGAAAGTAAAGTATCACAGAGACATTATTAGAAAAGAACATAATGTATGCATGAGGGTGAAGGTTCGTTCTCCGAACTTGTGGGTTGGTTTCGTTACCAGGCTAGGTAACATCTTCAGTGGTGTTTAGTGGATGACTGTGTCAGTGTTCTATTTCAGGTGTGGGAGTGTAAAGTGAGGGTCTGGTGATGGGCCCGGTTTGAATCATCAGACAGAGGCTGGTGATGGAGAGGTACTTCAGCTCAGGGTCATTGGAGAGTGTGAATTAGTGGGTCAGGAGTGTGTCATCCGTGGGAGCCTGGTAATGGCACTTGTGATGGGGAGATTATATCAGGTCAGGGTCATTGGAAGGTGAACTGCTGTGGGGGGGGAGAGGGGCTTGAGGGTTGGTTTCCAGATGTCTGTTCAATTTATTTGGATTCTGAGGAGCTCATGTGCTGGTTGTAGAACAATCTGTCTGTTGATGGAATTGCTTGTGGAGCGCCAGGCTTCGATGAACTCCCGAGGATGGTAGTTGATAGCATGGCCAATGATTTTAGTGTTGCTCCAATTGAACTGGTGTTGTTTGGTGTCAGTGTGGGTAGCGATTAGGGAATTGGGATCGTGGCATTTGTCTGCTAGCCGATGTTCGTGGATCCTGGTTTTTAATTGATGTGATATTTGTCCCATGTAGAAGTGGTTGCAATTGTTACAGTTTATTTTGTAGATGGTGTTGCTTCTTCCATCTTTCTGTGTCTTTCTTTAGTTCTAAATAATTCCTGGTGTAGTGTGGCTGGGGGTTTCTGGGCTATCACTATTCCTAGGGGTTGAAGAATTCTAGCTGTCATTTCTGACACCCCTTTTGTGTATGGTAGGGTTCATTTTTGCGTGGTAGTCAGCTATGTGGTGTGTGGTGGTTTGAGTGCTGTGTGTTGGAATATGAAATTTTTTGGATACCCATTATGGAGAAAGATATCAAGCAGTCATTTCTCCTCTGCTTTTCTTAGTGCTGTGGTGCTGCAGTGTGTCCTAGCCCTTTTGAAGGGGGTCTGGACACAGCTTCTTTTGTGTGCGATGGGGTGGTTGCTTGCAAAGCTGAGGATCTGATCCATGTGCATAGGTTTACAGTAGTCACAGGTTTCCAGTTCTCCATTGTGCAGTCTCCTTACATTAATTTAAAGGAATGGGAGTTTGTTGTTTGTTTCCTCTTCACATATAAATTTGATCCCAAGGAATATGCTGTTAAGTAGGTGGTATATTTCTTCAAATTGGGAGTGTTTGATGATGACAAAGGTGTCATCAATGAACATAGCCAAAATTTTGGTTGGATGGTGGGTAGAGCTATGGATTCAAGTTATTGCATGACTGCTTCTGCTATGAGGCCTGATAGGGGAGATTCCATCAGGGTGCTTTGTACTTGATTGTACATTTTGGATGCATAATAGATATATCCATTTGGAGTTATTGCATCCATTATGCACATTTTGTACATAATGGATGCATAACTAGATAAATAAATATGTTTTTTGTTTAGTAGCACACACAGGGGTGCCCTCCCTAATGCCACGTTTTAATCATTTGAATACTGTTCAAGCTTCTGCAATGAAATGGTCTAGCAGTGGCAGTTGGGGAATTGCTTGAAGGATAGAAAGTTCTTCCACTTGGTAGAATCAGTGAGGAAAAGAGGAATGGGAAATAATCTGTTCTCTTAATTGGAACTGTCAGTTGAGAATGTACAGTAAAATCTAAAATAAGTGTTTTTCTAGGATTCTCTCTGTCAGACTTTCTCTCTCTCTCTCTCTCTCTCTCTCTCTCACACACACACACACACACACACACAGAGAGAGAGAGAGAGAGAGAGAGAGAGAGAGAGAGAGAGAGAGAGAGAGAGAGAGAGAGAGAGAGAGAGAGAGAGAGAGAGATGTACATAGAAATAAGGGAAATATTTCTTTACATGGCTCCAGCCTTAGATACTGTGCACCTACTAAGGGATGGGTAGGGTAGGAAAGTGAAGTGAAGTAATTCAAAAACATATTTCAGACAGTTTGGACCAGCAACCTTCGGCTATAAACATTGTTACAGTATTTATGTAAAGATAGCTCTAGTAATTTTAAAAACTATGGCAAACCTTTACTTAATTGTATCAATTAAACAATGACCTGCAGGTGTGACTACAATCTAGCTATGTCCTTTGTACTCCATTGTTCACCAGTTGATTTTGCTGTTTAGGCAAATATCCTCATCTTCCTTCACTGTTCCATCTATATCTGTCTCAAAACGGCATGCTTGATAAAAAGGAGACAACTTTCCTATGTTGAAATAATGTACTATTCTTTGGTCAGGAATATACAATGATATGAGGGGGTACCCTGCAAGAATTATTTGTCCAAAAGGCTAGAAAAGTGGGCAAATGTACTTCAGAAATGAAGCAGAAAAACACCTTAATGTGGAATTAATAGAGTGATGGCCATTTATGCTAATCAAAAACTGTTGCTGTTGCAACAAGGTTAACTGGGCAGTACTTACAAGCCCTTTAATGAAAAAAAAAATGAAAGTTTAATGATAGAAACTGTCGGTGTAATGCTGGAGTTAACCTTAAAGGAAATTTAATGAGAAGAGTATTTTGGAATTCGAAGAAGTAGATTTAAGGTAGCACAGTAATAAGTAGGAACCCATGTCAAGATATATTTATGGAAAAAGGATCTCAAAAGGTGAAAGTTTACAGAGGAGTGTAAAGGTCAATTAGAAATAATTCTGGTGAAGAATGAAAATGGGAACCGCAAAAGCTGCCAGTGTGTCCAGTAAACATCTGAAAAACAAACCAAAGGGAAAATCCAGGAAATGGAAAGAGGACCAAGCCAGAGAAGAAGAGAACAGTCTGCCTGAAACTATAGAGCTGGAAAAAAAAAATAGAAATAGAAAACAGAATAAATCCAGATTAGAGACAGAACATACCAAAAACAGCTTTTTTTACATACTGTACGTACAAAATAAAACAGTAAACAGGCATATAAGAATCCATCCAAAACCCAAAAAGCTATTACAAATAATTTTAGCAGCTGCTGTGGATCAAATGGAAGTCACAGTTATAGTGAAATGAACATTCATATTTTTATCCATCTTTCTTCCCCTCAAGCTGTGCAAATGACTGGATGACCTCACTTTGGAGCAAGTTTCTATTTGTCTCCTACTTTGGCAATGACTGACTCTGTTATCAAGGTGGGGTTTTTTCTTTCTTTCTTTTCTTTTCTTTTCTTTTTTCTTTTTGTAACCCTCCAAGGATTAACTCTCACAAATAACATTTAAAGTAACCACGATAGATTGAAACAATGGTTCACAAGTAACAGAATGAAATGTAACAAACAAGGGCCAAATTTTTCACCTAAGAAATAAAAATCAAAGACATAGATACAGCATGGGGGGAGTACCAGGTTTGATAAAACTTGGAATAGGAGTTGATTGCCGACTGAATATGAACAACATGTTTAGGCTGTATCACAACTATGATTTCCAAATTACAGGAAATAATCACTCTATTCTGCTGTCAGACTCCTCCTTAAATATTGTGTTCAGATCGGGAAATTCCATCAAAGAAATATTCAAAGAATTTGTAACAGATTAAGGGAAAAAATAATGAAATGACCAGAGCACTAAAACTAAGCTGTATAAAGAATGACTGAGAAATGTACTGTATGGCATGAGAAAATTTGTCATAAAAGGAATACAATGGTATTTGTCAAATATCCGAAAGGATGTCATGCAAAAGAGCCTGGGACTCATTCTAGACCCAAGGCACAAACAATGGAGTTAGCTTGCAGGAAGGCAGATTCCAGCCGAATGTCACACATACTTCCTAATAAATTGATAGCGGAATTAACTACTTGGACAGTTGGTGGTTCTTCTTCATTGAACATGAAGGCTACACAACCATCTGTTATGGATGCTTTAAACTGAATTTCTCCCCCAAGCAGGGTATTGGATTCAATAGACTAAGTGGCTCTTTTTAACTCTATGATGCTAGTTCCATAAAGGAAAGACAATTGTACTTGCTTCAATAGTGTGTGTGTGTGTGGGGAGGAGGACTCATTCCAGCAAGCAAGAGTTCATCAAACAGAAGAGAATCAAAGTTGCCAATGGATAAAGTAAAAGCCAAATTGGCTAGCTGTATTTTTTGTATGATTTATAAAATGAAAGAGAATGAAGAGTTTAGTAATTTCCATTTTGAAATAGAATGTTGGAGAAAGTCATCTGCACAAACTTTGATAAGCTGATAGTTTTTGATGAAGAAATTTCAAATCTCAAAGAACAGTATGCATTTCAGATTTTTAAAAGCCAGGTTTAGAAACAGCTTGACTCTTTTTAGAATTCAAATGGCCAAAATAGGAAAGGACAGCAAAGGACAACCAAACAAGTCTATCCTTTTTCTTATAAATGTCTTTCTGTAATTTGAATTTATTTATCATGGATTTTGGTTTATAACAAAGATATGGTTTTTTTTTTGAAAACTAAAATATAAAAACACACACTGCTTATATTAAAATAACAACTGTGTAAGGAACTCTATACAAGTAGTTTTCGACTTATGACCACAACTGGAAGCAGTTGCTAAGCAAGGTGGTTGTTAAGTGATTTGTGCCTGATTTTATAACCTTTTTTTGCCACAGTTGATAAATGAACCACTGGAGTTGTTAAATAAATCATTTGGTTATTGAGTGGGTGCAGCTTCCCCCATTGATTTGCTTGTTAGAAACTCTCTGGGAAGATCTCAAATGGCAGTCACGTAACCGCAGGATGCTGCAACCACTGTAAATACATCCTGGTTGCCAAGCACCCGAATTTTGGTCCCATGACCATGAGGATGCTGTGACAGTTGGGAGGAGTGGTTGTAAGTAACCATGTAGAACTGCACCAGAGCACTTGATTGGTAAAGTATACAAAAAGAAAAGCATAGCTAAGCTGCCTATTTCATAACATTCTGAATAATAATATAACTCCTTCCTAGAAATCTGGTGGTTGTCTAAGTAATTCTATACAGTGTACTTTCTTTGTTGGCTTTCATTGTTATTCCGATTGCATGACAAAATTAAGAGTCTCAATATTCCTAATAGTATCCTCCTCTGTATTTTCTCTTTATTTAATTTAGTACAGCTTATTAATCTTATAAATACAAATAAATGCTTGTACCTTCAAGAAGTGGTATCAAAGAAGCATGTATATACTTGATGCTTACTTGGTTATTTTCAATGTGCCAAAATGCAATTGATAATTACATTTCTAAAACCAAAAATGTATACAAAACGTATATTTCCAGCTATAGTAGTACTTTTGCTAGGTAAAATGCACTGAATTTATTTTCACAGATACTGCCTTGCCCTGTTGCAATGAGCGGTTTTAAGAATATATTCCTGAGTGCATGCCATGAATGTGATTATATGGCATGTATTACAATTAAATATGTTAAATACAGGGCTTCAGTAAATGTTCTCACTAAGTGGTAAAACTAATAGCAGTATCTAATTTGCAGTTGTTTCTCCTACATAACTCCTTTTGCCTTTAACTACTATAAAAGTATTGGAAAACAATACTTAAGAGAGATGCATTTATTGTCCTTTCATGGACAATTGTTCCAATAAGTGCTAGCAATTCTGGCATCGTAGGGTGAAAATTGTATACCACAGTGACTGTCCTGCCTGTGGCTGTAATGAAGTCTTGGTAGTAATCTAATTGTATTGACTTAGCAGGAAAATGGAATTCTCTTGACAGGATAAACCCAAGAAAATTGCAGCATCATAACAGCCATGCTGACATAAACACTATCAGCATCAATGGGGGAAAAATAGTGGGTTAGTTTATGAGAAGTTTAAAAAATTCAATCTTTTAAATTTTAAATTTAGTTGTTGTAAATATATATATATATATATATATATATATATATATATATATATATATATATATATATATATATATATATATATATATATAAGTATTGGGACCAAGTATGGAAATGAAACTATTATTGAGCTAGATTCTCCAACAACTTTCAACACTGGTCATTCTGACTGAATGTAAGGAAAACTGCAGCAATCTTAGGAGATTCTTCTTGAGTAGGGAGGCTTTGTGTGGTAGTTGGAACTGAGTTTTCATTGAGGCTTACAGAGAAACTCTCTGAATTATTTAACAACAAATGCCTATGCGTAAAGCTATGTGGTAGTATTACAATGTGGCAATTAATGATAAGGAAGACTCTATCCATCTTGTCATTTGAAGACAATGCTTCCGGACAAACATTTTTCTTTGACTCTTGGGAAATCTCAGTAAAAACAGCAGTCTGTGCACACCTTGGAAGCAGGGATTATACTGTATCTCTGGGCATAAAGGCGATGATCTTGTTGGAGGGACAAATAAATCTCTGTATGTGAACAGTTTGAATGCTAGGAAGCTAGTTAGCCCCAACCACAGCAATTTTCAGGATGAACTGAAAATTGAGGGGAAAGTGGCATTAAATTTCTTAACTGCTGGACTCTTAATAAATGTTTACTTAGCATTTGCATGCCTTTTCAAGTACTGTACAGCATCCTATAAAACTGTTTTGCTAATCCGCTTTTGCAAATGTGTGTACTTTAATCAGACAGTAAAGGGATAAAATTTTATTTGCTGGATTTGAAATAGCCAAAGTAAGCTTAAGTTATGATTTTATTCATTGGTGGGGTGAGTGATATGGCTGAATATTGCTTCTTCAGAGATCCAAAGATGGGATGAGATAGTTAGAAAATTCTTCCCAACTACCATACCTTATAATGAAAGACAAAGTGTTCCTATGATGTCCATTTGTTTTATAGAGTATATAACCACTTATGTAGCTTGCTCTTGGGATTGGGGAACTAGTTGCTCTGGATGGAAGTAGGGAGGGGTTGCTTAACTAGAGAAGATCACGTTACTATCAATACTTCTTCTTGTTTTTTCCCTGGGTCGCCATCTTGTCCTGTTAGCTAACCATTGCATCTTGTTATCACAACTATTTCAGGATTCCTTCAGGAAAAGGAAGAAAGTGGGGGGGGGAATGAAAGCAGTACTATTACTGTTGGTATCATTCTTGCTTTATTTTGCCACTACAATTGGGCTCTTTTTAATCTGATTTAATTTGTAATAGCATATCATTATTTATTCTTTTCAGTCTTTTTATATTTGCAATGGGTAAACAACTTTTCTGCCAGTTGTCCTGCACCTACTGGCCCTAGTTGCTCCACCAATGGTCCTGAGTCCAGTAGCTCATTTGTCATCAGATGTCCAGAAACTCCATCTGGCATGGTCCTTCTTGCCCCAAGGGGTTACCAATCTGATACAGGTTTCTGTAAGTTATGTCTTATCATATTATTTATGGGAGATACACTCTTCATTTTGCTCCTTTGACAGTTCTTTCCTGTAATGGTATTCAAATAGTGCTCCAGTTGTTTTTGGATTGCACCAAGATAGTGGTGCAGGAAATAGTATTGGTTCAACCTTTGCTTGTTTCTGCCACAATCATTCTATTTTTATTTGTAGATTTTTGTATTTTGTTATCTTCTCCAGAACTTTCTCTTCTATTCTGCGGTCTCCAGATACTGCCACAGACTTTTTTGTCTTTCTTATCTACAGTTGTTGTCTGGGATGTTATGTGTCACTGTTGCTTGTTGTTGTTGTTGTTATTTGCACAGTCTGCCAGATGTTGGCTAGATTTGACATTTTTGTCTACCTAGTGAGTCCTTTCCAAGGAACAGGGATAAGTAGATGTGGATGTTTGATAATATTAGACATATCGCTGCAGGATGTAAACTGTTCTCTAACTGATGTTGACCTTTACCTTGAGTTGTTCCCAAGAACCTAGGATCTTGTAATGTCTTGACATATTATGTATGGAGATCCTTTTTTCCTCACAACAACAACAACAACCATGTGAGGTGGGTTTGGCTGAGAGAGAGTAACTGGCCAAAGCCACCAGCCAGCTTTTAAGCTTAAGGCTGGACTATAACTCATGGTCAGCCAGTTTCTAGCCTGGTCCTTTCATTATCAGACTAAAGTGACTTTAACATTTACTCACTTGCAATAAAGTATGGAAAGCTACCTTGGGTTCCTTTGGTCACCTATTTTTGCTCATTCTTCCTGGGGTGGGACCCTGCATCTAAGATCTGTCCTGATGACACTATTATCTTTATCCTGGGGGATTTAGTTATTGATATAAAAATACTGAACATAACAAAATAAAATTATATTTTAAACAGTTCTAAGATAGACAAAGGAAATAAAGTCCTGACAAAGAGTCACATACCTTGAGTTTCATTACCTGTGTATAGAACATGATAATTCTAGTTAAAGTCATGTTGTTTGACTCTGACAAATATATTTATTTGATTTTGCAAATCAATCAAAAAGTGGAGAATAGCTAGACAGTTTATATTTAGATAAATTTTAAAGTATGTTATCAGCGTTGACAGTATGTTTATTGTGCCCCAAATATTGCACCATTTCTTATGCATACTATGAGTCTACAGCCTGGGAAATCAGGATTTCAGAGCTGTTATGCACCATCAGCTTCACCGTGTGATACATATCACCCCACAATCAGTAAGTTGCCAGCCAGCAAGCAGTGCAGAATAATGCTTCATCTTCAAGTTTAATTAATGCTCTGTGTTGCACAATGAGGAAAAACAGTAGGATGTTGAAGAGAAAAAGTGTTGCCCATGAATGGCAGAGACAGAAGGAACAGAGCTGACAGAAGAAGTTTCATTCCTACAGACAAAATCTTGCCAGACTGAGGGCTCTGCTATCTGCATCTACTATATTTTCTGCGAACTATTAAGGAGGGGCTGTCTTCACCCTCTTTTTCTCATAATTTGGGCTGAGTAGCTTCTCATTCCCCTGGAATGTGTCCCTCCTTCCTGGGGACCCACCTTTCACATATTTTGCACATATGTGCACAGTTCTACCTTAGTTATACATTGTAAAGATTTTTCCTGAGCTATTCTGATGAGTTCCATGGTCCACTCCATTCACTGTTTATGCTAGCACACTTTGATAACAATTTGAGTTAAATACTGATGGATATGAAGCTACAGACTGACTCTTGATATTATAATTGAGAAGAAATTATTTAGACATGTAACTTTATTTTAGCTTCTAATTGGATAAATAAGGTTGAAAAAAAAACTTTTTACAGCCTGGAGTCACACTTAGCTAAGTGAAATGCTTAAATCCATACTACAAAAAATAGTGGATACAGGAATGAAAAAAAAAAGACTTGAAGTTATTTAAACATTTAACCTCTTCAGGTATTATATTCACTATCACATTAAAACCTAGAGTTGGAGCATAATGTCTGGCTATTTCTAGCAGTAATTGTTAAAGCTTTTGAAGTCATATGAAGTCTTATATACTCAGTTGAAAACTCTTACAGACTTTTGCATTCTTGGAGAAAATATTAAATATTATTTATGTACAATTTTTATGCCCCAATTCATGACATCATTTATCACAACGGAATATGTTGAATCATTTCTATCATCTTACTTAAGGAGAGTTTAACTTTCTATTTGTATTTGCAAAAATCATCCACTCTAATGGGAATTATTTGTATTAATTGTTAGGTCAATATTTCCAAATAATGATTATGAGTAGACCCACCCCCATAATATGCTCTTCTTTTTTATATGAAGGTTTTTAGATTAAAGATTTTGCTGGTAATATCTCCCTCACCATTTGGAGTTTTCATTCAACATCAAGAGACCTACTGGAGATGCTACAAAAGTTAGCAGTAATTCTTTGTTGTTTGATATTTGTACGTGCCACTGAAAACTTATTGATGCATGCTGAGAAGGAAAACAATAGTGTTATTGTTTTAGCCTAAATGAAATTTTGGAATATGAATGAACATGGCATACATTAGTTAATTACTGTAGGGTAAATATATCAGTTCTTAGGCTGCATAGTAGAAATATTTTAAACTAGACAAAACAAATTATCACATACATACAGCGTGACTACACTTGGTTAAAATTCTGTATCCTGAGTTTTTGTTTCAACTTGTATTGTTATCCAAAACTTCCAATCAAACTCAGTAATTTAATGAATTGATGTTCCTCTCCCAATACTTTTAGAAAATTTGTGTTGGTTTTTTTTAGTGAGGTGAAGAGTGGCAATCAATACTCAAGAACTGTCTCTTGTGAAGAATATTGAAAGTCACTTATATATCTTTTTCTTCCTTTTTTGTTATTCTTCACTAGTTCCTTAACCCTTTTATAACTTTTTCTATTTCTTATTTTATGTTTCTTTGGTTTTTTGCATCTTTGTAAATTATTATTTAAAAAAATACCAAACAACTGTCCAGGTTTTATTCCTTTCCCATTATGCAATGTTTACTAATTTGCACTTTTCTAATAGTTTTGTAATAATTTTTAGACAGAACACCTAAAAGAAAATGGCATTTGTTTATTTGTTCCTCATTTTTAATTTAACCAATTTAATTTATATTTTTATTTGGTAATTAATCTGCATTGTATAATTTGTACATGGGGAGTCCTTCTTTGCACTTTGCCTTTCTCCAAATTTTGTAATACAATTTTCATCCTCAAAATTTTGCATGCAAAATGTGTGCATGGGAAAAACAGATTATAAAATTATTTTTATTGAAGAAATTTCAGGATCAAAACTGTAGATTGGAGAAACTGCACACAGAAGGAGATATGTTCCAGGCATTTATTAAAATTGCAGACTGACTAAATAATAGAACATACTGCTGATGGCATTTTAAAGAAATTGATGTAGATTAATGATAGGTTGCTCTTTCCTCCTACCGTTTTTCAATATTATATTGCTTTTTATATGCTCTGGTAGTTCAATATTTTTCAAGTGAGTGATTCAATTTCACTTGCAGAAATAGTATTTTTGTATTATAACTTTATCTGAAAATAAGGCTAATGACTGATGTACACATAGCCTTGCATGCCAGTGCTTTTGCAAAAGTGTGCGTTTATGGGTTGTATTATTAAATATGAGATAATATTTGTTACAGTGAAAGATCAAAATCATTCACTTTTAACTGGGTTTCTTAATGATGACAATTATATCAAACTAGCAAATATCTATATTTCAGTTATTAATACTAAAGATTTTTCCTTTTATAAAAATGCAGGTGAGCATCCAGAACACATAATAACTTTCTATTACAGTAAGAGGAAGAAGAAATCTAGAACTCATTGAAGCAATTTTACTAAATACCAAATGATTAGTAATCTAGCAAAGACAAGTACCCTGACATTTTCAGTTATTAACTTCCTAAAGTGCTACGCACTGAGACTAGTTTAAAATGAAGAATAGAATTATTTTAATTGAAAACTGTGAACAATTCTCCCCTGGAGGTTCCTGAGTCTCAGTGAAAGTGAGAAGCACAACAGATAAAGCCGTTCTTTCTCTTTCTCTCTCCCCTTTCTGCTTTTTATTTCTATTGAGAATAAACTATGAACAGTGTCCATTAGAGGTTAGCAAGGAGCATGGCAGTTAGAATCCATACAAAAAAGTAGGATGTCTTCCTCATTTAATGTATTCCTTTTATATATTTTTATGGTTCATAGAGATAATTTTCTCCTACATTATTCCAGGACTCAACTCTTTTGGAGTTATGTTTGGTCTTTTCTCCCTCAGCATGTGGAAAACATACTGTAAATTGCTAGCCTCCTTGGGAGAGGCATGATATGGATGGATGGATGGATGGACAAATGAATAATTATTGTAACAATCCAAGGGCATCCCTTTAGCCAAGATCCCATCTTTACAAACTAATAAATGTGTTTGAGGCAAGAAAATTTGCACACTAAAGTATCCCTGCCTACAGCAAACTGCAACATCCAGGTTCCAGGATATCAGAAAATCTACCTACTTAGAAGTATTCTATATACCTAGGTTTTTCCTTTGACAATGCTCTGTTAAGATGGTTCCCTGAGAGAAGTGGACGTATTTTCATGGGGAATAATCTTCAGCCTTTTTATGATGAGCTATAATCCTTAACCTTTTGGTTTTCCCCATTGATCTGTTGTACAAATAATGCCCCATCTTGTCCAGCTGAATCAAGTTGTTGGAACTGGTGGTAGAAGTCAGCAAATCTGAAAGCTGAAGCCTGCTGAGCAGCTGTCAAGAGGTACTGCTTCCTTGATTAGGGAATGTGCTGTCTCCCAAAAGGAATGCCACTATTTAGGGCTTTAGACAGTCTTGTCTTCAGCAGAACTTTCTTCCCTCTCATTCTGTTTCACTTCCCTTTTCTATATTCTCTCATTTACCTTTTAAAACTTATTCAGAGCTCTTTAACATGGGATTATTATTTTTTTCCTATCAGTGGGTATGTAAAAAGAAGCCTACAAGATGAAAGTTAATCGTTTGCTATCACTACTGCAAAACCTTAGGATTTCCCCATTCTCTTCTAAGCCAGTATTTACCTCTTGATTTTAGTGGCTAATTAAAAAAAAACCAGTATAGATTATCACTTTCCCATGACACTGAATGAATAAATGGCAGATAAACTCACAGACGTGGGAGCAGGTACCCATCTTATGCCCCAACATCAATCCATAAAATACTTCCTATCACATCATTGACAGTTCCGTGTGGCTCAGCTAAACAGATTTGTGCTTTGTTCTCCTACATTCAAATGTAAGTCTGTAACTGCTGATCACATCACTGTGCTTATAAATGCAGAGACTATTTTCATTCTTCTGCTCTAACAGTAGCCATCAGAGTGCTTTGGAGAGCACACCTTGTTGAATTTAGGCAGGGGTCTTCAAACTTGGCCCTTTTATGACTTGTGGACTACAACTCCAAGAATTCCTCAACCAGGTACGCTGGCTGAGGAATTCTGGGAGTTGAAGTCCACAAGTCATGAAAGAGCCAAGTTTGAAGACCCCTGAATTAAGGGGTCTAACCTTTCTGCCAGCTTTTAAAGCTAATAATAGTATTAGCTTTTGAAGATTAATATGAGTAATCATTGGTTAAAAATTATTTCTAAGTGTTGATTGTAATTCAGTCTTTACATTAGCCTGATATTTTCCTATAAATCAGTGAATCCTCACTATTCAATGATATAATTAATAAATTAGTCCTTTTATCAGTGGTTCACTTGAAGTTAGGCAAACAAGTTTGATTGTGTACAAAATACCATTAGATCAGGGGTGTCAAACTGGCAGCCCAAGGTGCAGATGTATCACGCACAGACCACACCCACCCCAGCTCTGCAAAGGCAAAAAAAGTCATGATACATCATGTGATGTGATCACATTTGACATCCATGCATTAAACAGTGTTTTTAGCACAAAATACATTTAAAGATATAATGTTAGCCCTATATGTTCTCTCAGCCTGACAATAATTTTCACATTCTAAGAGAAAAATATTTTCTGCAAGGACCAAAGTTGTTGTCAGCCTTTACAGCCCATGGCAAGTTTATGTGCATGTAATCTTTCCATTGTCGAGCCCCGCGGGCCTGACACTACAAGGGGACTCTGGCTACAAGCACAGGCCCCACTATACTCACCCATCCTGGCACCACCTGTTGGCCCGTCTGGCAAAGGAGCGAGTATTTACTTGGTTAGACTTGTGGGAGGCGTATTACCGGGTGTGGGTCAAGAGGGGTGACGAAAGAGGGTCCAATCAAGGACTTAGCTACTGTGCCCCTCCACCCACTTCTCCTTAACTTACAGTTTTGTAGCTTTTCCCAGCAGCCTCTGGCAGTTTAAAAGCAAAGAGGGTCCAATCAAGGACTTAGCTACTGTGTTGGAAGTGTGTGGCTCCCAACACTGTTTTTTTTCCCTTGCTTTGGAGTGTGTGAATAAACGTTTCTTCATTGTTACCCGTTCCACGGCTGACTGAGTGTGATTTCGTCGAGGACGGGCTTGACAGTAAGTCAGTGTTGCTCCTTTTCTTTGTTTTCCTGCTGTTGTGTGCCGGTCCTGCCTTTTCGTTGGGTGCTGACATGGCAGAGGGGATGCAGGGGGCTGTTCCAGTGGCTGATGGAGGGGAGCCGGCTGGTGCTGCAACACCCCTGGATGTGGTGGAGCTGGCAGAGCCCCCCCTGTTGTGAGGCCCAAAGTCCGGGACCCTCTCCCCATGGCCACTGGAAGTGGAACCCAGGCAACAGGGGACCAGACCCATAGTGGGGAGTGGTGGCTAAGCCCTGTTCTGGGTCGTGCAGACCCCGGCCAAGAACAATGAACATGGCCGAGGGGCCCATTGTCAGAGTGGAGGGAGTGGCGGATGACAGACGAGGATGGTGAAGAATGGAGCTACTCCACGGTGCCAGGGAGCGACATGTTGGATGTGTTGAGGGACAGGTTCGGGGAACCCTGGCCATGGTCCCCCATTGAGCCAGAACACGATACTGGACGATGGTCACACGACGGAACCCTGCCTATGTGTTCAGGCCCACCTCATTTCTGACTGGCCAGTCCACGATTCCAGGGACCACCCGGCCAAGGTGTGTCCCAAGGGGCTGCTCCTGTTCTGCAGGCCCCGGCTGTATCACTGACCCAGAGAGGCCCAGATGTTTTGGCAACAGCAGATGGCGGCTCCATCCAGCAAACAGCACTGCCAGCCGGTGCCCTCGGTTGGCAGGCAGTCGACCCACGGTACCAGGGGCCTGTTGCGAGAGGCCCAATGCCCCAGTTGGGGTTTTGGGGCGCAGGCCTGGGTTGGGGCCCACCGCCTCTACCAATGACCTACGACAGGCATCCTGACTGTCCAGCTGTGTTTCTGAGCCATGCAATACACTACCTGGTCAGGCATGCCCCAGCCTATCCATCCTAGTGGGCGATGCTAGTGGCGGTCACGACGGCATCACAGGGCGAGGCAGCTGGCCGTACCGCAGCTGACCGAGTGTGATTTCGTCAAGGGCGGGCTTGACATCCATCACATTTTCCTTCATTTTGTGAATGAAAAGCAAATGAGCTAATTCCTTGGGGATATATGAATAATATAGTAAAACACTGTTTCTAAATTATTTTTAAGGCAAAAATTGTATAGCAATACTTGGAAAATTGTATAATCTGAAGGATAATTGTGTCCTGATCCTTAGATAGTTCTTGAAAGTTGAAATAAGATCAGTACAATTAAAAATATGGACCAAACAAATTTTTCATTGTTGGTAGTCATGGATTCCCTATTTTAAGCCATGGAAAATCATCCACTAGTTAGTGCACTGGAGGAATCCCTGAGAGATAAAATTGTATTAATGCACATGGAAATTTTAACAAGGTTGTTCTGACAGAAAAGCATTTACTATAATCCAAAGCAATTAGTGACCTCACTGCCAGATAATAGGATCAGGCTTGCAGGAGCTGTGTTTTGTAAAAATTGTATTTCAACATTGCATGTAATTCTCAAATCCTTCATTTCAAAGTTGTCTCATTTGTTTAAATAACTTCAGAATTAATGACTTCAAAATGTTGAATGATCATTTCTGTTCTTTGGTTGAGTAAATATATTTTATAACAAGGAGTCTGTTGTAAATGTTTGCATCTACAAATATGAATTACTTTGCAAATTGACATTGGAGCTGTGCTCTGGATTCTGTCCAATTACATTCCTATTTCAAACCTTTTCACATTCATGAAAGGTTAGTTGCCTATTGACCGGTTTTGCCTCAACCAATATTAAGGGAGACTTGTTAGCTGACCCATTATCTTTCAGGCTGAACTGTAACAATTACTTGTGCCCTCTTCTATGGCTAAAAAACTGAATTCTTAAAGTTGGGACCTTGCAAGATTTTTGTTGTAGTTTATGTTCTCTGACAGCAGTTATTTACTGTGAAGTGAGTTAATTACACTGATGTAAATTGCAAGATGTAATGATTGGGTTTAAAATTTTGAATTATTTATTTTTAAATGTCATACATTAGCAATACTAGGGAATTGAAGTGTCTCAGAGCTGTATGCCCACCTCTTGCATGATTCACCTCTTCTTTTCTCTTCCTCTTACCTCCCCCCTCTTGCTGTGCTTACCTACTTCATAGCATATGTGGTATTTCTCTTCCACCCCATCTGCAGCATTGCCACCATTTCCTTTCTCTTCCATGATTTAAAAGTGTTTGAGAACACTACTAAACAAAGCAGTAGTTGCACCTCTCAAGTCTGTTTCTCACACTGCAGCAGTGATTCATGTAAGCTGTAGGTCAGGGGTCTTCAAACGTCCCTTTTATGACTTGTGGACTTCGACTCCCAGAATTCCTCAGCCAGTGTGCCTGGCTGAGGAATTCTGGGAGTCGAAGTTCACAAGTCATAAAAGGGGCAAGTCTGAAGACCCCTGCTGTAGGTAAATGACTTGATCTAGGTCGATATAAAAACAACAGCAACAACAGGAACTGACCTGGCTGATATTTAGATGTGAAAATATCAGGAAATTCCAGGATTCTAGGCATGCTAAAAAAAAAGGCAGTGACTAACCACTTCCATATTTTTGCTTTTAAAACCAACTGGATCTTTCCATGGAGTAAGCAGGAGTCAAGCTCAACTTTAAAGGTGGACTGTGTTTTGCCATTGTGAAATTTTATTTCTAGACCTGAGAGGTATGGCATATTCCCATTCAGATAAAGCATTGAGTGGATAGTAGTATGAAGGGAGGGAGAAGAACAGCAAGAAGGGACAGGATCATCTATGTAAGTTACAACAGGTACTTATGATGTGTTAGGTTGTGAGAAATAATGAAACTGCATAGACATCAAGATGTGGACATCAGTTCTGTGGATCTGCTCACTTTCTGGAAATGCATGTCTTTGTCACACACAAAAATCACATTTGTTATCTTAGTTTCTTTTAGCTTTGCTTTGTGTGTTGTTAGAATTTACATAGAAAAAAAGTTAAAAGCCTTTCATTTGCCCCACTCCCCTTTTGTAGCTTGCTGAACTGCTGAATAAGCATACAATCCTAGTGCTTAGATTAGCACCTCACTGGCTTCCTCAAGATAAGGGAAGATGCCAGATCCCATCATAATAATCTACACCTAGGGAGGATCTTCCTTCCCAGACCTCACTCATCCTTAGGGCAATACTCAATACACATCTAAATGATCAAAGCCCAGAGCAGGAACTGCTCAATCTGCATATCTAAACATCAAAGCTTGCTTGTCATTATATATACCTCTATTGGTAAACCCCTAATGAAGTAGACTACCTTCAACAATTGTACATGGTTGAAAGAATAAACTCTACTTTTAGCAGCACATTGGTGTTTATTTTGTACTATATGTTTGACCCAGCTGAGTAAATTGGACCAAATAAATTCTTCTAACAGTGTAAAAAATCGTTTTCTCAGAAAACAAAAAATAGGTGTGTTTTTTTTTCCTTTTCCTTAGTAAAAAAACAAACAACTAAGAATATTTTAATTATTCAGATAAACATTTAATGCTTTGCATTCTTCTTGTTGTTTCTAATAGATGACACGGGAACAGTATATACTAGCAACACAGCAAAACAGTCTGCCAAGAACAGAAAATCCTCAACTTTATCCAGTAGGGATTTATGGCTGGCGAAAGAGGTGCTTATACTTCTTTGTCCTCTTGCTATTGGTTACCATGATCGTTAATTTAGCCATGACAATATGGATCCTGAAAGTAATGAATTTCACAGTGGTAAGTAGCACTTTTTGGAATGGAGGGTATGTGGTTTATAAATGTTAAAGGGATTTCTTGTGATTATTTAGTATTATATTTTAGTTTTCAAACAGCTTTGAGGGTTTGGGGAGTAAAACAATGGTGGTATAAAGTATCCTTTGTCTGTTGTTAGCTGAATGTTCATCACTTTTAATTATTAAGTGCAGAAAACCCAATTGATTCTAATTCTGAATATAGAACATAGTACTTTTATTCCTGGAGCGATCTGGCTCATCATTGCTAATAGATGCTATGTCCATCTAGCTCCAATAAGTATCTATTATTAATTCTTGTAGTTTGTAAGAAAATATTAAGACAGCTATTTCTGAACATTCAGCAATGACAATTCTGGCTGGAATGTAGGAATTGACCCCCCCAAAAAAGGGAACAAAGAGGAAAAGATCAAGCCAAGTGATTGGCCTGGATTAATGGCAGTCCCTCCTGGCCTCAATAAAAGAGTTACCAAAAAGTTGATGGCTCTGGAAAGGTTCTCCAGACTACTTTGATTACCAGAAGAAGAGCTAATAAAAAGCATAATGCCTACTGCTCAGATTAACAAAGGAATGGCATATACTGTATATATATAAGGGAAGGAGAATTTACTGCTTTTTCTTTTTTTTCAGCACCCAGCCAGGGTGGATACTACATGTTAAATGTTAAATTTATTTGATTACTTTTACCTCTTTTTTTGTACATTATTTTATTCTTTTTGTTGTTGTTAGGGTTGAATGTATGCTTTTATTTTGTTTCATTGTGTTTGTTTGTTTTTTGTTTTGTATTTTACTTATGATTAAACAAATAATATTAAAAAAAGAAATCACAAAGCCAATAGGAAGACTTATTGAGGTGTCTGTGTAATCTTACCTTTTAAAATTAATTTATTCCCTGTTCCTAGTAGAATCTCAGTACACACGGGAATCATATAAGATTACAAGGCACTCTACTTTTTTTCACAGTGACGTCCAGGTCCCAGACTTCTTTCTGGTGCACAAACATATGAGTTTGATTGAAAAAGGAAACAATTCCCTAAAGTCAATGCTTTTGACCTCTTAGCTTGACCACAGTACTTGTTTTAAGCAAGTACTGAGCCCACTGAACTTGCAATTGAGAACAGGGTTAGCGTTATGCAACACTGCAGATTAGGATTTATATTTCCCATTAAACGTAAATAACCACAGGAATTACTGTGGCACTTTGGCTAGAATTACTTGTCTACTCTTTCAAGGGTAGATCATGAAACAAACCCCATGCCTCACGAGAACTATTGGAACTCTGTTGTTCAAAGTATAATATAGAAACCCCCCCCCTCTCTCTCTCTCTCTCTATCTCTTCTTTCTCTTTTACACACACACACACACACACACACACACACACACACCTCTTACTCTAAAAAGAATTGAGACAGGATAATCCTGAGTTTCTTTCCCACATCCTCTTGTAGGACTAAACATCCTTGCATTCCTTTTTCAAGGTGAATTCCATACTCCACTATCTGCCTTCTCATTCTGTCTGCTTAAATATTTAAAGTGTTGTAATGAGTGTGATTTAGATGTAAGAAGCATAGTGAGATTTCATACATGTGCAGAACAAAAATGACACTTGCGATCTGAATTTAGCAAGCAGAGGGAAAACATTGTCTTTAGTCTGTTGTCTGCTTTTTTGCTTAAATTATATACATGGGCTTCAATACTTATACCATATAGATTTTAATAAATTTAACAGATAACATTTTAAATTCTAATGTACTCTGTAACTAAAAACAGGTTTATTGAGTTCACTTTGTATGAAATTTCAAGAAATTATTTGATGAATGTTAACTTTGTAACTTTAATACTGAATCAAATTAGATTGGATATAGTTGACATCTAAACTAGTATTTACAAGTTTAGTTACTTCATCAGAAAAACATGGCATCTTTCCCTCTCTCTCTCCAGATAGGAAGATGCAGAAACAGAAAAAGAATATACTTTAAAAGTCATATTAAAAAACAAGAAAGCAACAATCAAATTTATCATATTGCTCTACTGCTGTTGTATTTCAATTTCATTATTGTTTCTTGCTATCCCCAAAATTCAAATTCAGATTCTGGTTTGTTAACACTGGATACTGAAGGGAGCTACTAACATTGTAGTTGTCTGTTATGTGTGCTCCTAGGTGATGACCAGAGCTTGCTTCCTTTTCAGTGATAAGAAGAATTTGCAAAAAGTGCATTGGTAGGATGAAATTATTAATATGTATTATTTAAAATTTAACATTCATCATAAATTGATTCAAAATGGGATGTAAATGACATGATTACATGTTTTTCATTCATTTGTCATCTCTATCTACCTAGCTAGCTATCTACCTATCTGTCTATAATCTGTCTGCCTATCTATCATCTCTCTCTCTGTCTGTCTCTCTATCATCTATCATCACCAAGAGCCGTGGTAGCACAGTATTTATTTTGCAATATTACAGGCTAACTGCCCGCAGCCTGGAGTTCAGTCCTGACAGGTGCAAGGTTGACTCAGCTTTTCTTCCTTCTGTGGTTGGTAAAATGAGGTCCTAGATTGTTGGGGGCAATATGCTGACTTTGTATACCACTGAGAAAGTGCTGTAAAATACTATGGAGCAGTATATAAGGTCTATTGCTATTACTATTGCTGTTTATCTATCTATTTCAGTATGGAGATAAAAGGCAAAAAGTCCTGGTCATAATTATTTATTAGATTTCTTAATACCATCCAACTCCAAAAAGACAGTGGACAGTTTATAAAATAGCAAATCTACAATTAAAGAAAAATTGAAAACATAACTGTGAGGACAAGACACAATAACAAGAAAAAAAAACCCTATCCATTTTCTAAACCTTGGGTCAGTAGATCAACAGATGTACCAGTCAATCTGATGTTGAAATGTAGAACATCATTTGCATACTGATGATACTGATCCCCAAACTGATGAATGACTTCACCAAGAAGGTTCATGTAGAATTTAAACAGGAGAGATAAATGTGTTGAACTTGAGTCACCCCACATGTGAGGGGCTTCAGGACCAAACTCTTCCCTTTGTCCACACTGACTAGAAGTAACCACTGAGGAAAGAGGCAAAACAGTGAAACACAGTACCTTCCACTCCTAACTCCTGCAGAAGTATACTACAAAGGTCCCTGGATGATCAAGGACCATAAGGATCGATGCACCATTCCCTTCTAGCTCTGCAAAAGGTCATCAACAACCTTCACCATAAAGGAAGGTTTGAAAACTAGATAGTAACTGTTCAGAATGGAGGGGAATCTATCTATAAAACATTTCAGATCATTATTTAATGTAGGCTTTTTCCACATCATATCAAGGAAGCAAAGGACTAGAAAATATGAAATATTCTTTCCTATTTTGATGTCACATGGATATATATGAGAAGAAAAGAATTTTATTTGCCATGACCATAAAGGTTGTATATAAATATATTCATGACTTATATAGAGTAAGACCCAGAAATTTCAACTTTCTTATAACAATTTTAAATGGTGGGAATAGTATATCATTAGAAAACCCTTTAGCTGGGCATTAAAGATCTGGGCATTAAAACAATACTATGTTGTAGATTCACTTGGGAATATATCTGAGTTGAAAACAAAGGAATGGTGTTTTAGCCTGGAATGAGAAATTGCAATGATAGTAAAGCTCTTATGAAATTCTATAGTGCAACTGAGATAGAGGCAAAAGAAAATGAAAATATTGGCAAGAATAAACAAGGGGCATTAGCAGGTAAAAGAGAAAATAATCAATCTCTTAGCCCTTGGAAAAAATGGAATATGGAAAACTGAAGATAGATCCGTCTGGTATAAAAGAGGCAGGGGGAAACTCTGGCAGGCTTTCAAGATTCTGTTCTTAAACGTGACTGCAATACAGTGGAGTCTAGCAGTTTATGTTTTCTGACTTAGCCTACCTGGAAGGGCTGACCACTCATAATAATGTAGACATTGGTGATCATTGTGGACTGAGCATTGTTAAAAGAATTGGAAGATGAGCAGAATGGGACAAAATGATTAAAGATTAAGGGGAAAAATGAGTTTTATGGACATTGTAACCTGCAGCAAAATGGGTAAAGTAGAAAGCAACAGAGATAAATTTAAAATAATATAAAATTAAGAAAATGAGTGTAAAGGAAAGGTCTCCCCTCTCTTTCACAGTATTGGAACATCCAGTGAAATTAAATATGAATTGATTCACATTCTAAAAAAGTATTTCTTTACATTGCATGAACTATGGAACTCTCCTGTGTCAGTTGTGCTGATGGTCACATATCTAAAGTTTATTTTGTTTAAGGGACTAAACAAACTTCAGGAAAATAGCGCTGGGAATGACTAGATGGCTGTACATTGCCTTCAGAATCAAAGGCAGTTTGCCTTTAATTCCTGTTGCTAGGGAGAAACATAAAAGAGGCAATTGTTTTTATGTCCTGGGCTTGGGTTTCTTACATGTATCTGAGTGATTACTAATTGACTGAAAATTTTCAACAAGATAGCCCTTTGACCTGATTAGCAGTTTTTAAGTATTTCAAAGAGTATGGAAATTTCTAATTTTCTTTGGTCTGCTATCACAAATATGCATAGACAGAAATATTTTCTTACAGCAGTTGAAGGTTATTTCATATCTGATTCCGAACATGTGGGTTTGAAAATGCTAGTTATATTCATCTCTCTTGAAAGATCCTGAAATCTAACATATTTTATGGTATTAGATATTTTATTGAGTTTTTTAATCTGTTCTTTACAAAACCATGCAATATTAATGTAATTTATAGTTACTGCCAAAAATCCACCTTTTCACATGAAGCTTCCCAAACCTGTCATTACTTAAATAGTGACTTTCATGGATAATCCTAAAGATCTTCTATTTCAAATCTCATAATACTTATTTTTCAAAAATGGATTAGACACATATAATGCACTTGAAACACTAAGGGATTTATTAAAGGGAGAGAGTGACTTAAATTAGAATGGAGAGAAAAGGACTGAGAATTAACTATTTCACAGCCTCTGATATTTATAAAATGCAAACATTTAAAATTAACCCCTACTTATACAGCAATGTGATGCCCTATTGCATACTAATGTACTCATGCCCCTTACAAAAAAATTTTTTCAGGTTCATATTCCTTCAGTGGATTTTTTTTTAAAAGGAGAAATAGTAGCTATCTAATATAAATGCATATTTGGCTACAAAAGCTTTCTGCTTCTCAGAATCAGACACTGAGACAGAAAACAAACAAAAAAGACCAGTTAAAGAAATAACAGTGCTTGCATTACACCAAATCTAATTCCGCATCTTAATTGTTGCTAAGCAGTGTTGGTTTAAGATAGCTTTTTTATCTCTTCCATATGTTTTAGCACCTTTGTCATAGCTGTTTTTTTCCTACTCACTTATCCAAATGAAGTTTTCTTGGAAAACCAAAACATGTATGGTAGGGAATAAAAAGCACAGCTCCAATGTCCCAGAAGGGATGGATATATAAACCACTCCCTTTAGTGTTTTTCTTGAAAAATAATTGTTTTGAACATAGGCACTTTGATCATGTCATCTGCCTACAGAAAAAAAACACAGACACTCATTGAGACAAGTGCATATCATAAGGAATTTTTAATTGATGCTTTTGGCCAAAATGAGCTGATTCTTTTGAATCCAGAAATCTGGTCCTCTGAAATTCCCTGTGTTCCACTTTATCTTGTATTGAAAGAAAAGTTTCCAGAATCCTTGTAATGAAGGATAAGACCAGACAAGGGTTTTCTTATGTGTGCATACGCAGGGAGGATATTTGCTTTTAAAGTACGGTTCTTTCACTGGCTTAAAGATTTGTTCTAAATTTGGTTTGAAAGTTTGTTCTTTTACCATCACAGAAATCTGATGCAATTCTATTTCTTTCCTGAAAATCTCAATGAATTAATCATTTCAGCAGCAAAAAATAAATAACCTTTAACTTCAGTTCTTTTCTTTTGTTTTTCCATCACTCATTGTCCTGACACGTTATTACATCCAGATCCCTGTTGTTTGTTGGATAGAGGAACTCTTGAAATATTATCCTTTCCCCAAGGGCAACTGTCACTTTGTCACTCTGAAGTCACTGACTTGTGTGCATTCAAAATTTTGGCATTTGATTCATTGGCATTTGGTAAATAGTTATTTGAGGAGAAAACTGCTAAGGCAACATGTTCTTTTCATATATCATTGCTCTGTTTTCCTGTCAATTAGAGAGGGTTGGAAGCTATCATGCTGTATTTATTTAATACAAATGAATGTGATATGTTTTCTGTTTTTGATGTAAAACCTCAAATAGTAATCACAGATCCCAGAGAGACCTCATAGAATCAGCCTGTGATGAAATACCCACTTGCAAGCATTAATACTTTGATGATAGAATTCATAATCATAATCATAATAGTAAAGTTGGAAAGGAACTTGGAGGTCATCCAGTCCAACCCCCTGCTCAGGCAGGAAAACCTATACCATTTCAGACAAATGGCTGTCCAGTCTCTTCTTAAAAACCTCCAGTGTTGGAGCATTCACAGCTTCTGGAGGTAGGTTGTTCCACTGGTTAATTGTTCTAACTGTCAGGAAGTTTCTCCTTAGTTCTAGCTTGCTTCTCTCCTTGATTAGTTTCCATCCATTGCTTCTTGTCCTGCCTTCAGGCACTTTGGAGAATAGCTTGAGTCCCTCTTCTTTGTGGCAGCCCCTGAGATATTGGAACACTGCTATCATGTCACCCCTCGTCCTTCTCTTCATTAAACTACACATACCCAATTCCAGCAGCCATTCCTTATATGTTTTAGCCTCCAGTCCCCCAATCATCTTTGTTGCCCTTCTCTGTACCCTTTCTAGAGTCTCAACATCTTTTTTACATTGTGGTGACCAAAACTGGATGCAGTATCCCAAGTGTAGCCTTACCAAGGCATTGTAAAGTGGTATTAATACTTCACGTGATCTTGATTCTATCCCCCTGTTAATGCAGCCTAGCACTGTGTTGGCTTTTTTGGCAGCTGCAGCACACAAATTGATTTGAAATAATTTGCCACTTCACTATAATATGATTAAAAATAGGGAATGTGAGGAAAAAGAAAACTTGAGAGATGTTTTCAAACCAAATCAAACAATTCCAGTCTTCTAGATTCCTACTTGGGGTTACTTGTCAGCCATTCAGTACTTAATCATCTGAAAATTATAGTAGATAAAATGTAGAGTGCAAATTCTGGAAAAAACCTTTTCTTTGATTAGTTTCAATTCTATGTTTCTCTATTTGTATTAATCAGTGCAGGAAAGCTTGATATGTGTATTGCTTTCTAAAAATCTTTTCATCCTATTTAAATATAAATGGGTTGGCCATATTGAATCAGATCCCAATAATTTTATACATGGTAAACATAAGTTTCATTGCCAGATAGGTTTTTAGAACCAAAATACAAATATGAACTGGTTTCTTATTGATATTTGTAATTCATTCTGGGTGCTCCATTAGTTAAAAATGAGTTAGGGTATTTTGAATAAATACAAAAAAGTCAGAGACCTCTGGATCTTCTTACTCTATTTTGTATTAGTGGCTTGGTAAAACTTTCTGTCACTCTCTGTCTTCTGGGTATACTTCATTTAGTCTTCTACCTAAAGCCAACTATGCAGAAGAATTACAGTTCATATAAGCTAGCCTTCCTTTCTGGCAATAATAAGCTCAAGAAGCAGATAGAGAAATAGTGGCTGTCATATCATCTCCCAGCTTTACAGCATCAAGGTGAGAGGAATCAGTTCTTCTTGCGCCCTATGAAAGATAGACCAATCTCCCCAGAGATGGATAAAGTTATATCATAACTCTTGTCCTTCCCATCAATATCCTATCTAATTGTAAAAACTATATATAATTTTCTTCTGTTTTACACAAAAGTTCATAAGAGGTTTTCTGTCAGCAATAAACACAGATATTATCTTTTCTCCAATCAAAACAGATCAACTTGGTCATCTCAGAAGTTCTATCATCGGGACTAAAAAGTTTCTTTTATTATTTGAATAAGTAGTGGATTTTTATGATGTATGATTAGTTATTTGTTACTTTATTAATATTATGACTATGGAGAGTTAAAGTCCAATAGAACAATGTTTTTTTTGTTGTTGTTAGCATATTTTAGTTTATGTTTGTATTATTATACCCTGTATTCAGCTCTGGGAAGTCGGGGAGGGGAGAGGGGAGGGGAGGGGAGGGTTGGGGAGAGGGGAGGGGGAGGAGGGAGTCCATTGTATTTAAAAATTGTAAAACTTTTCAATAAAAAAAGAAGATCTATTATCTTCTCAACTATTCCTCTGTTGTAGGTATTGCCAAATCCCAGGCTTACTAGCTTTATTTTTATTGAATGTTTATATTAACAGAATTTTGCAAGTCGGAAAGTACATTTTCCCCCTTGCCTTTACAGTTCAAGAAAGTAGGGAGGGTCCCTTCTTCATCCTGTCTTCCAAGATAATCCCAGAAACTGCAATATCAACATTTTTCTTTTTTTTTCATCTTAAAATTAGCATTGGACTGAGAAAAAAAAAATATTGTGAATCTAAAATACAGTAATGAAGCAGCCTGAATTTTCAGAATCTGTGATACCACTTGAATTAAGAACAGCATCTGCATTTTCCCAAAAGATGGATAATTAAGATTGTAGAAAAGGGTACAGTACTATAACAGCTCTCTGAAGTTTTGGATTTCCACATCAAGGCGTGTGAATTAATATGTATTGACTTCTTGAATCAATGGTTTCCTTTGTATGGCTTATAACATGTACAATCCATAGCTGAAGAAAATCTAGTGGGAGATAGAAGGATGCTTCCTTGCTTTCTTCATCTCTCAGGAAAGTCATCTATTTTCTTGTAGCAAATTGTTACTTTTTGGTCTCCTCTTATTTCTGGAAGAGGAGCAGGAGGAAACGAAATAAGCCAGATCCTCTGTTGCTTAACACATGGAGCCAAACCTGAAGATTAAAGAAAAAGAGCAACAGCAGTGAATTCCTTTCACTGCAGGAAATAGCCACAATCAGGGCTTTTTTCCTCATAGAACGTTCAGAACGGAGTTCCGGCACCTTTTTTGGATAGAACCTTATAGGGTAAGCAAGGCGGGTTGTATGTCATGTGTGAGTTCCGGCACCTTTTTCTTTTAAAAAAAAGAACTGGCCACAATTGTGTCTTTTTTCCCTTTAAAAACAGCCATAAGAACCAGACCAAGCAAAGGTATCCACAGCTACAAGAGAGTAGCTGGGTAGCTTTTTTTTTTTTAGCTGAAGAAAAGATGACTGTCCCTCAAGTTATAACAGGCAGGGTTGGGCAGCCTTTTGGATCTGAAGGCAAAAAGTGCTTCAAAGTGCATGAAGGTGTTTACTTAGCTTAAAACACTGCCTCTTGCAGCCCAAACATGATCCTGGGAAAAGGTGTCTTTGGTTTAATGAGTTTCACCATTAAACCAAACATTGCCTTCAAACCCCACATATTACACCCCTCTATAGCAAGTTTTTATATTGCCCATAAGTATGTAGATGATTTTTGTTTACAATGGCTTGTTTAAAATGTTGACCTTTAAAAACACTCCACAGCAACCTAAGGACTCTCTTTCCAGTTCCGGTTCCCCCGCACATGCGTGCTAGTCATTTCCGACTCTAGGGGCCAGTGCTCATCTCTGTTTCAAAGCCGAAGAGCCAGCGCTTGTCCAAGGACGTCTCCGTGGTCATGTGGCCAGCATGACTAGACGCCAAAGGCGCACGGAACGCTGTTACCTTCCCACCGTAGTGGTCCCTATTTTTCTACTTGCATTTTTACGTGCTTTCGAACTACTAGGTTGGCAGAAGCTGGGACGAGTAACAGGCGCTCACTCTGCTACGCGGCACTCAGGATTCGACCCGCCAAACTGCCGACTTTCTGATCAACAAGCTCAGCGTCCTAACCCACTGAGCCACCGTGTCCCTTAAGGACTCTCTTACAGAGTAACTATTGCCTTAAATCTTTACAAAAGAATGGCTAATGCATCTGAAGCAATGTCTGCCTGCTTTCAAGAACATAAAATCATCAACTAATCCCAGCCATCCCACCCACGACTAAAGTGTATAAACATTTATTAGAGAAATAGAGAGACTGAAGGTCTATGGAGTATGTGAATGATAATTACCTCAGCTGCCTCCCAGTTCTCTTTAAAAGTCAGCCAGTTAAATAAATAGGGGGCAAAAAATAGTAAGCATGACAGAATATTTCCTAAAAGGCTAACCTCAGCAGAAAAAGTTTACTATATTATGAGTAAGTATAGAATTGGGATAATGGGAAAAAGGAAAAGAAAAAGGAAAGGAAATGGATTCACAGAAGGCAATTTAAGCAATCTAAACCTATAAATATTTCACAATAATGTGTCCTATTTATCTGAAAATTTTGGCTGTCTAGTATCTCAGAATGTGGATAATAAGCCTATAAAATACAGCTGCTTATTAACAAATGAAAAGACTTCCTCAAATATTAATTGCTACATCATGGAGTGCATTCCATTAGCTGCACAGAATGAAGCTATTTGTAAATTCCATATTAATGGCTGGATCGTTGTGCTAAGAAACTCATGTTATTTATTAACCTGTTTTTCTGAAGAAAAAAAAACAATTAGGCAAACTTTCTCATATCCTGTGAACCAATCAAATAAGGAAAATGCAGTTTTGTTTTGTTTTTCTAGAGAACATATACTATGGTTAGAAGAAATTAGTTAAATAAATCCCAGGTGCAAAGGAAGCAATGCATATATACAAAGAATAATATTAACAGATTCACAATATTCATATGTTTTTCTTCCATTAGGAAGACAGTGATAATTAGGACTGCTACAGAAGAAAGCATTAAATCTGGCTTGCTTCAATAGAATGGAGACTTCATGATTATGAGAAGTTTCATAACACACACAATAATTAGCTCCAAACCCATGTATCAATGCATGGAAAAATAGTTAAATCAAGAGATCCAGTTTGGTATAGTGGCACAGCCTAGAAACTGGGAGACTGTGAGTTCCAAACCTGTTTTAAGCACAAAGCCAACTGGGTGACTTTCGGCCAATATTCACTCTCAACTCTAGGAAGCAGGCAATGGCAAGTCACTTCCAAAATTCTGGCCAAGAAGACTGCAGGGACATGCCCATCAATCACCAACTCTAAGGTATACTTACACACACACATATACACACACACAACCCTCCCCCCCCAAACATAGTTCAATCAAATGACTAGGATGGGTGGTGTCTTTCTCTCCACATGCTAGTAATACATTGGAAAGACATAATTCTTACAAAGGGATGCAACTCCTTGCTGTTCTGGTGGAAAGTTAGCATCCTCAGATAAGAATGAATAACTTTGATTAGGAGTAAAATGCCCATATTTATTCCCTGCAGGATCTATTGTTTTTTGTTTTTTTTTTTAATTTCCAGGATTTGGAAAAAGAATTGAATATTCTATAAGAAATCTGGTTTGACTGATATATTTTTTCAGGTCCCGTCTGTCATCTTTTTATTTCTACATCAAAAGAGTAACAAACTGACAAGTGTTTTCTAAAATAAATCACATTAAATTGAACATCTTATGTAATTAGAGAAAGAAGATTCAATGCTAGTGTAACTTTTTAAAGTATCAGAATTCCCCTATTGGAAAGCACCATTTAGCCACAGAGTACAAGCCTCTGTTCAGTGCACTAAATCCAAATTAAAGAAACTGCAACAGATGCCTCTTCTTTAACATACCTAACAGTTTTCATGGTTCTCTGAACTGTTAGATCTACTAATGGTTTACTGAATTCAAGCTACTCCTATGTCATAAAGGCAATGAAGGTGACCTGTGGTTGGGTCCATGTTGTGGTATCATTCTCTCTGTTGGAGCAGGCAACACCTTTTGCTTTGAAAAAAGAAATGGTGCACCATTCCTTAAGAGGTCATTCTTTAATCCAACAGTTTTTGATAACTATCAACCAGAGGCAGATCAGTTTGCAGTTGATGAGAGGAGGAAGTGGAATATCACAACTTGCTTCATTCCTGCTCCAAGCCTGGATTTAGTACTGAGACAGTCTAATGGAGGTCATTATCTAATCTTGAGCAACTTGATGTCTGAGCAGCTTTCAATACTGTTACTCATGGTCTCCTTATGAGTTGGTGCTATAGGTTGGGAATAGAGGGCACTGCTTCTCTTCCTTTCTCTAGTGCTAGCTTCAGTTGGTGTGGATTTCAGTTGGTGGGGGGGGGAGAAGGAGATCATTCCTTCAGTCCCCCTACTTGAAACCACTAGGTGATGTTATCTGCTGATTAGGGATTGTTGTCATCAGTATCCTGAGTATACCCAATTATATCTTATGATCCCTGGCCAGTCAAGGAGTTTGGGGAGGTGAAAAAATGTCTCCAACCCAATCTCAAGTCTGAGTGTTTCAATGTTTGGGCCACCTACATTTGGGAACATTCCATCTTTAAAGATCCAATTCACTTAGCCCCAGTGATTTAAACTTGTTCAAACTAACAGATGAATTATTTTATTCAGCTTGAGCTTTAGTCTATCTTCATCATGGTTTTCAAAATTGCCTCTTGTACTTCAGTTAGAGAAGGCTAAGATTAAATAGAAATTAAGTAGCTCTGCCTTTTTAATATATAGTACCATGGTATCTTCATCAAGCAACTGGTTCTTGTTCTTTTCTTTTATTATAAATGTATCTCAGAATAATATATCCTTCCATTTCCTTCTATCAACTTTCCTGGTAAAACTTTGACAAAATACATAATTAATTGGCAGTCCTTGTGAAAAGAATGCAATCCTGTATATCACCCAGATGACAAGGACCAATCAATCTTTCCAATAAAACAGAATATATATAATTTGGGATTGAATTGTGGAATCCTTGATTCTCTCTGTTCTTGGTTGTTTGCTTGCAGACATTTCATTACCCATCTAGGTAACAGCACCTGTGTGAGTGAGTGTGGAGTTTTCTCCCTGTTTATATACAGTAACTTCCCATTAGCATTGGTGGAGCTTTGGTTTTCTCCTTGATTTTCTTGATTAAGCTATTGTTTTCTGCTTGATTGTTTGTCTGATGTTAATCCCTGCTTATCTGGATGTTGGTTGCTGGAAAGAGTGTGTTCTGATCTTTTTTTAGGTTTTTGTATTGCCTCTTTTGTATGGTGTGTAAACAAATCTCTCTTTTCAATGCAATTTGTGCATTCAATAATTTTATTTCACTGTTTTTCTTCCTTTCCAGTCCTTTAAAGGACTGGAGGAAAACTCCTCCTGAACACATTTAGTTTTCTTCCTAAGTCTTCAAAATCTGTAATGGTTGTAAGCTATTCTTTGTAATATAATTTGTTCCTACCTGAATTGGGGGAAAAAAGTACCAGGTTGTTCTGTTACATCACTTATCTGCATTGTTGAAAAATAGTACTGAAAGTCCAGTGGACACATAATTATTTCTGCTGACAGCCCAGTGGGCACATAGCTATTTTAGCTCCTCATGGCAGTGAGTCACAGGTATGCTCACTCACACCATGAATTTGCCCCTCAAAACTGACTGCTTATATAGATATTGTTTTCCACTTGCCAAGCTCTGATGATTCATCTAAAATACCAGGTACTTACTGAACACTTTTGAGAAGCAGAACTGATGGATTTAGAGTTATAGTTGAACCACAGGAACCCCTGTGTAACACGTCCCCCTTCTATGCTTTGAAGATTTTTAAAATCAGTTCTATAGTTTTAAAAGTTAAGTTTATTTTGCTTCAATAAGTGCTAAGGCCTGCACTTATTGAAAAGTTGTTTCAAATAGATAAAGTTTCTGAAGAGAAATGGGCAATTTCTTTATAGACTGAATATAATAAATCAAGCTGTTTTGATTACAATTTGTACTGAATATATTGATAGCAAAGGTAAACGTATTAATAGGAGAATCACCTATAGAGAAAATTTACCATCTCCTTAAATACTGCATATTGCTTTCTCTCTCATTTTCTCATTCTCTTCCTCTTTCTCTCTGTGTATGCATGTATTATATTTTTTTTTTCTAAAGTTGTAACTAAATCTATTACAGGTTTATTGAACAGCTGATGTTTGAGTGAGCAATCCTATGTCAACTCTGATTCACCAGGGGTTGTTTTCAGTGTGTTAGTTTATTTCTTTTAATAACAAAGACAATTAATAATAATAAATAACCCTTATTGGAGAAATCAAACAATGTACAGTATGTTGACAAGCTGTAACAATACTTATTTGCACTGGAAAAAGTACTGTTGGAGCAGGGTCATCCCACAAATTCAATTTTTTTAAAAAAAATTCGGACAACTTTATTAAATTTTAGGTTTCGACTTTGTATTTTAAAGGCATGGGTAATCTCTCCCGGTTGCCAGAACTTTACAACATTTATAGAGAGGGAAGATATAATAAGCATGCAATGAGCATGTAGCTGTGTAACATGAATGAACAGAGTGGATATTTTTTGCTTTCCTTTTGTATCAGTGCGTTTTTTCCCCCCACCTGGAAATGGAAGGGAATTACATCATTGATTTTTAGCAATTTTGGTCAGATTGGCTTGAAAAAAAAAGACATTTAAAAGCCATCTTTAAGCCTCTTCTCCAAGATTCCAGGTTGGGGAAGACTGGACCAGAGGCATAAAAGGAGCTGGCCATTTGGGAGCATCATGGGAGAAAATAGAAGAGCTTGGTCTTTATGTGACTTTTTGAGTTGGTTGTTAAGGATATTGAGAATGACAGTAATCGAGTGGAAAAAACCCCACAGTAAAGTGTTCTAAATATTTACCTTTACTGACAAGATGAAAACAATTCCCTGTCACAGAAGAGTAATGTGAAATATATTCTGGAAGAGCCTTGTAGCTGAAGAAATCAATCAATGTCCAGGGTACGTAGCTTGGGTTGAGGTGTTGCCTGTACAAAGGGTGCTTGAGCTGACAAGCACGTTCCATAATACTTATAATTTTCATGGAGTGTGTTTCCTTGAGAGTTTTCCTTATAACATTCAAATAAATGTAACTCTCTCCAAAAGGATGTTCTCTTAGTCAAGGTAAAAACATTTTGAAAAGGACATTATGGTGTCTTTTTCAAAGCGAATATGACAATGCATGCATTTTGATAATTATATAATCACTTATATTTTATTTATTCAATTTATATAGCTGTCCATCATATAAATCAATCTGGTTGGCCAATAATTTTTAAAATTGATAATATTAAAAAATATAAATATACAAAAATTACAAAATTTTCTAAATGGATTAATTACAAAAATTATTGGCCTAAAATCACAAGAACAAGATGATTTAATGACATGGTTGCCTTGTTTTTAGCATCAATTCTCTTGACTATCTTAATAATATTGCTCATATTACTAATGTCTTTTTAATTTTTTAATTGTATTGTTAATTGTTTCAATATTTTGCTTTTATGATTATTTTTTTTACTGTGCATCCCTTATTGTCAATTTTCTGTGAGATGAATGATTATATAAATAAACAGGTCTAAAAGGTTTATAAATCTTGTACTTAGAATGGAGACTGTTCTTAAAAGTGCATTAAAAACCACATGAGGTGAAAACAAAGGCAGTCAATGTATCAAAGTGACTTCACACTGTGTCTTAGGCCATGACTCCATGATCTGTAATACAATTTCAGTATGCTGGTTTCATGTACAGTAAATACATATTTTCTTATTTTCATCATATGGTTGGATTAAAGCATGGCCACACAAAGTAGACTTTGTTGTATACTAAAATTCTGTACCTATGAATAGGAGATGGGTGAAAAATTTGTTTCATTCATTTTTAAAAAATGAAGTTCAAACTTTTAGAATAGAACAGAGATTTAAACATGGAGTTTAGCAGAATTGACAACAGAGCAAAAATCTTACACTTTACCTTCATGTACCTTATTTTCCAACCATCTTCAAAAGGGATGAAATAAGAAAATTAATATGACTATGAGCCAGCAGTGTGCAGCAGCTGCCAAAAAAGCTAATACAATCCTGGGTTGTATAAATAGAGGAATAGAATCAAGATCACACAAAGTATTAGTACCGCTTTATAAAACCCTAGTAAGACTACATCTGGAATACTGCAGCCAGTTTTGGTCACCATATCACAAAAAAGATGTTGAGAATTTGGAAAAAAATCAGAGAAGAGCAACTAAGGTGATCAAAGGTCTGAAGACTAAAATATACAAAGAACAGCTGCAGGACTTGGGTTTGGCTAGTCTAAAGAAAAGAAGAAATAGGGGAGACATGATAGCAGCGTTCCAGTATTTGAGGGGCTGTCACAAAGAAGAGGGGGGTCAAAATATTCTCCAAAGAACCGGAGGGCAGGACAAGAAACAATGATTGAAAACAGATCAAAGAGAGAAGCAACTTGGAATTAAGGAAAAACTTCCTGATGGTGAGGAGAATTAACCAGTGGAACAGCTTGCCTTCAGAAATTGGGGTGCTCCATCACTGGAGACTTTTTAAGAAGAGCTAGACAGTCACTTGTCTGAGATGGTATAGGTTCTCCTGCTTGAGCAGGGGGCTGGACTAGAAGACCTTCAAGGTCCCTTCCAGCTCTATTCTATTCTATTCTATTCTATTCTATTCTATTCTATTCTATTCTATTCTATTCTATTCTATTCTATTCTATTCTATTCTATTCTATTCTATTCTATTCTATTCTATTCTATTCTATTCATAGAATTGATGTGATTATAAAGATTTTCTACAAGTTTTATGGAACCCAATAATATGGTATAGCTTACAGTTTAGCTTAAATAGGCTCTAGGCTATTTGACAGACTTTATCCAAATCATTAGAAATATACTGAAATAACTTCTATAATACAAGCAGATGGAAATATATACAAGCAATTGAAAGATACAGTTAGAGATAATTCCATTAGCAGCATCTTGATAATGGAAGCTCTGGCTCTCATATCCAGTTTCCTCTCTATAACAATCAGCAAGTCCTAATTCTCATTCTAAATAGTGTCCCTACTTCCAAGAAACTAGGCATGCCTTTCTCAATTCTGCCCAGTTGTTATCAGCTTTGCTGTGAAACAAAGGAATCTCTTTATGTAGAGCAAATGTGCAATTTTTACCAATAATAGAGAGATGTTGCTAATTCTTGCCAAGAATAGGTAGCAAAACATATACTGCTTGCCAATCAAACTTCATTCTTGTCTTGCAATATTTCTTACTAAGACCAATTTTTCCCCCATGAACATCCATTAAAAATCTTAGATTCTGTTTATCCAGGTAAAGAGTTTCTATACTTAGCTTTTATGAGGGTGACTTTATATCTCAGTGTATTCAGTCACACTGTTGGTGCTAAATTAGGTTTCCCATCTGTTTTGTTTTTGTTTTGCCAATCCTTCTTCCTTCTACAATAGAAGAGCAATTATGCCAATTAAATTTGCTGATTTCAGTCAATGAACATTTTGTACCATGCAAGTTCTTTACCAAAATTCTTTACCAAAATTCTCCATAAAGCAAAATGAAAATAATTTTAAAAATTCAGCTATGAAAGGAAGCTGTGGGATGGGAAAATTGAATCACTTCCTATTACAAGTCTATCTCAAAACAAGTCTATCTCCAACAATTTAAAAGCACCTGAATACTTTGCTATTTGATCCATTTCAACTAGTATAATTTCTAGTAAATGAGAAAAGGGGAGGGGAGAGGATCCCTCACAACTTCTTAGATGTTTTGCTCTCCTTAAATATTTTCTTCAGGGCTTCCAAATTCATTTGATTTTTCACTGTACAGCCTTCCATCAGTGACCCAAGTCCAAATTTCCAACATTATCCCAAGTTGGATCAGGCCATAGAAATGGATAAGGTCAATGCTTTCCAATCTATCATCTTTGGCAAGTTTAATCATATCGTTTGAATGTTATGTTATTAAGAAGAATACAAGATGAGTGCTTGAAGACCTGCTAGCCTCCTCTTTTGGCTTACCAAAAATTCTAAAAACTGAATTGTTTAAATATCCTTTCCATGAACCTTATATCTAATATCATCTTCCTTTCTGCTGCTTCTTTTATTTTCTGCTTCTTGTCATTTTTTTGCCCTTACATTTCTGGAAGTCAGGTGGTGGTGATATGTTATCATTATTACTATGATTGTATGATTGATTTTTAACCTCACCATGGATGTTTTAATGGTTTTACTATGGCAAGATAAAAGCATAAAACTATATCAATTGATGTTATGCCTAAGCCCAAAGACAACACAGTGAGATCCAGTCAAGTCCAGTTCTTTATTTGCTTACATCTAAGAGACCAAATCTCACCAGACTAAAGCTATAACCTTCTAACCTAACAGTTATATCCTAGGAGATGAGGTTATCTGGAACCTTTTCCTCCCTCCCCAATCCAGTTCAGGACTGTGCATTCTCTTATCTTGGGCCTTTCTCTGAAATATTCTGACTCCTCTCTGGGAAGTTGTGTTATTATTGCTGACATTACCCCCCCCCCACAACATGTTGCAGCATCTAGTCAAATGGCTGAACCCCCCCATAAAAACCTACACAGGATCAGAAAAGGTAAGTGGATAGGAGACCACTAGGAAATCCCAGGGCTGTAAGATAGAGTGGGATATTTAAAAAAACATTCTGAAACAAAACAAGAGTAGCCAGTACCATATTGTTGCCATGATAAGACATGTTTGTGAAAACACCTAGTGTTAAACTGTGTCTACTTTTTTAAAAAAGGTTAAAACAGTTTAATTTAGTGGAGCCTCCTATGCATATGTTCAGCTGGTGTACATAATATTTTAATAATTTAAGCATGTCTTTAAATATTTAAACTTGCTATGAGTATCTTGAATACCTAACACTCAGATTAATTCTTCCTTTATTACTCCATCCAATTAATGAGTGCCTATAAATTTTGTGTTAATACAGTCCTGGTTTTGGTTTCAAACAATTATGATTGTTCATGATGGGACAATGATACAAAATGAAGACAATTGATGAGTGCATAAACATTGTAGGCAATATTTATTACTTGCAATAAAATTGTCTGTATTCAGTCAGTGTTATGATACTAAGGTGATGAAGAAGGAAAGTCTCAAGGAATAATTGAGTCAAGGTGAGTTCATTGAGGCTTGTGGCGAAATAGGGACTAAAATTAGGGATAACATGTTCCTACTGCTGAGAATGGCATGTAGTATTGGCTAAAGAAACTAGCCCTAAATGCTACATTTGAAGCTACATAGTAATTTTTTTATTTTATTTATTTTTATTTTAATCCCATTTATATCCCGCCCTTCTCCGAAGACTCAGGGCGGCTTACAATCTAAGCACAAATCAAATGTGCTTAGCAATAGCCTTCATTCTATGTATATGCCTGCCTGTAATGCCTGTAATGGTCATTTGGAGCAAAAACAATTTTCCAAGTGTTGTTTTGGAAAGCTTCAGATCCTAGTTCTTGCAGAGAAAGTTCCACAGAACATGAATCAAATTTAAAAAATACATGTATGAATAAGGAATCAATGGGTCTAGACAGGAATAGAAAGAGCAAGAAAGGTGAGGCAGAGAGAAGCTTGAAAACAATGGCTGTTGTATTAAACAACATATGAAGGTAGTGGTTTGCAGGATAGAAAGTTATAGACGGGGTCAGGGAATAATGTTGACAATAACCTTCCCTTTCCCATACTACTTAATTTTTTCTACATATTTCTAATAATAATGTTCATCCCTACATGATGGGTATTATATACATCTCCTTTTCCCTGTTATAATGCTTTGCGAGATTCCATACTTGTATTTACATAGTCATGTTATTCTATTACCCAGGAAGTTGGCCTAATTTGAAATCTTACTAGCATTGTGTTCCTTTATTTTCTTCCAGTTTTATTAGACAGGACTCAATAACGTTAGCCATTGAGATATTTTACAACAAATCAAAATAAGTCCTTTTGGCTCAAAATCCTAATTAGCTAATGACATATCTAAGAAATGTTGAATTGATGATAGTTCCTTCTGTAGTTATATCCTGTTCTTCCAGAATATGTTGATCTGCTCTACAGTAGAATAATTACTCTAGAGTTAAAAAAAATCTCTTTGATATGTTAGTTAAGTCATTAGCTTAACAGTTACAAGACAACTTGGAGGTGTTAAAATATAGTATCAAATTCTCTTGAGAAATATGTTTCACTGGGGACTAAAACATATATTTATCATTAAATCATTCACCTCTGGAAATTGTTGTCTATTTTTACTAGAATGCAACCTTATTACAGATTAAAATAGGCTAAAACAATATTAAAAGCTTAGAGTTAAATTTATGCTCTAACACAGCATAATATTAACATAATCAAATCACTGACATATTTTTACATCAAGACTTCTAAAACTGCTTAAAAGTCTAACTAAAAGTCTAACTAAAAGAGCCTTGGTGGAGCAGTGGGCTAATGCCTCCTTAAGTAACACCAGCTGCCTGCAATTAGTGCAGGTTCGCATCCCACCAGGCTCAAGGTTGACTCATCCTTCCGAGGTAGGTAAAATGAGGACCCAGATTGTTGGGGGCAATAAGCTGACTTTGTAATAATGCCGCTTGGGGTGTGTGTGAAAGCCCTAACAAGCAGGCATATACATAGAATGAAGGCTACTGCTAAGCTTGTAAGCCGCCCTGAGTCTTCGGAGAAGGGCGGGATATAAATGGAATTAAAATAAAATAAATAAATAAATAAACCACATATAAGTAAAAATAAACTGAGCTGTCAGTTTTGGAGAATTGAGTGGTGTCAACAGCAGTTCCCCTTTTAAACTCTTCTTAATCTAAAATGTAATTCTTCATTCTCACATTTGACAGATATTGGAAAGAAGACAACTTTTGTCCTAAATTCATAAAATATACTTACATTAGACTGGTTTACAGGTGTGTATTTTCTTGAGCTAGATGTGTAGATTTAATAATCCTTCCATTTGTATATGTCTACCATATGTCTACCATGTCTTCTTTAACATGCTATCATTTTTTAGAAATCAGCTCATCAAACCAGAAATTTCATGTTATGACCTTTCCTGATTCTGAATTATACTGATGTGATATTACCAGATGCCAGGGTTGGAGTTAAGCTAAGAAACACAAATTGCTTTCTGTCAAACTATAATTTTCCCAGCCATTTTTCAGTAGCATTTGTGTTGAATTTGCCTTTTAAGCAAATGGTTTTCCTTGGAGATTTCTAATATTTGATTTACTAATATTATGATGATCAAGTTTAAATTGTGCTATAAGTCTTCCTTTGTCAAAGCTGAAACATCATTTGCTCTACAGTTCTACATATGAGTGCCATATAATTAAAATTACTTAATTCCAAGGTTGTTTTTTTAAAAAAAAATCAGTCTTGTGACTGTAAAAATTAAGGCATTTTTGAGATAAATTTGTGTGACACAGCATCACCTATTTTAAATTTTATATAAATGATGATAACATGTATAAGTACACCATTATTTAAAATTATGATATGTGAATTAGCATGTTTTTAGCAGCCACAAGTAATTTTATGAGTAACTGTTAAAAAAAATAGTGACTTTATTGCATTTCATATTCCTTGGACCTCATTGTTGACAGTCTTCCCACCAAGATGTACGTAGGTCCATTTTTATAATTTACTTTAACTCTCTACGCATCTGAGAAGTAAACTCTAATCAATAGATATTACTACATTTGTGTTGGAAGCATCTACCAAGACATTTCCTTTTTGAAGGGATTAGCTGGTGACATCCCTATTGCCCAGGGGATGGCCGAGGAAGCTCTTTTCATGTCCCAATATTTTCCCACCAAAGTGGTACCTATTTATCTACTTGCATTTTGAACTGCTAGCTTGGCAGGAGCTGGCACATATTGACAGGAGCTCATTCTGTCACATGGCTCACACTCAGATTTTGAACTGCCAAGCTATCAACCTCTCAGTGGTCTCCTTGACTCAGCTTTCTAACCACATGAGTCACTATGGCCCTTATTGACAGATAGATAATAGATAGATTATTAAAGTGTTCATTTTGCTATAAATCTCTGTAACTTTGGTTGCAACAAGCTATCATAGCTATTCTTTTACAGATTCTTCCAAATAGGTATAAATCAAAATGCTCTTAGTTACAATTCTATATTATTCTTTATTTCTAGTTAGAGGATTATTCCCTTCCCATCACTGCAAACACAATCATATTTAGATTAATGATGGGGTGGTCTGTAACTTTTGTATGTTCTCATGATGAATTTATTCCATTCTTCATCCAACCAGGTATCCTGAAGTTCTATTAAACTTCAATTCTCACATTCCCTAACCAGCATAACAATTTGTTTCATTGGCTAATAGTTTGTGATGGATTGTGAGAGTTCAGACTCAATACATTTAGAAAGACAGCCCATTGAGAAAAAACTGGTCTATTTTGTCTCATATCAAGACTGGTTGTTTATAATGATACGTGATGATATGATACAATATGATGGTATGGCAGATTGTTGCAGATGATAGCTTATTGAGATAGTGTATATAGTTTTAGCCAGTTACCAACCTTGGTGTTTTTGACCATATTGTTTGATCTTTTGTATTGTTAGAAGGAACTCTCAGGACTAAGGCTAAAATTAGCATTTTAGATTACTGAAAAAATAGAAGCCAATACTTTCATGTTATTGCTGAAAACTAAATGAATATGTCCATGAAGTTAACAGAAGCTTATCTTAAATAAATTCAATCTTTTGAGTAAAACTGAGGCAATCCACTGCCACATTGCCTGGCATAAATTCAATTACTTTGACTTCTATGTAATGGAACATCAGGTTGCCTCATACAATAATGATACTTCAAAAGATCACTGTGATGGTTTACGTCCCTACAAATTGCAAAGTAACCCTTTTAAACTGCAACATCAACTTTTGTCACCTTTATTCACTTTAAAATATGCCACAGTATAGCTTGGAACATTTACAAAAGGATCAAAGTGGAAGCTAAGCATTCTGGAGGACATCAAAGGCCAATGATGGGTGCAATTATTTTTCATGGATTAGATAAATGGCTGTAATTGAGAAAATGGCAAATGTTAGACATGGGTTAAAGTAACGGAGACCTTTTCCTATAAAGAGAGTTACCTAGTGGAACTAAAAGAAAGCAAAATTTAAGTCCTCTCTCATTATCTTTTTTCACCAAATGTAGTCTTAAATATTGTTCAATTGCATTTAATTACATTGTGTCTAATCTCAATTGTGCCAAAGCATATAACATTTCAGCTTAATATATACTTAGAAAAACAGTTATGACATATTTATCCCATCACTCCCAG
Organism: Vipera berus; assembly: GCF_964194415.1. Lineage (NCBI taxonomy): Eukaryota > Metazoa > Chordata > Lepidosauria > Squamata > Viperidae > Vipera > Vipera berus. Next base: position 41,518,168 of record NC_138209.1, on the reverse strand, counting down.
TCTGTACTATTAAATTTATTTGACTTCAGCCTGCTTTTCGAGCCTATATTAGTGTCTCCAACTGTAGCACTTTGCGTAACTGTTTTGTTCCCCAAGTGATCATGACAAAACCACAGAGAAAAAGAATCATATTGCAGGATAAGAATTAATAAGAATTGGGATATGAAAAAAAAATTGAGAGAAAGAAATCAACCTGGATCCTGTTGAATATGTACAAGAATTTTATACATGCAAGTCAAAACCCATTTCTATATTTTAAATTTTTGTCGATTCAGATATCCAGAAAAATGTGTGCATTGAAGTATGTACAAAAAATCATTTTCTAATGGAAAAAGAGCTTAAATGTTCATACACTTTGAAAAGTGTATGCAATAGTGTGTAAATTAAAGGAAGTGTAATTGTATAAAAATGCATGACATACTTTCAAATATTTTCTGCTGAATTGATAAATAATTGCACTAATCTGAGAATGTTGGGAGAAATGAAATACAACTTTGCTGAGGAATCAAAGAATTAGAAAGTTAGGAAACAGAACTTTTGCAAATAAATCAATATGAAAGAAGGCAAGAAATTGTGACCATAAATGACACAGGGCTAGAAATATTAAAATACTAATGACCAACATAGAATGAAACATTTTAGATCTTTATATCACTTGTGCATGGGGTTTGTCATTAAATGTTATGTGCCCTAGTAAATATGCTCTGCTGATCCATATTATTCATTCTGTTATTCATGTACAATCAGCAATTGAAGATCATTTATTTCCACTCTAGTTGTTCTATCTTTCTTCAACAACCATCCAGCCCATTTGGAAGTGCCATATTTGAATCCAGAAAACATGCATCCATGCATGCATAGAAAAAGGAAGGGAGGGAGGGAGGCCCAGAATGATAGTCACCCAATCATCACACTGTGGCAAGAATTCAGGACCACAGTATTTGTCATAATGTCCTATTTTGTGTATTGTGACCACTTCTTTGTGAGTTCCATTGGCTTTCACATTGTTGATATTGGTATAGTAGAAGCTTTTCTAATGTATTTTTGATCCAGAATATGAGGAATATGATTGTGACAATTCACAAGGAGGTGCAGGATTCATCTAAAAGACTTATCTCTAAATTACATAATATTCTCACATTATATTACAACAGCCTGCAATTCTTCTGAAAAATTATTAGGCAAAATATTTCCCCAAAAACATATGAATCAGAACTGGGGAAAAAAGTAGAGATGGAAACTAGGGTCATAACCTTCAGCCTAAATTAAAGAACATTTTCTTTGGTAGATAATATATGATTCCATATACCTGTCAGATACCTTACAGCTTTCATTTCTTATATCCTAGCATGCATGAACAAAAAAAATCTGGTTTTGGTGATGGTGATGTTGAAATGGTTATAAGAAAGAGCAATGTCTCCATGTCTTTTCCTTCTGGTCTGTGGTGTGTTTGAAGATTGGAAATGTTATAAATCAAAGATTTGAATAAGTGTCTACAACTTGGTTTGTTAAATATATATTTTAAGGTCTGAAACAAATATCTGCCCTATAGAATTAGTCATATTTTATTGATTGCCACCAGAATGTCGATAGATAACTACCTGAAATATAAAATTATGATATGGGAGCTTTGGTACCAGAATGCTTGACATATTGCCATAGTTGAAAAATTGATTGACATGCTTCGCCTGGGTTCTGGTCAAACTAAAGTTAAAGCCTTCTCAGATATATGGTCTGAGTTTATATCTTACACCAACAAAGGGAAAACGTAATTGTTTTATGCTAGATGGATATATTAATGCATGGGAGGAATATTAAGGAAGTATTAATATGAAGTTTTATGAATTATTTTTCTTGGTCTTCTTTTTTAATCCTAATATATATTGGGAACCTCTAGAGTTTGATATAAGGTGGTCAGCTATATAAATGTTTTAAATAAATAAAATATGCATTTAATTTTCTTTACAAGTTATTGCATTTTTTGTTTAGAATTTTAAATAAGTGTGTGCGTGTGTCTGTGTCTAAAAATGAGGCCTTTACACTTTTCTGGATATATTCTTTCTTCTGTTTCAAGAGAGATAATCTTGTGTAGACATGGTGATGAGTAGATTTCAGACAGTGCAATATACTGTATATGATTTTAATTGCAACATTATTTATCATTATTTAAGAAATTATATACCACTTCAATCCAACTGGCCTATATGGATTGTTTCTGTTTGATAATGAGTATTGTACTTCAATGCATTTTGGGGCAACATTCGGCAAAATTGAGTTAAATGATTTTGATAAAAATCATCATCATCATCTCTGTTGCCCTCACTTGCTAAGCTTGAGCTAAAGAACAAAAATAAGCTGTTGGAAACTACATAATGTTTATGATTCTGCACATTTTAATTAAGGTAATAGGGTTTACAAGCAATCATTTAAAACAATTTGTTTTTTTATCATTGTAACTAATGAATAATAAATCATTCATATTCAAATTAAAGAGATGTTTGAAGCACAACAATATAAATATTTTATTTATTGCATGTTTATTCATTTATTTATTTATTTTGGGCCACTGAATTCATAGTACTTGATCCTTTTTTAAAAAAAAAATACACAGTCACATTTATTGAGAAATCTAAAATCAAATACAATTCCCCAAACTGTATAAATGAAAGTGACTCCCCCCATCCCCGGATGTCGTAGATGTTGTTAAGAAGATTAACTCTAAAAGCAGTCGTGCTCAATTTGGAATTTCAAAAACAGCAAAAAAATAATTAGAAACAAAATTATTTAATATTATGAAACATGGACACTAACCTCACAATTGATATAAAAGCTACAAGTGGTGCAAAGAGCCATGGAAAGTTACATGCTCGGTATTACAAGACTAAATAGAAAGACCAGCACATAGATTAGGGAACAAATGAAAGTATACGATATCATAAAGGGAGTAAAAGAATTGAAATGGAAATGGGCTGGTCACATAGCAAGAAGAACTGATGGCAGGTGGACTAAGGCAGACATAGAATGGATCCCACTTGATAAAAAGCATCCATGAAAGAGGCCTAAAACAAGACAGATTGATGACCTCAGCAAGTATTGTGGGCCCAATTGACAACTGCCTGAGGGAACAATTTATACTCAGCTTTACGTCACTTACTTAACCCTTTGAAAGGACTTTTTACATTTTCATTGACTTCTCTCTCACCTTCAAAGAAAAGTTTACCTAAGAAGCTCTATGTATTGCTTAATACGTTGTCTATGGAGGGGAGGGGGCCAAAAAAAATGTCTTAGGAGAAAGGCAAAATCAAGACTCACCAAATTTTCCTTTGTCCTATGAATAGATGGCTGCTTCACTCCCTCTCAGATCTAAGCATCATTGAGGCAAACCTCCCAGCTGAAGGCAAGAAAAAAATAGCTCTGAAGAATTCTCCAGGGTGCACCGAGCCTATTCCCTATCTACACCTGAAAAGCATTGCTCTGAGGCTAAGATCTTCTGACTGACTTGCCAATTTTGATAGCCAAATCTCGCCCTGCATAGATCCCAGTATAACATAGTGAGGCAGGAAAATCATTTTATTACAATTTATTCAGAACATTTTAATAAAAAGGATTCCTCTCATTCAAAGAGAGAACCCCAAGCCTCAGGTTGCAGTCTCTTTTATAGTTAATGCTTCAAAGAAAAATACAAAAGAAAAGTTGATTGAACAGGATAAAATCATACCTCCCTTTATATAGGAAATCAGTTACATGAAGTTAAGCATATTACATATTTGTATCCCATAATTCTACATATGTTCCTTTAAATGAACTTCATGGAATTGATGAACATAAAATTTAGAATGCTCAGTGCTTTTTTGTAAAAGAAAAAGGTGCCGGAACTCACACATGTCATACAACCCGCCTTGCCTACCCTACAAGGTTCCATCCAAAAAAGGTGCCGGAACTCCGTTCTGAGCGTTCTATGACAAAAAAAGCCCTGAGAATGCTAATGGGGAAAATATAACAAGGTTACTTAGAGACCACGAACAGACAAACCAGATGCTTATCAACACTGAAGACTTATCTTATCAGAAGATAAACTACAGACATTCTGTTAAGATGAAACTGGTCCTATCCTACCCTGACCCTGGACAGCAAAGATAGTTTTATCTTGCAGTTTAGGAATGTTAGGGAGTATCACTCAATCCATCCATTAACAGAATAAAGAACTTTTTACATTCCAGTCTGTACTGGTTTGATAAAATATTAACTTCTTTTAAAAGAGAAGAATAAAATAAAATTAAAATACAAGAAAATGCATGCTATTTATTAAGTACAACAATACTACAAAGTCCATGTTGTGTGGCCCTCAAATACCCTGTTCAAGGACACCTTATACCATTTGGGGTAAACGGCTGTCCAATGTTTTCTTAAAATCCTCCAGTGATGGAGCAGCCACAGTTTCTAGAGGGAAGCCATTCCACGTATTGCTTCCTTCCGCATGCAAATTGTTCCTGTGGGACCCTATTTGGGATGTGTGTGTGGGGGGGGTATTTTTTTAGCAGTGTTTTAACTTTGAAAAAGGCAGTTGGTAAGCAAAATATACCTGTATACATTCTGTGAAGGAGATTTACAATTCCAAGTTGACAATATGCAGAATTTTTAAATTCTGAATTTTAGGGTCACTAATATACCGGTAATGTTTTCCCAGATTTTAATTTCTAGAGTTTGGTCAGGGTTAGGGTCATTGTTTTAGTTTTAAATGGCATTAGGATTACAGTTTTAGTATTATTATTGTTTTGATGGAATACCATATAGCCATATTTAGGACATGGTATTCTCTGTTGGGTACATATCTTTCCCTTTTCTTTGTATTTCTTTGAGTTTTATGTTTATGCTGGTAATTGATTGAAATAAAATTTGACTACATAAAAGTATACTTTTTAATTATGCATATTTAAAAGAAAATATTTTATAATACAAATTATACAAATATAATTCACATGGTTGAAGTAGCATAGATGGGAAAATGAAGCTGATTTATGCCCTTGGGTTGAGCTAAACTCCTGGTGACTTTATTAATTAATTAATTAATTAATAATTTAATTTGTATACCGCCCTTCTCCCGAAGGACTCAGGGCGGTGAACAGGGCAATACACAATAAAAATAGAATACAAAAATTAAAAAGCCACTAAACATTATGCCCATAAAATTAATACATATTAAAATTAAAACTATTTATAAAAACCCAACCCCATCCCGTCAGACCAGGCCAGCTTGTTCGAAAAAGAAAGTTTTGAGATCTATTTTTGCATTTTTCAGAAATTTTGTTCTTCCCTTTTCCTAAAACATAGCTTATGCTTGCACAGAAATCAAACACACTGAAATCCATACTTCTGTTTAGGATTGACTTCTTCATCTGTTAAATAAAGACTTAGCAAGAAAGCCATCATGATCCATCATAAGGAACATATTCCTGCTTTATGTTGAACTTAACGAGTAGCTACTGAGACCATCTGAAACCCTAATTAAACTGATGTGGTACTGCACGGTGTCAAACTTGCCATGTCACGTGGCGTATCATGATATATTGCAAGTTTTTTCTCATTGCTGGAGTTGGGGTAGGCGTGGCCTCCTCATGATGCAACCAGCCTGCGGGCTCGCAGTTTGACACCCCTATGGTACAGAGTTCCAAAATTGTTGTTTACTGTTTTCTTTCTTGTAAAAAAACAACCCTTCTTTTCTACATCCAAGTACAGATACCCATATCATCTAATGTAACTGTTATGTCTTTCATCTTTTCTGCTTTCCAAAGTCTTAGTTTGTGCATAAGAATTTTCAGTATTCTTATACAATATCATTTAAAGATAATAGTACAACAATTATCTATATTCCATAACTGTATTAAATGTATTCTGAAATATTTTAATTCCTTTTAATGTAATATATTAACCCCTTGGTGTATCAGTAAGGCCATATATTTAGTTTTAAGACCAAACAACTTATTGCCGCAACTGAGATATCTGTGCAAAGGAAATAGCTGAGAGTTTTCCTTCAAAAGGGGAAAAAAAAGTAGTAGAACAAAATGCTGAAATTAAGCAAGACTCGGATCTTCTGAAATGTAGGAACTGAAAAATGAACTATTGGTTTTAAATGTCTTGTTATAAATAATATTAGTCCTACTGTAAATGCTTCATAATCAAGTACTGATGGATCAGATATTTGTTTTGCTAAACACAATCCTTAACCTGCTGATAGGCTCAGTCAGCTTTGAAGCTAAGACAGGATTATATGCAAGAGCAAGATACATCCTTCAATCTGCAAGGTCATGATTTGTCTCGGGATATAAAGAAAAATATTTTCTTCCAAAAACACATTTGCTTCCAAGAGATGTGAATAGAAAATGCTTTATTAAGTGAATACCTTTTTAGGGCCATCAAGAGCAAAATGTTTATTTTCCATAAAGTTTGGAGGTGTTTTGTTATATAAATAGTTCATAAAGTAACAAATAAAATATTCAGAACTGTGTCACTGCATTACATTAGCCTTTCTGTGAACTACACAATAAAGAGATTCCATCCATTTTATGTGTTGTTTAAGCTGTGCTTTCTACTATCTTAAATTTTAGATACAGTTACCTACAAGGGAGAAAACATTAATATGCCACTAAATAAAATATGTCAATAGGAGAAGTAGAATATTGATTGATTGATTGATTGCAAAAGAGAAATATATTTATATAGCACTTAAAGTAAAACTTATGATTCAGGAAAGTTGGACTGAAGATAAACCACAGGGAGATTTTCTGGTGTATAATTCATTGAAATTTCAAATTGACTCACCAAGTGGTAGTTAAAGAATCCCAAAACATTAAACCATATTCTATTATATTACTCCCATGGAAAAGATGCCTGGTTACAGCTAATAATACCTCAACAATCTGCTTACCAAGCCATCCAAATCTATTTTATTTACAGTTGTTGCTATCCAATCATGGTTATTTAATTTGTATTAATGTGACTATTGTGTAGTGGGCTTCAGTAGGCAAGGAGCAGACCAGCATAGTTACAACATCATTTATTGACTCAAACTAGAACTGGAGAATTCCAGGCAATTGCCTGTAATTTATAATCTGAGATCACAGAGCCTTAACTAATCACAATACTAGAAAAAACCCACCCAAATATAAATGTTCAAAGTTTCCCTCCAAAACAGTCGGAGTTAACAGTCAGGGTCATCTAAAGGTTAGTTTCATTTTAGTTTCACAAGCAGTTGGACTTAAGTTAGTTTCACTTTAGCAGGGACCAACACAACTTTATATATATTCAATACATAACACCCCTTTCCCCTAGGATAGTTATCCTCAGTCTGTTCAATATTCATACTCTTTGAGATAGGCTGGGGGCCCACAGATCCTGGTGGACCACTGCAATGTTATTGGAGAGTCCTGTTTAAGTGGAGTATTATCCATATCCAGTTGAACAGAGTCATGTTTGCCATTTAGGTCACCAGTGAGTGGCAGCGGCTCTATGGCCCTTCAGACCTCTGTTTCCCTGGAAGCAGCCATGGGTGATGTAGGCAAACTAAGAGGAAAACAGTTGTCTTGTGTGTCTGATAAATCCTCAGGATCCTCACTCGGGACTGGCCTGGCCTGCTGACGCCATAGCTGATCAATGTGGTGTCTAAGCATACGATCATTTTCCAGAATAACCTCGTATGACAAGGGCCCTGTTATCTTAGTTACCCTAGCTGCCACCCAAGGTGCCCCACTTACATAGTTTCTGGCCCAGAACAATTCACCCAGCTGTAAGTTCTTGGGGGGCTTTGGTTGAGCCGCCTCTGCTGCTACTCTGTCTGGGTGAAGTCAGTCAAACTTTGTGGTGAGCCAGCGGCCCCACCTCAGCTCTGCTGGGCTGCGACCTGTTGCTGTACTGGGAGTTGTGTGTTGACACAGGAGGAAGTTTGCCAGGCAGTGATTCCAGTCCCCAGTCATCATCCACTTGAGCACCTCCTTTGTGGTCCTGACCATTCGTTCGACCTGACCATTGGTCACTGGGTGGAATGGAGCAGATATTATGTGCTGAATCCTGGTGGCATTGAAGAAAGATTGAAACTCTCCTGCTGTGAATTGTGCCCCATTGTTGGACACAATTACATTTGGCAGACCATGTGTGGTGAACAGCCAATGCAACTCTTGGATGACCCTGGTTGTTGTCATTGATGAGATTGGTGCCACTTCCAACCACTTGGAATAACTGTCTACTGCAATTAGGAACGCTTGCCCTTGGAAGGGGCCCACAAAGTCAATGTGCACATGAGACCATGCGGCGAATGTGGTCTCCAGCGGTGCACTGATGCTTGTGGCATCTCCAGTCAGGTTTCTTGGAAGGCCTGGCAACTCTTTACTTGATTATCAATGTCCTTGTCCAGGCTTGACCACCACAAGTAGCTCCTGGCTAAAGCCTTCATTCTAACAATTCCTGGGTGCCCTTCATGTAAGGAATCCAGCGCCCTGGAGTGAAGACTGGGTGGAATGATGACCTTGCTGCCCCACAGTACACATCCCTTGTGGACCAACAGTTCCTTTTTCTGAGAAACATAGTGATGGAACTCAGGGCCTGGCCAGGTCTCCAGCCATCCCCTTAACACCCAGTTGAGAATGCAGCTAAGTGTTCTGTCCATGGTGGTTTTAGCTGCAACATCCCCTGCATTTAGGGGTGCTTTAGGCAGGTCCTGGATCACCAGGATATGACAAGCTGGGCTGGCTCCAGATCAGTCTGCAGTAGAGGCAGTCAGCTGAGAGCATCGGCATGGCCCATTTCCTTACCGAGCTTGTGGGCTAACCAGTACAAGTATGCAGCCATGAAAATGGACCATTCTAGCATTCACGGCGACAGGATCTGTGGTGTCTGTTTGTCTGCTGTGAAGAGACCAAGCAGAGGTTTGTGGTCTGTAAAGATGGTAAAGGTTCATCCATATAAGAAGTCGTGAAACTTCTTAATGCCAGCCACTATGGCGAGGGCTTCCTTATCTATCTGGGCATAGTTTCTTTCAGCCAATGATAACATTCTAGATTAGTATGTGATGGGGGCCTCTCTATCATCTAGCATCTTGTGGTTTAGTACTGCCCCAATGCTGTATGGCAAAGTGTCACAGGCTAGTGTTACTGGTAGGTTTTCGTTGAAATGAGCTAGGGCAGAGTCCAAGTATAACAATGATTTCACAGCCTTGAATGCTTTGTCTTGGTGCTCAACCAGACCCAGGGCGTTTTTTTTGTCCAGTAGGCAGTGTAGCGGTTCTGCCAGGGCAGCCTTACGCAGTAAGAAAGAGTGGTAAAAATTGAGCAAGCTCAGGAATGCTTGCAGCTCCGCCTTGGATTTTGGTGTGGGGGCTTTCTGAATTGCCTTTAGCTTTGCTTCAGATGGGTGGATTCCGGCAGCATCAATGCGGAAACCCAGGAATTCTGTGGATTCCTCGCCGATCTGGTACTTTTCCTTCTTGAGTTTTAGGTCTGCATTGCGGAAATGTTGGAGTACTGCATGGAGATGTTCTGCCAATACTGCCACTGATTCCCCCGTGATCAGGATGTCATCAAAATATGGCTGATGCCAGGAATGTTCTTCAGTGTTCGTTCCATAATACTTTGGAACAACCCTGGTACTACGCTTACCCCAAACTGCAAGCGGCGCACTTGGAATGCACCTCTGTGTGTGATGATTGTTTGTGCTTCTGCAGTAGTGTCTTTTACCGGTAGCTGCTGGTAGGCCTGGGTGAGGTCTAACTTAGTGAAGATTCAGCCTCCCTGGAGTGAAGCAAGGATGTGGCTCACTATTGGTACAGGGTAAGCATGCTGCTGTAGTGCCTTGTTTATGGTGCACTTGTAGTCTGTGCAGATGCGAATGTCCCCATTAGGCTTAACTGGGGTCACTATTGGAGTCTCCCACTGGCTACAGTCCACCAGTTGGAGCACTACCTGCTGTATGAGCTTGTCTAGTTCCACATCAAATTTAGGCTTCAATACAAAGAGAACCCTGCGCGGTTTTAATCAGATTGGAGTTACTGCTGGATCCAGGTTGAATGAAATGGGTGCCCCTTTGTATTGTCCCAACTCTGTGCTGAATACGTCAGCATATTGTTGGCATACTGCTGCTAGATCAGCTATTTGTGATCGATGGATGCCCATCACCCTGATGCCCAGGGCCTTGAACCAGTCCAGTCCTATGATGCTGGTGCATGGTCCCTTTATGACCGTTATGCTGAGGGGACCCTCGAACTCTCTGAATTGTACTCTAATGGTAGCTTCCCCCCTTACAGGAACATGGCAATTCTGGAAGTCTGTTAGCACTAAGCTCGATGATTTCAGCAGGACCCACCATCGACTACATTTGCAAATGTGGTCGAAAGTCCTGGAGGAGATAATGGACAGGGCCGATTCAGTATCTAGCTTCATGGAGCATGGGATGCAGTCTTAGTTGGAGTCTTATCTTTTCTCTGATGGAACGTTGGGCCCCAGTGCATTGGATGCTATGCCTTCCTGAGCAGTATTCAACTCTGTTCTGTCCTGGGGGGCATTTCCCCTTGTGCTGCTGTGTCGCAGGTTTTGTTTCCCGCTGATGACCTCTACAAACTCTGGCAAGGTGCCCTTGCTTTCCACAGGCATGGCATACTGCTTGTTGTGACTCAGGGCCAGCCTGTGGGTCCGACAGCCGGGTCCGATGTATCGGAGGACTCAGATGTGGGGGAGGAGGGAAACGAACCGGCTGATGATGATTTGGAGGCTTTGCAGAGTCCTCAGCCGGGGACCTCTTCTCAGCTGTGTGAGCCCGAGAGTGCGGAGGATGATGACCCACAGCTGGCCCTGTTCAAGGACGCCCGACGCAGGAGGCAGACGAGCAGGGACAAACAAAGAAAGACTATGGGACTCCTCGGGAGGAGGCACAGGGAGACCACGCCCTGAGCTCTCTATAAAAGAAGTGTTTGGGGAGGGGCTGGTTGCTGAAAGCAACTTTTCCGCTTGAGAAGACAAGCTCTTGTGTTTTTGTTAACTGCGTAATTAAATCTTGGCAGAAGCCTTTTAGCCTTGGACGCTTTCCAGACTCTTCTTTTAATTAGGGGTTACGAGAAGAGGGCTGGTTCAGAACACTGCTGTGCAGAATCTGCACTCTGCTCTTTCATGCTGTCCCCCGTAGCTTGCACAGGTCTGTGAGGAAGTTGCTTGCTCTGTGGACTGTGGCAGTCTGGGTGGCTCTCTCCACAAATGATCGATTTCTTCACTCTCACTGGCCTCCCCTGAGCCTTTTGCAGTCTCTTGGTGGATCACTCTGGGGCTGGTGTGTGTTTTAGGTGGCCGGAGAGTCTTCATGGCCCCTCCGGCAGCCTCTTCCACCATGACTTCCTTCAATGCATCTTGGAAAGTCAGTTTCTCCATGGCAAATAGGCACTGCTGTAATTCTCTATTATGCAGGCCACAAATAAGCCTGTCTCTGAGATGGTCCTCCAGGCCAGGGAACTCACATTGGTGTGAAGCTTGGTGAAGGGCTGCCACAAACTCTGCTGCAGATTCCCCAGATCTCTGCTCACATTGCTCGAATGCATAGCACCAGGCGATTTGAGTTTCGGCTCAAAAAGTTTCCTTAATTTTTTCTTGAGGTCTGCGTAGGCCACAGTCTGTATACTTGCTGGTGCTATCAGGTTTTCAGCAATATCAAATGTGGCTTGTCCGCAGACACATAGTAAGGTTGCTGCCTTCAGGCCATCGTCTGTGATCTGGTTAGCCTGGAGATAGTTGTCTACTAGGGAGAGGTATGAGCTCCACTGTTCTGAATGAGTAATATCAAACTCATTGAGCCTTCCCAATTTAGCCATTTTGGGAAGGCCCCTGTGATGCTGGTTAATGTCTGTACTGTTGTGGTTGGAGCTGTGCTGCACTTAGGGATCCTAGGGACAGATCCCTCAGGTATATGTGTGCCTCCAGTGTGTCTTACTGGCAGACAGGGAAGGGAGCGTAGTACCACCAGGGCTCTTTACCTGGTCTGACACCGAGTGTTTTCAGCGTGCCTCCAGTGTGGCTTACTGGTAGATGGGGGATGAGAACTAGCCTGCCAGGGCTCTTCACCCAGCCTATCATCCAGTGATTTTAGTCTCTTGGTTAGCAGCAGCTCTCTCCTCTGCAGCATCCCACCTTTGTCGCCACCAGTGCTTTTTTTGTAAAAGAAAAAGGTGCCAGAACTCACACATGTCATACAACCCGCCTTTCCATCCAGAAAAGGTGCCGGAACTCCATTCTGAGCATTCTATGACAAAAAAAGCCCTGGTTGCCACTATTGTATAATGGGCTTCAGTAGGCAAGGAGCAGACCACCACAGTTACAGTATCATTTATTGTCTCAAACTAGAACTGGAGAACTGCAGGCAATTGCCTGTACTTTATATTCTGAGCCCACAGGGCATTAACGAATCACAATACTAGAAAAACCCACCCAAATATAAATGTTCAAAGTTTCCCTCCAAAACAGTTGGAGTTAACAGTCAGGGTCATCTAAAGGTTAAGTTCCATTTTAGCTTCAGAACCAGTTGGAGTTAAGTTAGTTTCACTTTAGCAGGGACCAACACAACTTTATATATATTTAATACATAACAGTGTGTATATTTTGTTTTGTTGTTTATAAGATATATCATACCCCATCAGTTTTATCATCTTAAAATATAAATTTAAATTAGTAACACTGTTGTAGAACATGGATTAAGCAAAGGACTAAACAATTTTAAATAAGTCTTTCTCCAATTCCACCACCTCCAGTAGAGATTTAAATCACTAAGCCTTGGTATAATTAGTAAATGAAACAATGCAGGTTGCTTTAAAATAAATTGAGACAGAATTTATTCTGTTTTGGTGGCAGGCTAGCAGAAATTCCTCTGAGACTCTTGCTTTAATTAATTTCAAGATTCAGAAGTATTTCCCTGAAAATCAAGTACTCTTTTCTCCCTAAAACTGATCCATTATTCTTAATTTGAAAACCCTATACTATTATTTAGGCAGGAATGTGAATATGATCCTTAGTCAGCAGACTACATAATTAAATTATGTTTTCAGCCAGTAATTACATGGAATGCCTACTATTACTGTATGTTCCAGAATTATAAATTACTAACAAAACCTGTGAATTTAAATTCTTTTCAAATTAGCTCCATAATGTTCAAGAACCATATAATTGTGCATTTATCTAGGAAACCACATGGTTTCTATAGAAATAGTAGAATAATATTCTTCTTGTTAATACAATCTGGAATCTTAACAAAAATACTAGTGTAGTGACTCTAGCAGTAATGGCAGCACATTTCTTCTAGAAACCAAAGGCGTGTTGTTGTTAGTTGCGAAGTCATGTCCGACCCATCGCGACCCTATGGACAACGTTCCTCCAGGCCTTCCTGTCCTCTACCATCTTCTGGAGTCCATTTAAGCTCACGCCTACTGCTTCAGTGACTCCATCCAGCCACCTCATTCTCTGTTGTCCCATTCTTCTATTGCCCTCAATCTTTCCCAGCATTAGGCTCTTCTCCAGTGAGTCCTTCCTTCTCATTAGGTGGCCAAAGTATTTGAGTTTCAACTTCAGGATCTGGCCTTCTAAAGAGCAGTCAGGGTTGATCTCCTCTAGGACTGACCGGTTTGATCGCCTTGCAGTCCAAGGGACTCTCAGGAGTCTTCTCCAGCACCATAGTTCAAAGGCCTCAATTCTTTGGCGCTCAGCCTTTTTTATGGTTCAACTTTCACTGCCATACATTGCAACTGGGAAGACCATAGCCTTGACTATACGCACTTTTGTTGACAGGGTGATGTCTCTGCTTTTTAGTATGCTGTCTAGATTTGTCATGGCTTTCCTCACGAGGAGCAAGCGTCTTTTAATTTCTTGACTACAGTCCCCATCTGCAGTGATCTTGGAGCCCAGGAAAATAAAATCTATCACTACCTCCATTTCTTCCCCATCTATTTGCCAGGAATTGAGAGGGCCGGATGCCATGATCTTGGTTTTCTTAATGTTAAGTTTCAACCCAACTTTTGCACTCTCCTTCTTCACCCACAACAACAGGCTCTTTAGTTCTTCTTCACTTTCTGCCATTAGAGTGGTATCATCTGCATATAAGAGCCTTGGTGGAGCAGTGGGCTAATGCCTCCTTAAGTAACACCAGCTGCCTGCAATTAGTGCAGGTTCGCATCCCACCAGGCTCAAGGTTGACTCAGCCTTCCATCCTTCCGAGGTAGGTAAAATGAGGACCCAGATTGTTGGGGGCAATTAAGCTGACTTTGTAATAATGCCGCTTGGGGTGTGTGTGAAAGCCCTAATAAGCAGGCATATACATAGAATGAAGGCTACTGCTAAGCTTGTAAGCCGCCCTGAGTCTTCGGAGAAGGGTGGGATATAAATGGAATTAAAATAAAAAATAAAATTAATATATATATATATATATGTTAGCAATCCAAAAAAATTACACAAATATGAGCTGTTACTGCTGTGACTACTGCCTGTGGATGGCCTTGGGTTAGGCTGAAACAGGAAATAAGATTTGTCCCATGTTTGGGGCCTAGCAAGATATTCTAAATACTTAACAAACACTTAACACATATCTCCCTTGCTTCTCGGCTAACAAAGCGAGAAAGAGCCAGTGGCCTAAAGGTTCGAACAACTGCCTAATGTGCAATCGGCCCAGGTTTGAATCTCAGAAGGGTATGGCTGACTGATGAGAACTGATGAGTTTGAAATGGTCATATCAGTCTCCCTTTAATTCTTTGTTAGCAATCCAAAAAATTTACACACACACACACACAGAGAGAGAGAGAGAGTATGTGTGTGTGTGAATATATATATATATATATATATAAAATTTAAAAACTGGAATCCTGGGTGTAGACATTTGAAGTTAGTAAAAATAAAAATGATGAACTCTGGGATATAAGAGAAAATTCTTCTTTATTGCTGAGTTTTCGTCAAGAAGCTGTTGACATCATCAGAGCAAGAGCTGAATGATAAGGGAATCAGTACATACACTTGTATGGCAGTTATAACATTCAAATTGTGGAATGTGGGTGTGGCCTGTTTGTGACAAGCTCGCTCATTTATAATCACAGTGGTTCCGGCTTTGCTGGAAAAGGCTGGTCTCTGGTTGATTTTTAAAAGTCGCGTCTGAGTAAAGTCAGCACATGAATTCCTACAAAAACTGAAATCAATGAAGATAGAGGATGATGAAATAATGATATTGTTCGATGTAACATCCTTATTCACATCCATACCACAAGACCTAGCCATTTTGACAATAAAAGAATGATTACAAAAGGAGGAGTCACTACATCACAACTCACTTAAGATAGAAGACATCATCCTCTTATTACGTTTGTGTCTTAAAACACATTTTAAATTCTAGGGAGTGATATATGAACAAATCAAGGGCACACAAATGAGGTCCCCCATTTCAGGAATCATCACAGAAGCAGTCTTACAACAACTTGAATCCAAAGTAATGGCCAACTATCAACCGAAATTTTGGGCAAGATATGTTGATGACACATTCACCATCATCAAACATAAGGATAAGATTGATTTCATGAGACAACTAAATTCAATATTTCTGGATATCCAGTTTACAATAGAGGAAGCCAATGGCACCTTAGCTTTCCTCGAAGTGTCAATCAGTCACCAAACAAACAGCACCCTCCACACATCCATTTACAGAAAAGGGACACACACAGATAGGATGCTAAATTATAAAAGTAATCACCCCACATCCCACATGATCTCCTGCATCCGAACATTATTCAAACGTTTAGACACACACTGTAACACGAAAAGAGCCAAGGACAAGGAACGTTATCATCTATATTGAGTATGCAGACATAAAGCTACCCAACAAATTTTATTTGGTGTTACAGTAGGCACCAAGAACCACGTTTGACACAAAATGGCTTGGCAAACACAATAAACTTGGATGACAATTACATACATAAATGGAGTTTCAGAGGCAACGGCAAGAATATTGGCACCACACATTAATGTGGCACACCGGCCAAACCAGACACTTCATATCTAGTATTTTATTAAGCTGATTTCTAATTGCCCAAAAGAACAGCTATCTGAAAAAGAAAAATCATCAGTAATCTATAGGGTGAGATGCAATGACTGCCAATATAGCTATATCAGAGAAACATCCAAACAACTAAAGACAAGAATCCATGAACATAAGCTTGCCATAAAAAGACATGAACAATATTCACAAATATGGACACATATGATCAATAATAACCACTCCTTCGACTTTGCAGGGGCACAGACCATTGCCCAAGACACCTCCAAAGGAGGCAGATTACTTAAGGAAGCCTGGTTCTCAGATAAATTTACAATTAATCACCACATAGAATTGCCACCCACCTACCAGGCATTAAAAGCACATCAACAGCAACAGAAAGGTCTAACCACGATAAAAAGGAGAGAAATAAAAAGAAATCAAAGTTGGACAACCAGGACACCAGAAGAGATATCTAAAACACAACAACCCACCGAGCCCCAAAAACAGGAACAGACGACAAACAATCATACAATAACTCCTGAAGATCAGAGGTGGATAGAGTGAGGGTAGAGAAGACAATGTCATGTGCACGCACAAACAGATGGAGAGCACCCGGAAGACAGGAGCTTACCAGGAATGGATGGACAGACAGGCACAATGAAGAGATGAAAGCGACCATCCCAAGGCCAGGAAAATAACCAGCGAACGTGTGACCCATCGAAAGAAATACAGCAAACAGAGGATAATGTGACTCATACGAAAAAGAAGATACCAATCATGTAACAACTAGCCGAGAAGACAAGGAATGATCTGAAGACAACCCCAATTGAACATATATGGGCGAACCAAGGAAAGAGAGCGCCGCAACACACATACACACCAACACACAAAGAATGTCCAAATACAGCAAGATCATTTAAATCAGATAGCAGAAAGCAAGGGCAGCATATAAATAAACAAAAAACATTGTGGTGGCTAGTCCAGGGATCAGATAAGATCAGTGGACAAGCATTGAAAGAAAGACATACATGCAAGTGAATCGGGGCGGGGAGCTGTTTGCAAAAATCACAGAAGGGAGTCAAGAGGGAAACCCAGGCATAGCACAGAATAGCCAGTCACAAGCAAGTAGGGTAGAGAAGGAGGACACAGAGAACAAGCAAATACAAATACCAACAGCTATGACATTGGATGAGGAAGAACAAAAGAAAACAAGATCAGTTAAGGTAGTCAAACCGAAACAGATAGGGAGGAGAAAGATAAAAAAAAAGGGACAGTAAGACCGGATTGCAAGGGAAGTGATGAGAGACAGTCAGAACAATCATGATTGGCTAGAATAAGGTCCATCACGTGGCCAATGAGCGCGGAACCAAACAGGCTTACCAACAGTTTTTCAAACCTTCAGTGCTTTCTCTGATGATGCTGGCAGAGGACCAGCGAAAGCTTAGATTAGGTAGATATGCTTTAAATGGTTACTTTTTATTGCTTATTAAGATCTTTTAGCAATAAACGACTGTTTTTTATCCATCCCGGTGTTCGAAGATTTTATACTTTAAGTAAATATGCCTGGCATTCATATTTTTAAAATTATTAAGAATATATATATATATAATAATAAATTATTGTTCAATGAAAAGTAATGCTTCCAATGTAACAAGTGGCAGTGCCAACATGCTAGAAGTATTGATTTGTTCTTCAGCATCTGTTCTTTCACTTTATTTGGTGAGAAGTTGCTATGAGAAAAGATTGTGCTATTATTTGTGAAATGGAAGCACAATCTTCAGGGGTTTTTAAGCAAGGTAGGCAACTCAATGTGTTGAATTTTTGACTGCCAAAGGAGTCCCTCCAATTTAAATTCACCACTGAGTGCAGATTGTTTATGTTGACAACTACTTTGATGTGAGTATTATGCACTGTTGGGCCAAAAATGTAAAATTGATGATGAACTGGAAAGATCTGATTTGCATTATCAAGAATGAAGTGTATATAACCTTGTGACAACCACAGGTTCAGAAAAGAAAGGTTGATGAAGTGATCAAGGAGAATTGGTGTATTGAAAAAGCAATTTGCTGTCAACCTTGGCATTTTGTGGGAACATGTCAGTCATGTGTTCTTGGAAGGCTTGAATAAGAGAACATCTCACTACTGACAGCAGAGATGAAAACTTCAGGAGATGAAATTTGTCAGCAAATATTGTCACATACAAGAATGATGGTGTGGAACTTTTCCACAGCACTGTGACAGATGTAAAAACATGAGCTTATCATTGTGCTCCAAAAATGAAGCGCCAGTCCATGGAATATGAGCATAAACATTCATCTACTAAAATAAATAAATGAATAAATGAAAACCTAAGAAAATTCATGGTTACAGTTTGGTGGAACACAGATGGTGTTATTCACATGGATTATCTTGAACTTGGCCTACTATCAGAGTGCTATATGGCAACACTCAAAACTTTGAACAATTAAGCAGAGTTTGGAAACACAAAAAAGGAAATTTGCTACAACATGACAACACTAAACCTCATTTATTTATTTTTTTATTAAATTTATATGCCCACCCAAATTGCACTTTAAGGGGACTCTGAGTGGCTTGAGCAGTGGGCTAATGTCTCCTTAAGTAACACCAGCTGCCTGCAATTAGTGCAGGTTCGCATCCCACCAGGCTCAAGGTTGACTCAGCCTTCCATCCTTCCGAGGTAGGTAAAATGAGGACCCAGATTGTTGGGGGCAATTAAGCTGACTTTATAATAATGCCACTTGGGGGGTGTATGAAAGCCCTAATAAGCAGGCATATACATAGAATGAAGGCTACTGCTAAGCTTGTAAGCCGCCCTGAGTCTTCGGAGAAGGGCGGGATATAAATGGAATTAAAATAAATAAATAAATAAATATCTTATATCTCATATGTTACCCAAGAGACAATTTCAAAGATGGATCTCACCATCTTATCCCATTAGCCATACTATAAATCTGGTACTATAAGTCTACTGCCTTTTCTTAAAATGGAACAAATACTTATCTGGGCACCTATCTGACTCAAATAAGAAGTGTATAGGACTACTGGGACTTAGCTGATTAAGTGTGATTTTTTTCATAACTGATTAAAGAAGTTTGTCCATATTTGGTAGAAGCATGTAGTAAATGGTGATTACATTGAGAAGTAAATACAGGTAACAAAAAAACTAATTTCAAAGATTATTTTTCTGTTTCATTTGTTAACAAGTTGTGGAGAAAATGGCATTAGTTTTCATTCAACTCTTGTATAACAGGCTGCTATTCTAAGGATGCTCAAAAGAAAATGATTTCCATTCCAATAAAATAGTTTTATTTCTAAGTAAATACATTCAGGATGAACTGTTAATGCTCTCTGTTCTCAGAATTATATTCCAATGCAAGTTGCTTCCACCATCTGTAATAGAACAGATGTTTCTATAACAAATAACCTAGATCACTGTTTCTTATTAACAATATTCACCAAATATTTTTTTAAAAAATTGAATTGCTAATTGCATACTGTAGATCCATATATTTCCAAAATATCCATTGTAGGTAGCCACGGATTTGAATAAAGTTCCATGTAATCTTCAACTTTTTCAGACCAATGATTTAAAATCATAGAATCATAGGACTGGAAGAGATCTTGGATGTTTTCTAGTCCAACCCCTGCCCATGCCAAGAGAACTTATATCTATATCTATATCTATATCTATATCTATATCATCTATATCTATGTCTGTCTATCTAGTCAAACACCAGGATGAATATAAACAAACTGTTTAAGAAACCTAGCTTTTGTCAGCTAACTGTGTATTTTATTCTTCCCATATCATAGAAAGGCATGCCATCCAAGTTGTAGGTAATGCCCCTCTAGGCATAGTAATATTTTATTCCTAAGAGTTATTCACTCTTTTAACCATGTGAGTAGAGCTGTTTGGAAATATAAAGTCCAAATCCTCCATTTTCTTTCGCTTCTAATAACATTTTCAATCTAATTCTAGCTTTTTTTCCCTTGCCAACTAAATTTCAAAATCAATGTATTTAGTTCATTGAATAAGTTTTTTTGCCAATATTATAGGTATTGTTTGAAATAAAAAGAGTATTTTTGGTAAAATATACATCTTCACCATTGCTATTCTCCCTAGCATTGACAGTTGTAGATTTTTCCATTTTTCCAAGTCTAGTTTTATTTGTTTTAATAATTTTACGTAGTTGTCTTCCTTTATTGTTGCACATCTTGCTGTAAAATAAATCCCCAAATATTTAATTTTCTTAACTATTTGGAGATTTGTTTTTTCTGACAGTTGGTTTTTTTGTTTATCTGTAAGATTTTTAGTTATCACTTTGGTCTTTTCTCTATTTATTTTCAAACCTGCCACTTCTCCAAATTCTTCTATCTTTTTCATAAGCTTAAAGCTTGTTTCAAGTGGTTCTTCTAGTATAAAGACCAAACCATCTGCAAATGCTTGTAATTTATAGTTTTCATCTTTTATCTCCAATCCTTTAATTTCTGAATATTGCCTAATATTCCTGTTCAATACTTCCAATGTTAGGATAAATAATAATGGGGATAATGGGCATCCGTGTCTTGTGCCTTTTTAATATTTAAATTTTCTGTAAAGTCTCCATTTACAATTACTCTAGCTGTTTGTTTATGATAAGGTAAAGGTAAAAGGTAAAGGTTCCCCCACACATACGTGCTAGTCGTTTCCAACTCTAGGGGCCAGTGCTCATCTCCGTTTCAAAGCTGAAGAGCCAGCGGTTGTCCGAGGACGTCTCCGTGGTCATGTGGCCGGCATGACTAGATGCCAAAGGTGCACGGAATGCTGTTACCTTCCCACCGTAGTGGTCCCTATTTTTCTACTTGCATTTTTAAGTGCTTTCGAACTGCTAGGTGGGCAGAAGCTGGGACGAGTAACAGGCGCTCACTCTGCTATGCAGCACTTGGGATTTGACCTGCCAAACTGCCGACCTTCTGATCGACAAGCTCAGTGTGCTAACCCACTGAGCCACCGTGTCCCTTTGTTTATGATAGATTGTTTTAATTATTTTTATAAAGTTTTCTCCAAAATCCATTCTGTCTAGTTGTTGAATCAAAAATTGCCAATTTACATTATTAAAAGCCTTCTGTGCATCTAGAAATATTAATGCCATCTGCTTCCCTGGATGCATTTCATAGTATTCCAAAATATCTAGGATCATTCTTAAGTTATTTTTTATTTGTCTTTTAGGTAGAAATCCATTTTGGTCTGTATGTATAAATTCGGTCAAAAATTTCTTTAATCTTTCTGCTATTATTGAAGCAAAAATTTTATAGTCCAAGTTTAGTAAAGATATTGGTCTATTGTTCTTTATTTGCATCAAGTCTGAATCTTCTTTAAGTATTAGAGTAATATTAACGTCTATCCATGTAAAGTATTTGGTATATTTTAGCCTCTAAAAGTACTTTGTTATACAGTTCTTTCATTATTGGGCTTAGTGTGTCTTGTAGACATTTATAAAGCTCTGCAGGTAGCCTGTCTGGACCCGGTCTTATCATTTTTTGCCTTTTTATAGCCTCTGTCACCCCCATCATTGATATTTTTCATTTAGCATATTTTGTATATTTTCTGGGATTTTTGGTAAATCTCCTTTTTTATACATTGCTCTATTTTATCTTGAGAGTTTTCTCCTGTATCATAAAGTGTTTCATAAAAGCCTTTGATTATTTTTTTTTAATTATGTCATTTTGGAACTGTAAATTGCCTTTTGGGTCTTGCAATTTATTTATCAATTTATTCTCTCTTTCTTTTTTTAATTTACATGCTAACCACCTCCCTGGTTTATTAGCATTTTCAAAGAAATTTTGTTTGGCCCTTTTAATTTGTTGAGCCATTTTTTCAGCCTATGCTAAGTTTAATTTATGTTTTATTAGTTCCATTTCTTTTTTAAGTGTTTTCTTTTGTGGCTCTGTTTGTAATTCTGATTCTAATTTCTTGAATTTTTCTTTTAACTTTGACTGTTACTGCTTTTCTTCTTTGTTCTTTTTTGCCATGTAAGTTATAGCCTAAACTAGTATGCTTTAGCTGTATCCCACATGTTTTGAAGCGATGTTTCTTCCTTTTTATTTATTTTGAAAAAAAATCTATTTTCTTAGTTGCTATTTGTATAAATTATTATTATTATTATTTTTAATCCCATTTATATCCCGCCCTTCTCTGAAGACTCAGGGTAGCTTACAATTTAAAGCACAAATCAATGTGCTTAGCAATAGCCTTCATTCTATGTATATGCCTGCTTATTAGGGCTTACCCTCCCCAAGCGGCATTATTACAAAGTCAGCTTATTGCCCCCAACAATCTGGGTCCTCATTTTACCTACCTCGGAAGGATGGAAGGCTGAGTCAACCTTGAGCCTGGTGGGATGCAAACCTGCACTAATTGCAGGCAGCTGGTGTTACTTAAGGAGGCATTAGCCCACTGCTCCACCAAGGCTCTTTCAGTAAGGATTTGTTCAGAGACATCTTAATTTTTTCTTGGCTCCTCTCCAAGTTATCTTTATTGGGTTGTGATCTGCCCATATATTGGTTTCTATCTCAATATCTTGTATAATTGTGATTAATTCAAGAGATATCCATATCATATCAATTCTGGACCATGATTTGTGTCTGCTTAAGTAAAATGTATATTGTGGTTTTTAGGGGTTATTTTGTCTCCATATACCGTATCCTGTATACAGATTTCTTCTGCCATTTTAAAGAAAGTTTTAGGTAGTATATTCCTTCCTTTCCCCTCTATTTTACTACTTTTATAGTCCAGCTTTCCATCTACTATTGCATTAAAGTCACCCATTAAGTAAATGTTTTGATATTCCAGTTCCACTATTTTTTAATGCAATTTTTGATAAAATTCTTCTTGTTTGTCGTTAGGTGCATATATTGCTACCATCAGTGTCTGTTTTTGATTTGTCATTATTGCCACCATTAATATTCTTCCCTCTTCATCTGCATAAATTTGTTTGGGATTCATTGTTTCTTTAATATATAAAGCTATTCCTCTTTTCTTTTGTTGTGCTAGTGCAAAATGCAGTTTCCCAATTTTTGGTTGTTCCAACAATTTAAAATGTTGTCTCTTAATATGTGTTTCATGGAGACAAATTATGACCATTTTAGTCTTTGTAATTGTGTAAAAACACTTTCCTTTTTTGCAAGGGAGTTCAATCTGTTTATATTCATTGAAAGAATCCCATTTTCCTTCTCCGTCTCCTTCAATTATATTTAGGTCTTAGTTTTCTAGTTATTCTTATCTGTCTCTGTTCTCTTGCTTTTTCCCCTTCTTCTATGTTTGTGTTTTCTGTTTATTCTTCTTCCCTTGGTTTGGCTACTCCTTCTATTGCTGTGTCTTCCTGTCTTTTTATTTCTCTCTCTGTACGAAATTCCGGACTTTCCCCTTCCATAAACACTTTGTGGCCAAGAGAACTTATATCATCCCAGACAAAGGGTTTTTCCATTCCTTTGTTGAAGACTTCCAGTGATGGTACATCCACAACTCCAGGAGACAAACCATTTCATTGGCTAATTTTCTTGCTGTCAGGAAGTTTCTCTTTAGTTCCAGGTTGAATGACTTATTAATGAGCTTCCATCTATTGCTTCTTGTCCTACTTTCAGGAGCTATGGAAAATAAATTTACCCCTACCTCTGATTCGGGAGAACCAGTAGCTAAATGTTGTTGAGTTCGGAAAACCGGCTGAACCCACATTGCTTCTGGAAGTCTGTTCTAGGCCTCGGAGGCCTGGAGGAGGCCTCCCACGCTAGAACAGCCCACAGGAAGTGCATGTATACCACTTCCAGAAGTTCGTTCTAGGCCTGGGAGGCCTGGAGGAGGCCTCCCAGGCCTAGAATGGCCCACAGGAAGTGCATGTTTGTCACTTTCAGAAATTCATTCTAGGCCTCGGAGGCCCAAGCTTGCATGCACACAGAAAACGAGTTGTTCAGGTATTTGAATCCCACCACTGAATACATGTACAAACACTTGCATTGCTGTCACCAGTTAAATACTAATATTATTCTGTATTAGGCTGTAAAATAAAGAAATACAATTGTATATAATGGAAAGAAATTGTTGCTCCCTTACTTATCTTTATATTCAAATAACTGTGAACCAAAGTCTCCTGTGTATTGAGCATTTCCAATAATAAGAGATATGCTTCGGCTTGTGACTTTAATGGTGGGGAAAACAGCATGCAACATTTTACCATTCTTCTGTATTGTATATAACATATTAAATATCTATTACTTTATTTGCCGTTTTGCATTATAAACACAGAGAGAAGCTGAAATATAAACTACAGTTTTATAGGGTTCTACATTCATCCAACAATTTGTCTTGTTATTTTCTCTTAAAGAAACAAGTTCCTTGTCTTTTACATTTCTGCATGGAAAGGGTGTAGCATCTTATCACATTTCAGTTAATAGCTAAGATAAACCATTTGCTTCAAATCAAGTATTTTACATTTTTTAAGCTTGCATTATAGTGCATTCTAACAGAAAATCAGGACAGGAAAAACACATTAATATTGGATTTCCTGGTAATATTTTCCCCAAGGCTATAACTGATTCCATAAGTTTGTGCTGAGTTAAAAACATTTCCTTCCAGCAGCTTTTTGTTTTGCTTTCACTCTTCCTGGCCATAGAAAGCACTAGAGAATACCATTACGTCAAACTAATGTACCTTCCTTTTATAAACTGACCCTGAAACATTATTAAAAGTTCCACTATCCTCTGAAATCCAGAATAAAATTAAATTAAAATTACAAAGGAAGGAAGCCCTTGGGCAGCTGTAATCAATGGTGTTTGTTAATTTAAAATGCTTACCTAAGCCACAGAAGCATATATGTACAGTCATGACTAAGTGGTAAAGACAGCATTTTTTAAAAAAAGCTGCTTCTAATAATAAGTGGCCTATTTTGAGATTGATGGATGCTTACAATATGTTCAGGTCAAGTAAGTTTTCCAGACACCTTCAACTTATTTCTGTTTAGCAGAGTTCAGCTTCCATAGTATCATCCGCCACAAACTTTACCATCATTAGACTACATCCTTATTTATTTATACATAATGCATAGAGTAGTAGTCTTGGAAACAGGTTTTACAGCACATGCTCCATGTGTTATCATTTTTATCATTTTGTTTCAATCCTACTTTCTGCTTTAACTGAGAAGAGAAATCCAGCACTAAGAAAGAAAACTCTAAAATATGTGTGACCCTTTAACTGTCAGCAATTCAAGGCAAACCAAAATAGGAAACAAAATTATGAATCGTAATGCTACTTTTATGATAATATTGTTATAATAACAGAATATTGCAGGTCTGAATGTGTCCCTCCCTTCTCCCTTTATATTCATGAGAACTAGAGAAGATCAAGTCTAAGATGCTTCTTCAAATTACATTTCTGCCCTGTACTCTTTTCTTTTATCTGACTGTTGTCTTGGTTGTGGCATTTTATTATTTACGGTATTTATTATTTATTAATTTTATTTATATACCGCCCTTCTCCCGAAGGACTCAGGGCGGTGAACAGGGCAGACATATAAAAAATACAAAAATACAAAAGTTAAAAAGAATTAAACATATGCCCAAGCTAAAAACAGTAAATACATATATTAAAAATGACAATAAAAACCCAACCCATCCCCCATCAGGCCAAGCCGGCTTGTTCAAATAAATGTGTCTTCAGATCGCGATGGAAGGAGTGAAGGTCGGCGCCATCCGGAGCGCAACCGGCAACCGATTCCATAGCTCTGGGGCGCCCACAGAGAAGGACCTCCCCCTGGGGGCCACCAATCGACGTTCTCTGATCGGTGGCACCCTGAGTAGGCCCTCTCTGTGGGAGCGCACAGGGCGGAGGGAAGTTGATGCCGGCAGCAGGTGCTCCCTAAGGTACTCCGGACCCATGCCATGTAGGGCCTTAAACACCATTACCAGTACCTTGAATTTTCTCTTGTTCCTCAAGGTTCTTCCTACTTCCTATTGCATAACAGAATTCTCTGGTTGATAGAATAAAAACAAACCCCAATCTTATATAACATCTGTTTGGAACCAAACGAACATGGTTTTTTTCCCTCTTTTTTTCATGCTTACCTCTTTGTTGTCTTTCTACTGCCTCTTTATAAAGCAAAATACTCTTAGGCTGACTATCCTTGGAGAAATGTTTATGGAATTAAGCTCTGTAATAGTGTTTTTATTTGTCTGTGCCTTCAAATGAATTTGGACCTTTGGCAACTGACTTTTCAGAAATAGTTTGCCATTGTCTGCTTCCTAGGGCTGAGAGAAAGTGACTGGCTAAAGATCACCCACCTAGGTTCATGTCTAAGGCAGGACTAAAACTGATGGGCTCCTGGTTTCTAGCCACTTTCCAGCCTTAACTGGGTCACATTCTTGGATTTTTCAGTAAAGCTAACATGGGATGCTTCAGCCGCTCATATCTTTGCCTAGTAAGAATTTTCCACAAAGTTCAATTTTGAAAGGTTTAAACTATGTAACTTAAAAAAAACTTTCCCCACCTTCTACTTTTCCTTTTAACAAAACCCTCATCAGACCCCTGCAGTCAGTGACTGTCAATTATTTGCAACTGCAAGAATACAAGTAAAGCATCCTTTTAATTAGGGAGCTATTAAAAATGCCCTTGGGAAGTAACCAAGCATAAATGTAGTCGAGAAGTTTGGCTTTTCTTGACAGGCTTCAAGATTAGTAGCCAAATCACTGCAAACTCTGGAGGTGGGAATCAACCTTCCTAAAACATGCTGTTCAGATTAGGCAAGCATTTTTATAATCTTCACCTTCAGAAATAATTCTCCATCATCATTATCATCATCAACAACAACAATTTGATAAATATATATGTGCATGGTTGTTGTTTTTTATTGGAGTTTGAGTATAGCAAAGTCCTTTATTGTGAGGAATTTTACTATTAAGAAAATCTACTAAATCAAGTAAATGTTTATTTCCAAAGCTTTACTTTGAATACTATTGCTCATATCTGTTAGACTTTCAAAATAGTCTTTACAAGAAGCACAATTATGAGTACTAACTCTGTTTGTATTGTGAGGTTACATTAACAAAATCTTGCAAGACTGCAAATATTTCGCCTCCACCACCACCCACTTTTCATTTAATTTCTGGAAAACTAGAAGGGTCTCTCCTGAAACCGCTCTAGGCTTCCTCCCTTTCTGTGAACTGAGATATCTTTACCTATTGGTTACCTGGTCTGTGGCTGTTTCTCCTGTCTCATTCCCACCCATCATTGTAATATCATGGCAACAATGATTTGCAATTCCACAGAGTCACAGGATGTTCTCCAACAACATACTAATGTCACCAGAAAGGCAAATATTCTCAGCCCATTTTTTTCACTTTAAAGGTTACCTAGATTTTAATCCACCTACTACCCTTCTCTAATAATCTTTATTCTATGACAGGGGTGTCAATCTGCCGGCACATGAGCCGGTTTCATCATACCAAAGCCGCACCCACCCCATTGCCGGCAATGCAAAAAGAGTCACGATACATCATGACACATTACGTGTCATGGCAAGTTTGACACCCGTGTTCTATTACCTTGATGACGATCCATTTCAAGTGAAAAATCTTGCATAGGATATATTCAGATGTATTTGCCTTAAGGATTCCAAAATATTGTTTTGCTACATAAAGATGAAACTAAGGCAGGAATTCTTCTCCCACCTCTATAGCTGCTCCTTTTGCCTAACTTCCAAGGTACACATAGACCATAACTAAAGAGCAAGGGTGAACTAATTGTAACTATCCATAACTGCTTTTGTAATAAAGAAAAGAAAAATGAGGAGTAGAAAAGTTGTGGATGAATTAAAACCTAGACATCAACTACTAAAAAGGGGAAATGGATCACTGAGACAAGAACAATTAAAATAGAGAAAGCCATAAAAGTCATATAATCTGCTCCAGCTGCCAAGAAGGTGTTTAAAAAACTTTTATGTAGGGCGTCTGTACAATTGTTCATTTTCATCTGGCACTTTGAACAGCTGTTCAAACTTTTCTGAAATCTACCATGTAAACATTTTTGGATGTCTATTTAAAAATTAATTGAACAAAATATACAACTCAAAGAAACTGCAGTTTTATAAATATTTAGAATGTTATAGGCATGTATTTGATGGAATTTTGATGTTTCAATTTATGTGTTAGTAACTTCTGCATTTTTATTAAAATTATTTATTTCCTTTATTTATACCTTTAACACAAGGTATAAACTCTGTAGGCACATTAGGATAATATCACAAAGTAAAGTAATTTCATTCTAATTATAATATTGTCTATTTAGCATTTTGTAATATATTTTTACACAGAGAAGACCCTAGAATATTAATCTCTCTTTTAACAGCCACAGTCATTAAAATCTCATCTTTTTGCAGTATAAACTGGAAATAATAGATGAAATTCCTAACATGGGTTGTTGATGACAAATTACATAGAACATAAAACATATGTAGAACTTAGTAATACCTCTTTTTAAAATAGATACAATAAAAGTTAGTGTGGTTACACTCTCTAAATGAGAATGAGGTAAATTCTGTTCCCTTCAGAATTGTTATTTATTTTCTGAAATGCAGTTACAGAGAAATACAGCAATATAAATAAAAAAGAACCTCAATAGCTCTTCAGGCTCAAAGACTGTTAAAAGCAATATTATTATTAGAAACAGGAATGTTATATGACAGAGATGAAGTTAAGCCCAATATTTTATACATTATAGTTTTATCAATCTGCACATGGCAAAATACCGGTAGTTGAGCTAAAGCTTCATTATTATGGATTTGCCCTGGAGTAAGTAATACCCATTGGGATTTAATAATGGTAAAAAAATGCTTAATCAGCTCATAAGGGATCTGACATCCTAACTAACAGGAGCCTATTGCCTAATAGGAATAAGGTTATTTTATTTTATTTATTTATTTATTTAGATTTATATACCGCCCTTTCCCGAAGGACTCAGGGCGGTTTACAGGATATTTAAAAGAAAATCAATACAAAAGTTAAAACAATTAAAAAAGATTAAATGAAACCCTGAGAGAGAATAAAAACCCCAGTTAAAATTAAAAATTAAAAATTAGGGACTCTAGGGAGAGTTTTTTCTACAAGTAGTTACCTTACCAAACTTACTATGGTCAGTAAGCACTTAATTGCAGTAATGATTTAAAGTATTTCTATTGCTGGAAAGTATCTCACCTATGTTGGCTAAGATGCCATGAGACCATATAGCCTGCAAAATGTTAAGGTGGATTTGTGCCCACAAAGCTCTGGACTTAACCCAATTAAATAGGAAAATGCCCTTTAATAAAATAATTAGTGATAGGTAAAATGTTTTGTGTTATGTAAGATTTCTGCATTAATAGCAAACAGGAAAACATTTCTCCTTATTCTATATATTAGTTAATCACTATAGTATAGAACAAGAAGCTAAAATGATCTATGAGGATTTAAAAAAACAGCAAACCTCACATAGAAACAGAATGGAACTGGAAAACTAAACTTGTAATGTAATGCACTACCATTAAAACCCGATTATCGTTAAAATAAAAATGTATTTGATCAGTGAATATTACATGAAATAGAAATGCACAAATAGTTCATTGGGTATTAGATAGAGCACAAATATGTTAAAGTATTAGTCCTACATATGGAAAGCAGAATGATGAGAGACAACAATGATGTAATATGAAGACAGAGACATTTGAATGTAAGGGAGAAAGGCTTTCTGAAACAACAAGGTGAGAATCTGAATAAAATCTTTATTACTAGTTGAAAGAATAGTACCACAAGCATAATATATAAAGATCTTGAAACAATGGAGTATTAGGTATGTTTGCTGCCTTGAATTACTTATAAAAATAATAAACATAGGATAAAAAAATCTAATAATCACATAAATAAAAATTCAACTAGACACATGGCAACCTCCTCTCTAACTTAGAATAACACTGTTTTTTAGTTTTTCTCCAAATGAGAAAAACTTTTTGTTTAAGTTTTCCTCCAAATGAGATGATGGCACTGAGGCAAAACCAAACATCTTTCATCCTACCATTTTCGTGCAGTTGCATGGTGCACTTTTTGGATCAGCAAATTCCATTTTGTGCAATCAAACATAGGTCCAACTGGATGATTTTCATGTCCATGTTAATTGTATTCTGACATCTTTTCTTTTGTCTTCCACCCACATGTTTGCTATTGATGTTAAAGTGGTAAGCAGTGTAAGCAATGGTGTGGGATGTGGCTCATAGAACATAGCCATACCACTATCGACATTTACCCCATAATTGTTCTGTTTTGACACAATGCCCATCTGCTGCCAGGCTGTATTATTGCTGATGTGGTCAACAACAGAAATTTGGGAAGCTTGGATAGTGGGGATGCTCAGGCTATTCTCTAGATACTCAGTTTTCTTGATATTGAGGCACAAACCAAATTGGCTAAGATGGTCATTCCGGGTCTGAATATAGTGCTGCAGTTCTTCCCTGGTTATAACAGCCAACAGGACATTGTAGGTGGGGAGAAAGCCCCAGAGGCACTGTGATGCAGGTCTCACGTAATGGTGAGAATGAACAGTAATGGTAATAATGCCAAGCCTTGGTACACACCAATTTTACAGGAAACTTTCAAAGGAAAAAGCAAACATATCTGACTCAAAAAAAAAGAGCAAAATAATGTTATTTAGAACTTGGTTGCAAACACATTGACCAAAAAAGACTTCTGAGTTACATCTCAGTTCTGTCCCTTCTTGTATCACTTCTTGAGGGAGATTCCATCAAAAGTCATTATCTTCAACATTATCAAGTGTCAACCATCCCAGTTAGCACATTCTAAAAAAAGGAATGCCTGGTTCAAATTGTTCACCAAGAGTCATACTTTATTGAAAGATCCATCCAGGTACAGCAGAAGCAAAATCAGTTCTGAGGTTTCCTACGTAAAAACCCCATTTCTTCTCGAGGCCGCCCACAATTCATTGTCTAACCATTACATGTAATTCTTTTCTTTTGAGAAAACAGTCTGTGCAGTTTGAACAATTCTCAAAACCTGACCAAGGTGGGTGACTCTTCTCAGGCAGCAGAAAGCTCTCATGCATTCCTTAGCCCTCACCCCTCCCTAGGAATTTACCAACCCCCCTTCAGTCTCTGAGGCTGAAATGAATTGCAAGCAACAATGAAGCCGAGTCTATATAATTTCCATCAGTGGCGATCTAGCAACAATCTTTTAAGAATGAAACTAAGAGCACAGAGAATAGTATGGCCCACAGGTGAAGATCAAATTAAAACAACTTCACAAAAATGGAAGACAATAATTGGCCAAAATAACATGCACTGAAAAAAGCCTCACATTTCAATTAGTCAGCTAATACATGATGTTCTATTACAACACAAGAATGGAATAAATTAGATAGTTAAAAATACAGTTATAAAATACGAATGATGTTTATATTAGCTTAGCAAGTATAATTTGGTGAATTTTTCTATAGCTCTTTATATTAAAATAAATTATGTTATCTGGAAGATTCCTAGAAACATAGGACTGAAAGGAACTTTGGAGGTCTTCTAGTCCAGGGCTTTTCAACCAGTGGTATGGGTACCACCTGTGGTACGTTGGCACCTGGCAGGTGGTACACGACCATACTAGAAAAGTGGTAGCGGGGGAGGGGAATAAGCTGAACTGGAGGCAGCACTGCACAAGCCTGAGCAAGAGTGGCTGGAGCTGCAGGGCTGTCAGGGCTCAGCGGAAGCACCAGGATCAGTGCCAGGCTCCAGCTGGAGCTCAGAAAAAGCGTCGATCAGCTGGAATGTTACAGCATCTCCAGGGTCTTGTGATTTACATTCAGATGCTTGGCAACTGATTCATATTTATGATGGTCACAGTGTCCCAGGGTCATGTGAAGTGACCAAAACCTGCTGCAACCACCCAGCAGACGGGGGGGATAAAAACCAAACACACTCCCACCCCACCCCCACTGCCAATCCTCAACAGAAATGCTCACAACAATGAAAACCTCGGACAAGAGGAAGAGCGCTGCCAAGCGGGCAGGCAGGAGTCTTGCTTGGCTGTGTCTTGGGCGGCTCTTTTTTCAGTACCATTGTAACTTCAAACAGTCACTAAGTGAACTGTTGTAAGTCGAGGACTACCTGTACTTCAGCATTTTTTTCCTTTTTTGGGGGGGGTCAAGGTTTTGACACCTTGCTAGGTGACTGGTGATACTCGGATGTTGTCATATTGTTGTCATATCCTAAAAGTGGTACAATGGGTAAAAAGGTTGAAAAGCCCTGTTCTAGTCCAACTCCCCATCCAAGGGAGAAATCTTTATACAATCCCAGACAATGGTTGTCCAATCTTTTCTGAAAACCTTCAGCGATGGAGCACCCACAATACCAGGAGCTAAACTGATTATTAATTTTTACTTTCCTTTCTTCCTCAATTCCAGGTTGAATCTCCTTCTGACAAGCTTCCACCCATTGCTTCTTGTCCTGCCCTCATGTGCTATAGAGACTAAATCAACCCCCTCTTCCCTGTGACAGCCTTTCAAGTGTTCAAAACATACCTAGTTCTCTTAGCTGTCTATCATATGATTTAGCCTCCAGACTCCTTATCATCTTTGTTGTTCTTCTCTGCATTATTTCCAGGGCCTCAGCATCTTTTGTCAAGTTTCCGACGTATGGGCTAACATCGAATGTTATTGCTTGACATCTTTTTGGTATTGTGATGACCAGAACCAAATGTGTCCTCACTAGTTCAGTATAGAGCAGTACTATAACTTCTCATGATCTTGATGCTAGGACTGTATTGGCAACACACTGCTGACTCATACTTAAGTGATGGTCCACTAGAACACCTACATTCTTCTTGCATGCACTACTGTTGAGCCAGGTATTCCATACCTGTGCATTTGGTTTTCCTATCTAAGTGCAGGACTTTACTTTTCTCACCATTGAATTGCATCTTGTTGGATAGGGCCCAGTGCTCAAATTTGTCAAGATCCTCCTGAATCTTGAATCTATCTTCTAAAGTGTTAGCTATTCCCTCCAGTTTAGTGTCATCTGCAGATTTGATAAGTGCCACTTCAAGGATTTTTTTTCCTTTTTGTTTGTGTCTTTGCTTATAGTCTCCCTGGGTTACAGCAATTTTAAAAGTTTAGATTCTTGTAAATACTAGAACATAAAATAGTGATTTGCCTGGATAACATTATATTACATTGCAATCTTTCTACAGTGGGTTGAAATTGGGACAGGAGGAGAGGATAACAGCGTCTGAATAATTAAATTTTAAACTGTTGTATTCCAAACTGAAAAAGTACAAGCAAGCAGTTTAGACATTACTTTATGAATGGTTAAAATAAACTTATCTTTCAGTTAGCAGATTGGGAAGGCAATAATAATTAAAAAAAAATCAAGGAAGTGAATCATATAAAAGATACTGTATGGAACCTGATACTTTCCCCCAAGAAATACACAAAGTAATGAATGGCACACAATCTTTAAAGGTACCTATTTCAGGAAACAAAGGTCTGCATCTTCATGTAATTTAACCAGGATTTCCTCATACTATTCAAAGAATTGGAAAAGAATAGATAGATAGATAGATAGATAGATAGATAGATAGATAGATAGATAGATAGATAGGTAGGTAGGTAGGTAGGTAGGTAGATACAGATACAGATACAGATACAGATACAGATACAGATACAGATACAGATACAGATACAGATACAGATACAGATACAGATACAGATACAGATACAGATACAGATATATATGCCTCGAAGTTCCTTTGATGGGTTTCATGTATCGGAACCATGACAATATACACATACTCAAATTTCCACATGCAAATGCACTCATACCAAGCTTTGCAGGTTAGATTTGCGCAAATTGTAAAGTGATGAAATTCCTTTCTGCAGAAAAAAATGTTTTAAAGTTGAAGAACCAACATGGTCTAAGTGAGTGGGAGAAGATATGAATTGGAATTCTAGCACAGCAATTTCTAAAGTTCTAGAGAGTATTTGAACTGCATCTAATCTAAGCCTCAATTGGTATTATAAAAATTATGGATAGTTTCATATTAATTTATCTGTGCCCTAATGTCCATGAGTGAAAATAAAATCCTTTATTATTTTTAAAACAGATTTGTTGCAGCCTTAAGGATTACATATATTGGAAGCTTGAAAACCTATAATATAGAACTAAATGCTTATTCCTCTTCAAAAAGACCAAAGATAGAGCATATGGATAAACCAAAAAAGGAGGAGGG
The DNA here is from genome assembly GCF_964194415.1 of Vipera berus. NCBI lineage: Eukaryota > Metazoa > Chordata > Lepidosauria > Squamata > Viperidae > Vipera > Vipera berus. The sequence goes on along the minus strand of NC_138209.1, from coordinate 41,483,836 downwards.
GGATTAATGAATTATTGCATTTTAAAATCAAATGTTCATGGAAAACATAGGAAAATCATGGAAGCCAAGAGGAAGAAATTAGAATTATGGGATTTAGATAGTACAATGATCACATTATAGTGAAATTATTAATGACAAAAGGAGGACAGCATAGCCATTATTTAGGAAAATCCATTGAATCAAAGATAAGACCATCACTGGGTCTTAAGACCATCATCCCATTTGCATGATAACATTACACATGACAAATTACTTCATTTGCATCAATTTACGTAATTTATGTGATGTTATTATGTAAATAACAAATTGATGCAAATGATGTCAATCAGTGGAGATTTTATGTTCTGAATACAAAATCTATTATTTCGAATTCCAGTAAAACTAGCAACGAGAACATAATAATAAAGCCTTAGAAGTCTTAGCCAATAGGCTGAATAAAATGCAATAATATAAGATAATAAAGCTTTGGGCGAAATGATGGAAAAAAATTAAATGTCATAGGATATTGCAGTTGATTCTGTATGAATCTAAACAAGGTAAAACCAAGACTGAGATTTATTAAAACAAATTCAAGCATACCACTAACTTGAAAAGGAACAATAAGCTGGATAAGATAAGGCAAATTGTTAAAAACCTTTAATTATATAAATCACCTGGGTCAGATGGATTTGCATTATTGTTTTATATATTTCAGTACAAATGCTTCAAAATAATAAAGCAGGATGCAAATGAATGAATGAATTGATAAATAGATAGCTAGATAGATAGCTAGATAGCTAGATAGCTAGATAGATAGATAGATAGATAGATAGATAGATAGATAGATAGATAGATAGATAGATAGATAGATAGATAGATAGATTCCATCTGCTTCTTACATCCATTCATTCAATGACCCAAATTTGTGACAGAACCTAAATCTGAAATGTTCTTATTTGGAAAGTGAAATTATTTTCTTGAAATTCTTTAGTTTTTACCATGTAGTTCTTCAATTAAAATGGGTATTAAAAGCATCTATTAGATTAAAAATATTGACGGAAACACATTTAATAGTATTACATTTATAAGAAAGGATAAAATACTTTCAAATTTGCATAAACCTATCACTGGGAATAAATTGTATGAAAAACATGTTGAAAGTTTAAAATTTTCTTAAACAGAAGCAACAGGACAGATCAAATTGAAGATTTAACAAAAAAATAAAAATGAAACAGCAACCCAGAAATAAAAGAAAAATGTGTGCTGGGTAATTAACACCTCCTATTTGCCTAATCTCTTTTTATTCTGTTTTTTATTGGTAATATTTTAAAAGTTAATATTAATACATTATTAACTTTAAAATTACAAAATGAGAGAAATAGAATAATTGTTTTTATTTATTTAATTATGCTTTTAACTTTGTTGTGTGGCACTCAGAGCCACTTGAGAGATGAGGCAATATAAATATGTTTAATATGATGAATAAATTCAAAGTGCTGTTTGTCTTCTTTAAAACCCTACATGGGGGTGGGTGGGTTGCAGGACCTCTTACTCTGTTGGACTCTCTGGGCCTGGTATGTTTTGACCTATGGATGTGAATTTTATTGCAACATGCTATGTGAATTTTTTCAACATACTATAAAGTTTGTAACTTTCCTTATGAACCATTTGCTGTGATCAGTGCCTGGAGGGATTGATTAGGAAACCAGTGGCCACAACTTTCCTGTCTAGTTTGTAGAGGTCATGATATCCTAATAGGTAGACTGGTTCAGAGGCAGCTTTTATGACTTCAATTACTATGAGGTTTGGTGAGTCATTGTCACACTGCAGTTTGTTCAGTATGTCAGCTCACATATTGCTTAGAACGTACGCACAAGGTTGAAAAACTTGCCTTGACTAAGTTGGTCTAAACAAAGAGTGACCCTGGGTGGTATTCAATTAAAGCATAAGATCCATAGAAATGCTGTATTTCAATAGGAGGTGCTTAAAACAGAAATAATAATAATAATAATAATAATAATAATAATAATAATAATAATAATAATAATAATAATAATAATAATAATAATAATAATAATAATATAATAATAATTTGGAAGGGACCTTGGAGGTCATCTAGTCCAACCCCCTGCTAAGGCAGGAAACCCTATACCATTTCAGACAAATGGCTGTCCAGTCTCTTCTTAAAAACTTCCAGTGTTGGAGCATTCACCACTTCTGGAGGCAGGTTGTTCCACTGGTTAATTGTTCTAACTGTCAGGAAGTTTCTAATTGAAGTTAAAAGGTAATAGTTGCTCAGTGTATACCTGCCTCATTTCTCATTTATTTGTCTTTCTTAATGATCTTAAGTGATCTTACCAAGTAAACGAATACATAAAAACAAATTTTGTATCATAGTTTGCACACTCTAATCCAAGTTTTAGGCACTTGTCTCTGTATCTATCTTTTAGTATTGAAATTAAATACACACATTAGATACACACATCCTATAATGTGCACTAGATTCAGCAAGTGCAACAATTTCAGTCTTTTCCAATTGAGCAACTTTTAAATCCCTTGTGCATTTGCCAAGCAAGTCTCTGTGTTATAGACAATCTTGTAACAGGATTAGGATGCATATTCTATGCACGGCAATCTCTTTGTTTGGGGGGGCATAACTCTAATGCCACATTTTATGTAGGGAAATCTAAAACAAGCTAGTTTTGTATTTGTTTAAATCAAGCATACTACTGATCAAGTAAAGTCTGTGAGAATTGTACTTGACAGTTCCTTTTCAGATGTCCTTACTTAGTACAATAAACATTGTGTTTAAAGTTGTATAGTGCAGAAGCAAGGTTTTATTTACTTGTTTATGTACAGTACTTCCACAGAAGTCAAAAAGCCAAAGATCAAGAATGTAGAAAACAAAGATTAACATTATTTACATTTTATTTTTTATTTTATTTTCTGTCTCCCACATACCATGATATCAAATCCACATGTATCCCTAAGCTGATTTAAATTTCATAAGTAATGTAATAAATATAGTTGGTCCTACACAAAATATCTAAGACAGGTTTTTTTTCATCCCCTACAATCTAGAGAAGAAAGAGACCATTTTCTTTAAATGTTTTTATGTTTGGAACTTTTACTAATTGTATCCCAAAAAATATTTCAAAATTTTGCAACATTTGGTGAATTGTAGAATGTAAAATAATGATCACCTGGACAGTTATACCATCCAAATATACTACATAATGAGGTGCAAGGCCATAATATTGTAATTTTTCAGACTCACATATATCATCCAGATTAATTGAAGATTAACAAATAAAATTAAAGCTGTTGATATTCCTACCATATTTATATGAGCAATATGTGTTAAACTCTCATCCTACCCACCAGCCTCTAGGTTGAAATGAGCTATAAAGCTATAACAATTTCCACCTTTCACAACATACCAAGACTGTACTCTGAAAAATACTACCATATTGTTCTTCCACAACACATCTAGCAGGCTTTTTAATAGTAACAGAAGGCATTATTTCATGGCCATAATGTTTTATCAAATTATTTATTGCAAATGACCAGACAATTTTACTAAATGTGTATTGAAAATGAGTATAAGGTGATGGTGACACTAACAATGTCTTGTCTTGTCTTGTCTTGTCTTCCTACCTACCTCTTGGATTGGATACACAGAGAATTTCTTAGTCCAAGACCCTTCACAACCTAGGGTGTGAATCAATTATTTTACATCTTATTGATCAATCTCCAGATAAACTGATTAGTACTTGATGTACCTTGTCTATTAGCATTTTGAGAGTGATGTGAAAATACTTGCATGCTCATTAAAACAGGCTTTTAAGGGATTGGGAATAAGTGGAAAGAGTGAAAGTTATGATGTGGGAAAATGCCTTTAGCAGAAGAGCTAAGATAAAAATTAAAGTAAAGAAGGGATAGAACACAATTTTGTTGAACTGCTTTCTGAATTGGAATTGAAATTGATAGGGAGTTTGGAGTTGATCCAACTTTGTGATCCAACACATTAGTGGTTCAGATTCTTAATAATGTTAGAAACAAATTGAATTTTGGAAAGGACGCGGTGGCTCAGTGGGTTAGGACGCTGAACTTGTCGATCGGAAGGTCGGCAGTTTGGTGGGTCGAATCCCGAGTGCCGCGTAGCAGAGTGAGCGCCTGTTACTCGTCCCAGCTTCTGCCCACCTAGCAGTTCGAAAGCATGTAAAAATGCAAGTAGAAAAATAGGGACCACTCCGGTGGGAAGGTAACAGCGTTCCGTGCGCCTTTGGCATCTAGTCATGCCGGCCACATGACCACGGAGACGTCCTCGGACAAGCGCTGGCTCTTCGGCTATGAAACGGAGATGAGCACCGGCCCCTAGAGTCGGAAACGACTAGCACGCATGTGCGGGGGAACCTTTACCTTTACCTTTACCTTAGCTGAGGTGCAATTCCTTGTGGAGTAGATTTATACAGGAACAAAGACATACTATACTGTAGGTTGTTAGTAGATGAAAATACAAATTTTAACTCAGTTCTTACAAGCATATTTCAGTACAACAGTGTTTTCTCAACCTTGGCAACTTTAAAATGCATGGAATTTAAAACAGAATTCCCCAGCCAACATGCTGGCTGGGGAATTATAGGAGTTGGTCTATACCAGACATATCAAACTCGCGACATCACATGACATCATGTAATGTATTGGAGATTTTTTGCCATTGCCAGCAATGGGGTGGGCATGGTTTCCCGGTGACACGTCCGGCCAGCAGGCCAGCAGTTTGACACCCCTGGTCTATATATATTAAACTCATGAAAGCTGAGAAACATGGCAATAGAGATTCATAGCACAATTAGAGGTGCATGTATACTACAATGTCTGTTTTCATTGTATAATTGTGAAACTTAAACAAACATCTAGAAATAATAGCTTATATATATGGTTAAATGTTTCTAAAATGCCTCATGTGATGTCAGCAGTTTCCTGAAAATTTCTCAATCATGTATGGAATAATTTTTTCCACACTCTTCATAAATGTAGCTATATTAATTCATGTTTGAAAATATAACAGAGTTCATTTTTCATTTGTTTACTTCAAAACTATCATGCGTCACAATACATTATTCATCACAATGCATTATTATGCAGAATAATGCATTGTGATGCATGAAGTTTTGAAGTAAACAAATGGTGGCTTTTAAATAGTATATTTTTAAAATTAAAGTCATTTCAATTCTGAGCCAACCATACCACTATGACATCCTTGAGTAAGTTAAGAGATCATAAAAAATAGTATGGGAAATGCTCTCTGGCATTGGCTGTTTAGTTATGTCAAATAAAGGGAGCATAGATGTATATAAAAAATAAATTTAGCTTGAAATAAAGTACCTTCCTCTCCCCAAGTTGTTGTATGCAGAAGCATTTGGACCAAAATTTTGTATAATTATAGTAAATTTTCAGTATGCAATAACTTTGGAGCATACCAATTTCAAGTTCACTGTTTTGAGAATTATCTAGTCCAGTTCAAAACATTAGAACAGAAACAGGAAAATGTGAGAACAGTCCTGAGTGAAGGAAGTTCTTCCTTGTTCACAGCAGAAGGATCCTACTTGGAGTAAATTCTCTGGGGATAGTGCAAGTTACAATTCACTTCTGTGTGTCAAAGGAGAATACACATTACAGAATAACAGAGTTGAAGGCATGTTGGAGGTATTCTAGTCCAACACCCCTTCTCAAATAGGTGACTCTATGCCATTCTGGAATAATGGCTGTCATGTTTCTTCCTAAAAACCTCCAGTGATGGAGCACCCATAACTTCTGAATACAAAACATTCCATTTGTTCTCACTGTCAGGAAATCCTTAGTTCTAGATGGGATCTCTCTTTAATGATCTTCCACCCATTACTTTTTGTCTTGCCCTCAAGAGCTTTGAAATTTTTTGGATTTTATTTTTTTCTTTGGTCAATGACCAGCAATGTAAAATAATAAAAAGGGAAATGAAAAACAAAATTTATAATTAAGAATCAACAGAGAAAACAGGTGATTTAGAGAAGAGGTTGACTCATCTGTGACAATTCCTCAAATATTGGAAGACAGCTATCATGTCACCTCCAGTCCTTCTCTTCATAAAACTAGACATACCCAGCTTCTGTGACCATTCATTGTATGCCTTAGCCTGTAGTCCCCTAACCATTTTTGTTGTTTTTCTCTGCACTCTTTCTAGAGTTTTGACATCTTTTTTTTATTGCAGTGACAAAAACTGAACACAGTATTGTTGTTTTACAAGTGCAGTATAAAATAGTGCTAACACTTCATGTAATCTTGATACTATCCCTCTGATGATGCAGCCTTGGACTGCATTGGCTTTTGGGGTAGATACAGCTCATTACTGGCTCATACTTAAGTGGTTGTTTACTAAGACTTCTGGATTCCTCTCATAGTTACTGCTATTGAGCCAAGGACCACCTATTGTATACATGTGTATTTGACTTTTATTGCCTAAGCATAAAACTTTACATTTCTCACCACTGAATTGCATTTTCTTGGATAGAAACCAGGATTCAAGTCCATCAAGGTCCTTCTGGATCTTGAATATCTTCTAAGGTGTTGGCTATTCTCCCCAGCTTGCTTGCCTGCAAATTTGATGAGTTCCCCTTCTATCCCTTTATCTAAATCATTTGTGAAGAAGTTAAAGAGTACTGGGCCTAAGGCAAACCTTGATGTACCCCACTGCATACTTCTCTCCATTTAGATGTAGTTCCACTGAGAGCCAGATATTGAGTATAGTTGGTCAATCTGCTATGAATCCAATCTGGTGGTGATGCTGTCTATTACACATTTTTCTATCTTACATACCGTAGAGGTAGGCTTTGGTTTACTTTGACTTACTGAAGTCTAATTAAATTATGTACACAGTATTTCCCTGATCCACCAATTTAGTCATTTTGTTAAAGAATGCAATAAGGTTTCTCTGGCTTGATTTGTTTTTGACAAACCCATGTTTGGGGGAACAATGATATTTCTCCTTTTCCCACTTTTCTCTCTCAAATCTCAAAAATAATGATATATTGAGACATAGCTGTTGCCTGATGGAATCTGGAGTTGGCATAATATCTGGCACCTGGAGAGAAAAAATGGCATCATTCTAATTCAAAATAGAGGAAGAAAAACAAAAATAAGGAATTAAAACCTATTTTATCTACATTCTCAGTAAACTCCAAGTCATGGAAGCCCTTTTTTGAATGAACCTGGCAGCATTGGGAGAGAAGATTGAGAAAACTTTGCCTCAAAGTTAATCAAAAGACAAGACTATACAGAGAAAACTGGGTGATTCCGTGGATTATTTTAACACCATGAAATTAACTGATCTTAACAATGTTTCTGACAGTTTATCCAATCTGGTCTGTAAGTTGTAGAAAGTAATAAAACTTTGAAGAACTATAATGCTTTGTGATGTGGAATTTGAAGTTCAGAATTAGCACAGTATCCAATATTGGTACAGTATTTTATATCCAATATTTAAATGGCTTAATCAAATAAATAATTAACAGTAAATAGCACTGAAGAATAAAAATGATCAGTGATGCTTGGCAGAAGTCATTTATTTCAAAGAACACAGAACCAGATTCTTTATCACTCTTGCCCAAAAGAGCATCTGTGAGAAGAATCAGTTGGGACTTCAGGCAATGCATATTTTTCTTTTCTTTTACCTTATGCAAATGTTTGCCTAGATTTGGATGTACTGTGCTTGAATAGTAATGAACAGATCTGTACAGAATTTCAGGACTGAGGCTTTGAGAAGTAATTTATTTAGACTTTGTATACTGTAAATTACTGAAGCCATTTAGCTGTTTAAAATAAATTACTTCTGAATAACAATACTAAAAGTAAGTTTTAGGTAGTAAATAGGTACTAAAGAAGATGATCTAAGAATGAGAGAAAGGGGCTTGGCTGCTTGTTGTTTTCTGGTCATACAATAAAGGAAGAAAAAGAAGAAATATACAGCTCTAAAGATGGTAAGAGAACAAGTTCTGAGTTTCCTAATTCAATATCCTGAGCTGGAAATATGCCAGGCTAAACTCATCTTCCTATAGATTTATAGTCAAAAATAAAAAGTACAAAAAGCACATTAGCAATTAAATGGTAGAATATATAGCAATGTAATATATAGTAATGTAATAGCAATAGAGAAACAATAGCATTAATTCCAGTCTTCCTTAACAGCAAGGCTGATGAACAGAATTTAGCAACCTCCTGCTTATTGAAGAGAAATCAATCCAAACACTTAACTAGCAAAGCCATTACTAGAATAGACTATCCGAACTAAGAACGGAGTGCAAAATATGAGAAACCCGATACATTAAGTACAGGCAGAACAGTTATATTCTTGTAGTAGATGTACAAGGATGCTGTTAAGTCTTTCTCAAAAGCCATAGAAAGCACTACAAGTTCCTAAACTTGCTTTTGCTAATGAAAGGCCAGTATTGGTTTCTCTTCAGGACATTTTTTTTTAAAAAAACTACCTTATTATTAACATATTTTTAATTATTATTTAGAAGCAATTTACTTTAAATGGCTAGGAAGCTTCAGTAGTTTTCAGTATATAAAGTTTAAATAATGAATGAATTGATTAAAACAAATTATAGTGAATCTAATGTTATTAAAATAATTAACAAAAGCAATTATGGTCATTTTATATACTGACCTGGCTGGATCATTCTAAATCACAATCAAAAGTACATGTTAGAGAAGTATTGTTTCATAATATTGTTTCCTTTTCTCCATAGTTTGTTTACTTGTGGAATCATGCAACTCTCAAATGCACAATGAAAGAAATGTTATATATAAAATCATCTTTTGCCATCTCATAGTTAAATAAGTGATAACATAACAAAGTCTGTCTATGACAATTCACCATAATTCTCTTCTTCTTTGAAAGAAGTTTGAGAAGGAACTTTTCTTTCATCAAAATGAATGACCAATGCTAGAGAAAAATGCAGAATAATTTGCCTGCACAAGATGAGCATCATGTTGAATTGGACTTGAAAACAAATCCTGAACTCTTTGCAGCTGCCTTAGTAGTTTTTATGATTTTTATGCTTTTATTGTTGTTGTGACCCACCCAGAGTTTTGTTCTAAGTTGGGTAGCCATACTATTTTTTAAAAAAAATAGTTAAATATCATAATGTATGCTTAAAATGCTACCTCCTATGTCTTCAGAACTCAGAAAGAAATTTCAACCTCCAGTTGGTTTGCTAAAGGACACTAGTGGACAGATAGTAAATGGTTCAAAGGAGATCAAACAAAAATGGAAAGAGTAAACTGAAATATTCTACAGAAAAAGATCAACATCCAGGATATTGGATATTTGAAGATATTTTCTGTTTACAAGAATTTCTTTTACTAGAAGATGAAGTGAAATCAGCTCTCTAGTCCTTTCCAAGTCAGAAAGCTACATGAACTGAATGAATAACTACAGCTAGCAACAGAAGAGGAATCTGTAAAAGTGCTAACCTAGCTATAGTGGCCAACAAACTGGAAATGGTCAAACTATATTCCAATATCCAAAAAAGAGCCTTACCTGAGTGTACAAACTACTATACAATTGTCTTAATTTACATACTGGCAAAATAATGCTTAAGATCATTCAACACAGATTAGAGCCGTATTGTAATGATATATGGGATTGATGTCAGCCTCTCAGGGTAAACCAGACAGAATCATGATCAAATGAGCTAATTCTACTTTATTGTAAGTTTAATTTAACAGAAAATTGCAAGTCTGAAAGTATTTCTCCTATATAGCACCCAAACTAGGGAAGGTCTCTTCTGAGCCTCTTGTCTAATCATATTCCTGCTAAGGGTTAAACTGCCTTTTTTACTGTTTCCTTGTTTGCATCTCATTGCCCTGATTCCAATGGTCATTCCCATGTACCTTTACACCATCATGGAAATAGAGATATCTGATGTTTGAGCTGGCTTTACAAAAAGCTGAGAAACACAAGACATTATTTCTGATGCACACCGAATAATTAAAAAAGCCAAAGAATAACAAAAAATATATGTGCTTCATTGCTTGTGGAAAAACCTTAATTTGTTTCAATCATGTCAAAATGTGGAATGTGCTTAGAAAAATGGGAAGTCTAGAACCTCATGTATAGGGACCGCCACCGCCACCGTGTCCCTATGCATGAGGTTCTAGACTTCCCTTTTTTGTGCTTAGAAAAAATGGGAAGTCTAGAACCTCACGTATAGGGATGCGGTGGCTCAGTGGGTTAGGACGCTGAGCTTGTCAATCAGAAGGTCGGCAGTTTGGCGGGTCGAAGCTTCTGCCTACCTAGCAGTTCGAAAGCACTTAAAAATGCAAGTAGAAAAATAGGGACCACTACGGTGGGAAGGTAACAGCGTTCTGTGCGCCTCTGGCGTCATGCCAGCCACATGACCACGGAGACGTTCTCGGACAAGCGCTGGCTCTTCGGCTTTGAAACAGAGATGAGCACTGGCCCCTAGAGTCGGAAACAACTAGCACGCATGTGCGGGGGAACCTTTACCTTTACCTTTACCTAGAACCTCATGTGAAACTTTTATACAGTTCTAATAAAACAGAATGGGGCCAAGATGGCAAAGAAATGAAACAAGACTCTCTCCTTCTTTATTGAACTATACGCTAAATATATATTAAGAGAAACTGGTTGGAAGATGATAAGTATGGCTTTAAAATTGGATGAAGAAACATCACTTATTTGCATTATGCTGAAGATAGTAATCTGAGGGCCAAAAGTACGAATCTACAAGGTATACTAATAAAATTCAAGGAATACAGTGAAAAATGGAACTAAACTAAATATAAAGACAATTAAACTAATGACAACAGCTATAACAATCAATCTGAGACTGACATTGAAGATATTGATGCGATGCACAGTTTCTACATTCTAGGATCAACTGTATAGTAGCAAGAGTTAGAAAAATAGCCATGAAGGCCTTTGAAAAGATATTCAGATGCTGTGATGTATCTTTGCCTATAACAATCAGAATTGAGTAATGGTATTCCTTGTGAAGCTCTATGGAAGCAAAACATGGACTTTGAAAAAAATAGAATAGAAACAGTACTGATGCTTGTAATATTGAATGTTAAACATTGGTGTTGGAGAAAAGCCCTGAAAATACCATGGACAGCCAAGGAAAGAAATAAATAGTTCATCAAACAAATCAATCCAAAGTTCCCTCTCAGGACACAAATGACCAGGCTGAAATTATCCACTTCAGACATATCATTCAAAACGTTAGCTCTCTGGAAAAGACTCTACTGCTGGAAAAGATGGAAGGATAGAGAGATGAAGCAAGGTTCAGCAGCAAGGACTCAAGTTACAGTAATGATGAGCACATTATTGGAAGACATGAGTGATGAGATTAGAGGAGATCTAAGTAGTCCAGTGTTATGTGTCATGATTTATTGCAACCCTGAAGAATAATCCACTAACTGTGAATAGCCATGATATTGTTAACGTAGGATAATTGGACCTCTATAACAGTTTAAAATGGACTAATAAAATTCCTCAACCATCCCATCTAAGGAAAGCTGAGATAGATCTGACTAAAAAATTCCTAATCTTTTTTTTTTTCACTGGAAGTTGATCACCCTTTAGATTTTGAAGGAAGAAACATTGCCTTTGAAATAATGAATGTAATGGTAATCAAAGCTTAAATTTCAATAAGTACTTACTTTTGAATCTTCAAAATACCAAATTATTGTCATTTCCTTTGTGTTCAGCACTTATGTTGGTATAGAAGTATGTTGGCCAAAAATGTGTCACAGAATAGATACAGGAAAATTTAAAATGGTAAACTTAATGGCTAGTTCTTTAACAATTGTTTCCCAAGTCCTTTACTTTTTATGCACTATTATTTCAAAACACTATGTTTATGTATTCAGCAGTAAAATATAGATTATATTCAAACCCTAAAATATAGAAATAAAGGCACTTAGCCTTTTCATTTCAATAAGTTTTTTCCCTATTTTACTGCTGGTAGACTGCTATAAATTCTGTCACATTTGTGACACAGTTACAGCTGAACATTTATTTGTGGTTATAAACCAACAAAGTATACATACTTTTGGCTAATCAATGAAATTCACAATAAATGTCAGGGAACTTGACATCATAAATTAAACCTAATAAAAATACATTTGGATTCAAGGAGAGGTTAGGACAAACTCTAATGCTTGTAGCAGCAAAGAGCATAGCCTTAACATTGATCTAGGAAACTATAGTTAAATCCCTTGAAATACTTCACTGATGATCTTTTAACTTTTCCTTATCTTTTCCAAACATAGCAGTTTAAAAAATGGGTAAAGTTGCAAGACATGAGTATCTAGCTTTGATTTTTCCCCCAAGGTTGTATTTTAAAATATGTTTATTTAACTGTATAGGACATTTATAGAAAACCTATAAGAATATTTTAGTAACATTAAGATAAACAACTAAGGATACAAATAATATATATTGAGGGGGAAGAACTTTGGGTGTTGGTGTGTCTCTAAATTAAATTTGGAAACATATGCTACATTAAAAAAATTGCATTGATTGGGATTTGGGCTTGGGTGGTGGTGGTGGTGGAGATGTTTTTCCATATTTCAGGAATTGTGGGCCATCCAAGGTAGAGCAAACCTGGAAAAGAAACACATACAAGGTAATACTAGTTTACTGTAATATTATTATAGTAAGACAACCTGTATACCCTTTCCCACTTCCTCCTTTTATCTTCTGGGAGTGTTATGTCTAAGATGCTTTCTCAAATTATATTTCTCCCTTGGGCTCAGCTTTCTTTTATCTGATTGTTGTCTTGATTGTGGCTCTGCTTCCTATTCCTCAGGATTATTCTGTCCTGTTCTTCCATATACTATCTCCACTAGACTATACTATATTAGACATTTTCAGGCATACTTCTTTCCTTTGCAATCCTTTTATGCTTAAAAAACAGAGCATATTTAATTTTCCTAGAAAGGAAAAGATCCATCATTAAAAAACAATGGAACATCTTACCTTTTTTAAGGACTTCTAATAGCATTTGCCAGCCAATGTTTTAAACAAGCATCTTTTTTGTCCTATTTCTCACAAATCTTCGAATCAATGGGAAGGAAAGAGTGTGTCAAGCCCTGGGGGCTCGACATTCATGGGAGTGGGGGACAGGCACCAGCAAGAGAGGAAGCACACCTTGCAGCTCCAATGTGGCAAAGCTGCCGGACTGCCAGTCTTCACAGCAATGCCAGCAAGGATGCCACCGAATGCCCAGATGGCCTTGCTACTTGGCCCCAGCAATACCGGCGATGGACAGGGAAGCCTCATGACTTGGAACCAGAGCTGCCAAGCAGCACGCAGCCAAACATCTGGGTGGCCTCGTGGGTTGGCCCCAGCAATGCCGGTGATGGATGGGAAAGCCTCGCAGCTTGGAACGGACGCCGCTGACCAGCTGAGTGGCCTCCTGGTGTGGCACTGGCAAGGCTGCTGATCAGCTGGTAAGCAATGATTGATGCAGTATCCCAGAGGGGGAGGGGGACCTACCTGCATTGCAGAAGGTTCTGACGCTCCCCTGCAGGGCACAGAGCCAGCCCCAACCAACTGTGACCAGACAGAAGGCCAGAAAAGAGAGAGGCCCCTGCAGTGCGGCTTTCAAGGACAGGCACCGGAAGTTGGCTTGCTGTGTGGAGGGGTGGAGCTGTGGATAGGGAATGTATGTAAAGCACTGGGAGTAGATCACTCCCAGCGCTGACTTTGTTTCGTGGAATAAATCACTTATCAGACAGTGCCTTTTTGCCTATCATCTTGTCGTCCTCCTTTTCCTTCTGAGGGAACCAGGGTCTAGTAAGGACACTGACAGAGTGCATGCAATAAAATAGCTAGAGTCCCCCATCAGGATCTTAAAATCTCCCAAACATTAAATGGATATCAGTCTTGCCTTCATGCGCCAATCTTTTTCAGGTTTGTTTTCTTGTTTTCCTAATTAGAATACAGTGAAAGAAATATAGAAAGAAAACAGAAATCTAAAAAAATGGAATTCATTGAATTGTATTTTAGATCATATTAAGCTGTGCAAAGTATTTGAAGAGGTATGCTCCAAAATGTATCGGCATGAATGCAGTTGTTACACGGGGAATCTGTGCAGTAGCTCCCACATAGGATTGCATTTAACACAGTCATCCCAAGTCTTCAAACGGTGCTGCAGCACTTCAGAAAATGCATTTCATGCCAATGAGCATTGCGAAACACCCTTTATATTCTCTCCACTACTCTAATAGTTATTAAATACATGTTGAATTCAAGTGGGAATTATTCACCTGTATTTTATTTTAAATTAAACTAATAGGCAGTCTAATATGTATATGTTTGCTTTTCATTAATAGTTTTAAAAGTTGTATTCTCATTGCCCATATATTGACAGAAAGAAAGAATCAGTGGAATTTCAAAGGCTTTCCCCACTTCAGGGAATGTAAAATTACATATACATACACACACAAACACAAACACACACATATCATATATACATATATGTATATATGCCTGTGCATACATTTTTAAAGAACAAAAGAAAGATAATGCACAATTTAATCTATTATATAACATACTATTTTTCAACCAATAATTCAGATTTTTATCTTAAAAAAAGTCCCCTCCTAAAAATCTCATTCTGGGTTACTACAGGGTATGCTGTCAGGGTCATGTAAAAAAAATATGATATTAAATAAAAACTCACAATTTCAATAGTATTTCACAATTATGCATTTATGCTACCTTTATTTGTCCTTTTTTTACTATACCTGTCTAATGCCTAAAACTCATTTGTTTTTGTGTATGATAAAATGTAAATGTTATTTAATAGTCATGACTAATGCCATTTTCTTGATTTAATTAATTGCTTACATTTTGTGAAAAAGTATTAGCATCATCTTTCAAGGCAAATTTTAGTAACAAAGAAATAACCTTAATAAGGTCAAAAGTGATTATTTTAACAGATTAGTTCAGAGTTAGGGGTAACTTCTATATCACATTTAACAAATGTAAATGTTTTACTTCTCAAGTGAAGTTTAATCAATGTAATTAAATTAAGTAGCATTTTTGTAATATTCCAGTAAAGCTACTGGAAGTCCTTTTCCTCATTTGCCTAAAGCCCTGATGTATTATTAAATAAGCAGAGAACATTGTGGAAGAGTGAATTATTTGACAATTTATTTATTTAGATTTGGCCTTATTTGTCACACTAGTCACTTTAACATACTATTGATTTTAATGAGGTAGAACTAAGTACAAGCTTAACTTAGTTCCACTAATTTAAGACATTAAAGTGGAACTGGCATTGCATCCATATATATGCAATGAAAAACAGAATTGCATATTTTCCTGTAGAGAAGTGTTTCAATTTGCTTCTGTGCTTAATACCAACAGTTGTATTTCAAGCACTTTTGACCACTAGAGGTAGCTAATTTTGTTAATTCTGATTCTGCTGAATGTCTCATTTCACTAACTGAATTCTACTGTATCTAGTTGCATTATTTATGTAAGTATGAATGCTATACATAAAAATATTTGTATGGAAATAATTTTTACATATGACATATGTCTCTACTTTTCTCTAACATGTTTGGCTTCTGTACATTTTATGCACACATTTTGAGTTGTAAATTGCATCACAATGTAATCAAATTTAAATGTACATGTTTCCTAGGTTTTTCCTTCAGACACAGTAGAAGTAAAATCATTACATTCATCTAAACAGTCTGATGAGCCAATTGTCTTGTCTGTTCTATCTTTAGTGTACTTTTCCAGGCCATGGTGTTTTAAAGGAAGCATAGCCATTCTATTTTTGTTATTTATTTATTTAAATTTATATACCGCCCTATTCCCATAGGACTCAGGGCGGTTTACAGGGAAAATTAAAAGTTAAAATACATCACATACAATTAAAATCGATTAAAACTAAGATTAAATTAATCCCTGAACTTAACTAAAACCCCATTAATTAAATAATTAAAACCCCTCAGTCTGGGCCAGACAGCTCAAAAAACCAAGTTTTCAAGTCCCTACGAAATGAGCGAAGGTCGGGGGCGGTCCTAAGCTCCATGGGAAGCTGGTTCCAAAGGGCTGGCGTGCCCACAGAGAACGCCCTTCCCCTGGGAATAACCCACCAGCATTCCTTAACCGGCGGTACCCTAAGAAGGCCCTCCCTGTGGGAGCGCACAGGACGATGGGAAGTTGATGCCGGCAGCAGGTGTTCCCTTAGATAATCCAGACCCAAGCCATTTAGAGCTTAGCAGCACCTTGAATCTCACCCGGAGGGCAACCGGAAGCCAATGCAGCTCACGGAGAAGAGGTGTTACACGGGAGTATCGGGAAACTCCCATAACAACTCGTGCAGCTGCATTCTGCACCAGCTGAAGCCTCCGAGTGGTCCTCAAGGGCCGCCCCATGTAGAGAGCGTTGCAGTAGTCTAGCCGGGAGGTCACAAGCGCATGGGTGACTGTGCGTAGGGCATCTTGGTCCAGATAGGGCCGCAACTGGCGCACCAGACGAAGCTGGGCAAAAGCTCCCCTGGTCACGGCTCCTATATGATCTTCAAAATTGAGCCGTGAATCCAAGAGGACACCCAAGTTGCGAGCCCTATCGATGGGGGGGGTAACACCTCACCCCCCATCATTAGTGGTGGAACAACCTGGTTTATCCAAGATGCCGATATGCACAGCCACTCAGTCTTGGCAGGATTGAGTTGAAGCCTGTTTCTCCCCATCCAAACCCGGACCGCTTCCAGGCAACGGGACATCACGTTGAATGCATCACTGGGTTGGTTCGGGGTGGAAAGAAAAAGTTGGGTATCATCAGCGTACTGATGATACCCCACCCCGAAACCACGAATGAGCTCGCCCAGCGGTTTCATGTAGATGTTGAACAGAAGGGGAGAGAGGACCGACCCCTGAGGGACTCCACAAACGAGAGACCTCGGGGTGGACCTCTGCCCTCCCATCAACACCGACTGCAAGCGGCCCAGGAGGTAGGAGGAGAACCACTGTAAAACGGTGCCTCCCACTCCCAACCCACTGAGACGCCGCAGTAGGATACCATGGTCGATGGTATCGAAAGCCACTGAGAGATCTAAAAGGACTAGGACAGAGGAACATCCCCTGTCCCGAGCCCGCCAGAGATCATTCACCAGTGCGACCAATGCCGTCTCCGTGCTGTACCCGGGCCTGAAATCCGATTGGTACAGGTCCAGATAATCAGTTTCCTCCAGGAACAGAGGAAGCTGATGCACCACCACACTCTCAACAACCTTCGCCAAAAAGCGAAGGTTGGAGACCGGACAATAGTTATTTAAAACAGCCAGGTCCAGGGCAGGCTTCTTGAGGAGGGGCCTCACCACCGCCTCCTTCAAGGCAGCGGGGAAGATACCCTCCTTCAAGGAAGTTATGCATATATACATATAATCAGAGTATTCAGTTCAATTTTGGCTGGATAATACTCATCATAAAAATAATATTTTACTAAATAATTGCAATGTTTTGAAAGAGTGATAGATTCTGTTCTCTGGCTCATCAAACAGCACCTCATCATATCATTCCCAATTAAACCATCTGCATGCATTTAACAGATGGAAGTAAGATTTTTTGCTTTTGCTTTGCATCTGTTATATATCACTCTTTGGAAAGTTCCCAGTAAATTTTCCTTTAAAACTCTTCAAGATTTAGCATTATATATATGAGAACTCCCCTTCATGGATTACTGCCTTGTTGTGGCGTAGGGGCTTGCATAATTCAATGAAGCTATGAGCTATGCCATGCAGCGCCACCCAAGATGGAAAGGTCATAGCAGAGAGTTCTGAAAAAATGTGATCCACTGGAGAAGGAAATGGCAACCCACTCCAGTATCTTTGCCATGAAAACCCTATGGACAGTACCAAAAGGCAAAACGATATGACGCTGGAACACTTTCCCCTCAGGTCGGAAAGTGTCCAATATGTTACTGGGGAAGAGCAGAGAGCTAGTACTAGTAGCGCCAGAAAGAATGAAGCGACTGGGCCAAAGCCGAAAGGACGCTCAGTTGTGGATGTATCTGGTGGTGAAAGGAAAGTCCAATGCCGTAAAGATTTTTTTCTCCATAGGAACCTGGAATGTAAGATCCATGAATCAAGGAAAGCTGGACGTGGTCAAAAAAGAGATGACAAGAATGAACATCGACATCTTAGGAATCAGCAAACTAAAATGGACAGGAATGGGTGAATTTTAATTCAGATGCCCATCAGGTATACTACTGTGGGCAAGAATCCCTCAGAAGAAATGGAGTAGCCTTCATAGTCAATAAAAGAGTAGGAAAAGCAATACTGGGATACAATCCCCCAAATGACAGAATGATCTCAGTTCGAATCCAAGGCAAACCATTCAATATCACAGTAGTCCAAGTCTATGCCCCAACCACCGGTGCTGAAGAGGATGAAATTGACCAGTTCTATGAAGCCCTACAGTACCTTATATAACTAACACCAAAAATGATGGGGGATTGGAATGCTAAAGTAGGAAGCCAAAAGATAACCGGAATAACAAGGAAGTTTGGCCTTGGAGTACAAAATGAAGCAGGACACAGGCTGATAGAATTTTGTGAAGAGAATAGGATGATCATAGCAAGCACTCTTTTCCAACAACCCAAGAGACGGCTGTACACATGGACATCACCAAACGGTCAACACAGAAATCAGATTGACTATGTGCTCTGCAGCCAAAGATGTAGAAGCTCTATACAGTAAAAACAAAACCAGGAGCTGACTGTGGCTCAGACCATGAGCTTCTCATTGCAAAGTTTAGGCTTAAAATGAATAAAGTAGGGAAAAGCACTAGGCCATTCAGGTATGAATCAAATCATATCCCTTTTGAATATACAGTAGAGGTGACAAATAGATTTAAGGAATTAGATCTGATAGACAGAGTGCCTGAAGAACTATGGACAGAGGTTCACAACATTGTACAAGAAGTAACAACTAAAACCATCTGAAAGAAAAAGAAATGCAAGAAAGCAAAATGGCTGTCTGAGGAAGCTTTGCAAATAGCTGAGGAAAGAATGGAAACGAAAGGCAAGGGAGAAAAAGAAAGATACACCCAATTGAATGCAGAATTCCAGAGAATAGCTAGAAGAGATAAGAATGCCTACTTAAATGAACAATGCAAAGAAATAGAAGAAAACAATAGAATAGGGAAGACGAGATCTCTTCAAGAAAATTGGAGAGATGAAGGGAACGTTTCATGCAAAAATTGGCATGATAAAGGACCAAAATGGCAGGGACCTAACAGACGCAGGAGAGATTAAGAAGAGGTGGCAAAATTACACAGAAGAACTATACAAGAATGAGCTTAACGTCCCTGATAACCATGATGAAGTGGTCACTGACCTCGAGCCAGACATCCTAGAATGTGAAGTGAAGTGGGCCTTAGAAAAGCTGAACAACAACAAAGCTAGTGGAGGTGACAGTATTCCAGCTGAGCTATTCAAAATCTTAAAAGACGATGCAGTAAAAGTGTTACACTCAATTTGCCAGCAAATTTGGAAAACTCAACAATGGCCACAGGATTGGAAAAGATCAGTTTACATTCCAATTCCAAAGAAAGGCAGTGCCAAAGAATGTTCAAACTATCGCATCATTGCACTCATTTCACATGCTAGTAAAGGTATGCTTAAAATCCTACAAGCTAGACTCCAGCAGTATGTGGATCGAGAACTACCAGAAGTACAAGCAGGATTTCGAAGAGGCAGAGGAACTAGAGATCAAATTGCCAACATACGCTGGATCATGAAGAAAGCTAGGGAGTTCCAGAAAAAACATCTACTTCTGCTTCATTGACTATGCTAAATCCTTTGATTGTGTGGATCACAACAAACTGTGGCAAGTTCTTAAAGAGATGGGAGTACCAGACCATCTTATTTGTCTCTTGAGAAACCTATATGTGGGTCAAGAAGCAACAGTGAGAACTGGACACGTAACCACTGACTGGTTCAAAATTGGGAAAGGAGTCTGGCAAGGCTGTATACTGTCACCCTGCCTGTTTAACCTATATTGAGAGCATATCATGAGAAAGGCAGGGCTGGATGAATCAAAAGTTGGAATTAAGATTCCCGTGAGAAATATCAACAACCTAAGATATGCAGATGATACCACACTAATGGCAGAAAGTGAAGAAGAACTAAAGAGACTGCTGTTGTGAGTGAAGAAGGAGAGTGCAAAACTTGGGTTGGAACTTAACATTAAGAAAACCAAGATCATGGCATTCGGCTCTCTCAATTCCTGGCAAATAGATTGGGAAGAAATGGAGGTAGTGACAGATTTTATTTTCCTGGCCTCCAAGATCACTGCAGATGGGGACTGTAGCCAAGAAATTAAAAGATGCTTCATCCTGGGGAGGAAAGCCATGGCAAATCTAGACAGCACACTAAAAAGCAGAGACATCACCCTGTCAACAAAAGTGTGTATAGTCAAGGCTATGGTCTTCCCAGTTGCAATGTATGGCAGTGAAAGTTAGACCATAAGAAAGGCTGATCACCAAAGAATTTAGGCCTTTGAACTATGGTGCTGGTGAAGACTCCTGCGAGTCCCTTGGACTGCCAGGCGATTAAACCGGTCAGTCCTAGTGGAGATCAACCCTGATTGCTCTTTAGAAGGCCAGATCCTGAAGTTGAAACTCAAATACTTTGGCCGCGTAATGAGAAGGAAGGACTCACTGGAGAAGAGCCTAATGCTGGGAAAGATTGAGGGCAATAGAAGAAGGGGACAACAGAGTATGAGGTGGCTGGATGAAATCACTAAAGCAGTAGGCGTGAGCTTAAATGGACTCCAGAAGATGGTAGAGGACAGGAAGGCCTGGAAGAAGGTTGTCCATGGGGTTGTGATGAGTCAGACATGACTTCTCAGCTAACAACAAAAATATAAGAACTAAAAATATTTGTTTATGAAAAAACCCTGTTCTGTTATAAAATCTATTTTTAATAAGAAAATGAGGGGTCTGTCTTTGAATGTTTTTAACTACTGATTTTTGCCCTTGGAAAACCTCTTTTTTTTCTTTTTCCCTTAAGAAAGTTAAAAAAATTTCCTTACCAAAACATATTCCCTTTCCTGCACATTTCAAAAACTAACAAATTATATTAATTATTAGTGTGATAACAAGGATATATAATATATTTAAGTTTTTTTAAAAGAAAATTAAAGAGCTTGTCTTAACCCGTATATTTGGACACAAAGCAACTTGACAAAATTTCACTGGATTGCTCACAAGTCATCTTCCTTGCCAGAAAATCTGTTCACACAAAAGAGAAAAAACACTCGTCAACAATCCATTGCTGCACATCAAATGTCAATTTGCCTTTCCACAGTTCTGTAATAACTCTCTTGGCTGCTGCCAATATACAAATAATTCATCATTCTTAGTTGTTTGATTGATTTGTTTATTTGTTACTTTGTTATATACCATTTCAGTCTCATGACTCTAATCATCATATAAGAACATCTTACTCCATTTAAAACATCAAGGAACATAAATCCACTCTAATTTTAGCAGTTCTTACTCTACAATCCTACAATCCTGCACAAGAACCAGGTGGCAACTGTCTACTAAAAGGGCAAGATGGATAAACTTTCTTGCTTCCAGAGGGTGGAGAATGAAGGGTAGAGCAGAGAAAACATCCCATCTGCCACTGGATCTCCTAAATCTAAACTGGCAGCTTGTTCCCCCTGCAGGCTCATATCAGATTTCACTTTCCCTTAGAGCAGAAGGTCTCATAGATATCTGGGTCACAATTCGTGTAGGTGATGATAAGCAGCTTGAGTTGTATAAGATTCCACAAGCTTGAGATGTCATATAGAAGAACACCTTTGATAAGCACAAACATGCTTACATCATTCTGCCAATCCTGTAAATTTCAGGTCAAGATGTTTTAAACAGAGGAATTTTCATAGTGCATTCCAATATTAAGAGGGAGAGAGGGAGGGGGGGGGAGAGAGAGAGAGAATAAACATCTGATATTGGCATGCATAATTAGGGACTAAAGGAAAACTTGCCATGTTTCAATATTGCATTGAACTGACAGAGTAATCTTTGTTATTCTCCTTTCCTTTCTGCACTAGTGTAGACCACCCAGTAAATGAATGCTAATGTGTGCATTATGAAACAATCAGCAATATTTGAATTACTACAAACTTACAACTGGAAGCATTATTTTAGTAGGCGACAGGTCTACTATGTAGTTCAAATAACAGATGCTCAAAGATTCCACTGACTCTGCTTTTCTAAAGGGAACACCTTGCTTTGCAGTTCTGAGACTAATGCATGCATCATAAGATGTATTTGTAGGCTTACACTCCTCAGCAAACTGCAGAAAGAGAGCAAAAATATTCTTAAAAAGAACATTTATATTCTGATAAATAAAATGAAACTGATATATAAATAGGACTAATGGATTATTTGAGAAAATCTGTCATGGACTGGGAATAGACTGATAAATCGATCTTTAATTCAAAATCTGTTTTAAACAATCATTTGGATATGCAATCACTGATAAAGAAATTACGTACCCAAGGTATAATTCAGGTTTTGAACTTGTATATAACATGTCATAGTTTATGCTGTTCATATATGAATGAATGTATGATTATTTTTTTAGAATATGGCATTTTAATGTACTTGTTTCACATAGAATGAATTGCCATAACCTTTTTGATATTTTGTATTTCATGTTCTTTCTAACATATATAGGCATAAAACAATTTCCTACTGCATAGTATTATGTTTTTTCTCCATCTGTCTGTGACAATATCACTTTTAAAAGACTGACACCACAAGAAATCCAAGCATTTTTTTAAAATGAATTGTGAAGTTAGGAGAGCAGTTTTCATCCAATTATAGGAAGTACATTAAGAAAAATTTCCAAAAGCATTGCAATTACACCAACATGAATGTAATAATTCATATTACCCAGCAGTAGCATCAAATAATTTTACAATATTAATTTAAAAAGTCATCAGATACAGATATCAAATAACAGTTGTGTCATTGCTTGATTGTGCAATTAATAGTGAGATAGCTATCAAGATTCTTTATTTTTCCTAACAAAAATTTATTATCCAACCAGAAAACTTGAAATCATATATTTCTCTACATAAACTAAAGCTATGTTAATAAATATTGTAAGTTCTCCATTTATGGAGTATATATGTAACAAAAATATAGTACATATTTGCATGCTCATGTATACATTGAAAGTTAGAATATAAGATGTCACTTTTAATCAAGTAGAATATATTCAACTAGAAAAGCTCAAGATAAGCTCCTTGAATGTAGTCTACTAGATAGTTCTTGATCATTTAGTATCTATTGTGAATACTGTACATACTAAACCTATGTAAATGAGTATATCTTAACATTAACCAATTTGGCTGTTAAAATAGTATTCCAAATTAGTTTCAGAATCTGTTTCATTATGAATACTGATTATGCTGAAGACAAATTCAGGATGCAGAGATATCAGGAGAACTAGGGTGTCACATTTCTGGCAGATGAGCTCTACAAAGAACTCTGAGGCATTGTTTACCTTAAAAGTCTTTTATTAGAGCCCTATAACATCAGCAATGCTTGTGAGAAGCTGGAATCTGAATTCCCCTCCCCTTAGCACAATAACATTAAACACAATTCTCCTCCTTTCATTGCTGTCATTAATCACATTCTCCAATTAGTTTGAAGGATTAGTTCTCTTTTCTTAGCGTAAACCCCCCAGTTCTTTCTTATTGTCTCTTCTCACATTCAGCCTTGAAACTATTCCACTACTGTTGTTTATGTCTAACTAATTTCTCATGCATTCTTCCTTCCCCCTCCTTTCTTCAACTAACTTTAACTCTAAAAGTGATACACAAGTAGAAATATGAAATAGCTGCTTCTTCATCTTTTGTCAAAGTAAGAACATCTGATGTTAGCAGCATTGACATCCGGCCCCCCTTACAAAAAGGACATTCTGTAATGTAAACAAAAACACAATAAGGAGCTGGCTTTTGGTTTGTTGGAGTGTTTCTCATAAAACTTTTTGATAGGTCTGTCAGCTTTCACATTGCTAGATTTCACCCAAGTGGCTTCAGACAATGGGTGTTCCTTCCATTGTACTAGGTACTGCAATTTTACCTTAAAAATTCTAGAGTCAAGAATATGTTTCACTTCATAATGGATCTGACCCTCTACTACAAGGGATCTGGGTGCCCTCTTAGGGGGAAGTCTTAAAGTGGAGGCCCGAAAAGGTTTCAGTAGGCTACAATGGAAAACTGGGTGAATTTCAATTCTACTGTGACTGGGTTGATGATTCTCACAATGGGGAAAGGCCCCAAGAATTTCAGTCCCAATTTCTTGTTGGGTAGTTTAAGGCGTAAGTATTTGGTCGACAAATAAACCTTTTCTCCAACTTGGAATGTCCTTTGGGGAGCTCTCCTTTTATCAGCCTGCTTTTTGTTGGTCTCAAAAGTCTTTTTAAGGCCATCTTTGTGTTTTTCCAAACTTCTTCCCAACCCCTCACCCATTGATCAAGTGTCTGGGAATCGGAGGGCAATTGAGGTTATTCTGGTATGGGGTTGAATTCTTTCCCTATGGTTATCCAGAAAGGAGTGTAGCCAGTGCTGCTGTGTACTGAATTATTGTAAGCCACCTCTGTGAAAGGGAGGAGGTTGGTCCAGTTTGTTTGTTGGTAAGAAATGTAGCATCTGAGATATTGTTCCACCATTTTGTTAGCAGATTCTGCGGCCCCATTAATAGCTAGGTGAAAAGTAGTTGATAGGCCTTGAGATGATCCAATTAATTTAACAAAATTCCTCCAAAATTTCACTGTGAACTGCACCCCTCTGTCTGAGATTATTCGCTTAGGGGCACCATGTAGCCAGTAGATATGTTTTAGGAAGAATTTAGTCAGGCGTTGGGCCAATGGGAGTCCTTTGCAGGTAATAAAATGACTCTGTTTTGAAAACAGATCTATCACAGTCCAGATGACAGTATTTCCTCTACTGTCAGGTAGCTCTACTATAAAGTCCATAGCTATTTCTTCCCATGGTTGAGAAGGGTCGGCCACGATTTGCAGTAACCCAGGGGGTTTCCATGGGATTCTTTTCATGGTGCCACATACAGTACAGCTTCTGACATAGTTTTCCACATCTCGTTTTAGTCCCGGCCACCAAAATTGTCGGCGAATGAGATGTAGAGTTTTTAGACATCCAAAGTGTCCAGCCTGTTTGACATCATGGCTGTGTTTGAGAGCATTAAGATGGAGGGCTTCAGGCAAGTACAATGCCCCCCCCTTGTAAGCCAGACCATCATTGCATGTTAGGGACATCTGATTGTCTCTGAACTATTGATCGGTGAGGAGTTCTTTTTTTATTTTCTTTACCCCAGGGTCATCAGGATTAGGGGTCCTGTGAGACGTGACCTGGGCAGCAGTTTGTGGACTAGAGATAATTGCCTCATTAATTTCTTCACGTTCTCTTTTGTACTGGGGCAATCTCAATAGTGCATCAGCTAGAAGGTTTTTTCCTCCTGGTATCTACTTTAGAGTAAAATTAAAATGGTTAAAGCACTGTGCCCATCACACTTGCTTTGGTGACAATTTGCGGGGAGTTTTTAGTGCCCCTAATTTTTTGTGATCTGTCCATACTTCAAAAGGCACCTTGCTCCCTTCTAGATAGTGTCACCAGTTTAATAGCCCCCACCTAATTGCAAAGGCCTCCTTCGCCCAGACTGTTCATCTTCTCTCGCTTTCAGTGAATTTCTTAGAGGTGTAGGCACAAGGTTGCAGGACCCCACTTTTATTCTTTTGCAGTAATACAGCTCCGACTGCTGCATCACTAGAGTCAGCTTGAATTACGAAGGGCTCCCCTGGGCAGGCGTGCTTTAGAACTGGTTCAGCAGCAAATAGTCTTTTTAAATTCTCAAAAGCTCTCTGACAACTCATAGCCCATGTTAGTGGTTGGCCAGGTTGCGGTTTTCCCCCTCCCTTACCCGTTTTGAGTAGTTTTGTAAGGGGTAGAGCAATCTTGGCAAAAGAGGGAATAAATTGACGGTAGAAGTTGGCAAACCCTAGAAAGCTCTGGAGCTGTTTGTGAGTCTTTGGGGGCTGCCATTCAATTATAGCTTTCACTTTGGCTAGGTCCATTTCAATGCCCTCATTGGAAATTCTATAGCCAAGATAATCTAATCAGGTTTGGTGAAATTCACATTTTGACAATTTGACATAAAGTTTGGCATTCAATAGTTTCTTTAACACTTCTCTGACCAGTCTTATGTGGTCAGTCATATTCATATTGTATATCAGGATGTCATCAAGATACACCAGAACCCCTTTGTATAATTGATCACGTAGGACCTCATTAATCAACTGCATAAATACGGCTGGGCCCCCCTGCAGTCAAATGGCATGACTTTGAACTGGTAGCTTCCCAAGAGGCAGCTGAAGGCCATTTTCCACTCATCCCCCTCCCTTATTCTCACACAGTAATATGCTTCTCTCAGGTCTAATTTAGTGAAGACACTCCCCTTTGCCAGGTGGGTTAATACGTCCTTCAGGAGGGGACAAGGTATTTATTTTCCATACTCACATCATTGAGACCCTTATAGTCCATGCAGAGACAAAGAGACCCATCTTTTTTTTCTTTGAACAACACAGAGGCTCCCACAGTAGACTTGGCCCATTTGATGAATCCCCTCGCTAGGTTTGTATCCACATATCGCTGCATCTCCTCCATTTCAAGGGGGGACAGCATACATTCTTGGTCGTGTAAGTTTGGCCCCCAGCAACAGTTCAATGGAACTATCATTGGGCCGGTGAGGAGGCAAGGTATCACATTCTTTCTCACTAAATGCCTCTGCTAGGTCCCGGTACTCACTGGGCATGAGCAGCTCACCTGGTGGCCATAAGGCAGCCATGTGTGCTCGTTCATTGGGTGGGCTAAAATCTCCTGTAACATCTGTTGAATCAATGGGGGGATCAGGCCTTATGGGTAGTCTCAAAGGTCTAATTCCTTTCTCCCACCAGATAAATGGCTTCCATTTGCTTAGTCAGGCTAGTCCTAGGATCACAGTCTCAGTCATTTTTGGAGCCACCAGGAAGTGAATAAACTCCCAGTGCTTGCCTATTTCTAAGTGTAAGGGCTCTGTTAATTGCGTGACTAAAGTCCCTTCCATTAGGGAGCCATCGGCTTGCTCAAACCTCACAGGTTTGGAGAGTGGTTTAGCCCGTATGCCCAGTCTCAGGGCACATGACAGGCTAATGATGCATCAGGAGCAGCCAGTATCAACTAGTACTTTCAAGACTACTTGTGCCCCTGATTTAGGGTTTATGAGTTTAGCAGGCAATGAAAAATGTGGGACATGTCGACTCACCATCGGGTCATTCTCCCCTTCATCGTTGCTGTCAAAGCTGGGTAGAGTGGGGGCGGGTCCAGTTGGTGGGCCAGCATCCTCCTGGGTGGGGGATTTAACCTGGGCAATGGGCTCCTGGGTAGCCCAGTTGGACTTTTCTCTCAGTGGCTGCTGTGCAGGTCTTCTCCTCGTTGCTGGTTCCAGTCTACTCTTCAGTTGTGGGTAGGGGACTGGACAGTTCACAACTCGATGTCCCTGCTGTCCACATCGAAAGCACTTGATTGGCAGGCCTGTAGGTGGCCTAGGTCTATCAGCAGTAGCAGTAGTTGGAGGTTTTTTTGAGGGGTTGCCGTTTGGGTTCTGGCTTTGGCACAGCTTCAGGTGGGAGAGGCTTCTTATAGCAGGCGAGCTGGACATCTAATTTTACCGCTGCCTGTACCACTCTTGCAGCTGGTCAGGTAAAGCTCGGTAGATGTATGCCTGAGAAAGGTGGTCATCCAACCCTTCTGTGAAATGATGAATTATGGATTGCTCAGGCCATCTCTCTATCCAACCAGCAATCTTGCAAAACTCCCACACATACTCCAGGGCAGACCAGCCAGGTTGTTTTATTTTGTGAATTTGTTCTTCTGCTTTGAGAGTAATGGATGAGTCCTCAAATCTTTCTCTCAGCCCTAGGAAGAAAAGGTGGGGGTCCTCCAATTCAGGTGCTTGCTCATTATATAAATTGTTTAACCATTTGGATGCTTCTCCCTCTAGGCTGGACGTAATCACATCGACCATAGCACCTGGGTACAGGTAGAGATAGGCCCAGCGATTCACATGAGAGTGTACTTGGTTGAGGGGGAAAATCAGTTTCTCTGGGTCCGCATTGAAGGTTGCTCTGAAGGGCAGGGCCATCATTGGTTGCTGTGGCCCCCATCCTGGTTGTTTCAATGGCTGCCGGGGCCCCCACTGCTGCTGGCCCCATCCTGGTTGTTGGTTCAATGACTGCCAGGGCCCCCACTGCTGCTGGCCCCATCCTGGTTGTTGATTCAATGGCTGCTTTCTCTTCCTCCTTTTCTCAATTAGATATTTGTAAAGCAAGGTAAGGAGGAGCTTGGCCAGATGATGGCTTCCCAGGTTCTAACTCTGGTCATTTTCTTTCTCCAATCATTTTTATTCCACCCTATTTTTGAAGGAAAGAAGGGATAGAGGGGAAAAAATGGTGTTCTTCTGATAGGAAGTGGTACAAGAGTTCTATTCATATGTGGATGGTGGATGGTGGCCCTGAGTATAAATATATACTAAATAGTGAACTAGAAGGCAGGGGCTCAGGCCCTGATTTTTTACCTTCCTCCAAGTCACTACTAGAGTGAAAGATGACACAGCCTCAATGGGGAATCCATCTGAGAGGTTGCATTAAGGCCTGGTGAGTTTTACATATGTCCCTTCTTCCCCTCCCTTCCTTTTTTATATTTTTCAATGCTGTCTTTCAAGTTAAAGGTGGCTTATACATACAGATCCATACAAGTTACTTCTGTGTAGAAATAAGGCATAGCAGCATGAATTCTTTAAATTATACCCCCAAACATTACCTGCTGAATGATTTTTAATTATACTCTATAGCCAATGGACCAAACAATAGATACTGTGCAATTTGCATCTTGTGTTATCAAACAGAAGCTTTTATTTCTCCTACAATATTTTTAAAATTAGCCTTCTAGACTTAAACTTTAATGAGAGAAAATAATGCATTGTTTATAGTGATTAGCTTCCCAAATAAGCCATGAATAGACACATTTGTGTATTATCATTTCCAGGATGGAATGGGAAATCTCAGAGTCACCAAAAAGGGAATTCGACTTGAAGGGATATCTGAATTTCTACTTCCATTGTACGTGAAAGAAATCCATTCCCGAAAGGTAGGTTCCATCATCTGTTTTGCTAAAATCACCATTAAAAAAATGAAAGATTTTAGTTCAAAAGAATAAACTGATACACAGGCTAGTATCTACAACAAAAATTTAATTTTCATGTGACTGCCAATTCTTTAGACAGAATTAGACTTATAGTCAACACACAATGGAAATCATGGTTCTGGGAAAGTTGCTTTACAACATTTCTCACATGAGTGTTGATGCATTTGTTCCCATGTTTCAAACATGTTTCTTAGAGTGATAAAGATGAAAAAATGAACAGTGTAGATTCAATCCAGCTTGGAAACTTTCATTTCAAAATGTGGCTTCTTTCTTCTTTCCAATGGTGAAATACAACCTTTTTTCCTAGTTCAGAATTTCATATAAATCTAGTTTACAAATATAATTGAATATCAGTTCTGAAAAGCACAGAGAGTGAGGCCTGTTTGCTTGTAGGCTTGTAAAGATAGTCATTTATTTGATTTTACAGTTCTTACAACACAGATGCATACATACATTTACAGTTCTTATAACACAGATACATACAGAAATACATAATTGACTTCTGTAAATCAGTATTCAAAAAATGTTTTCTCTTTTTTTAAGATTGTAACTCAACAGTAGATGAGATGTATACTTTATATGGTTCAATGTTAGGAAGAGACTGATTCCAAAGCAACATTTTGCAGTCACAGAAAGTTGATATATTTGGAACACAGGATAGTCTTGTGGTGAAGCTTGTTTTATATTTAATTTTATTGTTTATGGGATAATGGGAGTGCTTATATAAACAAAAGCAGATATAAATGTTAATAATAGTAGTGGTGATGCTAGCACCCTAGCAAGGATCATTCTTCATACAAGAATAGCAGACAAGTTTATTAGTATTCTTCCTTTATGGAAAAAAATGATGCTAATTTCAGTGGTGAAAATTGGAACAATCTGAATATACAAGAGTCTAGCAGGCAAATCATTTTATCAATCATTACTTTTAAAAGATGAGTATATAATACAGACAAACTGATCAAGATGAAACCATCTCTATGGATTGCAATTCATTTCCTTCCCAGGATGTATATCCTTGTAGTCATGGGCTCTGTGCCTTAATATCTGCTAGATGACTTGGATTTCAATTCACAACTTTTTCTATTGCTCACACTTTCTACATATTTTGCACAGTTACTTGTTGGTTTGTTGCAATTAAATCTTGCTACAGTCTGGACATGCTTTACAATTAGAAAGCATTTAGAACATTCACAGTATGTTTTACGGCATGGTTAAAAAGAAAATTAACAAATAGTTGTGTGAATCAGGGTCTGGAGCTGAATTTGAGAAACTAGAACATGCCATAGAAACAAGATATCTGTGGCTTGTTCCCTGAGTGTGGCCCACTTGTTGACTCTCACTGTATTTTCCTCTACCCATTGGAATTTTATAGCCTGCTCCCATCACTTCCAAGCTCTCCCACATTCATGGTCGTGTATATACTGGCTTGTGAATCCAAGCCCAATCACCCAATCAGGAGAAAGTGAGGAAACACGCTCCTGCGGCATTTCAGCATTAGTTCTCAGTGCCAGGAGCTCTCCCTCATCTCCAACCCCATTCACACACAATCTATCCCATCCCAGACTGGGTTTCTCTCACTGACCAGTTGGGAGAGGGGAGGCAGCAAGCATGCACACATTGTTATGGTTGGTCACACAGTCAGCTAGATGTTTAGACTGGATTTTTCATTTTTATTAATCTCTTGAGTCCTTCCTAAGGATCTGAGATAGGTAGATATTGTTTGGTGATGTTAGCTGTTCCAAGTAATCTGCCTTTTGCAATTGACTGGTGATGATTTTGTCAGTGCTGATGGTATTCATGTGACGCTCCAGATGTTTGGGGATTGCACCCACAGTGCCTATTACTATTGGTACTTTCCAGAGCACTTTAGCTTCTTCATTTTGTATGACTTTGGCTATTTTGAGGTCTCACCAGTTCTTGCTTGCAGGCAAATGAGTTTCTTGCAGAACTTCCAATGCACCATTGTGGTTACTTTGCCATGCCATTGTAGTCAGTTTGCTCAATCTTCTTGCAGCAGATAACTAGATGGCTCACTGTTTCTTCAGCTTCTTTGCAGTTGCAGGGTTTGTTGTGTGTTGCTTTCTTCTCAGTTCTGGATGGTTTCATTCTTAAGACTTAGTATTATGCACCCAGATTTAGCTCCTATGTATCATTCTTCAATTTTGCCATTCTTAGCTATTGCCAGTTTTTGTGGTTATCTGCTTTGCCTGCTTTTTTTTAATGTACAGGCCATGTGATGCTTTACTTTGCCATGTCTCTTATTTTCTTCATTTGACCTTTCTTATAGGCCAGTTTGGTCTCTCCAGGTCTCAATAAGCATTTGTGGTATAAGAGCTTCAGTGTGTCTTCTTCACTATTCTTCAATATTCATCCAATGCTCTTTTTTTTCTTCAGTTGTCTAGTGTGCTTGCAATATTCCACAGCCACCTATTTTTCCTTTTTATATAGAGTCATCATTGGTGCATGGCTCAAGGGCATGATTCACTGTCATTATTTTTCTGGTTTTTGTATCAGACCTTTTTGTTCTTTTCTTCTGGTTTTTCTATCAGACCTATTAGTTCTTCTTTAGTTCCTATCAGAACCTTTAGTTCTTCTTAATAGTCCACTAATCCAGCTGTGTATCTAATGACTGAGATTTCCCAAGTTGCCTTGATAATATTTCCTTCATTGAATTGGATTTTATGATCTTCTTCACTCTTATTTCTAACCTTCTTCTTGACTTTAGTGTGCTTGATGTTGTCAGCTTGAAGAATGTCCAGGTATTTGTAGTGGTCTTCATCCAGACTCTTGATTTTATTTCCATAGGGCATTTTGGAATGTCTTCAGTTTTCTCTATTTGTCCCCTGTTGATGGTTAGGGTGGCATCTTTCTCCAGTCCAAACTCCATTGCAGTGATTGTCATTCTTCGTATTTCTTACTCAAGAAATATTTTTATGTAATTTAATAATTTAATAAATAAAAATATTTATTAAATTATTTTCATATAATGAATGTTGGGAAATGATGAACAATCTGAAATTTCATGATCTGTGAACTGAAAAAATTTGGATGGTTTTGAAGCAAGAAGACAATGTGACCAGAAGCAAAATATATTCACTTTCTAGAGCAGCCTTTTGTCTGACAGATGAACCTCTTCAAAAGAACTTTGAGGATTGTTTACCTTAAAGAATCTTTTATTCGAGAAATAAAGTATCGGCACTACATAGCTGAAACAAAAAACTAAATTCCCATCCCCTGGGTACAAAGTAACAAAGCACAATTCCCTCCTCCAATAAACAGTCATAAATCACATTCCCCAATTAGCTTGAAGCACAGGCTTTCTCCCTAACTCTCCAGCCTGCCAAAACTCTATCAACTCTGGGCCCAATGACCTTGGGTTCCCACAGCTGAGATTATTGTTATGACTAGCTGGACTCTCATCCACATTCTCCCTCCTAACATCAACTAACTCAAAAAGCAACAGAGGAAAATGGCTGCATTTCTATCTGTTGTCAAAACAAGACCATCCGATGTTAGCAGCATTGACAACTTTTCCTCTCTTTCTGTCAGCCTCTTTCTCTCACTCACACATACACACATTTTCTCTTTCTACCACAGGCAACTGGCCAAGTGAAGGAAGAGGTAGCTCTTACTAAAACATCTGTTCCAAGAAGCTTATATTTAGCCAAGAGCAGTTCTTAGACTGAAATTGCCAATATCTAGCTTTATATAAAATTGTTTTAAACAAAACCAGAAAGAGATTTAAAAATTTAATCAGACAAAAAGGAAACTCAATTCATCATATTATCGTTTAATATCAAATTGTTTAATCATTTAAATAAGGCTATGCCACCTAATAACTGAAATAAACAAGACAAGGATGAAGTAGTCAAAGGTACATTTTTAGAAAACTTGATGTGTGAATTCTTTTTCTACATCCTGTCACTTCTTGAGTTCTTTGTAGCATATCATTGCTAACCATTAATCAAGGAGTGATGTGAAAATGTTTAGAATCAATGAAGTGTAGAGAATTTTAATATGCATAGTTGTACTGAAGTTGTCAAGTGCTATTTTAAAATTTGTCTCTGCCAAAATAATCTACAATAAGCACTGATTGTCTAGCTCCCTGGAATTAATTGAGTACAGTTTTTACAGGATATTATTCAGGTAAAGTTATTTTCTTGACAAGAATGTCCATCCTTCTTAATGCACTGAAAAGTTTGTTTATTGAAATTTCTCTGTTGGATATAATTTCTGTATAAAATGTAAAGAGATATAGCAAGAAAAAACATGGGACAGTTTTCTACATTGCTTCCTTAACAATATGTTTATTGATAAACAATTGTGCAAGCATGGAAGACTTTTAGATTGTTTGGTTCCTCTGCATATGTATATGCCTATACCTCAGTTGCACAGATTATATATTTATGTGAAAGAAAGAGAATGGTGTGCCATTATTTGGTTATAATCTTATTTAAAATCCAGTGGCAAATGCTAAAATGATCATTGTTAAGTGTCTTCAAAGATAATGGGGCATGCAAAATGTGCTACTGTCTGCTGGTCTTTATTAGGTCTTTAATAAATAACAATGGGCAATATTTTGTGCTCACAGATAGTTTGATGTTTCCTCTTAATTCTGCCTATGTGCAAAGAAATTGTTCAGACATTTTTTTTTCCCTTAAGGGGCACTAATGAAGCATAATCTTTAAGTAAATCTTCAGTAATGAGGTCACTTGAGTGTATTTAGAAAATGCAAATGCCATAGCTATGATGTGCTGCTTGATCAAATGTTTATAGTTGCATGCATGACCTCAACAGAATTTTTTTGATTTTATGAGTATTTAAATGAGTCTCCATATAATTAGACTTCTTTGGAAAATGGAGAATATATTTGAATGAGGAATGTGTCCCCCTACTGTATATCCAAGTGGGGATTAAATTACTGCTTTAGTAAGGGGAAAGAAAAATACTGTAAGTGAAATAAAGCTTGATCACTTTTGCCCATAAGTTTATGTACATGATCAGGCAAATTCCAAGAATAAAAGATTTTTAAAAAGTATATTCTACATCAGGACAGATGTGAAGTGAAAGTGATGCATTGGACAATGAAAAAGCTATAAAAATAAAATGCTGGAAAAGGAAAATTAAGCTAAAAATATTTCCCTACCATAGCTGAATTTGTATATGTTTTGCATTATTTTTGGGCAACAAAATTAATGCATAGCACACAAAGCTAAATTGGTAATAATAAGCGACAGCTTCTTTGTTTAAAAGCCTTTCCCCCACCCCAAAAAAGGTATTGAAAAGCACTGCCATGTTTGCACCTTTTCTTCTTACCTTATGCTCCCCCCTCTGATTATAACTCTGTTAGGAATGCAAAAGAAATCAGTCAAAAATGTCTACTCAAGCACAATGGCACAACTCAACAATACCTGAACTTTTATAACATAGACAGGCATTTAATTCATTGGCTCCCGCCACACAGGGAGGGAGGGAGGGAGGGAGGGAGAGAGGGAGGGAGAGAGAGAGAGAGAGATCCAGATTTGCTCTTGAGTCATCTTTCACCCAGGTTTCCCTATTTTCTTCTTATACTGAAAAATATAATTTATCAAGAACAGAAATCAACTCCATGCAGCTAAAGAAATCAAACAGTGGTCACTGTATACTTGCCTTTAATATCCTAACAATAACTGCCATCATCAGCATTACAAACAAATATTTCCAGTTCCTGGGTGGTTTTTTTAATCAAATTTCTTTGTATAATTTTGCATATCTCTTTGGTTCATTATGTCATGAAAAATTTGGAATGCAATCAGGTATCATCTTCTACTTAAAACACTGTCAATCCTAGATAGATTTATGAATCAACGCTGGTGAATTTAGCCAGCAACATAAGCAGCATTTCAGTATTTACTTATAGATCTCAGAAAGCTTTATTTCTGTTAACCCATCTGAATGCATAGCTACATTGATAAATATATATGATTATTTAGTTACAGTGTATGTAATTGCAGGTCTGTTCATGTGTATCTGCCTATCTTTGGTATTCACAAACTGTGTATGACAGATGAAATTCAACATTTATCATAAATTAGATGTTATGACATACAGTATATATTATGGACAGAATATGTTACTTGTAATTAGACCATAAGCATATAAAGTTTTCAAAGCTTCTGTTGAATGCCTTTCAACTAGAAAAAAAGTTAGCCAAATATGAAAGCTGGCATAATATTATACTGTATTTTTTTTAAAAAAAGAAGATCATTATTTAATAAGTCCATATTAAAAACTCACAAAACTGTTGGTGTAGCAATATATATTGTATGTGTGTAATTCATTTTGTCAATTGATTATAAATAGAATGATGTTCTAAATTAATAGCCCTCCCAAAAGACATGTTATCGATTTGGGAGAAATATATCAAAATTATATATATTATATATTTAAATTATATATCATGGGAAAATGCAGATTTTCCAGCTTAGTTATCAGCATAACATTATTTGTTATGAAATAATATAATAACAGTACTTGCATTGTGTGCCAATTATGAAGATAATTTTATGGAACTCTTCCAACATCAGAAATCTGATCTTGTGCATATATTATTCTCATGCTCATTCACTCTTTCTCAAAGATCAGAGTGGATTTGTACAGGAATCTTACTTAGTACTTCTTGAAATCTTGTAATGCAATTTTCTAACCCAAATGTGCTTAAAGAACTTAATTTAATAAATACTGCTTTAATTAATAGCACTAATGAATAATAATAACAATAATAATGGATAAACCTATTAACCACTAATAGGTTAATGTTGACCACTTTGAGTATCTCTGGATTAGGAGATAGATTATCAGACAATAACTATCTCCTGGTGACATGTCCAAGTTTTCTTGGCAATCATATAGAAATAGTTGCCCTTCGTGACTGGGTTGTTTTTCCAAATACTGTATGAAATCTAATCTGATATGGTAGTCTCTCAACCAGGGAGTAACTACATGCAAACCTTAGTTTTTTTCAAAATCTGTCAAGTTTAGCAGGATAGTGATACTTACTATTTATAGAATGAATGAATGAATGAATCTATTATAGCTAAAGCCAGATATTACCTTTTATATCTGGCCTTTGGTTATAGCAGATATTCATTCATTAATAGAAAACATTTTTTTGTTTGCAAAATTTTCATATTTGGGAAACAGGATACTTTATTTGAACATCTGTTTTATTATAAACTAGTGCTTCTATTAACAGGACAGTCCAAGCAGAAGCAATTGAATAGTCCAGATAAGATACTGCTTTATTTGTTCCTATACACTGAAATTCTGTTGTGACTTAAATCAATCACGAATTCTAAAAAAGTTAATTTATGACCATGGATTATTTAGCAGGCTTATTGACCAGAATTTGTGTTCTGAGTTGGATTGTGGTATGCTTTTATTTTGGAGATAATTGTGGAGTTTCCTAGTTATGCCTCAAAAGGGGTAAAGAAAACATAACCTTACAGTTATTGTTCTTGGTATCTTTTATATTTCCCCATGCTATTTGAAGCTTTGCAAACCTGGGAAGAGTATACATTGTTCACCCTAAATTGTCCTCTTGAGTATGATTCCTTCTGAATATATTTCATCATAGGCCTAATGAGATCTTCGAATTTTTAATAATCCTATCATTAAACAGCATTTTCATCTAGTGAAGACAGATTTTTTCCCCATTTAGCTCTCTGGATTTTATTAATCCTGTAAAACAAAATCCTACATATTAGTAGAATACTCAGCTGGATCAGGTACAACTTTTTTGGGCTAGATGCTTGTCAGTGTACTCTGTTTAATATTGTCTTAATCACAGATGCATTTGAGGGACCACACATTCATATTTTTATGGAGAGCTTTATAGTATCTGCCACAAAATTATGTTGGCTGAGTTCCATAGGGCTGGGTAATTCATGATGCTGTCCTTGTTTCTTTATCCCTCACTGCAGTCATCCATTTCCAAAACTATATCATTCTAACCACATCATTTTCAGTTTAGACTTGGATTTTTCCTTCTCCCATGTTCTTTAACTTTATAAAATAAATATTAAATCTAATGTGAACAATTTCTGTGCCTTGCTTTTCTGAATCTGCATATGTAATAATTCTTTGAAAGGCCGCTTAGCTTTCTCAGAATAGAACTGACTACTATTGCTAATGATACATTCCCTATAGGAAGTATTTATCTCATGGCCAATAATGAAGCTGATTATATTATAGGGCTAACGAAAAGTATGGAAATGTATTATAGAAGAAAACATTAATCAGAAATTCAAAAATAGAAAAAAGCAATACATTAATTTTAATTAAGCACTTTATGTCTTTGTTTGTACTTTATGCCAGCCAAGATAACACATGCATGTTTTGATGCAACACAAACATATATACATTTTCTCCTGAAATATGCTGTTCATAAACATTTTCAAATACATACTCTGAGCTTTCATGGTTGGTTTTGAAAACTAAGAAAACTGAAATAGAGTATATAAGAAATACTAGCACATAGTAGCCCAGAAAGTACAAATTAACTGATAAGTTTTTTAAAATGCAGACTAAACAAAATATTTTTTACAATCATTAATATTGTTCCTCAGAAAAGATCCAAGATTTGGAAGGCCTTACACCACAGGTCTGCAACCCGCAGCTCCGGAGCCGCATGCGGTTCTTTCAGCCGTCTCCTGCGGCTCCCAGTCCCCTGCCATGTGCAGTCCAAAAAAAAAAAGTGGGACTAAAAAAGTTCAACCAATCAATTCAAATATGCAGGGTAGGTGCATATCTTGCCTTGGCTCCACTCTTCAGTCAAACCCTGTTCTGCGCATGCCCACATGTATGCGCATGTGCACACATTTTTTGCAGCTCCCAGTTTTTCCTTTTGTGAGGGAACCGGTTCTGAGTGGCTCTTTCACTGTTTCAGGTTGCTGACCCCTGCCTTAGACCATAGTAAAAGTTACAGGACAAAAATTTGTAACTATCTATACTGCTAAACTGTGGGAAAAAAGCTATGTTATTCTGCTTTAGTTGTATAGTCTGAACAAAAGATAGGAACCAAACACTTAATCAATAACAGCGAAATTGGTGGCATCTATTATCTTGATTGTTTCTGAGGGTGCTATTGATGCCAAATAATTTAAATCTCTTCTTAAAAATCCTGGATACCATTTAGCTGTAAAGATTGCTGGATAATCCAATTAACTATCAAGCTCAGAAATGGGAAAGAAGAATTTCTAGTACTTGTGTCAGCATTTAAAAAATAATAATAACTCCTACTGCAGACATCCTAGTTTGTTAATTAGGTTCCCTTTACTAAGACCAGAAAAACTCCCAGTCTTTTATTATTCAAGTATTTGGACAAACCCTGAGTTTATGAAGCTGCTAGGCATTTGCCAGGAAGGGTAAACATTTTTTTTTCAAAAATATTAAATAGTGGATAAAAACTTCATGCCAGTTATCTGCATTCAAAAAGTTAATATGTTAAATTTATGAGTGGGTGTTTGGAAGAAAGATGCAGGTTATGGAGTGGCAGCATAGAATAAGAATATGGTTTCTAATCTAAAAGTGTATATGTAACTCAATATTAAACACTGGAGTCCTTGGTGCTTGATCTCACAACACATCTCAATCATAGTTTCAATTGGGAAATTGTGACCAAGCTAAAATCAAACATGCTAGAAAATTCCAGGAAACTTGGCATTCAGAAAAATCAGTCATCAATAGACATACGTAGACGAAAATGACACTTACCATTCAAAAGAGACAATAAAAGAGCTAAAAAGGAAAGCAAAAGACCAGAACACATCCTCTTCACCAATCAACACTCAGATTAAGTAGGAATTAACACGAAACCCTAATTAGGGAGAAAACCAGACTCCAGCAACAGTGGTAGAGCAAGCTATTGCCTATAAACACAAAGCAAGCCCCACACTAATGATATTACTTAGTTGGGTAATGAAACATCAGCAACATCTCAGAAATTACCAAGGACTCCAAAATATGGCTTCTACCTATTGCCCTTTATAAAGATTGGGTATATCATACTTTATTTTCAATGGGGAGACACAACAAATTTTTTATCCATTTTGAGAACAGTCTAGTTAGGATAGTAACCAATCAGGAATTGTTCGTTTTACAGGTGAAACTCGAAAAATTAGAATATCATGCAAAAGTTCATTTATTTCAGTAATGCAACTTAAAAGGGGAAACTAATATATGAGATAGACTCATTACATGCAAAGCAAGATAGTTCAAGCCGTGATTTGTCATAATTGTGATAATTATGGCATACAGCTCATGAAAACCCCAAATCCACAATCTCAGAAAATTAGAATATTACATGCAATCAATAAAACAAGGAGTGTACATAGAACAATATCGGACCTCTGAAAAGTATAAGCATGCATATGTACTCAGTACGTGGTTTGGGCCCCTTTTGCAGCAATTACTGCCTCAATGCGGCGTGGCATGGAAGCTATCAGCCTGTGGCACTGCTGAGGTGTTATGGAAGACCAGGATGCTTCAATAGCAGCCTTCAGCTCTTCTGCATTGTTTGGTCTCATGTCTCTCATCTTTCTCTTGGCAATGCCCCATAGATTCTCTATGGGGTTCAGGTCAGGCGAGTTTGCTGGCCAATCAAGCACAGTAATCCCATGGTCATTGAACCAGGTTTTGGTGCTTTTGGCAGTGTGGGCAGGTGCCACGTCCTGCTGGAAAATGAAGTCAGCATCCCCATAAAGCTCGTCTGTGGAAGGAAGCATGAAGTGCTCCAAAATCTCCTGGTAGACGGCTGCATTGACCCTGGATTTAATGAAGCACAGTGACCAACACCAGCAGATGACATGGCTCCCCAAATCAACACAGACTGTGGAAACCTCACACTGGACTTCAAGCATCTTGCAGTGTGTGCCTCTCCATTCTTGCTCCAGACTCTGGGTCCTTGGTTTCCAAATGAGATGCAAAAGTTGCTCTCATCAGAAAAGAGGACTTTGGACCACTGAGCAACAGACCAGGTCTGTTTTTCTTTAGCCCAGGTAAGACGCTTCAGACGTTGTTTGTTGTTCAGGAGCGGCTTGACAAGAGGAATACGACATTTGAAGCCCATGTCCAGGATCCGTCTGTGTGTGGTGGCTCTTGTTGCACTGACTCCAGCCTCAGTCCACTCCTTGTGAAAGTCCCCAACACTTTTGAATGGCCTTTTCCTGA
Organism: Vipera berus; assembly: GCF_964194415.1. Lineage (NCBI taxonomy): Eukaryota > Metazoa > Chordata > Lepidosauria > Squamata > Viperidae > Vipera > Vipera berus. The sequence goes on along the minus strand of NC_138209.1, from coordinate 41,443,277 downwards.
CAATCCTCTCCAGGCTGCGGCCATCCCTGCTCCTTGTGCACCTTTTTCTTCCACACTTTTCCCTTCCACATAACTTTCTATTAATGTGCTTTGATACAACACTTTGGGAACATCCAACTTCTTTTGCAATTACCTTTTGAGGCTTTCCCTCCTTATGGAGGGTGTCAATGATGCTTTTCTGCACAACTGTCAGGTCAGCAGTCTTCCCCATGATTGTCTCTAAATTTGCATTTGGATGTAAAACAAAAATAAAAATTATATTATGCACTTCCAACATTCATGTAATTTGTCAGATTTTGCTGGGAGGAGGAGGAGGAGAATTAAACCTGCAGTTTTCCACATATTTTTACTACTTTATGCAATATAAAGTGAATAGCTTGTTTTTAATGTACATCTTTACATAAAACATAGATTTGGATTTTTCCCCCACTTTGGAAACAAACTCACTTCACTAATCCCACTGAGTAAAAGTCAGGGAACAAGAGCTATTCTAAGGGTAAGTTAAAATGTTTCTTATTTGGAAGAAAACCGTATTGCGAATTCTGCTTGCCAAAGATTTGCAAGAGTGCATGCTTATGGGCAGTGGCACAAGCAAATTGTTTTAACTGTACTAAACATAATTATTTGTTCACAAAACTATCTGTTTTCAGTGGTTCCTCAAAGCATTGTGTGGCTTCAGCACTTCATCATTTCGAGGAAGGACAACATCTACTATTTTTAATAATAGGCAACTCATTCATATCTAGCAGTTGTCCTTAAGTGAGACATTCTGTCTGTCTGTATCCTTGGATAAAAAAGAATATGAGTACTAGCAGGAATAAAAAGGATGACTGAAACAAATATTTTGGTGACATATAGCTAATACAGGTAGTCCTCAACTTACCACAGTTCATTTAGTGACCATTTGAAATGACAATGGCACTGAAAAATGTAACTTATGAGCATTTTTTCACACTTACGACCATAGCAGCATTCCCATGGTCACATAACCCAAGTTCAGACATTTGGCAACTGACTCATATTTATGATGGTTGCAACTTTCTGACAAGCAAAGTCAATAGGGAAGCCAGATTCACTTAACAACCATGTTACGATTGCAGTGATTTACTTAACAACTGTGGCAAGAAAGGTCATAAAAGGAGGCAAAATTCACTTAACAACTGTCTCACTTAGCAACATAAATTTTGGGGTCAACTCTGGTCATAAGTGGAAGGTCACTTGTATTAAATATATATATAATTTAATGAACCTATAGGTGCAAATGTGAGAATGGAAAAGGGAGATGAGTTTAGAAATGTATGTGGTGTACAAATTTAATGTTTTTTCACAATTACATATGGACAAAGGAAATAGTTAAAACAGAACAGAACAATCAAAATATTAAAAGAAATATTGTCTGATCTGAAAGTTATAAAGGGATGGGTAATACATTATAATAGCTAATACATAATTGTAGTGTAAGCCCTTTGGGTAGTGTGCTTTAGTAGTAAATTGGGTACTATATTGTTATATTTTTATGGTGTTTTATTTTGTACTGTAATAGAACTGCTAGAAGGAATTTGTCTTACCATTTTCATTTATGCTAAATATCATACTGAAATTACAAAGATTCTTTTCTTCAAATATTCTAGTTAATGTCTGATTAATAGGCTTTCAGAGCTCCTGAGAATGAAGCAGAAAATAGAAGATAATCAAGTCATTGAAAAGCCTCTTTCGATATTCATTATTCATACAGTTCACCTGTGGATGGAGGTGGGGGGGCATTTATTCCTCTGATGGGACTAAAAGTCTAGACAGGGAGGTTGCTGTAGATATTTGATTTCCAGTGACTTAAAACATTGCATGGGTTCCTTTCTCCTTCCCTTCCCTTTCTGACATAGTGCATGAATGGCTGTAGAGTTAAATTATTACTCTTTTCCTTAAGATATATTCATATATGTATGAATAACTGAGTAAGACTAAAATGTTAACCAACAAAAGTCAAGCTTGTTTGTGAATTCATTAAATGTAAGCTCTCTTTCTTTCAAAGAGTTCTAAAATGTTCGAAATGGCATTGATAATTATCTGTTTCCATTTAATTTCTACAATAAAGACTCCCTGGTTGGGCTGAGATGAACTGACTCACCAAAACTCAATGAAGAGTTGCCTTGTGGCAAGATGGGTGGCAAATAAACAAAAATAAATATCTGAGAGACAGTCTGAAACTGATTTCCACAGTTATAATATTGCTCAACTGCAGCCTTTCTTTGGTTGATTAGGGAGACAGATAAAGATTTAACTTGTACTATTTTAGACTACAGGCTGTGTATTAGAAAGTAGATGCTAAAGGAGGGTTAATTTTTGCTAGTTTTTAATATTTAGGGTTCAGTCATTTACAGAATGAAGTAACCCAATAAGGAGAGCGTTATCAGCTCTGTGAATATTAGGGCTAAGATGTTAGAATAGATTAACTGACCCATTGATATATATTGGTGACTCCTGGGAGAGAATGGAGACAGTCATATACTTCAGAGTTCAACAGCACAGCTACACTATTGACAGAATGGACATAATGATGCAGGAAAGATGTAGAAGGACTTCTGATAGTTCTTTGTTTGTTGCTTTAATAGTACCAAGAGAAATTCTGATTCTGAATAGAAAAGAAATATACAGAGAAGAGATTATTCCCACAGGGCTGTTGTCTCAATTAAAATGGTCTTTTCAGATCTAAATCTGTCCAAGCCTTTGATTAGCTTCAAAAGGCCATGGTCTCTGCCCATCTCTACTGACTTTATAATTGACAAGTCCCATCTGTAGGGTCTTCAGTAGCTGCATCTTATTTTATCCTGGAGAGATGAGCTGGTCCATTTCTTCAGAGATACAATTAAAAAAAACACCCTCTTTATTCACTGGCTGGCTGAAATTGAAATCTGTCTTGTATTGCTCTTATTCCTTTTAAAATATTCTTTTAAAGTTTCAATTTATTCATCTCATATGGTCTTAATTCCATATGATTTAAAATGTTTAGTAAATACTGTACACAAAATGAGTTGTTTGTACCAATGGACACTACCTCTGCGTGGAAAAGAACAATTTTGGTGATAGGATTTTGATAGCAAAACTTTCTTCTCTCCATAATGCAATCAAATAATTATTTCTCTGTGTATCTTATATCACATCTGTGTTGGCCCTTGAATGAGTATGAACTGATTTTCCAGATGACTGACTTGATTGCCTATTAATTAGGATTCAATCTTATGTTAAAGCTACATAAATACTAAGGAGATTTGTGAACAACACAGAGGTTTTCTATCAGAAATGTTTAGTATTATTTAAAAATGAATTAAGCCTTCATTTGTTACTAAGATAAACAATTGATAATATTACTGCTCCTTTCCCTGGCATGGCTTGGGGACTGGAATGAGAATTTTCTTGACTAAGATATTTTTAAAGCATGATGATATCATATCATTTCAGAAAAGGATATTGGGCCCATAAGAAGCCATCAGAATGTATTTTTATCTCAGATACAAACTCAGTTTATCTTGGATTGCAATTGTGGATTATGGATAGTGGACAGAATACCTAACAGTAGACAGATCTCATTAGATTTTTTTTAAAAAAAAATCTTAAAATCTATTCACTTAAAATTTTTTTTAAATCATTACATTATAGAACAACATATACAAACCCTCAACATTTAAAACCCGGGAACAATCATAACAAATTCCAATTCAAATCATACATCCCATACACAGATCAGTGAGCCACTCCAAGATATAAACAATATACTGAAATGATATAATTGAAAAATCAGCTGATGATGGGCAAAGGGAAAATGCATAGAATGCTACAACCAAACAAACGTGGAAAATTATATGTCTACAATATCGGATGCAAGGATCACTGAATTAACTTGGGCAGCAAAATTGTGCCATTTTCTCCATAGCAACTGATAAAATGCTCTGGTGGCATTTTTGCTAACAAGTGTTTTTCTGAAAACCTTATAAAGAAAATGAAATAGGTTCCAAACTTTAAGTTTCTTTTTTTAAATATTAGCCTTTTTATTACTGTGCAAAAAGAGGCTTTAATTAATCCTTATATGACCTTTTCTTTTTTTCTTTTTTGGAGTATTATGGGACAAACTGTTAAATATTATCCTCGCCGCAGCTCTCAAAAACTAAATTGAATCTTAATATAATTCCTTTTTTTCAATTGTATTGAGAAATAGTGTCTGCATTTTATGAAGAGTACATTTCTGCTCATATCTCTGTATGAGCAACACAAGCTAAGAAGCTAAAGACACGTCTGGCTGACCCATGGTGTATTAGGGGACCAGCAGTTTGTGTTTCCAGTCAGTCAAATCACAATAAGCAAAATGCACATAAAAAGCAAACCTCACAGTAACTCAATGCCCTGAGCCAAATCACAGTCTCTGAAAATATATATATAAATACACCTATGATTTTTGTGGGTGTAGACATATGTATGTCAAGCAAGCAGTAAGTAAGCAGAACCATGGATAAAAAGATTGAAGTCAGACTTCTGTATGTTTCATGCAGTGCTATTTTTGTAAAAGAAAAAGGTGCCGGAACTCACACACGTCATACAACCCTCCTTGCCTACCCTACAAGGTTCCATCCAAAAAAGGTGCCGGAACGTTCTATGAGAAAAAAAGCCCTGGTTTCATGTAAATAAACTCTTCAAGGGCAGCTTTACAAAAAAAAGACAGGAAATACTTTAGAATGAACACTCTTCTTAAAGGACTTAGCATGTTCCAGATGAAACTGGGCTTGCCTAAGGATGTCTCATATCATACCTTTTAATGCAATATCAATACAGTAAATAATAAGTGGTCAACCAACATTCTGGTGAGAGGGCAAAATTGTGTTTTTCAAAGTTTGGAAAGATGAGGTTGAGAGAGAAAGGTATAGAAGCTAGTAAACACAAAGAAAGACTAGATTTGTATGTGTGTGCAAACTCCTAATGAATCTTAATTAACATTGAACTATGGGCACTCTTGGTGAGAATAATTGCGGTTGTCAGATGCAAGCTTCCCACTGTTACTTTCTTTCCTTTGGCTTGATTTCAAGCTGTGGCTTGCTGTGAGCCCTTTTCTTCTAGATCTGCTTATTTTGTCTATCACTTTCAGTGCTTAGTTAGTGGTAGTTAAAGATCCTTAGGATCAGAGGCGGGTCTGGTTGCAGAGAGGCCCTCCTGTTGCCTCTTTGTACTATGAGATTCAGAAAAAGAACCCATTATCACAGAAAGCCTTAAAACTTTGCGAAGGTACATTTTTACTGACAGTAAGTCAACCTACTACACTATTTTTATACTTTTTTTTACTATTTTCCAAATACTAAATGTTTCTTTAGCACAGTTGATATTATGTTCTTCTCCTTTGCAGTATTTCTTGCAGTTATAACTGAATGTCGTACTGTCTGCATATAATGGTTCACAGTACTTGCATGTACTTGAATACCAAAGCCATAGGCTATACTGATTTTAAAAAAACAAAAGGGAAAACCCCTTTTATTTATTGCCAAGAAAGCTACTTGAACAAGTCTATAAACTCACAACTTGACTTGAAAATTTTTATTAGATATATTTAAGTCAATCTATTAGTTGATAAATGATAGGTTTATTAGTAGTTACTAATTTTTCTATAGTCTTTCTCTAATCAAAGTTAAAGCTGGCTTCTAATTCATTTATAGCAATTACTTTGTCATGCATATCATTTCTAAGCTTTTGGGCCAAGATCATTTTTATTTGCAAAATGTTGGCATATATTCCTGCAGAATATATGGCTTTCCATGAATTTTTTTGTCCTCATCATGAATTTCAGCAGTAGACATTAATTGCTCATTTACTGTTTGATTCTGCTCCATCACATCCAACTCAACCAGCATATTTTTAGATCAAGTGAATTTTAACAGAATAACAGAATTGGAAGGGACCTTGGAGGTCTTCTAGCTCAAGCAGGAAATCCTGTACCATTTCAGACAAATGGTTGTCCAATCTTTTCTTAAAAACTTTCAGTGTTGGAGCACTCACAACTTCTGGAGTCAAGTCATTCTAGTGATTAATTATTCTAACTGTCAGGAAATTCGAAGACAGCAAAGTCCACATTTTGGACCAAGACCACTGGTTTGAAAGAGGGGTAAAAGAGGCCATCTATGCCAAAACTGAACAGCCCTCCCTCAATAGAGGGGGAGGGCTATGACAGTTCCAAGAAGGCTCCACACCCATTTGCACTACTCAGGTGATCCTGATGACACAATTAACCTCCAAGTGGCCTCAATAACTCTATAAAAGAATGCAAATGACCAGCTGTCTGCCAGGAGTATAAACCCTTCCATTAACCAGCATCCAGTCAGAGGTGAAGAAGCTTCTTGGATGAGAAGTGACATGTTTTCAAAGAAAAATAAGAAAGTCCAGGTACTTCTTGAAAAAGCACCATTGTGACAACCATGACCTGGATGACTGAGCATCTCCATAGACATTTTCCATCTATTGCTTCCTGTACTACCTTTAGGTGCTTTGGAGAATAGGTTGACCCCACTCTTCTTTGTGGCAGCCCCTTCAATATTGGAACACAGCTATCATGTCAACCCTGGTTCTTCTTTTCATTAAACTAGACATACCAAATTCCTGCAACTATTCTTTATATGTTTTAGCCTCCAGTCCCCTAATCATCATTGTTGCTCTTTTCTGCACTCTTTCTAGAGTCTCAGCATCTTTTTATATCATGGTGACCAAAACTGATGCAATATTCTAAGTGTAGTCTTAATTTTAGAATTAAAGAGGATTAGCACATTGTGGAAGGTAATCTAAAATTACATCTGGCCATCCCATTAGGTCAAGCAGTTGTGTGCTTTGTCTGCTGTGGCCCCATTTTCTGGAACATGGTTTCCACTGAGATGAGATTGACCCCATCCCAGCCTGCCTTACAAAGAATTCTCAAAATGTGTTTTTTCTATCAACCCTGGCAGTCTCATGTGGAGCCAGCCAGGTAGTTGTGTGATGTCAAGTGTCTCACTGTCTTGGTTTTTCTGTTTTCTGTTATTCTGTTTATTGAGTGTTTTATTATTTTTATTATTATGTATTGTACATCACCTAGTGTCACATTTTGTGAGATGGGCATTTGCCAGCTCTATACATTTACTAAATAAGTATCTCTAAATTGTTTGTTTCATGGCATGGAAGTGTTATTTCAGCACCAATAGCAATAGCACTTAGACTTATATACCACTTCACAGTGCTTTACAGCCCTCTCTAAGCAGTTTGCAGAGTCAGCATATTGCCCCCAACAATCTGGGTCCTCATTTTACCGACCTCGGAAGGATGGAAGGCTGAGTCAACCTTGAGCCAATCAGAATCGAACTCCTGAAGTGAGCAGTGAATTAGCTTGCTATACTGAATTCTAACCACTGCGCCACCACAGCTCTTCTTACCTAGTACCTAGTCAGAACTTGAATATGAACTGTTTTTGAAGGAAATAACTGCATCTTTTTCAACTTTGAAAAATCTTACTGAAGTGAGAATATCATGATTAATTCTCATGAAAAGGCATAAATTACTTCTGCTATTTCAAGATATAGCATCACAACATGCTATTTGAATTATAATTTCTCAAAAGGAGTATCAAAAGGTAACATAATTCTAGTGTCATTTTTAGGAAGAAAATTATGGTTCTCTTCCTCGTGTCTAGGAGGGACAGCCATCTATTTTCAATGAAAACAAGAGGCCGAAAAACAATATTTTATTTCTTATTTTGCAGCATGAGGTAGAGAGAATGAAAAATTTCTATCCAATACATAGGATGTATGATTAATATTTTTTTGTTTTTATTGTTTCTATATAATGATATTTATACAATATTAATTAAAATATATTGACATTCTAATATTTAGATAACTTAGAGTATTGGAAATAAAGAGAAAGGAATATTCTATCAATATTGATTTCAATTTAGGATGTAGATATTGTAAGGAAAACATTATTTGATTTTTTGTCCGAAGTTGAGTAAAACATTAGGTTAAAAAACTGCTACAGATTGCATCAAAGAATTGTTATGCAATAAAGATTTTGGTCAAGCTGATTACTTAGGACAGTAATAGCATATAGCAGTATTTCTCAAGCTCAGTGGGTTAGGACGCTGAGCTTGTCGATCAGAAGGTCAGCAGTTTGGTGGGTCGAATCCCGAGTGCCGCATAACAGAGTAAGCGCCTGTTACTCGTCCCAGCTTCTGCCAACCTAGCAGTTCAAAAGCACATAAAAATGCAAGTAGAAAAATAGGGACCACTACAGTGGGAAGGTAACAGCGATCCATGTGCCTTTGGCGTCTAGTCATGCCGGCCACATGACCACAGAGATGTCCTCGGACAAGCGCTGGCTCTTTGGCTTTGAAATGGAGATGAGTACAAGCCCCTAGAGTTAGAAATGACTAGCACGCATGTGCGGGGGAAACTTTACCTTTACCTTTACCTTAGACTTCAATTCCCAGAATTCTCCAGCCCGTATTACTAAATTTGAATAATACTAGTGGATAGGATAAAATACATAATTACATGTAAATGTACAAGAAAATGAAGAAATTTAATATCAGCATTTTAATATAGTCTTCTATATTTACCACCTCTTTGAGATATTTTACAAAAAATAAATACTATGAAGAGAGGGGGAAATTTTCATGTATTACTTTATATAGTTTTTGTTTTAAATGTGGTTAATATCCCTGACATCTTTCATATAAAAAATAAAGGTAAATTGATAATATTTGGAAATTTAACACAATGAGCTTTAGTTATTTATTTCTTCAGGAGTACATTAAAATCTAAAGTACGCTAAAGAAATCTAACAGTGTTCACTGCTAAATGGCTGACTTTTGTTAGCTCCTCTGAGAATCAAACTAGATGTGACATTAAATGAATCATTGAATAGTTCAGTGTAGCATCTTCAAAGCAGGTCTTTTATTTAGAATCACAGAAAGAAAGAGCTCAATTTTCTTTCATTGCCTGCAGCAATCTTGATAATTATTGCTCCCATCTGCCAGTAAATGCTACTTGTATTTTTAAAATTTAAATCTTGATATCAGGATATATTAAATACATCTATTTTGGTCTGACAGTTAGTACCAAACCTTACACTTTTTATTTATTTATTTATTTCTGGTACCTTGGAGTCTGTATTGACTCTGGCAACTCCCTGGACAAGTTTCTGCAATTTTCTTGCCAAGGTTTCAGAAATGGTTTGCCATTTGTTTGCTTCCTAGGGCTGAAAGAGAGTGACTAGCTAAAGGTCACCCAACCGGTTTTGTGCCTTAAGAATGACTAAAACTCAGTCTCCTAGTTTCCAGCAGGATGCCTTAATCCCTATAACAAAATGGCTCTCTTATAAACAGTCAATATTTTGTGCTTTATAAAAAAATTGTGGGACAACTACTTCATAGAAATTTTGCATCATTGCTCATAGTCAACATTTGAACAGAATTTTGCAAAATTTTGCAAGTATGCATGAGTTCAGCAGCCACACAAATTTGTTTAATAAATAGATATCATGCAGATGACCATCTGAAATTCATTGATTCTGATATGTTGAACAATTCATTTTGAATTTTGAGTTTTTTTCAGAGAAAATATCTTGAGCTATATGACATGCAGGGCTATAAAGAAAGAAATTTAGGCTAATAGAGCAGTCAACTTGCTTGCAATGAACTGCATACATCTGTCCAAATTATAGAAGCTTGCCAAACATGCATTTTATCAAATTTGTTCTACCAGGGGCAGTATGTACACATTCAAACAGGCAGGAAAACCAGTTTTCCCAAATACTACCCATCTATTGTACTTGCCCAGACCCTCATTCATTGAAAATCATTCCTTAGTTTTGGATAATGTTATGGACTGGTTTGTTTATTGCAAGATCCAGTAAACATAAACTGGTTTGTTTATGTTCAATGTGCTAGAAGCAAAAGCTCCTTACAGATTAGAGACAATTCTATTTTCTATTTATATTTCCATATTTGTATTCATGCAAGTAATAATATTTTCATAATACACCATCATTTTTATAGGGGGTTCATAGTGAATTGTTCAGACCCTCGGTCTGGGTAAGGCATATGTGTACTCCTCCCTAGGACCAAAGACCATTGTCCAGTCAGGATCCTGCCTTCAGTTCAAGAGGGAGGGCATTATCCGCTCACTTGTTGGACTGTCTGCACCGGGAGAGCACAGAAAACAAACTCAACAGTGAGTACTCATTTTCCATTTCAGAGTCAGATTCTGCCAACTATGAAAGAGACTGTTAGACCACATTGCAATTATTGCTACTGCTTCATATATTGACTGACGTGATAACCAAGGTTGAAAGGGCTGGTATGAACCTCATGTTCTACACATGTCCAAAACAATCTCTCAAAAATTAGGGGATTTGGAGTAATGGGCTGTTACAAGGAAGAAAAATAATAACAATTTGTGGTGACATTAAAAAGAGAGAGATGAATCTCTTTTGTTAATGTCAGTATATGATTTTGTTTATTTTCTGCCCATGTTAGCTTTATAAATAATTCAAGCCTGTGAGATGAGCTGGGTTGAGAGAGAGTTATTGGCCTAAAGTCACCCAACTGGCTTTCATTCCTAAGACAGAACTATAACTCACAACCTCCTGTCTTCTAATCTAGGTGCCTTTAATCACTAACCAAACTGGCTCCAATATGTATGATATGATATATGATATTCAATGTCAACCAAGTGGCAAGCTTTATGAAACAAATTTTAAAGAGGACAAGAAACAAGTAGGGCCATGATCAATTGAGTTAAAGACAAATTATCATCTGAATATAGTTTTGACATGGTTTCTGCTTTCTTAAGATGAAAGGCTGGCTCTACACAATAACTTTACCCAGTCAATTATGCTGAAACTACTATTTATCATACAGACTCAGAATTCTAGGAATTTTAGTCTCAGTACTAAATACCCAATGCTTTTCTAGCAGAGTTGGGAATAGTAGACCATAAGAATCAGTGATGGGATAAAAAAAACTAAAGACTGGACTGTCCTTTACCTTTAGCACTAGTTTGCAAAGACAGTTACAAAATTTAATTGCTCCTGTATATATTAGAAGCAATAGCCTGCACTAAGAAATAAATACAATTTCACAGGCTTAGAATGCACTCTTAAGGTACAAACCATGGTCTCTAGCATAATATGTCCAGTGTCATAGAACTGTGGGTTTGAGAGTTGATTACCAGATGGATAAAGACTATGGTCTATATCAACTTCGAGGTGCAATTTCCCAATTTTGCAAAAAGGGTAAGTCCTTTCCAAACTAATCAACTTTTGTAGAATATTCCAACATTTCCCAATTTTTTGAAGTCATTTTTTTCATAACCATTTTCCATAATTGTTCATTTTGGTGTCATTTTGTGAATTGAGGAAGTGAACCTTCTTGGTTCTAGAAGCTGTCTACTGCAGGGCTTTTCAACCTTTTCACCTATTGTACCACTTTTAGGATATGGCAACATCCGAGTACCACCAGTTGCCTAGCAAGGTGTCAAAAATTTGATGATAAAAAAGAGGAAAAAAGTGATGAAGTACAGGTAGTCCTCGACTTACAACAGTTCTCTTAGTGACTGTTTGAAGTTACAATGGTACTGAAAAAAGTGCCCCCCAAGCCACAGCCGAGCAAGACACTTGCCTGCCCGCCCAGCGGCACTCTCCCTCCTGTCCGAGGTTTCCATTGTTGTGAGCATTTCTGTTGAGGATTGGCAGCAGGGGTGGGGTGGGGGGTGTTTGGTTTTTGTTTTCCCCCCTCTGCTGGGTGATTGCAGCAGGTTTTGGTCACTTCACATGACCCTGGGACACTGTGACCATCATAAATATGAATCGGTTGCCAAGCATCTGAATGTAAATCACAAGACCCTGGAGATGCTGCAACATTCCAGCTGATCGGTGCTTCTTCTGGGCTCAGAAGTGCCAGGATCAGTGCTGAGCTCCAGCTGGAGCCTGGCGCTGATCCTGGCGCTTCCGCTGAGCCCCGACAGCCCTGCAGCTCCAGCCGTCTCTCTCTCAGGCTTGTGCGGTGCTGCCACCGGTTCAGCTCATTTCCCTCCCACGCTACCACTTTTCTAGGAGGGTCGCGTACCACCTGCCAGGTGCCAATGTACCACAGGTGGTACCCATACCACTGGTTGAAAAGCCCTGGTCTACTGGAACAATGTGTCAAGTGTGAAGAATCAGGACCACACATTAAGTCATTAAGTTCCAGCTCAAATACACAAGAATATAGTCAGGTAGCATTCAGCACTAAATTGATGCTAGGTAAGAGTTAACAGAATTCAAGAGGGCCTGAAGTGGGATCGCTTGTGGGAATGTAATGACTTGTTGATGGAATTGCTTATGGAGTGCCAGGCTTCAATGAACTCATGAGCATGATGGGTGCTAGCATGGCCAACAATTTTTGTGTTGCTCCAATAAAACTGGTGCTGTTTGGTGTCAATGTGGATAGACATTAAGGATTCAGGATCATGGCATTTGACTTCCAACTGGTGTTCATGGATCCTGGTTTTTTAATTGAGGCAATGTTTGTCTCACATAGAATTGGTTGCAATGGTTACAGTTGATTTTGTAGATTAAATTGTTTCTTTCATCATTCTGTATCTTGTCTTTGGTTCTGGATAATTCCTGGTGGAATGTGGCTGTGGGTTATTACTATTTCTAGGATTTGGAGAATTCTGGCTGTCATTTCCAATTCCAATTCTGACTTCATGTTCAATGGGAAAATCTGCAAGCAAGTACAAGGCACCCCGATGGGATCATCCATATCAGGCCTAATAGCAGAAGCAATCATGCAACGACTCAAATCCATAGCTCTACCCATCATCCAATCAAAATTTGGATGCACTATGTCAGTGACACCTTTGTCATCATAAAATGCTCCCAAATTGAAGAGACACACCACCTACTCAATAACATATTACCCGGGATCAAATTCACACATGAAGAGGAAACAGATAACAGACTCCCATTCCTCAACATCAACATAAGGGAACTAGACAATGGAGAACTGGAAACCCACATCTGCCACAAACCCATGAACATGGACCAGATCCTCAGCTTTGCAAGCATTCAGCCCATTGCACATAAAAGAAGCTGTGTCCAGACCTTCTTCAGAAGGGCTAGAACATACTGCAGCACCACAATACTAAAAAAAAGCAATAGAGAAATGACTGCTAGATGCCTTTCTCCATAATGGGTATCCAAAAAATTCCATATTCCAAAATATAGCACCCAAACCACAACACACCACACAGCCAACCACCACACAACCACCACACACCTAACTACCATATACAAAGGGGGTGTTGGAAATGACAGCCATAATTCTCCAACTCCTAGGAATAGCAATAACCCACAAACCCACAGCCACCCTCTGCCAGGAATTACCCAGAACCAAAAACAAGATACAGAAGGATGAAAGAAACAATGTAATCTACAAAATCAACTGTAACCATTGCAACCAATTCTACGTGGGACATACATCGCATCAATTAAAAACCAGGATCCACGAACACCAGCTGGCAGTCAAATGCAACAATCCCAAATACTTAATCTCTACCCACACTGACACCAAACAGCACCAGTTCGATTGGAGCAACACAAAAGTCATCGGCCACGCTACCACCCACCATGTTTGTGAGTTCATTGAAGCCTGGCACTTCACAAGCAATTCCATCAACAGACACATTGACCTACAACCAGCCTACAAACCCCTCAGAAATCCAAATCAACCGCACAGCCAACCAGAGATAGCACCGACCTTTAACCAACCCGTGCAAGCCCCCCTCCCATCAGCAGTTCACCTCCCAATGACCCTGACCTGATAGAACCTCCCCATCACAAGACCCATCACAGACTCTCACTTGACACACCCACATCTGAAGCCCTTGTAAACAGAAGAACACTAATACTGACATCCCCTAACCTAAACTCTGCTGAAAATGTTACCTAGCCTGATAATGAAAAATCCAGAAACCAACCCACAAGCTCAGAGAACAAATCTTCACCTTCATACCTAATACTCCTTCGTCTTCCTGTTGGCACCATTCTGTGATGTCAGTTGGGTAGAAAGGGAGAGTGACTGACCCAAAGTCACCAGATGGTTTACATGGCTAAGGTGGGACTAGAACTCACAGTCTCCTGGCTGCTAGCCTGGTATCTTTACCACTAGACCAAACTGGAAAGCCCCATTCAATTTCAGCAGGCTACTATTAGAGGAAAAAAATTCCAAAAAGAGCCACCTGATGTCTCCACAATTGTCCTTTGAATGGAAGACTTTATTTTTTTAATAATAAAAACAGATTTTAAGGTTATTTTAGATTAAATTTATTACTTTTTAAGATTGGTGATCTTAACATCTATTATGATATTATCTTAGCTATTATTTATACTATGAGAAAGATCGATCCATTTTGATGCTTTTAGTATTCTATGATTTATTTTTTCTTAATTGCCTAGATAACTTGAGTTTGCAGTTTATAAGTATGTATTATAATTATAATGTACAAATAAACAAACTTTATTTAGGACAGCTTTAGTTTCCTAGATTTATAGTTAACTTGGTGCTTTTACTGATATTTGTTGGATAAAAACAAGCTTTGCTTTACGGAGCAGTGCTTGCAAATACTGAATAGTTATTTAATAATTTTCTACTAGATTATGGCAATCAGAATAAATATGAACTGTCAGTGTGCCAGCCAATTTTTTTGTGTTGAACTTTTCAGAATATAAATGCACATAACTGTACAAGACCACCAGCCCAAAGACAGCTGAAAGGTGTAGGTGTACAATATAATTTATCATTCCTACAGTATTTCTCCAAACAAGACATTTGAACATTCATAAATTCTCTGGGCTAGTCCCTGTTGTTTAGAAGGATATTGTTCTCAAGCTGCCTTGAGAATAATCCATAAAGGTGGGTCACACATCAAGAAGGAAAAAAAAATATAAAAGCTATGGCTAGCAGGAGATTTATCATCAATTAAATTTCAGAGCATTTTTGTAGTTGTGACGACAATACATTTTAAACTATTGAGATGAGAGCTGTCAAGCAAATGATTTAATCGATTGAATAAAGCTGGTCTGGCATAATTATAATAAGATTTAGATTTTCTCGGTGCGATGGGTCTTTTTTAAACTGGACCAATTAGATTGATGCAGACACAAAGGAACCACAAAATCACTGCACCTTGGACAAATGTGTTTTTATATGTCCTATGTGGATCAGAAAGATGTTTTATTTTAAAAAATTAAGATATAAAAACAAAATAAAGTGAAACTTGCAAGTATATAGGTCAGTGCTTTCTATTATCTGTATTATATATTATGTTCTATTGCTATTATTTTCAAATTAATTTGCTAATTACCATTTCTCTAACAATTACTATGTTGTACCACTATTCAATTACTATTACAATCTTACTACATTCTATAATATAACTATTCAATTATCATCACAATATTTACTACTATTATAATACACTCTATAATAGCACTAGCAAAGTTTACTTCTTACAAATCCTGTTCTGTCTTCTGCCTTCTTCTCTCTGGGATTTATTCTGCTTTATTTTTTTCTGCTATTAATGGCCAGCATGTGGACTACTTGCACCTGACCACATTGTGTTTTTCTTAGCTGTGCCTCTATATTACTTTTTTCTTCTGGACCACTCATTCCCTTTGAAGGAAAAATGGCTTTTTGTATTTGGGTGCTGTTTTCTCAGTTTGCTGGTGGTGCAGAGATAACAAAACACATGTCTCCTCCCATACCTGTATCAAGATTGCAGCTTTATGGACAACTCTGCTATGCTGGCACTGGAGAAATGGATCAAATGGGAGAGGTAGCACATGGGTGCCTGCAGTTTTTCTAAGCAGCCTGCTTTTCCACACCCTGCTACTAAGGAAGCCTTAGTTAGGCCTGTAATGTATTGGCCATTTCTGTGTAAAATCACTTGCTTAATGTCTGATCACTTGTTTAATGTCTGACCTACTTTTTATGTAACGGTTGCTGTTACTGAGCCAGACTTGCTGTCTCCAGGCTGATAATTAGGTTTGGGGCAGGGACTGCTACTTGAAACCTACTGGTCATCGCCTAGAGGCCAACCATATAAATAGCTGCACAGAAGCCATAAGCTTGCTTCTGTTCTGAGTTAATAAAGTTTTTTGCTGTTTCAACACTTCATCTTGCTTAAAGCCTCAAGAACTGAAAATATAACACTGGTGAGGAAGGTGGGGTGTGCTGCTTCATCACAAGAGTCTGAAGTCACTAGGGGTTGAGGCCAGCACAACCCTGGCAGGGACTGCATTCCCCCCCCCTCGGTCTGCCATCAACACACGCTGGAGACTACCACGCCATAAGGACCCGTCCTAGGGCCTACGCAGAAGCCAGCAGCACAAGGCAATGCGAGCAACAAGAAATGCAAGCAACTCACCATGGTGAAAGTGGGGAAACTTGAAGAGTTCGACATCACACACCTGGAGAGATGGGCATCCTACATTTCCTGCATCGAGAATTACTTCCGCGCCAACCAGGTCAGTTAAGACGGGATGAAGGCCGCGACCCTCC
Source organism: Vipera berus (assembly GCF_964194415.1). Classification (NCBI taxonomy): domain Eukaryota; kingdom Metazoa; phylum Chordata; class Lepidosauria; order Squamata; family Viperidae; genus Vipera; species Vipera berus. The sequence goes on along the minus strand of NC_138209.1, from coordinate 41,426,677 downwards.
TCTGCGTGTGCAGCCCAGCCACCTTCAACATTGCCAAGAACCTGGTCACACCGACGCCGCTCGAGTCCGTCACCTACACAGACTTGAAAAAAAAAGCACTGAGACCACTTTGACCCCAAATTATCCATCATAGCGTGGAGGCACGCTTTTGAGCAGCACGAGCAACAGCCCAGAGAGATGGCCACCAAATTCATCACTGCTCTTCATCAAGTGTCCCAACTTTGCAGTTTTGTGGATTTGGAGGAGAGTGTCATGATTCCGATTAATGAAATAGTTCAAACAAAATTCAGGCATTTTTAATCTAAAAAGTGTTAATAATGAAATGCAGAATTGGCACTCATGGATGGATGCCAGAATCTGAAATCTCCTCCCCTAAGCCCATCATATCTTACACAATTCCCACCCTTATTTACACATCATTAATCACATTATCCAATTACATATGAAATTTTACATATGAAATTTTACTTCCCTTTCTGTGCACGGCTATTTCTTATCTTCTCAAAATAGCCATTTGACATTTCCCTCCCTTCTGTGATTCAAAGCGAAACAGTTTAAACAAAAGGCTGTCTCTTATATTGTCAGTGCAAAAACATGTCAATGTTTGCAGCATTGACATCCGGCCCCCCTTACAAAAAGAACAGATTCTGTAATGTAAACAAACACAAGTTAGGAGCTGGCTTTTGGTTTGTTGGGGTGTTTCTCATAAAACTTTTTGATAAATCTGTCAGTTTTCACTTCATTGGATTTCACCCAAATGACTTCAGACAATGGGTATCCCTTCCATTGCACTAGGTACTGCAATTTTCCCTTAAAGATTCTAGAGTCAAAAATACGTTTCATTTCATAATGGGTCTGACCCGCTACTATGAGGGGTCCAGGTGCCTTCTTAGGGGGAGGTCTTAAAGTGGAGGCCCGAAAAGGTTTCAGTAAGCTACAATGGAAAACCGGGTGAATTTTTCCCCAAAGTCTGGAGAGTTTCAATTTTACTGTAACTGGATTGATGATTCTCACAATGGGGAAAGGCCGCAAGAATTTTGATCCCAATTTCTTGCTGGGTAATTTGAGACGTAAATATGTAGTTGACAGATAAAGCTTTTCCCCAACTTGGAATGTTCTTTAGGGAGCCCTCTTTTTATCAGCCTGTTTTTTATAAGTCTCAGAAGTCTTTTTTAATGCTGTTTTCGTGTTTCTCCAAACCTCTTCCCACCCCCTCACCCATTGATCAAGTGTCTGGGAAGCGAAGGGCACCTGAGGGTAGTCAGGCATCAGGCTGAACTTTTTTCCTGTGACTACTGTCAACGCTGCTAACATCGAATGTTATTGCTTGACAAGAGATGAAGAAGTAGCTGTTTCATATGTTAAATATGTATTGCTTTAAGACTTGTGTATTGTTTTAGTTTAAGGTTAGGAGGGGGGATGAGTAGGATTGCACTTTTCAAGGCCATTTCTCTCACTAAAGAAGATAAGGCTTTGGCGGGTCTTCTACTGGAAGGGAAACTGATTCTTTAAATTAATTGGAGAATATGATTAATGACAAAATTAGAAAGGTGGAGAATTGTGTTTTAATATATTGTGCTAGGGGCGGAGATTTCAGATTCCAGCTTCCTTCGAGCAAGCATTTGCCAGTGTATTAGGCTAATAAAGGACTTTTAAGGCAAACAATGCCTCAGAGTCACTTTAAAAGCCCATATGTCAGAAACTTGACAACTACTCTGAAAGGCGTGTAGCCAGTGCTACGGTGAACAGAATTATTGTAGGCCACCTCGGCAAAAGGGAGGAGATCAGTCCAGTTTGTCTGTTGTTAGGAAACATAGCATCTGAGGTATTGCTCCACCATTTTGTTAGTGGGGCCTCTGGCAGCGCAGTCTGGCCTCTGTAGTCTCTACTGGAGTGGTTCCAGCCTGACCAGATAGGCTCAATTAGCTGCTGAGGATTGGAGATCAGCCCAAACTCATCTTCCCATAGTAAGCTGTCTATTACTCTCTCTTCAGATGTTTTGCCAGCAGCTTTCTCTTTCCATCCTGAGGATTCTTCCCTGAACCTTTGCCAGCTTATCTCTCTTACCAGAGACAGCAATGGGGGCTCAGAACCCCCCTTTGAAAGAAAGAAGATTCTGGCATGATGTCATGATTCCAATTAATGAGACAGTTCAAACAAAATTCAGGCATTTTTTATCTAAAAAGTCTTAATAATGAAACACAGCATCAGCACTCATGGATGGATGCCAGAATCTGGAATCTCCTCCCCTAAGCCCATTGTATCATACACAATTCCCACTCTTATTTACACATCATTAATCACATTATCCAATTAGTTTTATATATAAAGTTTCACTTCCCTTTCTGTGCGTGGCCATTTCTTATCTTCTCAAAATAGCTGTTTAGCATTTCCCTCCCTTCTGTGATTCAAAGCGAAGCAGTTTAAACAAAAGGCTGCCTCTTATATTGTCAGTGCAAAAAGAAAAAATTACGAGACCGCTTAGCCTATGGACTCCAGAACAGAGAGCTGCAACAAAAACTGTTCACCAAAGAAACTCTCTCACTACAACAGGCCTTGAAGGAGGTCATGGCAGACGAAGCCACTGGAGGGGCCATTAAAGCACTGCAGCCCTCCAAAATCACTGCAAGCACCGAAGCCATCCACCACGAGGACGCAGAATGGATGGAAGACACTGACTCTGACTACGAGGTCGACAAGTTACAGAAGCACCAAGAGAAGGGACCATGGCCAGTTGACAAGGCAGTTCCGTTCCTTAGATGCCTGGACTGCGGAAGCCGCCATCAATGCGCGGAATGCCATTTCCAAACAGCAACGTTCAGGGTGTGTGCAAACCAGGCCACATTGCCCCTGTCTGCTGAGGTCGCCAGAGGGACCACCAGCAGGAAGACTCATTCAGGAGAGGTACGGGGGCCCTGGGGCAACACTGAGTAGGGTTCTGCTCCATCCGGAGGAGCGTGTTCCGCACTGCTGCCCACTGCCCACTTAAAAAGAAGCTTCGACTTCAAGTCAGGTTTCAGGGAGTTCCATGCAAACTGGAACTAGACACAGGGTCAGCCATGTCCACCATCTCCATAGGAAGCTTCTGGCACATATGCAACCGCAGTAACAGATGGATCAAACTTCAACTATCTAACATTCTGCTCACAGACCTCCAAAATTCCCAAATGGTGGTCAAGGGTGAAGCCACACTTTTGGTGAATTTCAAGGGGTTTGCAGGCCCACTAGATGTTGTCATGGTGGAAGGCCAATGCACGAGCCTCATAGGGCTTTATTGGTTTGATGCATTGGGCATGCAAGTAACCGGCATTCATCAAACACAGGCAGCAAACTTGTCGTCAGTCTACCAAGAGTTTGCAGATGTTTTCAGTTCAAGCATAGAGGAGTACAAGGGTCCTCCGATAGCCTTCAAGCTTGATCCCCTGGTAACTCCATTACGGGTCAAGCCTCGCTTTAAAACCCAAAATCAATGCAGAGCTGGACAAGCTGGTCAGTCAGGGGGTTTTGCAGCCCATAGACAGTGGTGTGTGGGACACCCCCATAGTAACACACTTAAGGCCAATGGAGAAGTACGCATATGTGCTAACTATAAGTGCACCATTAACCAGGCACATCAATAGTATGCGTACCCAGTGCCAGTTGCCAGCCATATTTTGGTATCATTGCAAGGTAGCCATTTGCTCACCAAATTAGATTTGGTGCAGGCTTACTAACAGCTGCCAGTGGATCAAGCCACGGCAGCTGCTCAAGCCATCATCACCCATCGGGGGGCCTTCAAGTTCAAGTGCCTACAGTTTGGAGTGAGTGTAGCCCCAGGGATTTTCCAGGGTGTCATGGAGCGCATACTCAAGGGCATTCCGGGGGTCTGCCCCTACTTCGATGATGTACTCATTGCTGGGGAGTCTACAGAGGTTCTGGCTGAATGGCTTAGAGCCGTCCTTCAGCGGTTCCACACTGCGGGACTTAAATTAAAAAAAAGAAAAGTGCAAGATTGTGGTACAGGCAACTGAGTTCCTTGGGTGCTGCATCAATGCCAACGGCATTCATCCAGAGGATTCAAAGCTGAAAGCGATTCAGCAGGCCCCAAGCCCTTGGTCCAAGGATGAGCTTCAAGCTTTCTTGGGCCTTCTTATTTTTTATCATGCATTCCTCCCACATAAGGCTGCAGTGGCAAAGCCATTACACTGGTTCTTAAACAAAAATGCTCAGTGGAAGTGGACCATGAAAGAAGTTTCCAGGCAGTCAAATCACTGGTGTCCTCAAACTCGGTGCTCACTCATTTTACCGAAAAGCTGCCAGTCTACATCGCATGTGATGCATCTCCATATGGGGTTGGGGCTGTGTTGAGCCATTTGTCAGCTGATGGGAAACAGTCTCCCATCACTTATTATTCGAGGACCCTGTCATCTGCAAAGTGCAATTGTGCACAGTTTGACAAGGAGGCCTTGGCCATTGTGGCCGAGGTTAAAACGTTCCATGACTATTTGTATGGCCAACAATTCATGGTCTTTACGGACCACAAGCCACTTCTAGGGTTGTTCACTACAAACAGGCAGACACCTCAGATTCTGTCTCCTAGAATGCTGAGGTAGTCTATATTCATTTCAGCCTACAGCTACAGGCTGATTCACAAACCGGGCAAAGAAATGGGACATGCAGATGGCCTTAGCAGATTGCTCCTGCCACACGTGGATCCAGCTCCAGATCCAGCTGCACGCATCTTAGCCATACAGGATTTGCCAGAGTCACCTATCCATGCTGGAAACATAGCTGCTGAGACAGCAGCAAACAAAACACTTAGCTGTGTGCTAACTTGGGTTCACACTGGATGGATGGACAAATGTTCAGGGCCAGAATTTCAAATTTTCTTCATGAGGAAAGATGAGCTTTCAGCTCATAAAGGTGCATTCTTTGGGGAAGTAGAATCATAGTCCCCAGCTTGTTAAGGCCCAGAGTTCTTGAGTCTCTGCATGAAGACCATCCGGGAATAGTCCACACTGGTAAGGAGCTACTTTTGGTGGCCAGGGCTAGATAAAGCTATCGAGGCCCAAGCACATGGTTGCTATATGTGCCAACAATCCAGACCGGAGATGCCGCAGGCCCCTGTCCACCGATGGGAGGACACTCACATACCGTGGTCAAAAATCCACATTGACTTTGCCGGGCTCTTTCAGTGTTTTTAATAGTGGTCAACAGTCACTCTAAATGGTTGGAGGTTGAACTAGTTTCCACAATGACTACTGCTAGGACCATCCAAGTGCTGCACAGAATATTTGCAACACATGGGATTCCAGACGTTTTAGTCTCAGACAATGGGGCTCAGTTCACTGCTTCAGAATTCCAGGCCTTTCTCAGGGCAAATCTCATAAAGCACGCCACGTCGGCTCCCTTTCACCCATCGTCAAATGGGCAAGTGGAATGCATGGTCCACACAAACAAGGAATCCCTGAAAAGAATTGTCACAGGGGATTGGCACCACAGACTGGCCAATTTTCTACCCTGCCAGCCCACAACACCCTGCACCACCATGGGCAAGATCCCAGCCAAGCTTCATTGGGGCAGGCGTTTGATCACCAAACTGGATAGGCTGCACCCCAACAGAGTTGCCTCAGACACTGCACAGCCAAAGACACCAAGAAGCTTACAAGTGGGTGACCGGGTTTAGACCTGGAATTATGGGCAAGGGGCTTTGTGGGTGGCAGCAAAGGTTGTTAAGGTGTCAGGACCACTCTCCTATGAGCTGGTCCTGGAAGATGGGCGAGTCATTCGCCGGCACATTGATCAGCTGTGTCAGCGGCTAGCAGATCAGTTGCTGGCTCAGAACGCCCAAGAGGCCAGCATGTCAGTGGTCCAACAGAGCAGCTTGCACGCTCTGAAAGAACTCTTGCTCATGGTGACGGGGAAATGGCCGTAGAAAAGTCTCCTCCGGAAACACAGACCGTATCCCCTGATCTGGACAGGCAAACTGCACTGAGAAACAGCCCTGCAGACTTTGCTGCACAATTGGACTTTGGTTTGGGCAGACCAGGACTGGCCAGCCAAAGGGACTCGAGTCACTCCGACTCCACTGAACCTCAGAGCCCTGGTCTACCCAACCTGGCAGGCAATCAGGTAGACCTGGAGATCCCTGTAACCCCTAGATGTTCTGAATGGTCAAGAAGGACACCTAATTATCTGAAAGATTATGTCAAACAATTGAGTTTGAGCTATCTAGGGGAAAGGGGTGTGATGTATTGGCTATTTCTGTGTAAAATCACTTGCTTAATGTCTATACTTGTTTAATTTCTGACCTACTTTTTCTGTGTTATGTAATGTTTGTTGTTACTGAGCCAGACTTGATGTCTCCAGGCTGATAATTAGGTTTGGGGCAGGAAACTGCTACTTTAAACCTATTGGTCGTCGCCTAGAGGCCAACCGTATAAATAGCTGCACAGCAACCATAAGCTTGCTTCTGTTCTGAGTTAATAAACTTGTTTTCTGTTTCAACACTTCTTCTCGCTTAATGCCTCAAGAACCAAAAATATAACAAGGCCAGTGTTCAGTCATCAGAATAACTAAGATTGGAGTGCATGGCCTAATAGGATTGTCCTTGGTTTTTTAGTGGTAGGCTCTCAAACAGAAGATAACTTGATTTAGTACTGATTAATTTCATTTAATTAGTTCCCACCTTAAACCAATTAATTTGGTACCAACATTAGGAAGGACTTTGGGGGATTACTTTGTGGACCTGCTGCTGCAATTCATGCCATATAAATCCAGGTGATTTTGATTTTTTTTCCTTTTAGACTCTGCTGCTTTCTACTTCTCTCTCCTTTCATCTAGCTTTGACCTCAGATGTTAAAGCTATTTAGCAGCAGAAAGTGTAATTAAGGAACAGAGCTTTATCAATGCAATTCAATCAATGTATATCAATCAATCCAGACTCTTTTTTCTTCAATTAAGGGCTCAACCCTTAAAGGCCAAAAAGAAGCAAAGCACAGCTGAGACAAAATATACATGACCATCCAGTTTTGAATAAGACCAACCTTTTCATTCCCCCAGATGAAAATGATGATCTAAAGCAGACATGTCCAATTAAAGACCTGCAGTCCAGATCCAGCCCATGATGTTTTTAGATCTGGCCCGCAAGCAGTCTACTAGTAGTAGGTGATTGAGCAGTTACCTCTTCGCTTCTTCAGGTGTCTTGTCAGTGGCATAAGCACTAGCAGAGAACGGGCAGTGGGAGCCTCTCCAATGCACAGAGCTGTGCAGCAGCAGTAACTGCAGGGGCGGGTGGGCATGACTAAAGCACACTCTGCCTGAAAGCAAGTGGCTGGGGAGGGAAGGAAAGGGAGAGAAGGAAAGAGAAAGGACAGAAGGCACTCAGGTCATGTGTTTCTTCAGTTGTCACCCTGCACCTTTCCCTCCTCCTCTTCCTTTGCCTGTGCTGTACTTTCCCACAGGTAGCCACTTGCCTTGCACACTTTTTCCCAAAGACGCTGTCAAGTTTCCGACATATGGGCTTTTCAAGTGATTCTGAGGCATTGTTTACCTTAAAAGTCCTTTATTAGCCTAATACACCAGCAAATGCTTGCTCGAAGGAAGCTGGAATCTGAAACCTCCACCCCCTTGCACAATATATTAAACACAATTCTCCACCTTTCTAATTTTGTCATTAATCATATTCTCCAATTAATTTAAAGAATCAGTTTCCATTCCGTTAGAAAACCCGCCAAGCTCTTATCTTCTTTAATTTCAGATGGCCTTGAGGAACAATCCTCCTCTTCCCCCCTCCCAACCTTAATCCAATCTCTTTAAGCAATACACAAGTTTAACATATGAAATGGCGGCTACTTTATCTGTTGTCAAGCAACAACATTCGATGTTAGCAGTGTTGACATACGCGAGGAAACATGAAACAAGAGGTTCACATGCACCAGGCCTGGGCCAAAGCTAGTCGAGAAACCCAAGCCATGTGCTGCTAAAGAGCATGCACTTCCTTCAAAGCTGCTGCTGCCCCTCTGGGAAAGAGATCTATGGTTCGATCTCTCTACTGCTCAGACTCTCTGGTCACAGATTATTGGGACCTTAAAAGTGCCACAAAGAGTGCAGCCCCTTTATACCCCAGAAGATCCGGACTTACAGCATCCTACTGAGCCTCCAGAGCGGATGCCTAGAGCACTCACAACTGCTTGCCTCATGCATGATACATAGTCTTACATGTAACTGACTCTTTGAAGGCAACCATAATGCTGATGCAGCCCTCAGTGAAATTAATCTAATCTAAAACATTCATGAGTCACAAATCTCTTTCAAAGAGTTTAAGGGAATCAGAATAATCTGGGTGACTCTCATATAGTTTTTACAATAGATACAAAAAAAGAAAAGTTACTGAAAATGTCACTGAAATAAATCCACAGCTAGATAAACCAGTATTTAATTTTAATTATTGTAATCACTAGAAGTGTGAAAGCCTAAGTTAAAACACTCAGAGATGAAGCATTTGACCTTAGTGCCTTCACTGAATATAATATATGATATTATCTTCTAGCTTGTAAATGTTGACATGAGTGAAGGGTCATGAAGATTCCACGATGATTAAATTTGCACCTAATAATCCTAGGATGAGAGCATAAATTACTGTTGCTTAGTTTCTTTTCTCTTTCCTTTCACATTGCAGGATATGCTATATTCCATCACACATAAGAAATTCACTGAGAATAAAGCCCTTTGTTCTGAGCTCCAGATTTTACTCATCCTACTTTAAGCTGGAACCAATGCATATGTGAATATTTTCTTGAGAAGCCTTATATTAATCTACATATTTTATTTATCAGGACACCACAGATTGATGCTAAGCACATTGATTTGTGCTTTAGATTGTAAGCCACCCTGAGTCTTCGGAGAAGGGCGGGATATAAATAGGATTTTAAAAAAAATTGATACCAGCTTGGTCACCAAGGAACATTCTCAGTCATGCAAGTGAGATGCCTCTCTTTGATTGTTCAGCTACTAAATTCTAGGTGTTGAAAAATCTGAGAATTTGTATTGTTTCCATATAGAAAGAATATATGTAACCCAAAGTTGAAGTGTGGAGTCCCAACTGAAAATAACATCAGTGTGACTAACTGTGGGGTATATTTCCTATTAAGAACTGTGGTGATGCAGTAGTTAGAATGCAGTATTGCAGGCTAACTCTGTCCACGGCCAGGAGTTAGATCCTGACTGGCTCAAGTTTGACTCAGTCTTCCATCCTTCCAAGATCAGTAAAATGGGGCAATATGCTGACTTTGTAAACTGCTTAGAGAGGGCTGCAAAGCACTATGAAGCAGTATACACACTTAAGTGTTATTACTACATTTCCTATTAATCCCTATAAGAAAACAACTATGCTCAGAAAGCAGCAAGGACTCCACTATTTGTACTGTGGATGCTAAAATTATTTTAAGAAAGTCATTGGTGAAGAAGAAACTTGCATATTTTCCTTCAGCTGCCAAAAAGTGCATTCCATCACTTGGTGGTGACAGGTGAGGAATGGAAGTAGAATACAATGGCTTTTAGAAATGAGGTAAAGCCCTTATTTACGTTATGAAGGCTGCAACTGAAATGCAACTTTCAAAAGATTAATGATTCCATCAAAGATAAATACTCTGTTCCATAATTTAAATTTGGACATTTTTTATTGCTGTAGTGTCAGAGAGGATTTGGGAGCAAAAGTCCTAAACTGCATTCATAGAATTAATGGAGGGTTTGCCAAATGCAACAGAGAAGCCTTCCATCTAAAGAAGGTTCATGTAAGAAACAATTCCATTTCAGCTGCACCACCTATGTGTATAAATCCTTGGAACCAATAGGAACTAAAGATACCCAATTGTTATAGGACCGGTATGTTTATAAAATTGTATAACTTGAAGTTTCAGGTGTTTGCATCATGTAAAATACCATTCATTATATAAGTTTCAGAGTATTGCTTCATTCAGACTATCAAGGGTGCCTTGTTTATTCACTTAGATTGGTGTTTCTTAACCACAGTAACTTTAAGATGTTATGCATATCAAGTCCCAGAATGGCCCCAGCCAACATGCTGGTTGGAAAACTTTGGGAGCTGAAGTCCTTCCATCTTAAAGTTGTTAAGGCTAAAAAACACTGATGTAGATAACCAAGAAAAATAAAAGAAATATAAACAGAGAACACACTCTCTACCACTGATGATTTACCCGATTGGGCAATGAAATGGCTGCAAGTTATCAACAAAGCTCAGAAAGCACCAAGGACTCTTTAGATATAATAACTCTGATTAATGAAATACACACATTTCTGTTACTGTGTATCTTCTTATCAAATGTAGAGTCTTTCTCCTTTACATATTGGAAAGGAATCTCCTGAATATAGATTACTGACAATTTAGAGCCCTGTTGTATCTAGTACATAATTCTCAGTCATTCTGTTTCCTTTCCATGTTGCAGATAAGATTACGAAATTGGATATGACTGCTTAATACTGCAAAAGGAAAAGGAGAAAGAATTTAGACATCCCATACAGGATCTGCACTCAGCTCAGAAGCAACAATCACATAGCACGAGGGACAAACAAGTATACTTAGTTAAAGCCTTAAAAAACTGTGTTCTTAGAATACCATTCACAGAGGTAGTTTATCCATGCCAAACTGCTTGCCATTAATTTTTTTGGGGGGTTGTACCCTGTGGTATCATTCCATTAGCATAATGTTTCTGTTACTTGCAAACCTGGTTTATTGCTAGATCCCTACAAAATATGCTACAACTACATTTATGTAGGGTTTTGTAGTTGTTGTTGTTGTTTTGCAGGATCTATAGAGAGATATTCCAAGGTTTTTTTTAACTAAATTCAGAACATATACCAGGAATATCACAAAATTATTGCTCTTAAAGTGGGAAGTATGTCCAATTTTAATCTTGATGTGCTAGCATGGGACAGACCTTCAAACAATTCAGTTTTGAAGTTGCAAAGCATCAAAAGTCAAATTTCTTTTAAACTTCCTTTCATATATAATTTTTATTAAAGTTTTCAAACAAGACAAAAACTTGTCTATTAATGTATATTAATATAGAGTAAAAGAAAAAAGAGAAAAAGCAGAGAAAAAGCAGAAAGTGCAAAGAAGATGAAAAGTTGAAGAAAAATAGAAAGGAAGAGAAAAAAGATATAAAGAAGCGGCTTCTGATCATCTACCCAGCAGTTATAAGTACAAATATATTTTAGTTCTCTAACGTTACATCACATTACTACTCTTTCTATAATCTATTCTGTGTAATCACCACAACCATAAATTTATTTATTTATTTAATTTGTATACCGCCCTTCTCCCGAAGGACTCAGGGCGGTGAACAGGGCAATAAATACTAAAATACAGAAATACAAAAATTAAGAAGAGATTAAACCATAATGCCCAATACAACAAATAAATTACATAAAAACAATGATAAAACCCAAACCCATCAGACCAGGCCGGCTTGTTCAAACAAATAGGTCTTTAGATCACGTCGGAAGGAGCGAAGGTCGGGAGCCATCCGGAGCTCAACCGGTAAACGGTTCCACAGATCCGGCGCACCCACAGAGAACGCCCTCCCCCTGGGGGTCACCAGTCAGCACTCTCTGTCCGGTGGCACCCTGAGGAGGCCCTCTCTGTGGGAGCGCACTGGGCAGAGGGAAGTTGATGCCGGCCGCAGGTGCTCCCTAAGGTACTCCGGACCCATGCCATGTAGGGCTTTAAAGGTCATTACCAGCACCTTGAATCTCACCCAGAAGGCAACTGGAAGCCAATGCAGCTCACGGAGCGGAGGTGTAACATGGGAGTATCGGGAGACCCCCAACATGACTCTCTCGGCTGCATTCTGCACCAGTTGGAGCCTCCGAGTGGTCCTCAAGGGCAGCCCCATGTAGAGAGCGTTGCAGTAGTCTAACCGAGAGGTCATGAGTGCATGAGTGACTGTACGCAAGGCATCCCGGTGTAGATAGGGCCGCAACTGGTGCACCAGGCGAACCTGGGCAAAGGCCCCCCTAGTCACAGTTACTATATGATCTTCTAAAGAAAGCTGTGAGTCTAGGAGGACTCCCAAGTTGTGGGCCCTATCTACGGGGGGTAATAACTCACCCCCCATAGTAAGAGATGGAATACTCTGAGCTTCCCAAGATGCCGGCACGTACAGCCACTCAGTCTTGTCAGGGTTGAGCCGAAGACTGTTCCTCCCCATCCAGACCCGAACCGCCTCCAGGCAACGGGACATCACGTCGAGGGCATCACTGGGGTGGTTTGGGGTCGAAATAAAAAGCTGGGTATCATCAGCATACTGATGATACCCAACTCCAAAACCACGAATGATCTCACCCAGAGGCTTCATGTAGATGTTGAACAGGAGAGGCGAGATCTCCTACATTCTTTTTCATTTTTAAGCAAAAAGTCCATAAGAGGCTTTCAGTTACCAATAAATGTACTTAATGTGTTTTCAATCTATCAATTTCAGCAGTCTGTCAACTTGACCAATCATTCCTCCATAGTAGGGAGCAGTGTTTCTCGAACATAGCAACTTGAAGATGGGTGGGCTTCATCTCACAGAATTCTGGGAGTTGAAGTCCATCTTCAAGTTGCCAAGGTTGAGAAACACTGGTGGATAGCATCAATTTTTCCATTTCTGTGCATCCAATGCAGTAATCATATATGGAAATACTCTTCCATGATTTTTCTGTTTATCCATTAATCTTAAAAAGAAAAGTTCCAATATTGATCTTTAAAGTCCTCTGTAATATGTATTTGAACACTTTAAAAAAAAAACAAACACTTGTTTACATGTTCACCAAATTTGATAAAAGATCCCTTCATGTTGTTCACATTTCCAACATACATTTAAAATTCCTTTATACATTTTAGATAATTTCTCTGGTATTATGCACCAATGATGCATCATTTTATAAAATCTTCTTTAAGATACTGTTGTTGTTAGTTGCGAAGTCGTGCCCAACCCATCGCGACCCCATGGACAACGTTCCTCCAGGCCTTCCTGTCCTCTACCATCTTTGGAGTCCATTTAGGCTCACGCCTACTGCTTCAGTGACTCCATCCAGCCACCTCATTCTCTGTCGTCCCCTTCTTCTCTTGCCCTCAACCTTTCCCAGCATTAGGCTCTTCTCCAGTGAGTCCTTCCTCCTCATTAGGTGGCCAAAGTATTTGAGTTTCAACTTCAGCATCTGGCCTTCTAAGGAGCAGTCAGGGTTGATCTCCTCTAGGACTGACTGGTTTGATCACCTTGCAGTCCAAGGGACTCACAGGAGTCTTCTCCAGCACCATAGTTCAAAGGCTTCAATTCTTTGATGCTCAGCCTTTCTTATGGTCCAACTTTCATAGCCATACATTGCAACTGGGAAGACCATAGCCTTGACTATACGCACTTTTGTTGGCAGGGTGATGTCTCTGCTTTTTAGTGTGCTGTCTAGATTTCCCATGGCTTTCCTCCCCAAGAGCAAGCATCTTTTAATTTCTTGGCTGCAGTCCCCGTCTGCGGTGATCTTGGAGCCCAGGAAAATAAACTCTGTCACTACCTGCATTTTTTCCCAATCTATTTGCCAGGAATTGAGAGGGCCGGATGCCATGATCTTGGTTTTCTTAATGTTAAGTTTCAACCCAACTTTTGCACTCTCCTTCTTCACTCGCAACAAGAGGCTCTTTAGTTCCTCTTCACTTTCTGCCATTAGAGTGGTGTCATCTGCATATCTTAGATTGTTGATATTTCTCCTGGCAATCTTAATTCCAACTTTTGATTCATCTAGCCCTGCCTTTCTCATGATGTGCTCTGCATATAAGTTAAACAGGCAGGGTTACAGTATACAGCCTTGCCAGACTCCATTCCCAATTTTGAACCAATCAGTGTTCCGTGTCCAGTTCTCACTGTTGCTTCTTGACCCGCATATAGGTTTCTCAAGAGACAAATAAGATGGTCTGGTTCTCCCATCTCTTTAAGAACTTGCCACAGTTTGTTGTGATCCACACAAAAATGCTCCAACACTGGAGGTTTTTAAGAAGAGACTGGCCATTTGCCTGAAATGGTATAGGGTTTCCTGCCTGAGCAGGGGGTTGGACTAGATGACCTCCAAGGTCCTTTCCAACATTATTATTATTATTATTATTATTATTATTATTATTATTATTATTATTATTATTATTATTATTATTATTATTATTATTATTATTAATGCTTTAGCATAGTCAATGAAGCAGACGTAGATGTTTTTCTGGAACTTAAGATTAAGATCCTAATGCAATGTTAATTACAGCCATTTTAACCAAATATTTTATTTATTTATTTATTTATTTAGTTATATTTATATACCGCCCTATTCCCTGAGGACTCAGGGCGGTTTACAGGGAATTAAAAATCCAAAATACAAAAATTAAGAACCAAATTAAAAAATATTAAATTGACCCTGTAGTCGATTAAAAAGAACTCCAAATTAAAATTTCTCCTCAGTCTGGGCCCGAGAGCTTGAAGAGCCAGGTCTTCAGGCCCCGGCGGAATGATCGGAGGTCGGGGGCAGTTCTCAGCTCCACCGGCAGCTGGTTCCAGAGGGCAGGCGCTCCCACCGAGAAGGCCCTATCCCTGGGTGTCACCCGCCGGCAGTCCCTTACCGGCGGGACCCTGAGCAGACCCTCCCTGTGGGAGCGCACTGGGCGAAGGGCATTTGATGCCGGCAGCAGGTGTTCCCTCAGATATCCCGGACCCAGGCCATGTAGGGCTTTATAGGTGATAACCAGCACCTTGAATTTCACCCGGAGGGCAACCGGAAGCCAATGCAGCTCACGGAGAAGAGGTGTTACATGGGAGTATCGGGAAACCCCCATTACAACTCGCGCGGCCGCATTCTGCACCAGTTGAAGCCTCCGAGTGGTCTTCAAGGGCAGCCCCATGTAGAAAGCGTTACAGTAGTCCAAACGGGAGGTCACAAGCGCGTGAGTAACTGTGCGTAGGGCGTCTCGGTCCAGATAGGGACGCAACTGGCGCACCAGGCGAACCTGAGCAAAAGCCCCCCTGGTCACGGCTTTTTTTCCATTGATCCATGTGTATATTACAACCAAAATTCTTTGCCCACTATATCAGACATCTTTAAATCTATTCTTCCTGTTTCAAATTTCAACAAACATTTGTACATTTTAGTAATTACTAAATTGTACTTCAGATTCAAATTCTTCCTCTGTGAGGCGGATGGGCAGTGAAAAAGTTTGAAATATAAATAAATAAATATAAATAAATTTAAACTAATTGCTCAACACCATGTCTTTTATTCATTTTTAAATCTTTCAGATAACCATAAATGTAAAATTACTCAAAACTATATTCTTCAGCTATTGTTCTCTCAGTTTTATATTAAATTCCCCTTGACAGTTTTCCACTAAATCACAATACAATCAATTTAATTTGCAATTTCTCTTTAATAATAAACTTCTTGAAGTGGCACAATCTGGAGGTATATCTATAACATATCTTCCATATTTATATAATTAAAATAAAGCTATCTACAACCAACATGTAGAAGCAACTCTGCCTTTACTTGTATCTTTTAGGAATGTGCTACTTTTTGTGTGGACAAAATAATGCTGTTAAACTAAGATTCTTGTTTCTATAGCCGGGGAAGAAGTCATTTTGTGTGTGAGGATCTTACATTCATTTGTATATATTCAATGGACATTTATATTGATATTTATATTGATATTATGGGGAGGCCATGACATGACAATGTTACTGGAAGGATTGAAAAAAATGATACTGTTTAATCTTAAGAGTTTGCTCAGTATTTAACAATACAAGTATATTGCTAGAATTATTTTAGTTGAGTTTAATATTTATTTAGTTTAATATTTGTTTCTTTATATTTGAATGTTTAGGGAATATCATGTATGTTGAAGGAGAAGTCTTCATCATGGTTTAATCCAAGCCGTGAATAAACAACATGGTGACTGCTTTAGAAAGAAGGTTGCAGTTTATTGAAGAGGAAAGCCAGACAGGAAGATGGCTCTGGAAGAAAAGAGAGAGAGCACATGTAGGGAGAGGGTTTTTATACCCCCTGGGCTCTTATTTCCTGTTCCTGTTTGAGGCTTTGTATTTCCTGTGTCATGTATTTTGACCTGAGTCTGAGTGTGCCCTTTGGCATCTGTGGGTTAATCCTATTATGTCCTGTCTTAGAGTTTGGGTGGGGTACGTAGATTTTAGGTATCTTTGTCTTCCTAAACTTCTAGCTAGGGGCCTCCAACCTTCCTGGATTATTTACATCTGCATTTCTACAGAGCTGGTTTCTGCTTGGGGGAGGGAGACCTAGGGCTATTAACCACTGCATTAATACTGCAGATAAGATGGGGACAACACAGATGAGGACAAAAAAGAGGCTGGATTCTGGTAAGAGAACAAAACTGAAAAGTCTTATTTTTGAAACTGAACATTTGCAACATGTTAAAGAGGGCTAAAGAGTTGCAACTTGAAAAATGCTGGTCATGTTTCAGGAAAAGGATAGACAGATAAAATCCATTTACAACACATACAGTAGATGCAAGAGTGAAACTTTTCCAGCAGATAAACTTAAACATTCCCTCCTGCTAACTTTGGGCTGTTCTTAAGCGTACAGAGAGAGAAAGGAAAAAAAAAAAGTCTTCACTCTGTTTGTTGGCCAGAGGATATTTTACTTTTGCTGGCTTAATTTAAGCAGAATTTCTAGCAGAATTTTAAAATTCTTTTCTCTTTGGATTAGAGGCACTTAACAATCACATTTACCTCATACACAAAGACTTTGACACACATATACAGACAAATACAAGGAAAAGAGAACAGAAAAGGGAAACAGAAGTCTTAGTTTTACACATCCTGGTCATTCCCACCACAAATCTCAGTTAACTCAAATTAGGGAAGGCACAAATCTTAAACATACCACTTGGTTGGAGAGAGAGAGAGAGAGAGAGAGAGAGAGAGAGAGAGAGAGAGAGAGAGAGAGAGAGAGAGAGAGAGAGAGAGAGAGAGAGAGAGAGAGAGAGAGAGAGAGAGAGAGAGAGAGAGAGAGAGAGAGAGAGAGGAAGGAGTCTGAGTGTGCCCTTTGGCATCTGTGGGTTAATCATATTATGTCCTGTCTTAGAGTTTGGGTGGGGTATGTAGATTTTAGGTGTCTTTGTCTTCCTAAACTTCTAGCTGGGGCCTCCAACCTTCCTGGATTATTTACATCTGCATTTCTACAGAGCTGGTTTCTGCTTGGGGAAGAGAGACTTGGGGCTATTAAGAAAACTGGGCATACTTTTCTGCCTCTTTAATATTTCCTTTGAGGAAATATTCTGCCCTTTTAATGTTTCCTTCTCGGGGGGGGGGGGCTGACTTCCCACATGTACATTATATTATGTACATTATAAAATAATAGACATTTGAAAAATTCCCAATATTCAAAACCCATTTAACAGGGATCAATGAATTCAATATAACTTCTTTTATGTTTATAGGATAAATAATGGGTCTTTATGAATCTGATTGACAATTACTGTCTGAGTTAGAACTGCTGTAACTTGAAAATCAGATTTCTGATAAAACTGATAATATCACATCTTTCTTGGAAATCTCCCAAGTTACATTTTGCATCAATTTGAGATGAACTTCTAGAAATACAAAGAATAATATATTTCATCATAGTTGTTGTTGTTAGTTGCGAAGTCGTGTCCGACCCATCGCAACCCCATGGACAACTTTCCTCCAGGCCTTCCTGACTTCTACCATCTTCTGGAGTCCATTTAAGCTCACGCCTACTGCTTCAGTGACTCCATCCAGCCACCTCATTCTCTGTTGTCCCCTTCTTCTAGTGCCCTCAATCTTTCCCAGCATTAGGCTCTTCTCCAGTGAGTCCTTCCTTCTCATTAGGTGGCCAAAGTATTTGAGTTTCAACTTCAGGATCTGGCCTTCTGAAGAGCAGTCAGGGTTGATCTCCTCTAGGACTGACTGGTTTGACTTAGATTTGTCAGGAGCAAGCATCTTTTAATTTCTTGGCTACAGTATATATTTAAACAAACTTTTAGTATATTTGGACCCAGAAGTTTCAGCCTTGTCAATTTGCTCCTACGGTATTTGCACCACAATCTTTTGTAGGTCTACCTAGGAGTAAGTCTTCAAAACATTTAGAAGTCAGCCGGATTGTCAGCTAAATCAATTCGATCCTTTCCTTCTGCCAGGGAGAATTGCCTGTGGAAAATTTAGCTGTTGTGTATCTCTGTGTGTGGCTTTATCATGTATTTTATAAATAGTAAACATGTATGCAGTACTGTACAGCCTGTGTAAATGCATGAAGAGATGTAGCTTGTGCCATTCACAAAGCATGCCACATTTTAATTTCTTGGCTGCAGTCCTCATCATCATTAGTTAGGTCATTATTTAGATATTTCTAAATAATGTTCTCTGGTGATGTTGACTAGATTTATATAGTGTATGCAAGAATCTATAAGGTTGGTGCAATAATGCCCAAAATTCTGGGTATATACCAAGCAGAAAAACTTCAAGGAATTGCTAGTTGCACTCTACAGACAAAATTCTGAATTGACTTGGTCTTGCAAATTTGAGCAGTTTATACATTTGAGTAAAAAGGAGCCATTTTTCAGAGCCTAGGATCTGTAGATTGTGCATTTTATTTTCATAGCCACACTGCTTTTATACCAGTTAAATTATTTAGATCCTAGAGCAATTTCAAGAGGAAATAAAAGCCCAGATAATTTCACCTGCTGAAATCCACTCCTTAAATCTCTTTAAAGCTATTAAGAGGTGATTCACCTGAGAGAAGAACATATCACACTGAAGTGATTGGCTGCCCTGGGCATGCAAAGAGGGAATACAAATGAAATCTTCATGTAGTTGTCATGACTTGCTCCACTTAAAGGAGCTTCACAAGCTTTGTGCCAAGTACAAAATACTCCCTTGCTTCTCAAATACAAGTAAACTGATACAAACCTCTTTTCCCCAGCCCCATTAACTGTAGTCTTTTATTCAGAAATCATTATAACCTTAAAGAGAGAGCACAGAAGAAGCTGTGTTTTCAACACTGCCTTATTTGTTACCTGAAACATGTCCAAGACTGTTGACCATCTAGTGAGTTAAAACATGTGAGCTATCAATACCAATCTCACTAACTTTTAAATTATTTTATTCATTTACAAGCCAATCACCTTAGACATACGTAATTCTAACAGACATCCAATATCTGGAAGGGGCTTGATAGATTTTTGTGCTACTCGAGTCAAATTCTAAAATATGAATTACAGTCAACATATTTAATATTCCATTCTTTGCATTTTCAGTTCAGTTTTTTCTCTTTCCCCCTTTTTGATATATACTATAATCTATTAATTGAGGACATGATGAACAGCATATACATTTAATAAATGAATAAGTAAATGACATTTGATTCATTTGTTAGAATAAATATAAACCCTCCCTTTCCAAATGCCTGATAAAACATTAAAATATTGACTGAAACAAAATTATTTGATTCAATATGGATAGGTCATTTTAGTTTCATTTTTTCATGAATATCTTCCATATCTTCCTCTTCGTACCACTATTTTACTTAATATGTGTGCTTATTAAACTTTAATTTTTTTTTATTTTAAGGCTTTCCTTTCTTGTGAAAAATCTGTTTTCTTAAATCACCTTCTCAGGATGCTTTCAAATTGGCTTGAGTGGCTTTTTAAAAAATGTAGTGCAAAGTAACAAAGATTACATGTGTTTCTTTTTTCCAGTTACACATCTCTCCATTGCTCTGCAGATTTGCTGGCTTCTCCTGCTTAGAGATCTGAAAATACCTTATGGGATGAATCCTCCATGAAGTTTTCCTTTGGGATCTAATTGAAGCATGAGAAGCCAGAGATGCTGCTGATGCTGGAAAGATGGTTATATAGCAAAGGAGTACATTCACATACATCTCCCTTGGTAGCTTCATTATTAAGGTAAGTTCAATCTTGTTCCACCTAGGAGAATTTCACAGTTATGTTCCTTCTCTTTTAAAAAACAAAACAAAACTATTAGTTTTCCATCAAATTGAATGTGGGTGGTCAGAAACAATTGCAGAAAAAAATATTTGGTACAGCACTCATTTCATTGAACTGAGGGAAATATTGCTTATCTAATCTCTATCACATATTAGTTGCTATTGCTTCATATGGGTAATATTGAATTAACAGACAGAGGTCCTTTGGCTGCCCCAGCCAAGAGAGTTTGATCTAGAACAGGGTTAGGCAACCTCGGCTCTTTTATGACTCATGGACTTCAACTCCCAGAATTCCTGAGTCAGCTATGCTGGAATTCTGGGAGTTGAAGTCCATGAGTCATAAAAGAGCTGAGGTTGCCTACCCCTGATCTAGAATGAGGAAGTATTTTGGCTCTGTCAAAACTAAGCAAACCATCCATCCATTCAAATAGATGGTGGTGTTCTCATTTCCTTTCCTTACTAACCTAATGTGGCTCACAGATTGGTCTGTCTACCTATCAGTGTATCTGTTCAAGCACCTAGTAAATGTGTGCCTCCAGCCTGCTTCCCTGCCTGCTTGATGAAGCTAAAATGCTTCATAGCACTCCTTCACTGATTGTAATCTCTTGTTTAGTTCCATTAGTAAGTTAGCAAAAAATTATTTAACTTCAGTTTTGCTAATTGTATAAGCTAACCTGCAATGTAACCTGCTCCAAACAGCACTTTGGCTGTTTTGGAACTTAATTGTTAATTATATTGCTTAGGAAACCTGCTGGCCACATTTAGCTAAGCACTAGATGAAGTTGAACATACCAAAACAATGAAGTTCTATATTAGGGCCAAAAATGTGAAGGAGATGGACCATTTTCAGCTGTTTAAAATGAACAATGAACAGGGTTAGAAAAAGCTATCCGTATGTCATCTATAACAAGCAAGGTTTGAGTTTGTTTGTCTTCTGTAGTGACTCAAGTCTTCCTTTTTCCCCCTAATAATAAGTTCTATTTTAGTCTTTCTGAATAAAGTTGGAAGTTCACATAAGAGGAGGGTCTCTTATTGGATGTGTTTTCATAGGGTGGTAATGAACACAGAGGGGGAAAAATGTCACCCTTGTAATATTAACACAAATTGTAACAATTTTTTTTGCTTCAGGCAAGGTTAGTCTGTAGAAGTATAACTTTGATATTAAAAACGAGTTGCTGAATAAAAACACCCTTTCACTTAGGAGAATAATTTTCAATATTATATTATCGTGTCATACCCTAAATAATTATAGCACTCTAGTCACATAACATAATAAAGGGACAAAAAGAATAGTGTACCAAAAGAGCATTCATCAAGTCTGTATATCCCTGGCTATGTCCAACACCATATCACTCCCCAAACTTCCCTCTCTCTTCTAGTCTAGACTATGCATATGAATTGAGCATAAAGATCAAGGTGCTGGTAATGAGATTCAAGGTGCTGGTGATGACCTATAAAGCCCTAAATGGCTTGGGTCCGGGATATCTGAGGGAACACCTGCTGCCAGCATCAAGTTCCCTTCGTCCAGTGCGCTCCCACAGGGAGGGTCTTCTCAGGGTGCCACCGGTAAGAGATTGCCGGCGGATGACACCCAGGGATAGGGCCTTCTCAGTGGGGGCGCCTGCCCTCTGGAACCAGCTGCCAGTGGAGCTGAGGACTGCCCCCGACCTCCGATCATTCCGCCGGGACCTGAAGACCTGGCTCTTCGAGCTCTCTGGCCCAGGCTGAGGATTAATCTTATTTTAACTGGGGTTTTATTTATACAGGGACAAATATAATTTTTTTAAACTTGTTTTTAACTTTTGTATCTTGGTTTTTAATTACCCTGTAAACCGCCCTGAGTCCTTCGGGAAAGGGCGGTATATAAATGTAATAAAATAAAATAAATAAAATAAATAAACATCTGATCAAGGGATGTTTGTATACATAAATCTCTGTGCAATAGTTTTATATGCACAGAGTTTCAGCTTCCATGGAAACTTATATACATAAGGGTTTGTGCAGGTAATCCACATACAAAACCCCACATTCTGCAATAATTTACATATCTTGGATCAGAGAATCCAAGTATCACTGAGAGGAAAGTACTTAATTGATCATTTTAATGGATTCAGGCAACTCTTTTCACTTAGATGCATCTCAAAATGGAGATGTTTGATGGTAAAAAACAAAGTCACTATATAAGAAAGTCCAGGTAGTCCTCATTTTGTAACTGCAATTGGTTCAGCCAAAATGGTCACTAAAGGCACTGTGTGATAGAGAGAATGAGAGAGATTGTGAAGATTGCTGGTTGCTGTGGTCTCATTCAGATAAAAGACTACCATGTCCTGTTCCTGACCCATTTTTTTTTCTTTTTCTTTTTCTTTGCCTCCTCACAGGGTAGAAAGATTGTTTAACAAGCCATATCTTTCTGGGCTGCTTTTCTTCACAGCACAGAACTTCCCTAAAAAGTACTAGCTTCAAGTTAACAAGCAAGGCCTGTGATTTTAATTAATTGATTAGAATCCTGGGTCAGCTGCAGCTGCTGCCTGAAACTGACCAGACCTTAATCAGTGTTACATTGAAGGTTTTTGTTATTGAAAATGCATGCGCTGGTCAGAAAATAATTTTTATTACCATTTATTACTGTTGTATTTGCAAACTGTCACTATCTGAAGCAGTTGCTAAATGAGGATTAGCTATAATGAATTTTATCTGAGCTTAGAAAAGAAAAAAATCTTTTCTTTTATAGAATAATTAAATCTACAGTTATTTTCTGTAAATACTTAACATTTTAATGACTACATGAATGCCAGAAAGCTTCTGTCACTAAAGTGTACTTTCAAAAGTTAGGAAAATATTAGGGTAGGAATTTCTTTATTTTTATCTGTCTTATATTTATAATCATTGCCTTGACCAACTTTTGATATCACTGTGATAACTGCATCTCAAAGCATCTGTGTGTGTAGGAAGATGTATGAAAAAGACATAATGTATTTCTGTCTCCTTGATTGAGAAGTTAAGTTGCACATGTAGCTACTGTAGGAGTTTACAAATTTGTGTTGACGATTCTCTTGTACATTCCATTCATTGTATCATATTCAGGCAGAGGACGTAGGCAGTCATACCTTCCTCCATGGTTATACAAATGACACCACTATGAAAATAGCAAATCTGCTACCATATTTATCAATTGATATATTGTTTAAATGTATTGCCCTTTTGGGCCTGGATTTTTCAGCAATTGTAGACAATTTTCTAACTGTTGTTTTTCAGGTAGTGTTAAGAAATCGGTTCTTTCAATGAATGCTATTGTTGTAGTCCTTGACTTATGACCATAACTGGGACTGGAATTTTCACTGCTAAGTAACATCACTAAATGAGTCATGCCCATCTTTAAGACCTTTTTTCCCCATATTTGTTAAGCAAATTTGATTTCCCCCATTTATTTTTCTTGTTGGAAACCCTCTACAAAGTGCTTAATGGTGATCATGTGACTCTGGGATGCTGCAATATCTGTAAACACATGGTGGTTGCCAAGCACTCGAATTGTGATCAGGGACAATTATGAGGATGGGGATTAACTTATTTTCCAAAGCTCCTGAGAGTAGAACAAGAAGGAATGGATGGAAACTCATGAAAGAGAAATCCAACCTGGAAATAAGGAGAAACCTCCTGGCAGCAGGAATAACAAAATAACAGAGTTGGAAGGGACCTTGGAGGTCTTCTTAGTCCAACCTCCTGCTCTGGCAGGGAACCCTATACCATTTCAGACAAATGATTGTCCAATCTTTTCTAGACCAAGCCAAGTCCAAACACACCAGGGAATTTCTAAAAGCCTGGCACTCTGACAAAACAGCCAATAGTAGACACATAGACATTAACAACATCTATAAACTATGCAAAAGAGACTATCACCCAGCCCAAAAAGGAACAAAAAGACCCAAGCATCTCTCCACCAGCAATCAGCACCCAGATTAGCATAGATTAACTCCAAGGTTAACATTAGACCATCAAGTAAACAATACTTCAGTCAAGAAGCTGCCAAAGAAGCAAACAGCAAACAGCCCAACCAAAGAAACTCTGAGACCACCCACACTAACACTGACAGGCAAGCCACTAGAACATAATCTGATAGCAAACTTCATTTCTTACTAGCATTGAGGATGTTACCTAGTTTGGGTAATGAAATGTCAGCAAGAAAACAAGAAAGCTCAGAGAGCACCAAGGACCCATAATCTCTTCTTAAAAATATCCAAGGTTGGAGCACCCACAATTTCTGGAGGCACGTCATTCCACTGATTAATTGTTCTAACGGTCAGGAAATTTCTCCTTAATTCTATGTTGTTTCTCTCCTTGATTAGTTTCCATCCATTGCTTCTTGTTCTGCCTTCAGGTGCTTTGGAGAATAGGTTATCCCCCTCTTTTTTGTGGCAATCCCTCAAATATTGGAACACTGCTTTCATATCACCCATGGTCCTTCTTTTCATTAGACCTAGGCACCCTCATTTTTGTTCTGCACACCAAAGTCTAAATATTAGAGAAATCCAAGGTGGGAATCTCCCCCCACACACACACACACCAATGTCTTAAGATCACAGATAGTGCTCCATTTCTTCTGCCAGCCAAACTATGTTTTCCAACACTAAACTGGCTTCTCCAAGTTGCTAAACCTTAAAACCAAAATGGGAGCTGACCCGAGACAAAGAGATACTAGAACAAAACAAAAAATCAGCATGGCAACAGAAAGGGAATCAGATGAGAACTTGATCAAAAGCTGCCCCAATGAGTCCTGCTCAGGAAACTAGCCCAGCAGAGCTTCCACAGGAGGAGGCAGTCTATGCCCAAGGAGCTATGCCTTCAGATCAAAAAATAAGTAACAGGCATCCTTAGTGATAGTTTGGTAGCTTCCGAAAGACATTTGCCTGGCATTGGTGCATGTAGAAAAAATGGAGCAAGTGATCTTTGGTAGGAGGATAAAGGAAGGCAGGTCATCTCCTTGGGAATTCTGATGGCTTTATGACTTCACACCTGCAGGCTTAAGTGTCAGTTACTGTCAGTTATCAGTTATCAGAGTGAAGATGCCTCCCAAGAGGCAGGTTGGTCTTCAGAAGGGCTCCTGGACCCTAGGGAACCTCCCCCTTTTTTGTAACCAGCTATCAGAGGGGTAAGTGAGGGTGAGAGTTTGGGTTTGGATTAGGATTAGGGTGAGGGTGAAAGTTAGGATGAGGGTGACTTTGAGGATCAGGATAAGGGGGACAGTCAGGGAAATGGAGAGAGGCAAAGGAGGAGAGGAAGATAGGGGACAGAAAAGGGAAGGGGACAGTGAGGGGAAGGGGAAGGGGGAAGAAAAAAAGGGAGCAAAAGCCAGAGGAAAGATTAGGAATAGAAGGGGAGGAGGGAGAGGGAAAGGAAAAGGGAGATGGGGAGACAGGGAAGTGGAGAGTGAGGGAGAAAGGGGAAAAGAGGGAGATGGGGATAAGGAGGGAGAGTTAGATCATGAGGGAACTAGGAAAAAGAGAGGAAGAGGAATGGAGGGAGGGCAAATGGAGAGGGAAAGGAGAGGGGGTCAGGGATAATGCTTGCTTCACCCACTCTTTTCCCTTTCCACTTGTCTTTTTCCAAAAGAATTGTTGTCTGAAGAATCATCAGTGTTTTAAAATCTCTTAAGTTAGTGTCTCTCTTTTTTTAAAAAAAATGGTCTGCGATATTTATCTTTTGATTAAGTGGAATATGCAAAATAACAGAACAGAATAACAGGGTTGGAAGGGACCTCGAGGGCCTTCTAGTCCAGAGGTCCCCCAACCTTTTGAGCACCAGGGACCGGTTCTGTGGAGAAAGGTTTTTCTGTGGACCGGAGAGTGCATGATGTTGTTTGCTGTCTGCATCCTACAGATGGGGCTTTGCTTTTTTGGGCAGACCAGTTGCTGGCATGCTGCGGCCCGCTACTGGTACACAGACTGGGGATTTGGGACCCCTGTTCTAATCCTACCCCTTGCTCAGGCAGGAAGCCCTATACCATTTTAGGCAAATGGTTGTCCAATCTCTTCTTTAAAACTTACAGTGTTGGTGCAATCACAACTTGTAGAGGCAAGTTGTTCCACTGATTAATTGTTCTAACTGTCAGGAAATGTCTCGTTACTTCTAAGTTGCTTCTATCCTTGATTAGTTTCCATCCATTGGAGAATACAGTAGGCTGACTCCCTCTTCTTTGTGGCAACTCCTTAGATATTGGAATACTTCTATCATGTCACCCTTAGTCCAATAGTTCAACAATTAAGCAATAGAAGAGCTTGCTTCCCAGAATTGTGGGTGCCTCATTGTTGGAGGTTTTCAAGAAAAGATTGGGCAATCATTTGTCTGCGATTGTATAAGGCAGTGGTGGCGAACCTATGGCACGGGTGCCAGAGGCGGCACTCAGAGCCCTCTCTGTGGGCACCTGCACCATGCCTCGGAGGTGGCAACTGTCCCTCTTCAACCAGCCACCTGCTAACTTGCCGAGGTCCCACATGGCTGGATGCATCCCAGCATGGCTGGTTTCCCTTCCCCCCAATCCCATCCCTCCTGGCATTGCATGCTCTCCTTTTCCCAGGCACGACCCACTGCATCACCTCCTCAGCTGTTGGCTGACCATCCATCTCGGAGGTGGCTTCTTTGAACTGCTGGCGATGGGCTGCAGAGCCCCAGAGTGTGCTGGTCGAGGAGCCAGCAAGCTGTGGCTACTGACGGACACCGTCAGCTCCCATGTGCTCACTGGCCTCTGTCTGTGAGGGCTGATGGTGTCAGGCAGCAGCCGCCCCAGCCCTTGCTTTGCCCCATGGCAATGGCATTCCCACCCTGCCTCACCTTATCCCGCAGGATGAGCCTCCTGCCTACCGCCACACCTACCAGAGACGCCCCAGATCTCCCCTAACCCTGCCCACCCCCACAGGTGTCCCTCCCCACAGGCAACATTGAGGTGACCACATCCACCTTGGCCACACCCACCCAATCTTCCATGACCACCACAGCCACACCCACCCAGTAGGTCACACCCACCTGGCACCCAACGATAAATAAGGAATGACAATAAAAGTGTGAAGATCTAGGAGGACAGGAAACTTTTAAAAGCAATATAACCATTCATAGATCAAAGATCTAAAGGCAAGATTTGAATCCAAGTGACAGCCCAGGAACCTATTGTCTTAAAACAAACTCCAGATGCTGAGAATTGAGTACATTGTAAGTTTAATGTTTTCTAAAAGGGAAAGACAATATAAATGAATTTAATTTTGAGACTGCATCAATGTTACTGAAAATCATTCTAACTCATATACCCATATGTTATTGGTGCTATAAACAGAGGCTTTCCTAGTAATCTTATGAGCAACAAAGCAATTCTTGGTGGTGTTTCTGTTACATTAGCCATTAAATCTGTTATTACCACAGCCTCTTTGCCAGGCTACTAGTACTGCAATTAATGATCTTCAGACGTCCAGAAGGTATATCAACAAACTAATCACTACTTAGGAAAAATATCTCTAGCATCTGCTTTTGTTGCCAAACTGTCCCTTGGTATGTGCATATCCTCAGCCGAAATGATTGCTTTGGACATGATGGTTCCCAAACAATCATGTTTCTGCAGCTGGAGAAACAGAGAAGCCAAGAATCACCTTTCATCTGCTAAGCTGCAGGAGAACAAGCTGATTGGCAATCCACTGAATAAATCAAACTCTGAGAATTGGAAATATTTTTTAAAAACCAGATAGATAATACATTTGTACATACTATTTGTCAGATCTCAGGGTCTTCAAACCTTCCTGTATGCAAGCTGATGAAATGAAATAATGTATGAAATAGCCTAGAGATGTATTTTCATGAGCGCTTCAGACTGGAGAAAAAAGAGATATACAAAATAATGTGGAGCTACTACTCAAAATTTAGTTTAACTCATATTCAGTGTTAAATGCTGCAATGACAAATGGGATATGATGCTTTTAAGTTTTCCATATAACTCTACCTGTGGCCCTGCAAATTCTAATGTAATGTTAAAAGTCTTCTGCTTGCAACCAGTTCAATCAAATCCAATTTTTCTAGCTTTCTTTATGAAGGCCCAGGAGAGAGAAAGTTTTAGAAACTAAAATACAAAAGAGAGAAGTAAGTTAACATTGTACTGATTCTGCGTTGTCATTATTTGCTTAAGACTCACTTACCATCAACATTTGGCTTCCAATATATTATTTGGAAAGCTTATTATTTCAACAGAAGTTCACCATACTTGATCTATGATTTAAAGACCCTAAAATTAATTGTTGTTGTTATAAGAATTTTCAGTATTGTTTTGTTTCACAATCCTCCAGTTTTTAAAAGTGGAGTATGCATTCTTGGAAAATAATAGCAAGTAATGCATTACATCTTCTCAAGCTCTAACTCTCTACAATGAAGGTCAGTTCTCTACACAATGGAGGTCAGTTTTTAATTGCAGGTCACATTTCAGTATTAGACAAAGCCAAAGTCAAAATCTTTGGGTTAATGCTCCTGAGCTATCAAGCTATAAAGAATGAAAGTCTGAACCAATGCACACATGGATAAAATGAGCAATCGTTAATCATTGTTATTAGATTTTTCAGAATTCAGCAAAAGATTTTCAGAAAATATCATGGAATGTGTGGGTGACCTTGGGGAATGAGGGAAAGAGATGCTGCCTAGGAAACAATCAGACAAGTGAGGCAGGAATGCCCAATGGCTTAATGGTTAAAGAAAGAAACAGGAAGCACATACCCTAATGGATCAAGTGCTGAAAAGTAGTGGTGGGAAGTTTGTACTTCCAGAGTTGCCAGATTCTGTTAATGTAGCTTTACAGTAAAGTAGACTTAGCTCATCTAATAGTGTTTTCTGTCTGGTTTACCTCAGAGAGCTGACATCAATCTCAATTGCAAGTACCAAAGTACAAACTTCCTGCCACCACTTTTAATCACCTGATGGGTCCTTCCTAAATTTCTTTCTCTGACTGTTAAGACACTGCGGGATTCTGCCTCTCTTATCTAATTCTTTCCTAAGTGGCATCTCTTCTCCTATTTCCCCAAGATCATCCACACATTCCATTACAGAGGATGAAGTTAGAGTAGACTATGTTTTCAAAGAAACAAACTCTTCCAACTTAGGATCTTCCAAGCCAACAGACCAATTATCAATGCTGCAAACATTGACATGTTTTTCCACTGACAATATAAGAGAGCCTTTTATTTAAACTACTTTGCTTTGAATCTTGAAGGGAGGGAAATATCAACAGCTATTTTGAGAAGATAAGATTAGCTGCGCACAGAAAGGGAAGTTAAACTTCATATGTAAAACTAATTTCTGAACGTGATTCATGATGTGTAATTAAGGGAGGGAGATTCTGCAGGACATTATTATTATTATTATTATTATTATTATTATTATTATTATTATTATTATTATTATTATTATTATTATTATTATTATTATTATTTTAATTTAATTTGTATACCGCCCTTCTCCCGAAGGACTCAGGGCGGTGTACAGGGCAATAATACCAAAAATACAGAATACAAAAAATAAAAACAGATTAAACCATAGTGCCCAAATACAATAAATAAATTACTTAAAAACAGTAATTAAAACCCCAAACCCATCAGACCAGGCCGGCTTGTTCAAATAAATAGGTTTTTAGATCACGTTGGAAGGAGCGAAGATCGGGAGCCATCCAGAGCTCAACCAGTAAACGGTTCCAAAGGTCAGGCACGCCAACAGAGAACGCCCTCCCCCTGGGGGTCATCAGTCGGCATTCTCTGACCGGTGGTCCCCTGAGGAGGCCCTCTCTGTGGGAGCGCACTGGGCGGAGGGAAGTTGACGCCGGCCGCAGGTGCTCCCTTAGGTACTCCGGACCCATGCCATGTATCAAGGGGAGGAGAATTCAGATTCTGGCATCCCTCCATGAGTGCCAATGTTTCATTTCATTATTAAGACTTTTTAGGTAAATAATGTCTGCATTTTGTTTGAATTGCCTCATTTATTGGAACCATGACATCATGCCAGAATCTAAATTCTTTCTAACAGCCTGCTGTTGTCTATGGCCTTGAGAGAAGTTGGCAAACATTCAGGGGAGAATCTTTATCATGGAAACAGAGAATCAGCTTAGAGACGGAGACTTGGTGGCTGCTGACAATTCAGAGCAGGAATTAACAGATAGCATGCTGTGGGAAGAGGAACTATTGCAGAACTCCCATTTGTGGGCAGAATCCAAGCAGGTAGCAGAGATTAGTTGGTCATCAGGCTGGAACCACTCCAGTGGAGACTACACAGGCCATGAGACTGTACTGCCAGACCCACGAAGAGCAGAATGGTGGAGAGCTGCCAGACCATCTACCACTGAGAATCTCAGTGAGTGGAAAATCCTGTCTGCAGACCAGACTGCCTGCCAACCCCAGGAGCCCCTGCCAGGCCCTCCAGACACACAGAGACAGAGGACCCCAGCATGGGGCCTCTGCAGCAATGGGAGGTTGGGGAACCCCCAGTAGTGAAAGGGCAGCAACTTCTGAGCTTGCCCCAGCTAATAGAAGCCTTGCAACAGCTGGGGGTGGTGCAGAAGCCTGGAGATCAGAAGCTGGTGGGAGGAAAACAACAGCAAGGGTGGCAGAAGCAGGACCCAAATGTGTAACCCCTGAACATACAGCAGGACCAGCAGTAGTGGGGGCCCTGGCAGTCGTTAAATCAACAACCAGAGTGGGACCAGCAGCAACTGGAGACAAAACAACAGCAGTGGGGGCTCCAGCAACCATTGAACCAACAACCAGGGTGGGGGCCCCAGCAAACCATTGAACCAACAACCATGGGGGCCCCAGTAGCCATTGAACCAGGGTGAGGCCAGCAGCAATGGGGGCCCCATCAACCAATGATGAGTCCACCCTTCAGAGCAATCTTTGATGGGGACCCAGAGAAACTGATATTTTTCCTCAACCAAGTATGCTGTCATTTGAATCACTGGCCCCACCTCTACCAGGATCCAGGTGCTATGGTCGATGTGATTGCATCCAGCCTAGAGGGGGAAGCATCCAAAGGGTTGAACAATTTATATAACGAGCAGGCCCCTGAATTGGAGGACCCCCACCTTTTCCTCCTGGGGCTGAGGGAAAGATTTGAGGACCCATCCATTGCCCTCAAAGCGAAAGAACAAATCCATAAGATAAAGCAAGCTGGCCAGCCTGCCCTAGAGTACGTGTGGAAGTTTTGAAAGATGGCCGGTTGGATAGAGAGATGGCCTGATCAATCCATAATTCATCTTTTTAGAGAAGGGTTAGATGACCACCTTTCTAAGGCATGTATCTACCGAGCTGTGCCCGACCAGCTGCATGAATGGTACCAGGCAGTGGTGAAATTAGATGTTCAGCTCGCCTGCTATAAGAAGCCTCCCTGAAGCCGAGTCGAGGTCAGAACAACCCGAATGGCAATCAGCGATGAAGAAAGAGAGAATGACCTGATGGTGAGCCAACACGTCCCAACTTTCTTGCTACCTGCCAAGCTCATAATCCCTAAGTCGGGTACGCAGGTAGATTTAAAGGTGCTAATTGATTCTGGATGCTCCCAATGCATCATTAGCTTGCCATTTGCCATGAAACTGGGCATACGAGCAAAACTGGTTTCCAAACCTGTGAGATTCGAGCAAGCTGATAGCTCCCTGATGGGAGGGACTTTAGTCACTCAATTAACGGAGCCCCTACGCCTAGAAATAGGTGAGCACTGGGAATTTATTCACTTCCTGGTGGCTCCAAGAATGACTGAGGCTGTGATTCTAGGACTAGCCTGGTTGGACAAATGGAAATCGTTTATCTGGTGAGAGAAAGGATTGAGAACTGTGAGACTACCCATAGGGCCCGATCCCCCCATTGATTCAACAGATGTTACAGGAGAGTTTAGCCCACCCAATGAGTGAGCACACATGGCTACCTCACGGCCATCAGGTAAGCCGCTCATCCCCACTGAGTACCGGGACCTAGCAGAGGCATTTAGTGAGAAAGAATGTGATACCTTCCCTCCTCCCCGGCCCAATGATTGTTCCATTGAACTGTTGCCAGGGGCCAAACTTCCATAACCAAGAATGTACCCTATGTCCCCCATTGAAATGGAGAGATACAGCAATATGTGGATACAAACCTAATGAGGGGATTCATTGAGTGGGCCAAGTCTACTGTAGGAGCCCCTGTGTTGTTTAAAGAGAAAAAAGATGTGTCTCTTCATCTCTGCATGGACTTCATCTCTGCCTTAACACTGTGAGTGTGGAAAATAAATACCCTCTCTCCCTCCTGAAAGACTTACTAACCCACCTGTCGAAGGGGAGTGTCTTCACCAAGTTAGACCTGAGAGAAGCATATTACCTGGTGAGAATAAAGGAGGGGGATGAGTGGAAAATGCCCTTCAACTGCCCCTTGGGAAGCTACCAATTCAAAGTCATGCCATTTGGACTGCAGGGGGCCCCATCCGTATTCATGCAGTTGATTAATGAGGTCCTACATGAACATTTATACAAAGGGGTCCTGGTGTATCTTGATGACATCCTGATCTACAGTACGAATATGACTGATCACATAAGACTGGTCAGAGAAGTGTTAAAGAAAATATTGAAGGCCAAACGTTATGTCAAATTGTCGAAATGTGAATTTCACCAAACACGATTAGATTATCTTGGCTATAGAATTTCCGACGAAGGCATCGAAATGGACCCAGCCAAAGTGAAAACAATAATTGAATGGCAGCCCCCAAAAACTCACATACAGCTCCAGAGCTTCCTAGTGTTTGCCAATTTCTACCGTCAATTCATTCCCTCTTTTGCCAAGATTGCTCTACCCCTTACAGAACTACTCAAAACGGGTAAGGGAGGGGGAAAACTGTGACCTGGCCAACCACTAGCATGGACTATGAGTTGACAGAAAGCTTTTGAGCTTTTAAAAAGACTATTTGCGGCTGGACCAGCCCTAAAGCACCCCTGCCCCAGGGAGCCCTTTGTAATTCAAGCAGATGCCAGCGACATGGCAGTCAGAGCTGTGTTACTACAAAAGAATAAGAGTGGAGTCCTACAACCTTGTGCCTACACCTCTAAGAAATTCACGGAAGGTGAGAGGAGATGGACAGTCTGGGAGAAGGAGGCCTTCGCAATTAGGTGGGTGCTATTAAACTGGCGACATTATTTAGAAGGGAGCAAGGTGCCTTTTGAAGTATGGACAGATCACAAAAATTTAGAGGCACTAAAAACTCCCTGCAAATTGTCCCAAAAGCAAGTGCGATGGGCACAGTACTTTAACCATTTTAATTTTACTTTAAAGTACAAACCAGGAAGAAAAAACTTCCTAGCTGATGCGCTATCCCAACTGCCACAGTACAAAAGTGAACGTGATGAGGTCTATGAGGCAATTATCCCCAGTTCACAACCTGCAGCACAACTCAAACCTCACAAAACCCCTAATCCTGATGACCCAGGAGCAAAGAATATAAAAGGAGAGTTCCTTACCAATCAATGGTTCAAAGATAATCAAACCTCCCTAACATGCAGGGATGGTTTGGCATACATGGGGGGAAAATTGTATCTACCTGAAACCCTCTATCTCAATGCTCTCAGACACAACCATGATGTAAAACAGGCTGGACTCTTCAGATATTTAAAAACTCTACACCTCATCCGCCAGCAATTTTGGTGGCCAGGGCTAAAACGAGATGTGGAAAACTTATGTCAAGAGTTGTACTATATGTGCCACCATGAAAAGAATTCCAGGGAAAACCCCTGGGCTACTGCAGTCAGTAGCCAAACCTTCTCAACCATGGGAAGAAATAGTTATGGACTTTATTGTAGACCTACCCAACAGTAGAGGAAATACTGTCATCTGAACTGTGATAGATCTGTTTTCAAAGCAGGCTCACTTTATCGCCTGTAAAGGACTCCCATCTCACAACGACTGAATAAATTGTTCCTGAAACATATCTATGGACTGCATGGCACCCCTAAGCAAATAGTTTCAGATAGAGGAGTGCAGTTCACAGCAAAGGTTTGGAGGAATTTCCTAAGATTAATTGGATCATCCCAAGGCTTATCATCTGTTTTACATCCAGCTACCAATGGGGCTGCAGAATCTGCTAACAAAATGGTGGAGCAATACCTCAGATGCTATGTTTCCTAGCAAGAGACAAACTGGACTGACCTTCTTCCTTTCACCAAAGTGGCCTACAATAATTTTGTTCACAGCAGCACTGGCTACATGCCTTTCAGAGTAGCCACAGGAAAAGAGTTCAGCCCGATCCCTGACTATCCTCAGGTGCCCTCCACTTTCCAGACACTTGATCAGTGGGTGAGGGGGTGGGAAGAGGTTTGGAGAAACATGAAAACAGTTTTTAAAAAAGTCTTCTGAGACTTACAAAAAGAGGCCTCAACAAAGAACATTCCAAGTTGGGGGAAAGGTTTATCTGTCAACTAAATATTTACATCTCAAATTACCCAGTAAGAAATTGTGAGAATCATCAACCCAGTCACAGTAAAATTGAAACTCCCCAGACTTTTGGGAAACATTCACCCAGTATTCCATTGTAGCTTACTGAAACCTTTTCGAGCCTCACTTTAACACCTCCCCATAGGAAGGCACCTGGACCCCTCGTAGTAGCGGGTCAGACCCATTATGAAGTGAAACGTATTCTTGACTATAGAATCTTTAAGGGAAAATTGCAGTAACTAGTACAATGGAAGGGATACCCATTGTCTGAAGTCATTTGGATGAAATCTAGCAATGTGAAAGCTGACAGACTTATCAAAAGGTTTTATGAGAAACCCCAACAAACCAAAAGCCAGCTCCTAACTTGTGTTTGTCTTCACATTACAGGAACTGTTCTTTTTGTAAGGGGGGGCGGATGTCAATGCTGCAAACATACACATGTTTTTGCACTGACAATATAAGAGACAGCCTTTTATTAAAACTGCTTCGCTTTTAATCTTGAAGGGAGGGAAATATCAATGGCTATATTGAGAAGATAAAATTAGCTGTGCAGAGAAAGGGAAGTGAAACTCCATTTGTTGTTGTTAGTTGCGAAGTTGTGTCCGACCCATCGCGACCCCATGGACAACGTTCCTCCAGGCCTTCCTCTCCTCTATTATCCTCTGGAGTCCATATGGGCTCACGCCTACTGCTTCAGTGACTCCATCCACCCACCTCATACTCTGTCATCCCCTTCTTCTCTTGCCCTCAACATTTCCCAGCATTAGGCTCTTCTCCAGTGAGTCCCTCCTTCTCATAAGGTGGCCAAAGTATTTGAGTTTCAACTTCAGGATATGGCCTTCTAAAGAGCAGTCAGGGTTGATCTCCTCTAGGACTGACAGGTTTGATCGCCTTCCAGTCCAAGGGACTCGCAGGAGTCTTCCCCAGCACCATAGTTCAAAGGCTTCAATTCTTTAACACTCAGCCTTTCTTATGATCCAACTTTCACAGCCATACATTGCAACTGGGAAGACCATAGCCTTGATTATATGCACTTTTGTTGGCACGGTGATGTCTCTGCTTTTTAGTGTGCTGTCTAGATTTGCCATGGCTTTCCTCCCCAGGAGCAAGTGCCTTTTAATTTCTTGGCTGCAGTCCCCATCTGCAGTGATCTTATAGCCCAGGAAAATAAACTCTGTCACTACCTCCATTTCTTCCCCATCTATTTGCCAGGAATTGAGAGGGCGGGATGCCATGATCTTGGTTTTCATAATGTTTAGTTTCAACCAAACTTTTGCACTCCTTCTTCACTCACAACAAGAGGCTCTTTAGTTCTTCTTCACTTTCTGCCATTAGAGTGGTATCATCTGCATATCTTAGGTTGTTGATATTTCTCCTGGCAATCTTAATTCCAACTTTTGATTCATCTAGCCCTGCTTTTCTCATGATGTGCTCTGCATATAGGTTAAACAGGCAGGGTGACAGTATACAGCCTTGCCAGACTCCTTTCCCAATTTTGAACCAATCAGTGGTTTCGTGTCCAGTTCTCACTGTTGCTTCTTGACCCGCATGTAGGTTTCTCAAGAGACAAATAAGATGGTCTTGTACTCCCATCTCTTTAAGAACTTGCCACAGTTTGTTGCAATCCACACAATCAAATACTTTAGCATAGTCAATGAAGCAGAAGTAGATGTTTTTTCTGGAACTCCCTAGCTTTCTCCATGATCCAGCATATGCTGGCAATTTGATCTCTAGTTCCTCTGCCTCTTCGAAATCCTGTCTGTACTTCTGGTAGTTCTTGATCCACATACTGCTGGAGTCTAGCTTGTAAGATTTTAAGCATGACTTTACTAGCATGTGAAATGAGTGCAATGGTGCAATAGTTTGAACATTCTTTGGCACTGCCTTTCTTTGGAACTGGAATGTAAACTGATCTTTTCCAATCCTGTGGCCACTGTTGAGTTTTCCAAATTTGCTGGCAAATTGAGTGTAGCACTCTTACTGCATCGTCTTTTAAGATTTTGAATAGCTCAGCTGGAATACTGTCACCTCCACTAGCTTTGTTGTTGCTCAGCTTTCCTAAGGCCCATTTCACTTCACATTCTAGGATGTCTGGCTTGAGGTCAGTGACCACCTCATCGTGGTTAACTGGGATGTTAAGCTCATTCTTGTATAGTTCTTCTGTGTAATTTTACCACCTCTTCTTAATCTCTTCTGACTCCATTAGGTACCTGCCATTTTGGTCCTTTATCATGCCCATTTTTGCATGAAACATTCCCTTCATCTCTCCAATTTTCTTGAAGAGATCTCTAGTCCTCCCTATTCTATTGTTTTCTTCCATTTCTTTGCACTGTTTATTTAAGAAGGCATTCTTATCTCGTCTAGCTATTCTCTGGAATTCTGCATTCAGTTGGGTGTATTTCTTTTTCTCTCTTGCCTTTCGCTTCCCTCCTGTCGTCAGCTATTTGCAAAGCTTCCTTAGACAGCCATTTTTCTTTCTTGCATGTCTTTTTCTTTGGGATGGTTTTAGTTGCTACTTCTTGTACAATGTTGCGAACTTCTGTCCATAGTTCTTCATGCACTCTGTCTATCAGATCTAATTCCTTAAATCTGTTTGTCACCTCTACTGTGTATTCGTCAGGGATATGATTTAGTTCATACCTGAGTGGCCTAGTGCTTTTCCCTACTTTCTTCAGTTTAAGCCTTAATTGTGCAACTAGAAGCTCATGGTCTGAGCCACAGTCAGCTCCTGGTCTTGTTTTTACTGACTGTATAGAGCTTCTCCATCTTTGGCTGCAGAGCACATAGTCAATCTGATTTCTGTGTTGACCGTCTGGTGATGTCCATGTCTAGAGCCATCTCTTGGGTTGTTGGAAAAGAGTGTTTGCTATGACCATCATATTCTCTTGACAAAATTCTATCAGCCTGTGCCCTGCTTCATTTTGTACTCCAAGGCCAAACTTGCCTGTTATTCCGGTTATCTTTTGGCTTCCTACTTTAGCATTCCAATCCCCCATGATGATAAGGACATCATTTTTTGGTGTTAGTTCTATAAGGTGCTATAGGGCTTCATAGAACCAGTCAATTTCATCCTCTTCAGCACCGTGGTTGGGGCATAAACTTGGACTACTGTGATATTGAATGGTTTGCCTTGGATTCGAACTGAGATCATTCTGTCATTTTGGGGATTGTATCCCAATATTGCTTTTCCTACTGTTTTATTGACGATGAAGGCTACTCCATTTTTTCTGAGGGATTCTTGCCCGCAGTAGTATACCTGATGGTCATCTGAATTAAATTCACCCATTCCTGTCCATCTTAGTTCAGTGATTCCTAAGATGTCGATGTTCAGTCTTGTCATCTCTTGTTTAACCATGTCCAGCTTGCCTTGATTCATGGATCTTACATTCCAGGTTCCTATGGAGAAAAAATCTTTACAGCATCGGACTTTCCTTTCACCACTAGATACATCCACAGCTGAGCATCCTTTCAGCTTTGGCCCAGTCACTTCATTCTTTCTGGCACTACTAGTACTAGCCCTCTGCTCTTCCCCAGTAGCATATTGGATGCCTTCTGACCTGAGGGGCTCATCTTCCAGCTTCATATCTTTTTTTTCCTTTTGGTACTATCCGTGGGGTTTTCATAGCAAAGTTACTGGAGTGGGCTGCTATTTCCTTCTCCAGTGGATCACATTTTGTCAGAACTCTGTGCTATGACCTGTCCATCTTGGGTGGCCCTGCATGGCATAGCTCATAGCTTCATTGAATTATGCAAGCCCCTTCTCCATGACAAGGCAGTAATGCATGAAGGGGTGAAACTTCTTAGGTAAAACTAATTGGTGAACGTGATTCAAGACGTGTAATTAAGGGAGGGAGATTCTGCAGGATATGATGTATCAAGGGGAGGAGAATTTAGATTCTGGCATCCCTCCATGAGTGCCGATGTTTCATTTCATTATTAAGACTTTTTAGATGCCTGCCTGCAATGCCTGCATTTTGTTTGAACTGTCTCATTTATCGGAACCATGACACCAATTCTTTGACTGGAGAATGAAAACCTGACAGAACCTCCATCTTCCCCTAGTCTCAGACAAATATCAATCTTCAAAACCACATGAGGTCCTTATACACTCATCTACTTCCTCCAAAGATGTTCATGAAACATTGTTCTAGTAGAGAAGATGTTTGAAGAGTTGAAAACCAGATATAGGCTTAGTTTTAACTACCATTTGCACAAGACGAATTCTGCTTCCTATACATTTACTAGATGGATTATTCTTAATGGATTCAACTTTCCCTGCATTGATCAGCTATTACATGTTCTTAACTTGCCTTCCCTTTCCAAGCTTCAAATAAGTATAAAACAGGCAACATAGAATCTAAGATTTTGTA
Source organism: Vipera berus (assembly GCF_964194415.1). NCBI lineage: Eukaryota > Metazoa > Chordata > Lepidosauria > Squamata > Viperidae > Vipera > Vipera berus. The sequence continues at coordinate 41,387,850 of NC_138209.1, read as the reverse complement.
GAGATAGGAGGAACACAAAAATATAGCAACATGTAACTCAGTCCTTATTCTCTTAATTTCTTATCAAGAATTAAGCCTAATTAAACATAGCAGCCTAATGTTTAAATATATATGTATAGGGCTGTTCCATTAAAAAAGGCAGCACTAGAAGCCAGAATTCCTAATTTGTTGTTTAAACTAAGTTTGAGTTTTCATAAAGTGATTTATATAAAATCTTTTTTTTATTTCAGATACAAACTAGAACTACTTCATTTTATTTATTTAAAGTATTTTCTCTCATATGAATTACTATCTTGATTTTATAAATAGACAAGATATACAAATCTTAACTTTAAAATGTGTTTTCAAAGGAAAAGCAATTTATGCTAATATGAATATCAAGTAAGAAATCTCATGGGGATTTAAAGAGAGTTAAATCCCCATGAGGGTTTAATTTAAAAATACCATTTTAACATCCTTGCCTGTTTTCAATTGTATACAGTTTTTATGTTTTAAAATATTTTATTGTAAACCATCCAGAGTCCCTCTGTGAGGGAGATAGGTGGTTTTAAAATGTAATAAAAAAAGACCTGGTATTTACAGAAAAGTTATTCAATTCACAAAGAACAGGTAGTCTGCTACATTGTTTTAAGACATCTGATTTTGTTGAGGAGAAGAAAGAAGATTTGATAAAAGAAGTATCTTAAATTTATATACATTGGTCCATCACAGCAAATAACATACCTGATAATCCCTTTCTTATTGAATTTGTGTTGCTAAGAATCACTTGTTTAGGGGTATATGTATTGCACGACAAGGTAAACAGTAACTTATTTATTCTCATATACATACAGCAATTTTTATTCTGCCCTTGTATTTGGTAAAACGGGATAGAAACATTCTCACCAGCATAGTTCTTTCCACATATGTTGTTCCATTTATGTTGAATGTTTTGCACTGAATATATGAATGTGCATAAAGTTTCATGGACAGAAATTTTATGTTGAGTGGGGGTTTCTGGGGATATAAATCTAATACACCTTAAGAAAGTGAGGTTAGTGAAAGTTAACCATGAATGGCCTGAAGAAAGAAATGGTGAGGTGAGGACAAAATTGAGGAAGGGATGAAGCAACATGATAGGATGTACATTTAAATTTCTAAGCAATACATTCACCAGCAAAGAATTAAGAAATAGAATACAAATAACTAATAGGAAACAAACATACACTGGCTTGAATTTTAGACAAAGCTATCAGTTTAAGCCAAGTGAAGGGAGTTTTATTTTGGATTAAGATGGCAATGGTATTACATGGCCAAAACTGCTATGTAAATTACTAAGATGCACAAAACAAATATTTTGAGCAGAACTAGGCTTAGTTCATTTCATTTAGCAACTACTTTTTATTTATTATTTTGCTAAAACCTCTCCCCCAAAGTGAGAATCTTCTATCATTCATTTTTTATGATTTATCTTTAGTGCTGGGAACCAGTACTCAGCCTTTGAAAATGACTCCCATTTGGTTCACTTACTGCTATTTAGAATGGAATAGCCTCATCCTTAGTAACTCAGGGGCATTTTTTATCATTCTTTCTTTCACACTCTGAATGTCTTAATGATCATCTTTAGCGGTCCCATTGCCTTTAGTGTTAGAAAATGTGCTAGAAAAAAGAGTACAGCTGTTTTAAACCCAAATTACAGTTATTCAATACACACATATATGCAGTGGTGACATATTACCTTTGCAATAGTGGTGAATATCTGTAGCTTGGGTGTAGAATGAGGGTGAAGGTTAGTTCTCCAAGCTTGTGGGTTGGTTTCCAAATGTTTCATAACCAGGCTAGGTAACATCTTCAGCGGTGTTTAGGGATGTCCCTAAACGCTGCTGAAGATATTACCTAGCGTGGTAATGAAACATTTGGAAACCAACCAAAAGCTCGGAGAATGAACCTTCACCATCACATATTACCTTGCCATTTGGTAAGCCTTTTGCATCAACATGGGATGGAGTTGTGTGAGACAGTAAATGATACACTTGGAATCATAGTATAATTCCAAACTCAGATTGTACATATTGTCGTGTACCTGCCATTAGCAAAATTGTATTTATTTATTTATTTATTTATTTATTTATTTATTTATTTATTTATTTATTTATTTATTTGCATTTGTGCATTAAATGCATTTAATTGCATTTCACTTAGTGACTCTGGCTGGCATACAGAAAAATAATCAAGAATATGGATTGGATTGGATTGGATTGGATACTTAATTTAGCCAAGTGTAATTAGACACACAAGGAATTTTTCTTCAGTACAGAAGTACATAGTGTACTTCCAAGGCAACAGAGAAAATAACAACAACAACAACAACAACAACAACAACAACAACAACAACAATACCAATAAAAAGGGGAATTAAAGAAGATAATAAATAATAATAAATAAGTAATAGAAGGAATAAATAATAATGCTTCAGCCACACTCTTTGGGTTGATATGCATACACATTGGATAGAATTGTGAAAATTATGTGTTCAGCAGAGTGATGGAACAAGGGGAAAAAACTGTCCCAGTGTCTAGCTGTCTTGGCATGTAGTACCCTATAGCACCATCCCAAGGGAATGAGGGGTCTGCAAATATCTTCTCATCCCTCCTTCTGACCTGCACAATATATAGTTTCTTTCCTATAAAGGTAAAGGTTCCCCTGCACATGCGTGCTAATCGTTTCCAACTCTAGGAACTGGTGCTCATCTCTGTTTCAAAGCCGAAGAGCCAGCGCTTGTCCGAGGATGTCTCCGTGGTCATGTGGCCGGCATGACTAGATGCCAAAGGGGCATGGAATGCTGTTACCTTCCCACCATAGTGGTCCCTATTTTTCTACTTGCATTTTTATGTGCTTTCGAACTGCTAGGTTGGCAGAAGCTGGGACAAGTAGCAGGTGCTCACTCTGTTATGCGGCACTCAGGATTCAACCCACCAAACTGCCGACCTTCTGATCGACAAGCTCAGCATCCTAACCCACTGAGCCACCGCGTCCCTTTTCTTTCCTATAAAAACCATTAAAAACAACCAATTTAAATTAAAATAAAAACATGAATTTCAACTTGATCTCATCAAGATATTTCATCTTTGACAGGAATACTCTGATTCTCTCTCTGCTGTTTTTCCTTCTCATTTCATTGTTTATATACATTTTTTTCCAGGACAGTCCACTGGTCTTACAGTCAGATAGGAATGTTACCATGAATGCAAGAAATCATATGGGACACATAACAGGACAGCTGACTGTAGGTAAGTCTTATTATTTTCTGAAAGTTTTGTTTCTGAATTTAACACCATTTTTTAAAATTGAATCCCTCAGTATAGATATTTCAGGAAACAATAGGTTGCAGCTGTGTTATTAAAGATGATGCTGATCTATGGGCAACATTTTCCAGGCAACTAACTATACTGTAAGTTGCCCTTAGAATTAATTTTAAACAGAAATATAATTTGATTATAAATACATCAAGACAGTTAAATAAAAACAATTGGTAAAAGCAATCTTAAAATCTTAACACATTATCTGAAGCACACAAAGTAATAAAAAGTATCATTAAACCACACAAAAACTTAAAGAAATGAAACTCTGAGGAGGAAAATGAGGACTGCTGTCCATGTCATAAGTATGAGATAGTTTGCATGTTTAGCAGATTAGCTCCAATTTAATAAAAGGGACAAATTACTGATCAGATAAAATGAGATTTAATTTTATCTGTACCTTAATAGTGTCTCCCTCATCCATCCCTCCTTTCGTCTGTTCAAATGTTTACAAAAAATATTTTAACCTTTACATCTAATAAATTTGCATGGCAAAAAATGTGGGACAATTAGTTCCATATTTGTTGGTTTACTTTTAAAAAAAACATCATACTGAAAGAGATAAGGAGTTATCCTTAGGATTATTTTACTTAATCCTAGACCAGACATAAAGCAATTGAACTGAATTTCCATATATTATAAACAGTTTATATTTCATTGATGTAGTTCATAGACTCTACATTTTCATGGAATTTCATGTTCATCGGCTTGATATAAAAAATAATAGCTATTGTATACAGATTACAAAGAGTATCATCTTTCCATTTTTTCATTTATTGTGGCCAACGCAGAATTAAACAACTTTCAAGATAATTAGCCTTAGCTTAAGAGTGATTCAGCAACATTTGAGATAGTTCAGTAGCTGAGAATGCAGCTTATCAGTCTGAGATTTCTCTGACTACATATCACAGAAATCATTACTTTGTACATGTTAAGAAATTATAAATTTCTTATGAATCAGCTTCAGATTCCTGTTTCTGCTTGGAAGGTTCTTAGCTTCCCTTTACAATTTACATAGATTGCACTTTTTACAACATTCAGTGTAGACTAATATTTGCAGAGTGTTTTCCTCCACAAAAGAAACACAGTTGTCTTTTAAGTTAAACTTTTCTAACTTGAAGAAGGTGAAAAGGGGACAAGGAGCCTATAACCCTTAGATAACAGTTTCCCAAATCAGCATATGCCATACAGCATGTACAGTTCTATAACTATGTTCAAGGTCAGTTGCTGTGATTCCTAGCCATTCCTGTCATAAATCATCCTTCATTGGTAGTCTTGTGTTGTGATTATAATTTGTGATTATCCTACTTCAGCTGCCACTTTTTCAAAATGATAAAACTTTCCGCAGAGGTATTGTGATTTATTATATTTGATTTCCTGTGTTAAATAGATTGAAATGTTAGTTGATTCAACTAAAACAGACCCTTCCTTTTAAAAGGTGACTTTCTAATTGGAAAGTACTGAATATTTTTCAAAATATATTAATAGTTTTGAATTCAAGTGTTCACAAAAATATTGGGGGGAGTAAGTTTTTTTTTGAAGACAGATCCTGGGTCCTCTGTGTGAAATAAGAAAGATTTTCTTTAGAACAGTTATTTTGTTCAAATTTAAATCACAGATAGTGAAATACATAAAGAGATAATATAAAGAATTTCAGGCTATGGGCTTCTAGATGCTTTCTGAGATTGGTTGTTTGCTTGCAGATACAATATTTCATTACCCAACTAGATAAAATTTTCAGTACTAGAGGTGAGTGAGGTTTGTTCTCTGTTTATATACATGAGTATCCCACCAATACTGACAGGAAAAGCCAATAAATTGGCATTTGAAACAACTAAAGCAAAAAGTAAAGTTAAGACCATGCTTCCCTTGTTATCTATGAAATAGAGCTTTGACCTACAACATTAACTGATTTTATAAAGAATTTTCCTCTCCACAGAACAAAGTAACTAGCTCAAATTCCTGTAGAAAAGAAGATAATATATTTAGTTTAGGGTTGAACTGTGAGTCCTTGGTACTCTATGAACTTGGTTGATTGCTTGCAGATGTTTACTTGACTCAGTAACATCTTCAATGCTAGAAGGGAGGGATGGAAATTCACTTAAGGTTAGGCTCCCTTAGATTCAGAGAGGAAAACAAATGTCACTGACAAGTTTGGAGAAGCTAGTTAGACATGGAAACCTCTTACATTTACAATCCCCCTACTATTCAATTCTTAGTAACCTACATGGAAAAGTCCTAATGGTATGGAAACCTACTCAGGGTTAGGGTTGGGATTGGGATTATGGTTAGGGTTAGCCTTCCTTGAATTCTCAAGTAAAACAAACATGGCCAAGAGATTTGTAGAGGCTCCTTATTCTTAGTAGGTGTGTTAAAGAAACAGTAGGTCCACTTAAGCGAGAAGATGACAAGGAAATAACAGACAGTAGAGAGAAAGCAGAGCTGCTTAACTCATTCTTTGCATTGGTCTTCAAACAAAAAGAAACTATAGCCCAACCTACCAGAAACATAAAAGACAGACTAGAAATAAAAATTAAAATAAGCAGGAAAATGGTAAAAGAACACCTGCCTGATCTTGATGAATATAACTGATGGATTACATCCCAGAGTTCTGAAGGAGCTGGCAGATGTTATCTCAGAACCTTTGTACCATATTTTTCAAAAATCCTGGAACACAGGAGAATTACCTAAGGATTGGAAAAGAGCTGATGTGATTCCCAACTTCAAAAAAAGGGGAGGGGACAGACCCAGGAAACAACAAACAGACCAATCAGCCTAACATCAATACATGGGAAGATACTGGAAAAGATAATCAAAAAACAGATCTGCGAACAACTAGAAACAAATAATGTTATAACTAAAAGCCAACATGAGTTTGTTAAAAATGATGATGATGATAACTTTATTGTCACTTTGAATGTACACCAATCGGCATACATCAAAATGAAATTTCGTTGCATACAGCTCTCAAAGGGTCACCACCTCCGATATATACTCCTTGTTCGGGGCCCGCTCAAATTTCACATTGTCCATTTTAGTCTCTAGGGAGTGAACGATGGCAAACAGGACAGATGGAAATGGGGCTCCACGTGGATTAGCCCTCAAATTCGCTTGTATTCTGACAACCTCGCCTTCTTTCCTTTTTCTGATCCTGACTCTTCCACCCTTTCCTTAAAGAGGCCTTGCTTCTTTTCGCCCCTGGAGCGAGAAAAAAAAATAGATCATGCCAAACCAATCTTATTTCATTCTTTGACAAAGTGACTAAATTAGTAGACCAGCTGTGGACATAGTATACTTAGACTTCAGCAAGGCATTTGACAAAGTAAACCGGAAGCTACTTCTTAGTAAGCTAGAAAAATGTGAGATAGATAGATGGATTTGTCAGCCAGATGGAATTGTAACTGGATGACAAACTGTACTCAATGAATTATCCTTAATGGTACTACATCTACATGGATGGAAGTAAGCAGTGGGGTACCACAATTGTCCTAGGCCCAGTGCTCTTCAAAAACTTTATAAATGACTTAGATGAGGGAATAGAAGGGAAACTCATCAAATTTGCAGATGACACTAAGTGGCAGGAATAGCCAACAACCCAGAAGACAAGCTCAGGATCCAAAAAGATCTTGACAGATTTGAACAATGGGCCCTATCTTAACAAAATGAAATTTAATGTGGAGAAAACACTTAGGCAGGAAAATCCACGGGTACAAGTACAGATGAGGCGAGACCTGGCTTCAAAAACAGTAACTATGAGAGGGACCTTCGAGTCCTAGAAGATGATCATTTAAATATGAGCCAGTAGTGTGTGTCAGCAGTCAAAAAAGCTAATACAATCCTTGGTTGTATAAACAGAGGCATAGAATCAAAATGATGTGAAGTATTAGTACCAATTTATAAAGCCTTAGTAAAGCCACACCTGGAATACTGCATCCAATTTTGGTCACCACATTACAAAAAAGATGTTGAGACTTTGGGGAAAAGTGCAAAGAAGAGCAACTAAGATGATTAAAGGCCTGGAGATAAAAACATATGAAGAACAGTTGCAGGATTTGGATTTGGCTGGTCTAGAGAAAAGAAGGTGACATAATAGCAGTATTCCAGTATTTGAGAGGCTACCACAAGGTGGAGGGGGTCAATTTATTTTCCAAAGCACCAGAAACAATGGGAGGAAACTAATCAAGGAGAGAAGCAACCTGGAATTAAAGAGAAACTTCCTGACAGTGAGAACAATTAACCAATGGAACAGCTTGCCTCCAGAAGTAGTAGTTATTATTATTATTATTATTATTATTATTATTATTATTATTATTATTATTATTATTATTATTATTATTATTATTATTATTTCGGTTTATAAACCGCCCTACTCCCGAAGGACTCAGGGCGGTTTACAAGGCAAAATTTAAAAACAATACAATATAAAATTAAAATAAAATAAAATAAAGTCTAGCCCCCAAAAATTAAAATCACAATTTAAAAACATTAAAACCCCTCAGTCCAGACCAGATAGCTCAAAGAGCCAGGTTTTTAGGTCCCGGCGAAATGAACGAAGGTCGAGGGCAGTCCGGAGTTCCGTTGGCAGTTGATTCCATAGGGCAGGCGCGCTCACAGATAACGCCCTCCCCCTGGGGATCGCTCGTCGGCAGTCCTTGACCGGCGGTACCCTGAGGAGGCCCTCCCTGTGGGAGCGCACAGGACGATGGGAAATTGATCCTGGCAGCAGGTGCTCCCTCAGATAATCTGGGCCCATGCCATTTAGGGCTTTATAGGTCATCACCAGCACCTTGAATCTCTCCCAGAGGGCAACTGGAAGCCAATGCAGCTCGCAGAGAAGAGGCGTTACATGGGAGTTGTGGGTGCTTCATCACTGGAGACTGGACAATCACTTGTCTGAAATGGTAAAGTGTCTCAAACTTGAGCAGGTGGTTGGACTAGAAGACCTCAAAGGTCCTTTCCAGCTCTATTCTGATTGATTGATTGATTGATTGATTGATTGATTGATTGATTGATTGATTGATATATTTCCAACCCCCCCTTATTTTCAACTGCTGGTAAAATACATGGAAAAATCCTGTTGGCATTGAAATCCCCTTAGAGTTAGGGTTAAGCTTCATCAACTGGGGGAGGAAAACAAACATCACCAAGAGATTCAGAGAGGCCTGTTTGGTTTGGGAGGCCCTTTACATTTACACTCCCACCATTTTTTTATTCCTGGTAAAATACATGGAAAAATACCATTGGGATGTGAATATATTCAGGGTTAAAGTTAATGTTAGTGTTAGCATTAGGCTGTCTTGAATTCTCAGAGTAAAACAAATGTGGATGAAAGATTAATAGAGGCTCAATATGTGTCAGAGCCATTTTACATTTACAATTATACTAATATTCAATTCCTTGTAAAATACTTGGAAAAATCCTATTGAGTTGGAAATCTACTTGAGGTTACTGTTAGGCTCCCATGAATACATAATGGAAAACAAACACCCCTGAGCAGTTCAGAGAGGCTTGTTATGTTTAGGAGACCTCATGCATTTACAATCCCCTAATTTCGAGTCCTGGTTAAAAAAAATGGAATAATCCTATTGGAATAGACACCTACTCAGAGTTAGGGTTAGACATCCTTGAATTTCCAGAAAAAAAACACATGGTTGATAGATTCGTAGAGGCTTATTGTTCATAGCAAGGATCCTATGTCTTATGTTTACAATTCCCCCTAATTTCCAATTCCTGTTAAAATACATGGAAAAATTCTAATCCAAAAAATCCTAAACTTAAAACATTGGCCACGTCTACACAGAATGATAAACTAGATTCTGCTAGATAGGTGGAGGGAGGGAGGGAGGGAGAGATATGGATAAATAGATAGATAGATGAGAGAGAGAGAGAGAGAGAGAGAGAGAGATCGATCTCACAGGAAAACACAATCTAATACAAATTGTTCTGATGTTATCACTGTGCAGCTGTAAGTCCAATTTCTTTCTGTACTGTTCCTTTGAGTAAGGTAAGAAACAGAGTTGTACAGTCTTAGATAAGATATGTGTTGATTGTGTATGCATTAGTAATAAAAATTCAGATTTAAGAAGGCTTCCATTTGTACAATGAAAACCTGACATTAGTTTATATATGATATAAAAGTCACAATATTGCAGAGATTAGTTGCAGCAACTGAACAGAATAGGCAGAGAGAATGACAGAGTAGTTCCTGCCACTTTTTTATTATTATACAGAGGACCGCTAAATTTAAAGATTTTTTATTAAATGGTAGGCTATGTTATCCCATAGCAGGTACTTAAAATATCAAAATGACCTCAAAGACACATTTCTGCAGGTAATATTTAACAGATGTGTGAGGGAGGAAAATCTGCCCTTTTCTATATATTGTCTGCTTACCTGTACATATTGCACATTACATGTGACAAAGTGCAATTAAAAATACATTATGCAAGCTGAGCATGTGGACAGTGATTTAATTATATCCAACTTGTTCTTGTTCCATAATTCCTGCATGTTGTAAGGAACCATAATAATACTTACATTTGCAATAATGAGGACTAGAGACTTCCTGTCTTTTTCACAATGCTCATGTCTGAAGACTGAAAAATTCCATTGCAGGGTTTGAATTACCACAAGCCAGAAAGCACATTGAATTCTTAAATATTTTTAAATGTGAATCATGTAAAAGGGATGCTATTATGGTTACTACTATATGAAGCATGTGTAAGAATGAAGACAAACACATGTATGATTTTCATGTGTACTTTTTATTTAAAAAAAAACAAACCTAGAAGTTGATAAAGGCTGACATGGAAAAAATGAGGTTGGCAAATGAGAAGTAAGGTGAAATTTAACTACACAGTATTAGTTAACCCCAGAAAACAAATGTTACCACAATCATCTTCTTTCAAAAATGATCTAATACATTATTTCTTTAATATTATTTTCTTCTAATATTTCACTTCTATAGCAAATGTTTTGTGACTGTCATGACATTCCCAAAGCTGCTGTTGGCTGCAAAGCACATTTACATTATTTGGAACATCCGGCCTTATAACAAAGCTCTCATAGGACATTAAATTTTTATCTTTGCATTCTCCCTGCATTTCAGACAGTCAGATATGTCATTTATTTTTTATTTCTAAAATTGTATCTTGCATGCAGACTGCATGGGAAGGTCACTAAGAAGGGCAAACAAATTTAGTGGTGTTTTATAACCTGTGTTATAGAAAAATAGGTTGTCATTCTCACATTCTTCTGACATAAGCTTTAGCCATATCTATATTGGCAAATTGTTCCGCATGATATTAAAATCAGAGAAAAGAAATATAAAAGTAAAGCCTCCATCAATTTTTGGGACCTCGTAGACATATCAAGAAAGTTTTCTTGGTAATAATATAAAAGTAGTTTGCAACCTTTTGAATTCCTAGCCTAGCCTAGAGCCCTGGTTTACTTGAAGATCTCCCCATTCAAGAACTAAGCTAGGTCTCACTATCATGAGTCTTTAAAACAGGCCAGACAAATTCAGAATGCAAGGACATTCTTTGAAGTGTATTAACTTTTTCCTTTATCGTTAATGTAACAAGCATGGCAAGACATCAGTTTCAGAATGAATTTATACTCAGACAACTTATTCAGCAGAATGCAGCTAATGTATACAAACAGATCTTCTTTGCTTCCCTCTGCCTTCAAAGGTGGACTTAATAGGCCTTTCTTAATATCCTAAATATCATTTTGAGATTAAAAATCCCTCTACTAAAATGACAGTGTGTTTCTTCCACTGGTGGGATTCAGCCAGTTCGCTCCACTTCAGCAGAACTGGTAGCTAATTTTTTGTGGCCCAGGCCCAGAAATGACTTCCGGAAGCGGCATCCATGCAGAGAACCAGTTGTTCACATATTTGAATCCCATCACTGGTTTCTTCTACAATGTAACTTTTTCTAAATTCCCCAAAGAGATAATCAAAGACTCTACAAACCAGGGGACCATGAGATCTAGTCCTGCCTTAGGCTCAAAGCAAGCTGGGAACTCTTGGGACAGTTACTCTCTTTCAGCCCATGGAAGAAGGCCATGGCAAACTATTTCTGAAACCTGTCTACGGAGATTCTCAGCATCCAGATCATGGTTGTCCCAAAGATGCTTTTTCATGAGGGAACTGAACTTTCTTGTTTTTCTTTGAAGACATTTTGTTACTCATCCAAGAAGCTTCTTCAGCTCTGTCTGTATGGTGGGGAAATGGGAGGATTTATATTCCTTGCAAGCCTGACATCAATCTTACAAGGCTGAAAGTACATCCTGTATATACCGCCCCCTCCACTTTCATACCCCCACAAATTAGGAGTCTTTTTTGAGTCTATCAAATCCTCATTCCTGCTGTTGGCCAATTTGCCTCTTATCTGATTGTTGCCCTAGCTGTAGCTCCTCTTCCTGTCTCCCAAAGTTATTTCCACATATTATTACACCCACTGAGTTTTCTTCAAAACTAGTCAAGAACAAATTTAAAAGAAAGAAACTACAGGAAGATAAGAAAGGAAAAGTCTGTTCTCAGGAACAGAAGTTTGGTCTAAGTCTAAGACAACTGTAATTTCATATCTCTTATGCATTACTTAGTTTTATGTTGGAAATATACAAAGTAGTAGCAAAATATTGTAAAGCTGATTATGTCTTTTGCATTTTTCAGCTGTTATCCTTCAGTTCAATAAAAATAATTGAGGAAGAGATATTTAGAGGAGAAAATATATTTGGGGAAATTTCTTAGGTGAAGCATGAAAATTTGCACTTCTCCTAGTTCTTATAATAGGCAAGTGAGAATGTCCAGTTTGTAATTGTAACCAGTCTACAATGGGTCTGCCTTTTCATGTTTCAGTTAAAACCCAAGGGAAGATATAACAAGGGAAGTCCTTCTATGTGATCATTTTAGATTAGGAATAATGACCAGCCAGGAATACTGGGACACTTAACACCATTTTTAAAAATCAGATTGCAACAATAAAGGGTTAAGATTATTAATTCTGGGCTTGATTATCAATGGGATTATTTATAACAGTATCAACCTGTCGAAATGTTACCAAGATAAGTTGCCTTAAAGATGTCTGTTAGTAATGCAAAAAAAGGGAAATGAATTAAGCCAATTTGCTAATTTTTGCTAATTTCCTGACATTCACTGACTCCTACGTTTAATGGGTAATCAAAACTGTTTCAGAAAGTGGAAGTTTCTCTTGCTGTAATTATTTGCCCAACCTGGCACTCAGCTGACATTACAGATGATGTAAACAACTTACCTCTAAATTCATTAGCAAGTGTGCTGATGATAGTGGAAAGGTACATAGTGATGAGGTTTACTTATAATTGAAATGCTGATTTCTGTCTGGATTTTTATGGGGTGGTTCAGACAAATCCAGCAATCTCTCCATAATTTCTTAGTCCTAACAATAACAAACTGAAGGGAGAGAGCAAATCTGAAGGAGGTGTTCACTGAAGTCCCAGTGAAGCTTTTGTTTTAAAAAAAAATCAATTCAGTTCCAATTTGGAATATTTACTTTAAAAAACTAATTTCCTCTAATTTCTGCAAAGGTTTCATTCAACCTTAAGTTTTTCCTGTTTAAAAATATTCATAGTATCAATATTTTCATGTTATTACCTTCAGCACTGATGTAATGATAGGCTAGAAACCAGGAGACTGTGAGTTCTACTGCTGCCTTAGGCATGAAAGCCATTTGGGTGACCTGGGGCCAATAACTCACCCTCAGCCCAACTCACTTCATAGGGTTGTTGTTGTGGGGAAAATAGGAGGAAGAAGTATTATGTATGTTCACCGTAAAGTAATATAAGTTACTTATAAAGTAATAAAGGTGGACTTTTAAAAAATTCAGTAAATAAATAATACAAAAATATCTTAATTTTATGCATAATGATGAATAAATAAATCTGCGTAACATATTTGAATTTTGTGAAAAACTACCTTAAAATAGCACCCATATTTAACTCATGCAAAACAAAAGGATTGACTCACACAACCACTAATAGGTTATGTAGCTAGTTTGGCTTTAGTTCTAAATCTTTTGTGAATACAACATTTTTGTTTTGTTTACAATTGTACATGCCACAGAGTTACAATGATCTGTTGTTACAGCTTATTCAGTGAACTAGAATTAAGCAAATTAATTCTTAATGCCCTGTGTAATCCACTGCAATTAGATCTGCTTCCTCCATGTTTTGCTTTTCAGTTTGAGGCTCTCAATAAATAAAAATACAATACTCAGAACGTGAGAATTTTGTTTCTAGATAAGCAAATTCTTAGAGGTCTGGAGCATAATCCAGAAGCCTTTGCCATTGTCCATCCTGTTTGACCCTGATGGGAGCTAAAGTTTGAAAACATTTCATGAGATCAGGTTGTCAACTTTCAAATGGAACTTGGGAGTTTCAATTTTGAAAACCTGTAGGTAGGAATTAAATAGACTCAGGTTTAACTTTTTAAGTCACAAAATTTACTTGCTGACTTTTTAAAAAATCTCACTCAGATTACATAAAGAGTTATTTTTATGAAGATGAAATAAAACAATTAGGCCATTTTAAACTGAAGCAGAAAAGGTGAGATATGAATATAATAGATGCTTTCCCCAAACACAGCAAGAATGCTGTTTCAATAGCAGTATATGACATTGAGTAAGTTCAAGCTGCCTTGAAATAAAAAAAAGTTGTCTCATGTCACGTATAAAAGACCAACTAGGCTCACTTGATTTTTGGCTTAGCAGGCTGCATATTCAGTACATGTATAAACGTTGTGCAATAGGGCTCAGAAAAAAAACATTATATTAGGTTGAAAACTGTTAAAAAAACTGATGTATTTTGTAATTGCATTGTAGAACTTATTACATTTTGAAAAATTACATTTAAAAAACCCACCCAAATATATATAATTACATACAATACATACTATTTCAATGTTGATAGACAGCATATCACTTAATTAGGTGTCATCAAAGGAAGTCTGACTCCTGGTGTCTGCTTAGTCAAATGTTTACCATCTAGATTATGGGTGTCAAACTTGTGACTTCACGTGACATGTTGTGATGTATTGCAACTTTTTTCCCATTGCTAGCAATGGGGTGGGTACAGTTTTGGTGTAACACATCTGGCCTGTGGGCCGGCAGTTTAACACCCCTGATCTAGATGGCAGAAATGGCTCATAGCTCTTCCAAGGAGAGGTCAGTAAGCCTGTTGGTCCCATCTTTTTACTTAATCTTTTCTTTTCCTTTCCTTAAATTGCCTTTAGTCTTTTCACAAACACACACACACACACAGAGAGAGAGAGAGAGAGAGAGAGACATATACACAAACACAAAATGTGTGTGTATATATTTCTCTCTGTGTGTATGTATGTGTTTTTGCATGTGTGTGTATACACATATATATATGTGTATATATATATATATATATATATATATATATATATATATATATATATATATATATATGTGTGTGTGTGTGTGTGTGTGTGTGTGTGTGTGTGTGTGTGTGTATTTGTGTATATATACACACATAATGTGTTTATCTACTCTATTGTCTCTTCCATCATGTGCTTGAAATATGTAAGTTTCTGCTCACTGATCATTGCCTCAAGGATACATTTTATTTAGTCCAGAATTTCTTGGTTGGTTCTTCTTGAAGTCTATGGTAAACATCTCTAAGTCTATGAATATTCTTCCACTCTTTTCCATTGTCCAGCTTGCAAAGCTATGCATTGCTTGACTTAAAGTCAGGCCATTGCTTTAATTCTGTCAATCTTTATCACTTTAAAACTTTACTTTTTATAATCTTGTCAAATGTTTGTATTGGTTTCCTCCCTACAGGTAACCTCTCACTCTTTTTCCCTGCAGTACATGATTTATTTATTTATTTATTTATTTATTTATTTATTTATTTATTTATTTATTCATTCATTTATTTATTTCCCTCCATTTTTGTTTTTATAAACAGTTCAAGATGGTGAACAAATCTAATACTCCTTCCTCCTCCTTTTCCCCCACTACAACAACCCTGTGAGCTAAGTTGGGCTGAGAGAGTGTGACTGGTGCAAAGTCACTCAGCTGGCTTTCATGGCTGAACTGGAATTCACAGTCTCCCAGTTTCCAGCCTGGTACCTTAACCACTGGACCAAACTTTATTTATACTTAACCCAAGTAAGCAAAATTAGCTACCATCTTTACTTCTTTGTAGGTTGACATTACCTATGTTTAATATTTAATATTAAACCAGATTTTTTTTACTTTTCATTTTTAGTTCTTTTAAATTTTCTATATTCTTAACTATCAAGGTGATATCATAGACATATTAATCTGCAGTTTTAATTCCAGTTATTGTTTCTTCCAATCTTATATTAAATTAAATTGTAAGTTAAATAAATGTGGGATAATAATGTATCCATATCTTACTTTCGTCTTATTCTGAACTACTCCAATTCTTAGAATAGCTATTTCTTGAAAGATTTTTTTCAGAAAAATAATGGGAAGTTCTGGCACACCCATTAACCTTATTGTGTTCCACATTCTGGGGTAATCTCCATAATCAAAGGCCTTGCTGAAGTCAAAGGAACAAAGAGAAATCTACTTTTTCATTCCCTTGGATAGTCCACTGTACATCTTTTCTTAGCTAACTGAGCTTACTTTTGTCTGTCTTTTTAAAAAATTTCCTGTTCTTTTGCCATTTTTCCTCTATATTCTTCATAGTAAGTACTTCAGCAAAACTTTTCTTGAGTGAGGAATTACTGCAGTTGTTTGTGATTTTGTTGCATCTTTTTTCTGTATTTGCAAAGACAAATCTTTTCCATTCTCTAGTCTAGGACATTCAGCCTAATTCATATTTGCTGACACAGAGCTGTTAGCACTTCAACTGCATTTTCTCATGCAGCTTTAAACAGGTCAATGGATATGTCATCTGCTCTGCTGCTTTTCTATTTCCTAGCTGGTTCATTGCCTACTGTGTCATTGGTTCCAGAATACATTTTGCCTCTGCAGGTGCATCTGACATTATATAACCCATTTCAGTAAAGCCATTTCATTTTCCTTTAATCTGTTGTCTCTATTATGTGTCTTCTGTTATTCCTCTTATGTATTACCACTTGTAACATTTTATGTGATTTATTGAATCTTCTTTAAACACCTTTCCTTTCCTTTCTTTTCCCTTTTCCCTTTTTCCCTTTTCCATTTCCCTTTTGATTTTACTCTGTTAATGACATTCTCAATTGATATATTTTCCTTATACTTTTTGACTCAAGATGGAGAATAGTATTAGTAAATAGTAATAAGTATTCTAAACTTCACCTTCATAAATGGCATATTTGCATACTACATTTGATGGTCTGTAATACAGCTATTTTTATGGAAGTATGCTTTGTAGAAGTTACTTTAAAATGTCTTTGTGTTGGACACTAAACTAGATGGCAGCATCTAATGAAGTCTGGCCATGTCAAAAGAAAAGCTAAGAATTGTTGGGTTAGCATTTGAATGGGAAACATTAGGAAATCTTAGACTGGAAAGTTTTAAAAAATGTTGGAACAGGGCAATAGTGTGCCACTTCCATACAGTTGCCAAAAAAAAAAATCTACTGTACATCAGTGTGCTCACAAAGTCACCAGGAGCTGAACTCTACTTGAACAGATTTTTTGATGTATTAAGAGACAGGAGGAGGCACAGAATGAGAAAATCTCATATAAGTTCACTCAGAAACCTTGATTTGAAGTCCTCCCTGCTATTTATAAAGAAATAAATAAGAACGGTAGCTAACTATCTGAAGCATTGTGTATAGTCTGCAAATGGGCAATCAACTCTGATTAAGCAAAAAGCTTAATCAGACACAAGAAATGCTGCTTATGGTAGATGACATCTCCCCATGTGTATAATACTTTGAAGTGTTGCATTTATCAATAAAAGACAAATTCTCTGGGACATGTCACATAACAGGGAACTAAATAGACAGATGCATGCACGCACACACATCCATATATATATATATATATATATATATATATATATATATATATATATATATATATATATATATATATATATATATATATACACACACACACATATACATAGAGAGAGAGAGAGAGAGAGATTTACATTTGCTCAGATCTTGTATTCATTAGCCTCTTATTTCATCCCATAACTGTGGTATGAAGACACAGTTAAATAGAAACCTCTCACAGACAGCGAAATCTTTCAGAAAATCAGAAGACATGATATTAATTCTGCATATGGACTGAATCCACATTTATCTATCTCTGTTTTCCCCCACAAATATTAAAGCCAGTAACGTAATATTATTATCAGCTTCAAGGATTTTCATCGTGTGAATGAATATCTGCAAATACCTGAACATCTGAAAACATGTTAAATGGTTTAGACAAAAGCACCCCATGCTCTTTTAGGTAAAACTAATCATGTCCAGGCCAACTAGGACCAAATTAGATGATATGTCGATATGTACAATACGTGCACATGTGTCATTTGTTGCTGAAATGCAATTACAAGGAACAGCAAATTCATAAAAATACTAAACTGCTTAACCACTTCTCTGCATTTCAGATGTTGCTTTGTTGGTTAGAATTAGCTGCTTTCTCCAACTATTTTTGTTGCTGTAGACATAGATATATAAGGATTATTGTCCCCACCTCTGTGGCTTCTCCTTAATCTTTTGAGTGGGAAGATCTTACGGAAACCACATTAAAGTATGCTTTGAACTCAATGGAGAAAGAGTGAGATGCATGGGTGGATATGGCACATTTGAAGCATTCTTGTTCTCTACTTTTCCAGTTTTTAATCCTCCCAATGGGAAAAAGAACAGGCAGGCCTGCTATGTCTTCCAATTGAGAACAAGATAGCAATATAGATTAAATGTACCTACAGATTATACCCAAGGATAGCAGATGAGATGAGATATTTTTGATGGTGGTCATCTAATAGGAAGATTGCTTAAGTTTCTTTTTTTAATCAAATGTTTTATTTTAGATTACAAATAATACATTATTCAGTACAAATAGTAAATAAGTACAGTAGTATTTATACAGAGCTATTAATGATTAAAATAAACCTTTCAAAATAAAAAGAATTATATTGTGTCAAATATGTGTTATGGTTCCGACTAACAAGACAGATCAAAGAACATTGCATGATTGTTTATTCTAAAAAAGGCTATAATAATGAGAACGAAGCATCGGCACTCATGGATGGATGCCAAAATCTGAATTCTCCTCCCCTTAACATATCATATCATACAGAATTCCCTCCCTTAATTACATGTCATGAATCACATTCACCAATTAGTTTAACACATGAAGTTTCACTTCCCTTCTGAAGCACTCTATCCCTTATCTTCTCAAAACATCCGGGTTGAATTCCTCCCGTGCTTTAGTGATTCAAAGCCAAACAGTTAAAGCAAAAGACTGCGTCTTATATTGTTAGTGCAAAAACATGTCAATGTTTGCAGCATTGACAATATGATTGCTAAAATATAAATAGACTTAAGAGCTGCTTAAATTATGCTGTTAATGCTAAATATGGCTCTGATAAGAAGTTGCAAAGTGCACTGAATTATTTTATAATATGGAAAAAAGTTTGTATCTATGAACTTCATCCTTACATTTTTACCGTTAGGTATTGTTATTATCACTAAAAAAAGAGGGGGAGAGAATTTTTTTTAAAAATCTGCTTGGAAAAGGGAGCTAGGTATTTTGCTTCTAACTTCCCCCTTCTTTGAATCCTGATTATTTTGCAGTGTTTATAAACATTAAACATCCTTCATCACCATTCTGTAAATGTCTGTATTTGATGTATCATGTGCTGTATATATATATATATATATATTGTGATTTCGTTTCAAATTTAATTTCTAAAATTTTATAAATGTACTAAATGTTACTTCAGGGATTTTTTTTTTACATGTTAACCACATGTGGTAAAATGTTACTTCTGTTTCATGGCATTTCCATTTGTTACTTACCATATGTTTCACCTATGTTGAAAATTATTGATGGAGTTATATGCTATCTGTAAAACACTCTATAACAGTTTTCTTTAAGATTATAACTTGGATTAAATTTTATAGATTTATTCATTACTTTTTCCCATTGTAATGTAGTGACTGTTTCTTTAAAGTTTTGCATCCATTTAATCACCATTTTATTTGTTCTGTCTCTATATCATATCTAACTACAAGTGGTGTGTGTGTGTGTGTGTGTGTGTGTGTGAGAGAGAGAGAGAGAGAGAGAGAGAGAGAGAGAGAAGATTGCTTAATTTACATTGCCTGATTAAGATTCAAACTTTCCAGATGGAATTATTCAGTTTGATTGAAGTTTATTTAAGGCTGTGTAGTACTTTGGATTTTTTAGAAAATAGTCCTTTGAAACATGCTGCACAAATACAGCAATTGAAAGAAACTCATTAAAACAGCTACATCTCTTTTCAGTGTATTTTGAATAAACTCTTCCCACTTGAAACACAAAGCATTGTAATAATTTTACTATATATTTTATTGCATTTTAGCTTTACTGGAAGGAATGCTTTAAATGTATTATTTTGCTGGTTAAGAATTATGACCTAGTTTTACATTTAACAGAGTTAAGAAGTGACTTTGGAGGTCTTCTAATCCAACCCTGCTCAAGCAGGAGGCCCTGTATCATTCTGAACAAACGGTTGTTCAATCTCTTCTTTAAAAGGTCCAGTAATGGAGCACCCACATCTTCTGGAGGCAAACAATTCCAATGATTAATTGTTCTCAGTATCAGGAATTTTCTCTTTAGTTCTAGGATGGATATTTCCATAATAAGTTTCCATTTGTTATTTCTTGTCCTGCATTCAGGTGATTTTCAAAATAGGTTGAGCCCCCCCCCTTCTCAAATATTGGAAGACTACTATCATATTGTCCGTAGTCCTTCTTTTCATTAGACTAGAAATATCCAGGTGCCCTGCAAGCATTCACCATATGTTCTAGCCTCTACCCCCTAATTGCTCTTCACTCTTTCTAAGGCCTCAACATATTTTTTTGTATCATGATAACCAAAACTGGATGCGCTATTCCAAGTGTGGTTTTACCAAAACAGTATAAAGCAGTATTAACACTTATATAATCTTGATATTCCCTCTCTTGATGCAGTCTAAGACTGCATTGGCATTTTGATAGCTGCAACACACAAAGGTTCTCAGTGAAAGAAGGATAAGATACACAGACACACAATTAAAGAATAAAATATAGATAAAAAGGGACAACAAACAATAGAAAATCAGTGTTCCATCTATTATATTTTACCAAATTATTCCTGTATGTTCCACTATATTAAAACATACTTTTTACACTTGAATGTACCTCTCTTTTATCTATCTGTCTGTCTGTCTGTCTGTCTGTCTGTCTGTCTATCTATCTATCTATCTATCTATCTATCTATCTATCTATCTATCTATCTATCTATCTATCTATCATCTATCTATCTATCTATCTATCTATCTATCTATCTATCTATCTATCTATCTATCTATCTATCTATCCCATTTAAAAATAGTTATTGAAATACATAAATACTTGCCCCATTTCAGGATTTTGCTTACAACTGGAAAAGTCAAAAGAACTGGAAAAGCAACAGTTAAAATTGTTTCATATAAGCATATTTCAAATACTCAGGCAGTATGGTGAAATTCATCTTCCAGCATTAAAGCAGATAGGAGGAAAGGGATTGGCACCATTAGCAATTATTTTTGAGAACTTGGATGACAGGTAAGGTCTCAGAGGACTGCAGCAGGTCAAACTCAATGCCTATTTTTAAGAAGAAAGGGAGGGAATCAAGAATCCAGGGATTTCATTCAAGTAAGTTTAATTTAACACCTGGCAAGTTTTTAGAGTAACTAATAGAGCAGTCAATCAGTAAACAGTGCAGCCAAAGGAAAATAAGATGAAGAGCAGTAAGACAACGGGGCTGAGCTTTGTTAAAGAATGGGTATTATAGCTGATCCTGAGAATTTTTTTTCTATTTTTCAGGATGAACTGTAATATCAGTGAGACTTTAATTTTGTAGAACATGGTATTTTTGAAATATATTTAATTACAGCAGTTCTGTGTATACTGGAATGTGGATATTAGTACTTCTGAAGAAGCAATGGAATCCAAAGATACACTGAACAATCAAATGAGATGAGCAAATAATTACTCCAAAGTAGCTTTGGACTACTAATCTTATGCTACATAAGATTTTTAAAAATGTACAAACACTATTTGTTGGATTTTTTTAGCAAGGATACCAGCATATATTTCTGTAGTCATTTTGCTTTGAGTCAGCTGCTCAAATTGCAAAGCTGTGACAGAATCCTGAAAAACTGTCTGAAGGATACTGGCTAATATGCCTAGTTCAGGTAATCTAGGGGCACAGAGTCTTGGGAGTGTAACAAAGTCAGCTTTTCTTTCTCCATCTCCATTTTGATTTTTAAATAGTCTTTATTCTTCAGGCATATCTAGTCAAAATCAATGGGGCAGACCAGTCTATCAGTTGTGCCAGTTTACTACATTGTCCCTTAATGTGGGAGGATGACAGCTAACATTACAGAGTAGGATAAAGATGTTCAGATAGCAAAGAGGAGTCACACAAGTCTCTTTCTTAGAAAGATCTCATCTCTTCTCCCATCCATGCTAAGATAAACTGACATGCCAAAATTTGGCATGATAAATGGAAACTTCTGGGAAGCCATAACCAGGGTTCTGAGATATATCACATACATGTGTGTACAGTAACTGAAACAAGTATTCTAGTGCAGTGATTTATTTATAAGTAATTATTGGATGTGTATTACATTCTAAACTTGTTAACAAGCTGTGTTTGTTACATGTACAGTTCCTTAAATAGGTATACTTGCATCTAATTTTATGCATGTATATGTACATGTACATACATGTATATGTATATTTATTTTATTCTCTTCCTTAATTGTTCTTAAAAACTTTCCTACCCTTCCTTTCCCCAGAGGAGAAATCTTGACAAATTGATTTGTAAGTTTCAGTCCACTATGTATAGCATTGACTTGGTGTAGTGTGTAGATTATTATTTTATTATTGGTTGTGGGTAATAAGGGTTAATCTTGTTGATCATTTCAATAAGTGGCACATGACATTATGTAGTATGATAATTGTGATAAAGGACTTGCAATCCTCTACGAAAGATAATGATGCTTGAGCACTGACCTTATCTATACTCCATAGACTAATGTATGAATCAGAATATAATTATTTTTTAAAAGGTAAAAGTTTCCCCGCACATGCATGCTAGTTGTTTCCAACTCTAGGGGCTGGTGCTCATCTCCGTTTCAAAGCCAAAGAGCCAGCACTTGTCCGAGGACGTCTCCGTGGTCATGTGGCTGGCATGACTGGATGCCAAAGGTTCACAGAACGCTGTTACCTTCCCACCATAGTGGTCCCTATTTTTCTACTTGCATTTTTATGTGCTTTCGAACTGCTAGGTTGGCAGAAGCTGGGATGAGTAACAGGCACTCGCTCTGTTACACAGCACTCGGGATTCGACCCACCAAACTGCCGACCTTCTAATCGACAAGCTCAGCGTCCTAACCCACTGAGCCACCGCGTCCCTTTTAATTATCTTTAATTATCTTTTAATTTATCTTTTAAATGTAGCATTTTCTCCTGATTTTGCAATGCTGCATTTGGATTAAATAAGCATTCAAATGCTTTTGCCTACTCATTATTAGGAACTTGGGAGTTTAGCAATGATGGACCTTTGCCATTTTGCCTCAAGGGCCAGAGATCAGTCATTCTATATTATGCCAGCCAGGACAAATGTGAAAGAATCAAGTTTTGGTAGCACATCATGACCTAAAATGATTTAAATCTACTGGGAAATCTAACCTCTGCATCAGTGGAGAGGACCTGATTAATCTTGAGAGATGAAAGGTAAACATGATGATCCTGTGTAAACCCTAGTTCAGACATGTCAAACACAAGGCCCACAGGCTGGATGCGGGCCAATATGTTGTTCCATCCAGCCTGTGGACCTGCTCTGGAAAGAGCAAAGGACCGGCCCGCCACACCTCGGCCTGGCCCAGGCCGACTGGGCACTGACTACAACCTGGTTGCATCCATCAAAGCCAGAACGCGCTCAGTGTTAAATCCACGGGGCAGTCCTGCCCCACCCTCTTAGTGTGCACGCAAGTGGAGTCCGGTGTCCCTGCTGGCTGTCTTGTCCCGCAGGCTGACTTCACTCAGGACACTGGTGCTAGCCATCTCCTGCGGGCACACCCAGGGGGGGAGAGCGGGGCAGAGGTGGCGAGGCAACTCATTGCTGGTTCCAATGGCTGAGCATGTTCTGGCTTTGATGGATGCAACCAGGTTGTACATCAGCACCACCACCCCACCAGCACCTGCAGCCTCGCAGCCATGAGGCATATCTTTCAACAGGATCGCCCCCACCCACCCACATGGTATAGGAATGGCTGGCAGCAGCATATTAGTGCTGGCAATCTCTCCCCCTCCCATCACCCCTTCCTGAGCACAGGGGAAGGAAAGAGATGAGAAGGTGAAGGAAGGAATGGAGGGAGGGAGGACGGGAGGACAGGAAGGAAGGGAGGGAGGGAAAAAGGGAGGAAGGAAGAAACAGAGGAAGGAACAGAGGAAAAGGAACAGAGGGTGAGAGGAAAGAAGGAAGGAACAGAGGGAGGAATGAAGGGACAGTGGGAGGGAGGGGAAAAGGGAGAGGAAGGAACTGGGAGGAAGGAATGGAGGGTGGGAGGGAAGAAGGAAGGAACAGAGGAAGGAAGGGAGGAAGGAAGGAACAGAGGGAGGAAGGAATGGAGGGTGGGAGGGAGGAAGGAAGGAACAGAGGGAGGAAGGAATGGAGGGTGGGAGGGAGGAAGGAAGGAAGGAACAGAGGAAAGAATGGAGGGAGGGTGAGAGGGACCATGTTCCAGCGCTCGCCCCAGTCCCATCCTCCACCGGAGACCCTCAGATCTGCCCCAGTCCTGCCCAGGCACCCCTGAAGCGAGTGATGTTGAGCTGGCCATTCCCACCCAGTAGGCCATGCCCACCCCACCCCCACTCACCCAGTAGGCCACACCCATTCTGGTCACACCCACCCGGCTCCCCAAGGGCAACCACAATGCTGATGTGGCCCTCAATGAAATTGAGTTTGACACCCCTGCCCTAGTTGGAAGTGCTGTCTTCCAGATGCTCCAGCACTAGCAGGATGAATCTAACATTTATTAAAGACTGTAAGACAAAAACTAATTGCAATGAATGGGAGTCAAAACAACCCAAGGATGCATTTAGAAAATGCAGCCTATAATTCACAGACTATTGTTTGCTGTGATTTCACAATACAATCTCAAGAGGATGTGTGTACTTGGCAGAGATGCTGTTGCACTCAGCACTTCTTATAAATGTACAAGTGATACCCTTTCTTCATTGTTCAGAATTCTTTCTGGGATTGTCTCTTCCTTAGTCAAGCATTTGTAGTTGCCATATTCCAAATTGTGTTGTGCTGTAACAAGAATTCAATCATTCAAGGACAGATTTGATTGGAAATAACTGCTGTTTAATATCTTGCAGATGGTGCTGGGACTTTGAGATACATTTTTTTATTCTTACTATTGGTTATTCTTATCCAATACATTACAGCTTGAGACTGATTATAACTTTTTTTTTTAAAAAAAAGTTAAAATTGGCCAACAGAAATACAGAGTGACCTTTCATTTACTAGTTCTTTATGTTATTGTTTTGGGGCACTCCATAACATTTCCATTGCTATTGTCTCAATGGAACATTGCCATATATTGATTTTTTAAAAAATTGTTTACTATAATTTAGGATCTCTGTGTGGGAATGCACATGTCTTTCTTATCACATATAGAATTTTGGAGTATCAGTATATGCAAGATCAAGACCTAAATAGAGAATCACATATGCTTTAATGAGTACAGTAATTCTGGTTTAACCAAGATATGTTGCATGACTCGTCTGGATGATGAAATTGTTGAATTGTAAACATTCATCAGAGGGACGCGGTGGCTCAGTGGGTTAGGACGCTGAGCTTGTCGATCAGAAGGTCGGCAGTTTGGCGGGTCAAATCCCGAGTGCCACGTAGCAGAGTGAGCGCCTGTTACTCGTCCTAGCTTCTGCCAACCTAGCAGTTCGAAAGCAGGTAAAAATGCAAGTAGAAAAATAGGGACCACTACGGTGGGAAGGTAACAGTGTTCCGTGCACCTTTGGCGTCTAGTCATGCCAGCCACATGACCACGGAGACGTCCTTGGACAAGCACTGGCTCTTCGGCTTTGAAACGGAGATGAGCACCGGCCCCTAGAGTCAGAAACGACTAGCACGCATGTGCGGGGGAATCTTTACCTTTACCTTAAACATTCATCTGTTCATTCATTCATTTAATTTGTATACTGTAGCTGTCCATCTAAAACAAGTGAGGCGGTGAACTATCATAAAATCAATTAAAACTAAGCATAAGACTATACTGCATATATTGCCAAGAAAAAAAAACATAGATGTTAACATAACTAGGAAACTGGGCTTTAATTCATTTGGGGCCCCAAGCCTGGGTCCATAACCAACTCTTCAAGACCTTATAAAAGGTCAGTAGGGTTATTGTCACGGAACAATTAACAGTCCGACCAGAGGTGGATGGACCGTGGTTCATTTGCATGGTCAATATCAAAGAAAAGAAATCCAAGACATGTTCTATAGGAAAATCTGTTTAATGAGAAAACAAAAGACCTAGACTGACTACATTCTCTCATCAGGCAGAAGAACAAAGCAAAAGTAACTGTGGGAAACTTCTTCTAGGCATGCACACAAAACAGTTTAAAACCAAAACATGGCTGGACATAGCTGGAGTCACTATGGTTACATGATAAGATAATACACAGGTGCAGAGCAGAAAGAGATGTACACTTAGGAATGAGCGAAGCTGGCAAAACTAAAAAAACATGCAGTGACAGTTATTGCCATCATAAGCTCTGGAGGCCAGGACTAGAGAAGAGAAGATGTGCCTCCTAGTCCTACCAGACAGCATACCTTCACTGAAGGGATCCTTACTACATCCAACCTGTCAGACTGAATTAGACTTGTAGAAACAACTGGGAGGAGAGTTGGTAAGTTGGTCCCAAGCCATGAAGGGTTTTAAAGGTGATCAGCACCTTGAATTGCACCTCAAAATGCACTGGCAACTCACCGTATCTCAAGAAGCAGTGCTGTTGTGTGTGTTGTATATCCAACACAATTTACTACCCATGTGGCTGCATTCAGTACTAGTTGATGCTTCTGAATGCTCCTCACAGACAGCCCCATGTAGAGCATATTGAAGTAATCAGACAAAAGGTCAAAAAATCCTGAGTGATTTAGAAGTACACCATGCTAACAATACCTGAGACCTCTGGTGCCTGACTATCAGAGACATATGATGTTTTGGTGGCTAGATACACATTTTTCTTTTTAAAAAAATCTACAAATCCAAACTGGGTGCAGCAATGATAGACATAATGTCAGCAAGATTGGTATAACAATCTACTTAAGAGCAATCTACTTAAGAAAGTTGAGAGTTTTTTTTTTAAAGAAAAGGGCCTACATCCACCTTTCTTGGGCACAGGATTCTGAGCTCTTTTAAAATTTATTCTACTTCCTGGATAGTTCTTTCCTGTTTACTTCTTTTATTGTTACATTGTGTTTATACAATATGCCAGCTTGAGCAATTCATTGATTTAGGATGCTTTACCTATTCAATAAATAAATAAATGTGTGGTTTAACTGATTTTCCTATACATTATAGGCAATTGGATTACATGGTCCTGTTGGTTCTTTCCAATTTCAGAGCTGTATGCTTCTGTGCTCTGCCAGGAGGCAGACAGGGGTTTAAAGCACAGTTTTTGTTTAGAAAAGTGTGAAGATACCGTTTTTGTTTTAGTGGTTTGCTTTTCACTTTTATTTGCAAGCTATGCCTATCATAAAACCTGATCCATCTTTTATCTTGTTTTATCTACACTATCAACTGGAAACTGTAGCTAGCTGCTAGACTAAGGAGAGAAAGTCACAAAAAATGACACTAAATGGTGCCTGTGGAAATGGGTTACCCACCCAAACTACATATGAGTTTTCTATTACAAAAAAATATCTAATTCACTTATAACTTAACAAAGACTTATCCATTTCTATCCCCTAATGAAATAACTTACAACTCTACTCATACATATTCAGTTTTTACAATGTCTCTTCCGCTATTACATTACCTCTCCACTAAGGGAAAAAAATGCACCAATTCTCGGATGGCCTGTAAAATTTGAAACTTCACCAGTGTTAACCTGAAGATAGATAGATAGATAGATAGATAGATAGATAGATAGATAGATAGATAGATAGAGAGAGAGAGAGAGAGAGAGAGAGGGAGGTAGAGGTAGAGGTAGAGGTAGAGGTAGAGATAGAGATAGAGATAGAGATAGAGATAGAGATAGAGATAGAGATAGAGATAGAGATAGAGATAGAGATAGAGATAGAGATAGAGACAGAGACAGAGACAGAGACAGAGACAGAGACAGAGACAGAGAGACTGATGGGTTATTGGTTTATTAAAATAGACTTATAATCATAATAGTAATGTTGGAAGGTACCTTGGAGGTCATCTAGTCCAACCCCCTGCTCAGGCAGGAAACCCTATACCATTTAAGACAAATGGCTGTCCAGTCTCGTCTTAAAAACTTCCAGTGTTGGAGCATTCACACCTTCTGGAGGCAAGTTGTTCCACTGGTTAATTGTTCTAACTGTCATGAAGTTTCTCCTTAGTTCTAGGTTGCTTCTCTCCTTCATTACTACAGGGGGAGGAAACCTATTGAATTCCAGATGTTGCTGACCTATAACTTCCAGCAGTCCTAGGGAATATGGCCAATATATAAGAATGCTGGGATTTGTAGTTCAGCAACATCTGGAGTGGCACATGTTGCCTACAGCTATTCTTTTAAGCTCAGTTGGGCTTTTTCTTCCAGGAAATACATAGGAATACAAATTAAGTTTCATATTTACAGGAATATGCTAGTATCAGGCATTTACTTAAATCTCTTTGCTTTTAGAGCAGATGGCATTTACTTGCTTGATCTACTTTCTGTTTTAATAATATATTATAATTATATAATCATATACATATATATTCTAGTATTTCTACAAACAGTAGATGGGCAATAATTTTTCTACACATTATTGCAAATCTTAAAGGACTGAAAAGTTTAATGATGAATGGTGAATTAATCATCTACTTCTATAAAAACATCAGCTGTATTGACTCATTTCTGCAACCATATATAATCCAAAAAAATGTTTTGCTGTTTAAACAGTGTTCAGTTTCAAATTTCTTCTGTTCTAAAACTTAAACTTTATTTTAGATGTATTTTACAAAACTTATTGAAAAATCCAGATAATTTTGTTTTTGTGCTAAAATGAAAGGAAAATAGGGTTCATCCATGCACTGTGTTTCAATTACCATATTTTCCGGCGTATAAGACGACTGGGCGTATAAGACGACCCCCTACATTTCCTGTTAAATTATAGGGTTTGGGCTATACTCACCATACAAGACTACCCCTCTTCCAACGCACACCAAATAAAAATTAAAAAAACATCAGATTTGATTTTAATATGGTAATTTTAATTCAAATGCTTATGACATGCAGGTGCTTAGTAGGAAAACTGTCACTTATAAACATAAGGCTGTTTGTCATTAAACATGTAAACATAAAACAGTGCAAGTGGATTAAATAATAATAATAATAATAATAATAATAATAATAATAATAATAATAATAATAATAATAATAATAATAATAATAATAATAATAAGTTGGAGGGGACCTTGGAGGTCATCTAGTCCAACCCCCTGCTAAGGCAGGAAACCCTATACCATTTCAGACAAATGGCTATCCAGTCTCTTCTTAAAAACTTCCAGTGTTGGAGCATTCACCACTTCTGGAGGCAGGTTGTTCCACTGGTTAATTGTTCTAACTGTCAGGAAGTTTCTCCTTAGTTCTAGGTTGCTTCTCTCCTTGACTAGTTTCCATCCATTGCTTCTTGTCCTGCTTTCAGGTGCTTTGGAGAATAGCTTGGCTCCCTCTGCTTTGTGGCAGCCCCTGAGATATTGGAACACTGCTATCATGTCACCCCTCACCCTTCTCTTCGTTAAACTACACATACCCAATTCCAGCAACCGTTCCCTATTTTCCTAATTCACTTTTTCACTTTTCCTAATTCACTCTAAAGCTTTCCCTGTGCAGAGCCTTAAGTAACACAAGCTGCCTGCAATTAGTGCAGGTTCGCATCCCACCAGGCTCAAGGTTGACTCAGCTTTCCATCCTTCCAAGGTAGGTAAAATGAAGACCCAGATTGTTGGGGGCAATAAGCTGACTTTGTAATAATGCTGCTTGGGGGGGGGGTGAAAGCCCTAATAAACAGGCATATACACAGAATGAAGGCTATTGCTAAGCACATTGATTTGTGCTTTAAATTGTAAGCCACCCTGAGTCTTCGGAGAAGGGCAGGATATAAATGGGATTAAAAAAAAAAGACCAAATGGGAGATCCGCTCCAGGTTTTCCAGCCAGCCCGCCCAGTTCCTGAGTCAAATGTGTCCTTAGAGCTAAGCCGCTGCTCTGGCTGCTGCCTTCCCCACCTGCCTTTCAAGTTGGGATATACTACAGCTGCTCTTCAACTTTAGAAGGAAAGACGCCCAGACCCCAGCCTGTAAAAAATCACAGACTGCAGCTTCTTCTCCAATTGGTCCCGCTTTCCCTGCGCAGACTAAATGGGAGATCCACTCCAGGTTTTCCAGCCAGCCCTGTCCCTAAATTTTCAGCACCCAGCGTATAAGACGACCCCTGACTTTTGAGAAGATTTTCATGGGTTAAAAAGTAGTCTTATACGCCGGAAAATACGGTAACTTAAATAAGACACGTGCTTAGAAAAGTGTCAACCTATTTGTAGACCAAAAAAACCCTAAGGAATTACAACACTCCAAATAGAAAAAGATAAATCTAAGATTATATAAAATTGCTTAATCCCTTTGTTGCTGAAATGCTGTCCTAATCTAATAGAACCATATGGCCTACTTTTAAGAACTGTACACAATTCTGGTCTGGTTTTCTTGCAACCTCCATTAGGCAAATTTGAATGAAGGAAGATTGAATAAATTTCATCTTGACACTCGGTACTTACGGATCTTATTCCAATATATAGATACCTTATTTAAAAAGAAAAAAAAGCATGCTTAATTCATAGAAAACTTTTTTTTTAATCTGTGTGAATGTCCTTTATTTTCTGGAATTCCTGTTTACAACTCAACTCTTCCTACAGTTCTCCAAAATATCTGTGATAATTCTTTATATTTTACTTATCTTCATTTTGAGGATAACATTTCTTTGAATACTTGATTATCATAAAGGAAGGATCTATTAATTAAACCATAATTAGAATATTGTGTCTGATAATTCATTTTGCTGTACTTATGCTTATTAGGAAAATCCAAGAACATTTAAAAAAATCTGAATGCATGCCAACATTTGTAATCTAGGGTTGGGTGAAATTCTTGATTTTATTTCATCTCATTATCATTTTTCTCAGCCTCAGGCTTATTCCATTTAGTTTCTACCAGTTCTAAAAAAAATGAAATACCCCTTTTTAACATCTTTAATGCATATAATTTCCTAATATTTCTTAATAACTTAATTTTGTAAGAAATTTTCTCTAATTAATTAACTGTGGTGCTCTATTGCAGGGGTCCCCAACCTGTAGGCTATGGCCCACTACCAGGCCATGGCTTGCTGGCCACTGGGCCATGGAACAGGCTGGCCAGTGCATGCATGTGTTTGCACACACTGACCCCCTCTCATGTTAGCACCACTGCCACTATACAAATGGGGTGCCACGCAGGGTAAATGGGGCACTGCATGGCAAAAAAAATGGGGCACCATGTGGTGAAAACGGGGCAGTGCTAGCACCTATGAGGTAAAAATAGGTTGGTGATAGTGTGTGTCACAAGGGTGCTAGCACCCTCCTCTTTGCGTCACGCATGCTCGCGGCCCTGTTTATGTGTGCATGTGTGTAAAATGCTTCCCCCTTCCTTTCCCTCCGGTCCACTAACTGAGAAAGATTGGAGACCTCTGGTCTATTGTATGCCATTTATAGATACATACATTCACACTCACACACACACATATAAAATGCATTTATACATACATACATACAAATATATTGTATTTAAATAAATTTCAGGATAAATCATTAATAATGATGTGAATTAAACAATGTAGGCAATAATAAGCTACTAAAATAAATGTCCTTCATATACTTCTGCATTTTTGACATGTATTTATTTAACTGAGTAAAGATTCATAATAATAAGATTTATCACTCTTCCTATTTGCACTTCTCCCTTTGGTGAGATGTCACTAAGGCCTGATGGTCTCTACCATCTGCTGCACTGTTTGCATTTGGGTGCTACAAATCTGTCATTAATTTCTATTAACTACTGGCCTAGCAACTGTGTTCTAACCTTCTATTCCACATTAGCCACTAGTCATATGGATTAAAACAATGGAAATGACTGAATCATAGCCTCATCCATGCAGTGTATTCACTTTTACAATAGAAACTGCATGTTAGAAAAGTCCAAATCGAAATGGCAATCCTTGGATAAGGACTGAAGCCACACCAGTAAAGAAGCGTGTAAATCCATCCAGTGCTAAATAGCTAAGACTGCATTATATCACTCATTTGAATCTAAAGTAGCATCTCTTAACACTTTCAGATAGAAGCCTTTTCCACCCCTACAGTATCAGATATTTTTACATTCAGTGTTTAATGCTTCCAAACTATTATTTTTCCACTCCAGTGAGTATTTTAAATTGTTTCCATTCTGTGTTAATCATTTTACTAAAACAAGGCCAGGATGCTGTCATATTCAGAAACAAACACTTAACAGTGGATTAAATTCCAGTAGCAGCTCTTTGACATTAAAGAAGCAGTTGTTTACACCGAGAAGGCAAAATGGTATAAACTTTTTAGTATGAATGTGCAGGTATGAAATTTAACTAAAGTCCCATCAGAAGTAAATTCACAAAGCAATATCTGCTCTACCCACCCCACTTTAAAACAAAGTCTATTGTGTGAAGCATCTTAATAAATTGAAACATGTTGCTACTGAAGTTTCAAGTGCCATTTTGAGCCACATCACACATTTTGTATAGCTGTAATCTATTATGCTGTTTGGGTCCATGTTGGTCCCTTACATCAGGGGTCCTCAACCTTGGCAACTTTAAGATTTGTGGACTTCAACTCCCAGAATTCCTCAGACAGCAAATCTGGCTGAGGAATTCTGGGAATTGAAGTCCACAAGTCTTAAAGTTGCCAAGGTTGGAGACCCCTGCCTTACATTATCTGAAACCTTTATTACTTTATCTGCCAATTATCAATAGAGGTGTTCAAATATAGTTGAAAGCAGGCTTGCTTCTTATCTGTTTGGAAAGAAACATGAAGGTCCTTGTACAGTAAGTTCCAATACAGAAGCCTAGTTTGAGACTTGTTCTACCTTACTGAATATCTGTTTATTTTCCTTGACCTCACATCATCAAAAAGTAACAAATAGCATATAAATATGAGTTGAGAGCTATCACATAAAATGCATTTATTGAAATACTGTCAAAGTGCAGGAGGAAATTCAGAATATTTACGTAGTATATTAAGTGAAAATATATTGCCTTCTCCTTAGCTCTTTGGAGACATCAATAAAAATAAATAATTTAATTGAAATTATTTTAGAGGGATCCAGAGAACATGAACTAATTTTATATGCAAATTATAGCTGTAATGGATTGTATCTACAAAAGGGGAGGTGATATAATGGACTATATAAAACTGCAGTTTAAAGGGAAGGAGGGATGATGAGACAAGAGACAACATAGCCTGAAACTAGATCGTAGAAAGAGGAAGAGATTTAGGATAGCCACTCTTTAGAATTTCCCAGGGTACACCACTGGGGTGAGAGTAGCATAGGTTGAATCTCACAAGATTCTGTCTATTGGTTTGAGCAAATAAAGAACTGAACTTTGATTGGACTGTTCTATGTCACTCTTGGACTAAATGTGGCAACAGCCCATCATCCTTCATAGACTTACACTTTAAAATAGAGTAAGGTTATGGATTTAACATATACAGCAGAATATTGTTGTTGTTGTTAGTTGCGAAGTCGTGTCTGGCTCGTTCTTGTATAGTTCTTCTGTGTAATTTTGCCACTTCTTAATCTCTTTTCCCTCTGTTAGGTCCCTGCCATTTTGGTCCATTATCATGCCCATTTTTGCATGAAACGTTTCCTTCATCTCTCCAATTTTCTTGAAGAGATCTCTAGTCCTCCCTATTCTATTGTTTTCTTCTATTTCTTTGCACTGTTCATTTAAGAAGCCATTCTTATCTTTTCTAGCTATTCTCTGGAATTCTGCATTCAGTTGGGTGTATCTTTCTTTTTTTCCCTTGCCCTTCACTTCGCTCCTTTCCTCAGCTATTTGCAAAGCTTCCTCAGACAGCCATTTTGCTTTCTCGCATTTCTTTTTTCTTTGGGATGGTTTTAGTTGCTACCTCTTGTACAATGTTGCAAACCTCCGTCCATAACTATTCAGGCACTCTGTCTATCAGATCTAATTCATTAAATCTATTTGTCACCTCTACTGTGTATTCATCAGTGATATGATTTAGTTCATATCTGAGTGGCCTAGTGCTTTTCCCTACTTTCTTCAGTTTAAGCCTAAAGTTTGCAACGAGAAGCTCGTGGTCTGAGCCACAGTCAGCTCCTGGTCTTGTTTTTACTGACTGTATAGAGCTTCTCCATCTTTGGCTGCAGAGCATATAGTCAATCTGATTTCTGTGTTGACCGTCTGGTGATGTCCATGTGTAGAGCCGTCTCTTGGGTTGTTGGAAAAGAGTGTTTGCTATGACCATCCTATTCTCTTGACAAAATTCTATCAGCCTGTGCCCTGCTTCATTTTGTACTCCAAGGCCAAACTTGCCTGTTATTCCGGTTATCTTTGGGCTTCCTACTTTAGCATTCCAATCCCCCATGATGATAAGGACATCATTTTTTGGTGTTAGTTCTATAAGGTGCTGTAGAGCTTCATAGAACTGGTCAATTTCATCCTCTTCAGCACTGGTGGTTGGGGCATAGACTTGGACTACTGTGATATTGAATGGTTTGCCTTGGATTCGAATTGAGATCCTTCTGTCATTTTGAGGATTGTATCCCAGTATTGCTTTTCCTACTCTTTTATTGACTATGAAGGCTACTCCATTTCTTCTGAGGGATTCTTGCCCGCAGTAGTATACCTGATGGTCATCTGAATTAAATTCACCCATTCCTGTCCATTTTAGTTCGCTGATACCTAAGATGTCGATGTTTAGTCTTGTCATCTCTTGTTTGACCATGTCCAGCTTTCCTTGATTCATGGATCTTACATTCCAGGTTCCTATGGAGAAAAAATCTTTACAGCATCGGACTTTCCTTTCACCACCAGACACATCCACAGCTGAGCGTCCTTTCGGCTTTGGCCCAGTCGCTTCATTCTTTCTGGCACTACTAGTACTAGCCCTCTGCTCTTCCCAAGTAGCATATTGGATGCTTTCTGACCTGAGGGGTTCATCTTCCAGCGTCATATCTTTTTACTTTTTGGTACTGTCCATGGGGTTTTCATGGCAAAGATACTGGAGTGGGTTGCCATTTCCTTCTCCAGTGGATCATGTTTTGTGAGAACTCTCTGCTATGATCTGTCCGTCTTGGGTGGCCCTGCACGGCATAGCTCATAGCTTCATTGAATTATGCAAGCCCTTTCACTACGACAAACCAGTAATCCATGAAGGGGCAGAATGTTATAGAGAGTAATAAAGTAAATTATTCTAAAAGCCCTTATCTGTTACTTTGTTTTTAGCCTTACTTTTCAATCAAAAAAATCTCAATGGAGAGAGACGTAGGAAATCAATCCAAAAGGAAGCATAGTAACACCATAAAACACTTACAAAACAATTACTATCAGAATTAATGGATTTACTGAAAGATGAACAGTCTGTATCTCATAATGGAAATAAATGTTCAGTTGAAGCTTTCAAACATAAAAATTAATAATTGTAATTGTGTTTAATTTTCCCAAACTACTCGAAAAGGCAGTTGGGTTCTGTGATCAAAGCCTGGCTCTTTATATGTGTGTCTCAATATTTCACATATGTAGGGGAAGGACTTTGTTCATGCTGCAATGCCCATTATCTTGACTTTTTCACATACACATTCCACAGACACCACTACCTAAATGTTCTAGTTTTTTAATTCCACAACATAAAAGGAGTCTGATATTAATTCTAACAATAAAAATTGCCAAACTGTTTCAGACCAATTTGCTGTTTCATAGAACTCAAACAGATCAGCAAAATTTTTGTAACAATTGTACTTTGTCTTCTTTCCTCTCATTTTGGCACTGTCAGTTCCTAAATCCTCATTGGGAGGAATTATTTTCACAAAGTATCCTCATAGCTTTTGTGAAATTGGGGGAGTCCCCACCAATTCTTCTTTTGCTGTTCAATTTTTGAAAAAAAGGGAAAGGAGATCTTAGAGAGAGGCAAGTAAATTTTGGGCCTCATGTCTAGGAGACCAGATTCAAGTCTACCCATGCATGGTCATAATTTATTGAGTGACTTGGCATATCATTACCTATTGAGTTTGTTTTGGTATAAGAATAAAATCGATCTTCACTTTGAACTCAGTGATGAAAGGTAGGAGTGGAAAAGGAGAAGGAAGAGATTAAAAGTAATAATTATTGATCTTGCTGTCTACACAAGCCTCTTAGCTGGATCTTGCATGACCTGGTGCTTTTCTTGCGGCAAGAGAAAACAGAGCTCCAGATCCTTTCAAATTCCATCAAATGAACCAAGATAAGAAGAACATTTTCTAAATCCTTTTCTATAGTGGATTATCTGCTAAGCATTCACAAAAATATAAGCTCAGTGATTTTTTTTTCACACTCTAGTGTTACTGAACACCACACACATTTCTTTACATGCTACAACTTTCCTCAGAGGTAAAACTTTCCTCAGTCCTACAGATTGATTATCTGCATTGAGAAAATGATTTCCATTTAATACAGCTGAGGGTGAGAATGAAGCACTGTGAAGAAAGGAATCTAGCCAACATTTGGTGGGCTTGGGGAGATCTCCCAGATTGAATTGGTCCCATAGAATCAAGGTTCCCAATCTCTGTTTTAGAAAATAAGGTACAATTTTAGGAAAGGCTGGCCTGTGTGATGGTGAACTGACACTGAGACAAGTCATGTTTAAAAAGGTAAAGGTTCCCCCGCACATGCGTGCTAGTCGTTTCCGACTCTAGGGGCCGGTGCTCATCTCCGTTTCAAAGCCGAAGAGCCAGCGCTTGTCCGAGGATGTCTCCGTGGTCATGTGGCCAGCATGACTACACGCCAAAGGCGCACGGAACGCTGTTACCTTCCCACTGGAGTGGTCCCTATTTTTCTACTTGCATTTTGACGTGCTTTCGAACTGCTGAGCTTGTCGATCAGAAGGTCGGCAGTTTGGCGGGTCGAATCCCGAGTGCCGCATAGCAGAGTGAGCGCCTGTTACTCGTCCCAGCTTCTGCCAAGTCATGTTTAACATGCCTCAAATTGGAGTTACTTGACAGTTCTCAGATCATTAATCCTACAGAGAAATTTGTTGATCTTTAAATAGAAATTACAGTTTCTTGATTAACGTGCTCTCACTTCCCCTTTTGTAACACACTTTCAGTTTTGTATCTTTGTTTTTGATTTAAGGTTCTTATTATTTTTTCTTTTATGTTCATTCTTTTAAATTTAAATCTATTTCTCACTTCAGATAACAATGTCTAAGGAGCTAATCTAAACATGCAAAATCACATTCCATCATTTTTCTTGTCTTTTTTTTCTTTGAGATAATAGCTGGCACAATGTTATTGTTGATTTGTTTTGCTAGCTTGTAAAGCATTTGAAGCAATGGGGTTTGAAAGTTCCCTTTTGATTGATCTGTCACTTCATTTTCTTTGTTAGGTATGTATTTATTTATACCTTGGCATTTTATTTCTGATCATTGAATGCATGGATATACAAGTTTACATTCAGAGGTTGGTTGGTTGGTTAGCTAGTTGATTAGTTAGTTAGTTAGTTGGAATTTTATCCTACCTTTATTACTTTTATAAGTAACTCAAGGGGATAAACATATTTAATGCTCCTTCTCCTCTTTTTCTCCACAACAACCCCAGAGAAGTGAACAATCCCAGAAAAAGTCACTGGCCCGAAGTCACCCAGTCGGCTTTCATATCTAAAGTGGGACTAGAGGTCACTGTCTCCTGGCTTCTAGGCCAGCACTTTAGCCACTCTATCAAACTGGCTGTAAAATATACATAATCCCTTCTTTTATTTGCAAATAAATTCCTTTTTCCAGGACTGCAGTTGTGAAGTGAAATATTATCTAATAAGAGACAGAACTGAGTGGACATTCTCCAACAAGAAAAATGATCTCTATATTCCTATTTCTGAATGCCATAGACATAGCACTTTTCCAGATTACAGTTAATGAAATATAATAAGGTTATGTTAAAAAGGCAAAAGTGTCCCATAAATTAATGCAGGATCTTCTTTTGAACCATTAGATAAAGTCCTCTTTAGCACCTGCACGCACATACTTATAAAAAGAAATTGATATCTCTTAATTCACTGAATGGGTATTCTTATCCCAAATAAATTGGATTATTTTTCTGGATTAGAAAGAAATTCTGTAAGGAGGTGATTCAAAGTATTTTCTGTTTGAAATTAAGCTCCTATGTCTTTTAATAGCAATTGCTGTCAGTTATGAACAATGAGATCCACATATGAGGGTTCCAATTTAGTGGCTTATTGCTCAAGCCTATACTCAGGAATCTTCACTAATTAATAGTTTGCATTTGGGTAAAACTAGGTGAAATTCAATGGCATTCAAGGGAGTCAGACTACATTGTTTGTGACTACAGAAAGAATCTAAATTAATTCCCTACTTGACTCTCTCCCTGGCTTTGCCAGTTTCTCACTGACATCTACATGGATTCTACAGGTCTGACTTTTCTTTAATGGATG
The DNA here is from genome assembly GCF_964194415.1 of Vipera berus. NCBI lineage: Eukaryota > Metazoa > Chordata > Lepidosauria > Squamata > Viperidae > Vipera > Vipera berus. Next base: position 41,349,323 of record NC_138209.1, on the reverse strand, counting down.
CAGGGATACAAAACTTTGCTTGTTGCCTATTTGATTCAAAAGCAAGCAATATAGTTAGACAGTTATTTTTAAGTAATGGGCACAAGATGGTATATCAGAAATCATAGTCTCCAACAGACAATATGGAGAGAATATCACTGCTCTGGTAACATTCTTGTTTGTGTTATTATACATTGCATTATCCTTGATGATATTCTCTATGGGGAAAAAAATCTTAAAACTTTTTTTTCTGCATTCAATTGTTTTCTGATTCTCAGAGAGTGCCTGGACACTTCCCTGCAGCTTTTTAAGCAAGTTTTTCACAAGTAGTTTACCATTGCTTCATTTGTAAGGCTAAAAGTGAGTGGCCAAGGTCACTCAGCTAGCTTTGTGCCAATAAAACATTTACTAGCTTCAGTTTATTTTTGTGCAAATAAATTGTGCAAGTAAAACACTTACTTGTTCCAATTTAATGCAGCTTTAACCTTGGCTACAACATTGTACAAACAAATGCAACACAAGTTTCCTCAACTACATGAACTGTCCTGGCAAATGTGATCTTAGATTAGAAGTGTCAAACTGGCGGCCTGCAGGCCGGATGCATCACACACACAGGCCACACCCACCCTGGTTCCGCAAAGGCAAAAAATGCCACGGTACATCATGATATATCACAGGATGTGATCGGGTTTGACACCCATGTCTTAGATGGATTATATTAGCCGCGTAGGATTTGGTTGCCAAATTTCTAAAAATGGAAAATTTTCCAATTTAAAAATTAATAGGAGAAAACCAGGTGGTGTACTTTACTTCTTAAAAAGTAGACGAAAAGATGTCTTCTATCTTTCCTCAACTTTTAAAACCCAATTGATAGTCATATTTCCCCTCCTTTCTACAATATGCATACTTTCTAAACTGGTCAAGTAATTTTTGAATCCATTGGCTATTTCAAATAAAACCCCATGCTTCTCTGCCCCTTTGGTATGGATGTTTTCAGAAAAAGGACAAACATTAACCCTATTTTATTCCTGGTAGGATCATTGCTGAATGATTGTAATCCTTAGTCCATTGAGATTTTTTTTAAAAAAATTCAAACTTTTTGGAATAATTATCTTACGAATTTTCTGCATGGTCCTGAAGATTATTTATAATTGATTTATATTTATAATTTTAAAACTTTAAAATAATGTCAGCAAATAGAAGGGCAACATTCCCAGCCTTTATTTCCATTTAATAGTGGATACTTCATTTTGAAAAGAACAGGAACATTTGTGTGATTGTTCTTTCAAAGAAATTATTTGCAAATAATTAAATTAATTAGAAGGGTAAATTTTTAAAAAGAGTCACATACAGTAAATTGTAAATAAATGGTTTAACAACAAGAAATATATATTAGACAGTAGTCTGATTTGTTAATAGTCAAACAAAAATTATTGTTGGCAATTTATCCAGATAATTGTCATGTCCACTGCTGACTATTCAATGAACAATTTAAGAACACAATTTAAGAACATTGCCTTTGATTATAACTATTGTTTAACTTTCAACAAACTAATATACATTATTGAAACAAATGTTTATTTGGGCCATTATATTAATTTGCTCAGTATTTTTGTAGATTGAAAACAGATAGATAGATAGATAGATAGATAGATAGATAGATAGATAGATAGATAGATAGATAGATAGAGGTAGAGGTATGTGTGTGTGGGTGTAGCAATTTAGCAAGAGAACAATAGTTAATAAAAACAGTAGATTTGGTAAAATACTAAATAAAAATAATATTAATACCTCTTACAATACTAGACAACACAGTATCAACAATAGAGACCTTCAAGTTTCTAGGTTTTATAAAATCTCAAGATTTAAAATGGGCACCTAACCTCAAAAATATCATCAAAAAGCATAATAAAGAATGTTCTTCCTGCGGCAGCTCAGAAAGCTCAGACTGCCCAAGAAGCTGCTGATACAGTTCTACAAAGGAATTATTGAGTCTGTCATTTGCACCTCTATAACTGTTTGGTTTGGCACTGCAACCAAACAAGACAGACACAGACTTCAACAAATAGTTAGAACTGCAGAAAAAACAATTGCGACCAGCCTGGCTTCCATTGAGGACCTGCATACTGCATGAGCAAGAAAGAGGGCTGTGAAAATATCCACAGGACCCCCGCATCCTGGATATAAACTATTTCAACTTCTTCCCTCAAGACAACGATATAGGGCCTTGTACACCAGAATGACTAGACATGACAGTTTTTTCCTACATGCAGTCACTCTGCTTAACAACTAATTACCACAACACTGTCAAAATACTTAGTAAAGCTGTATTAGTATGCTACTCCTCATCTTTCCTATTACCTATCCTTATCTTCTTATGACTATAACTTTGTTGCTTACAATTTATATTGTTTTTTTAATATCTTAATATGATTTATGTTGTTTGCTTAGCTAGTACTCTATGACTATCACTAAGTGTTGCATCTTATGATTTATGATGAAGTGTTGTATTTTATTATTTATGATGAATGTATTTTCATGTTCATGATCATGTTTATCACTATTACTTGTATGTACACTGAGAGCTTATGCACCAGAGACAAATTCCTTGTGTATCCAATCATGCTTGGCCAATAAAGAATTCTATTCTATTCTAATATTATTACAGTTCTTAAGCCTAATAGAAAACTTTTATACTATACTAATGTTTTACAAGCTGTTTATACATATTTTTGTGGGGCAAGAACCCTGTGTTACACTTTGGGGATGAAATGTCATATAAAAATATTTTTTTAAGTATTTGAAGTAGATGTAAAAATTGTAATAAATAAATTGATATCATATGTAGCTAGTCACATGGATCAAACAATGAATTTAGTTATCTCTGGAAAATCAAATACAAGGCAATTCTCAGCATGCACAGTCTGTAAAAGATACTTATATATAGAATTAATGTAATGTAATGTAAGTCACCCCAAATCTGAATCTAAAAGGAATATTGGGGAAAGTTATGAGAATGTGCTAAAGACTCTGTTTTCTCTCTTTTAGGTGCTGAAGGAGTAGAAGCCCAGTGTAAAAGATTTGAAGTTAGCTCAAGTGAAGATGGTAGGGTTCTTTTCTCTGCTGATGAAGAAGAGATTGTCATTGGAGCAGACAGACTGAAGGTCACTGGTAGGTAGTAAGAGTTGGGTCTCTAACCCTGAATGCATTTCACTTGTGGGAAAATGAATTTATATAGTATGTGCATGTATTGTGTGTGTGTATGAATATTCATATACATATATAAATGTATGTGTATATAAAGATATTTATATACATTTATAGATGCACACACACACAACCCCATATATTGTATGCAAGTTTTATACATCTGTAGAATCTTTTAGAAAGAGCGTGAATACTATTCATTATTATATTCAATATTTGTACCAATATATATATTTCATTATTCTGAATTAAGAACTGTGATTTTCTTCTATTGTAGCACTACAATTTTATTGTTCAAGTTACAATTTTCATTTCTTGTTCTTTTCCCCATTAAAAGCTTAGTTAGATACTGCCCTTTGGCATCATAAAAGTTATCATTATAGTCAACTATATAATGTACTCTGAATGTCAGCTCTAATTTCTCTGATTTAAGACTAATCTAGTTATAGTACTCAGTCAAGAGTTATTATTAATGAAGGAGCATCTTCAACCAGTAAAGGCAGAACTACTGAATTTCAGGCATGATTTTCTCTCATAATTTTAAATTATTTCTAATGAAAGATTGTTTGTTCAGGCATGCTATTTGAATTCATTGCTATCAGCTTGATAGCACAGATGGTGTACAATTTTCTCTGCTGAAACCTATTGGATGCCTTTTGTTATGATAGTTTCTTACCCAGCTCATAATCATCAGAGTCCCATATCCATGATTGAGACATGGATGTTAAATCCCTATCCCAAAATGAGTTTTTAATAGGACCATAATTGTATGTTTTGCAAGTTCAAAATCTCCACCTAGATTTTGCTCAAGTCAGATTCCCACTTTCAGAAACATTTCACTTAAATATACAGAATGCTTCAAACTCTAATATATCTGCAAACTCTTTCTGCATGTGATAGTCTGTTCAAGTCTTTTTAGGAAATTGTGGTGAGGGCTTGCCCATGGTGGCTGTAATACATTGATCACAATATTTCTCCAGGATTGGTGCAGAGGAAGAATACAATTATTAATTATAATGTCATCTAGCAGAAAGAATGAAAAGATTAGATTAATTTACAATAAAATGAAGCGTACATATTTAGACATGAGAGCCTTGCCCATAATTTACAATTACATAGACTTCCATTAAATTAAAAAAAATAGATATTAAATATTTATTTTCCTTTTCATTAAAGAAATTAAGATTAAACATTTATAAGAACCAAGCAGCAAACCTGCCAGGCCTAGTCTAACTAAAGAACAATGGTATGTCTTTCTGTATTATAAGCATAATATGTGTATCTAAAAAGATGGAAGTCTTTTAAAAATACTCAGTGATATTTTTTGTCAGTATGTCATGTCACAGGGCATGTTATAGATGAACTGATGCAAGCCATGGATATGTAACGTAATTTGAGGTCAATACTCAAGGGCAAGTACAAAGACAGTTCTATCTGTCTTTTGGCTTGGGGAATATAATGCCTTTTGGCAGTATTCTAGTTATATCTTGCAATCATAATTCATTCTTTTGTAACCCCAAGGCTACATGACATGGGTCAACTCTTGATGACCACTAGAGAGCTGCCACATTATAGAAAATAGAGGCCAATATCCAACAACTGGAATCTTATGTTGGATCCCCTGTAGAAAACTGCTTATTTTCTGTCGTATATATATCCTTAAGCTGCTTGGCTTCTACATATTTAAAAGAAGATTTTCCTATTTTAGTTCTGTCAAAAACTTTGAAGTTAATCCATCTTCATCAGACTATAAATTGACTTACATATAATCATTTTAATATCTTGCCTTCCATTAAAAATTCCAAGCAATTAAGAATAATCATTTAAATCAATGGGAGAAAAACTTTTAGTTATATAGCCTAGTTCCAATATATTCTAGGACACTTAAGCTAAGCAACATGATTGGAAAGATTTTGCTTCCAAATCTAAGTAACAAAAAAAATGCTAACCTTCCTTAAACATTAACTGTCAAGGCAGATCCCCTTGTGCGTTGTAAAAAGAAATGCTGTCCAACTGTTCTGGTGATGCTAACATCAGACAAGAACAAAGCTCTCCAGTCAGATTTCATCCTCAGTGGAATATGATTGAGATCATTAAAGCAGCTTTAATCAAAGTGTATGGAAAATTGTCTTGAGTTGAATAAAGAGATGGAGGTCTCCATGGCTTATATCCTGCCTAATCATTTGGACAAGATCAGGAGGAAAAGAAGGCGGTCTAAGAAGGCCTAGAAATACCTCACTTTCTTCTCTAATTTGGACTAAGCCTCTTAGCTTTATCTTCCATCTGCAGTGGAAGCAGCCACACATGATCAGTGACTTCCAAATATTGTCCTTCAGTATCCAAAATACAGCACCAATAAAATACCATTAAGATAAAATACAATTGCAAGCAATGTTTTCATCAGGAATGTGTCAGTGTTAGGGCAAAATCAAAACTCAAAGAAACTCTAAAATACCCTTCTAGAGGGGGAAAAAATCATATAAGTCTCTTTTAACTAAAAAGGAGCAGGTAGCACATTTGCATAGCAAAAGCTATCCAAATCATCCAGCAAAGGAATTCTTCATTATTTTAGCGCTTTGTGAAAACTGTTCTCATTTTTAAAAAATTATATTTCATCTCTTGTAGGAATCCTTCCAAAAGTATAAGCCAATCAATTCAGTCCAGTTACAATACCACTTAGAGGTATACTTCAGTTTGCCTCAGAGATCTAGAAAGCTAGATAAGAGTCCTTTCCAAGACTGTAAAAATTGGAGCTCAGTGGCTAATGTGGTTAGAATGTTGTGTTGACAATCAGCAAGCCTGTGTTCAAGATTTAAGTACTGCTGTGTGAAAGATTGAGCTCCCGTCATTTGCTCCAGCTCCTACCCACAGTTCAAAAGTGTACAAAAGTGAGTAGGTACATAAGTACCACTTTGGTGGGCTCATTAACAGGGATATGAAGGAGCCCCCAACCAGGAGTCCCACAGGCAACAGTGATGACACCATTAATCCTTTCAACCCAGAAGCACCTCAGTGCTTCCAACTCAAACAGATGGGACTATACAGTTAGAACAAAACAAAGCCCCCAGGATTTAATCCCTGCAGATTAATGTCAAATGACAGGCCTCAATATTGGCCAATTAGTTTACATAAATATATTGCACTTTTCATATTCCATCAGAATGGAGAAAATCCATCACCCTTTCACTAAATATAAAAGAAAATAATAGTCAGTAAATTATGACCCTATTAGCTTGCTAACCTTTTTCATTCAAACTATATGCTATATATTTTAATGGGAACTGACTGATTGGCTGCCTCAGAACAATATGATTGCAAAATAAACTCGCTTAACAGAGGATCATTCAACACTGTATGGTTGTACCCAGATGATAGATAAGTAGGTAGGCAGGCAGGCAGGCAGGCAGGCAGACAGGCAGACAAACAGACAGACAGACACTATATGTGTATGTGCATTTGCATATGTATACGTACATGTACATATATATGTATGTATATGCATCTATTTAGGGCAAATTTTAAGTGATATTTATTGATTTGAAGGCAGTAAGGGTTAATCGTTACCACCAATAATAATTTGGGGAGGGGGAAGCAAATTAAACACAACCTGTTACAGGCTCATAATTATGTTTCAGAAAAATAAAAAGATTATCCTAAAAGATAGTTACTACTAATGATAATAACATCTGTAAGAGAATATGGAGAATATACATTGAATAATAGGGTTTACTGTTCCGTGCTACCAGATTTGGATTAAAGCTGCATGAATGTGCATGTTATTGCATTTTGTACAAAGCACACTAAAACAATTACAGTATAATAGATGATGACATTAAAATATTGTTTATGGCTTGGAAAAGTAACAAAAATAAAGAATAAGGAATGTGTACAAGTTACAAATAAAGTTTATAAGAAAAACATTAACAAAACACAATAATATTCAGAAAATAACTGATGAATGTTAGAGAAAATGACATACTGCCTGCAGTGACTGACACAGAGGCTTATTGTAGAAGTATAAAGTGGTCTTTGTGTGCTGCTTTATAAACCCGTTAAAACAAAAGCTGAAAGAAAACCATAATACATCTAACTCATTCAGCAAATGTATACACAGCATTTAGGATGACCACATTGCTGATGGTTATTTAGTAAAACCAACCTGCCATGCATAGTTTTCTGAGGCAGTGATGTCATTTGAGAATGCCAACTTGACTTAATAAGTTTTTATAGTGATTATGGAAGATTTTACATTCTTTATTCTTTTTTTCAATAAAGTCAGCACACTAGCAAATGTATTGCCAGAGACCACAGTTGGCAATTTGTGTTCACACCAGTTTCTTGTTCAGGGTGGCACAAATATTCATTTAAATATACGCTTAGGTATCTTTATTTGCATACCAAACTGTCCACCCTGCTAATTTTTTTGCATGCGCATATGTTCACACAAATCATTTTTCCTATAGCAATCTGCTAACAGATTGTTACACTTTCCATATAATATTCCTATATAATATGAAAGCAATGCTACATGGAATTGGGAAGCGTAAATCATTCTCTCTTCCATCAGTCCTTCACTATATTAGTATTATAGTCAGTGAGAATAGATTGATCCAGTTATTTATCTGAAGTAAAGAGTAATTTGTACATTCTATTTAGAGGACTGTTGGCATAGGGTAAAAATCTGTTAAGCATGGATTAATTATCCCAAAAGCCCCCCCCCCCCCCGACTGACAATCAAAATGTAATTTTTCAATATTTTTCTATTTCAAAATGTTCAAGCCAATTATTCTCCTTAAAAAAAGTATTGAATGTAAATGTAAAACAAATGGATCTATTTTCTTAATGGTATAAACATTTATCTACTTTTAAAATGGCATTACTCTTAAGGAATATCTTACTCTGAACTTGCAGGGTAATATCCAAACAGCTTAGAAGTAGGATACAGTGTAATGTCCAAGAAGGATTTTTGTCATAGGATACATGTTCTAGAATTGATGACTATCTCATGCATATCTGGCATTTGATGAGTTGAATAAACAAAATGACTTTATTCAGCTTTGATGAACATATCAAGTCAGATCTGATATTCAGATGCATATGAGAATCATTGTAGTTCTGAATCAAGAACTTTTTTACTGTCTTAAGTAAAGCTAGTTTTAAGTCCAGAAAATATAAATATGCGTATCATGTACATTAGATATTATTCAGACAAATTCTATTCACTTATCATGCTTTCATTTAAGGACTGTGAAGAAGAGAACACAAGAAAAGTGACTTATTTATTAATTTATCAAATTTGTATGGCCACTCATCTCACAAAAAGTGACTCTGGGAGGCGTGTTGTTGTTGTTAGTTGTGACGTCGTGTCCGACCCATCACAACCCCATGGACAACGTTCCTCCAGACTTTCCTGTCCTCTACCATCTTCTGGAGTCCATTTAAGCTCACGCCTACTGCTTCAGTGACTCCATCCAGCCACCTCATTCTCTGTCGTCCCTTCTTCTATTGCCCTCAACCTTTCCCAGCATTAGGCTCTTCTCCAGTGAGTCCTTCCTTCTCATTAGGTGGCCAAAGTATTTGAGTTTCAACTTCAGGATCTGACCTTCTAAAGAGCAGTCAGGGTTGATCTCCTCTAGCACTGACAGTTTAAACGCCTTGCAGTCCAAGGGACTCGCAGGAGTCTTCTCCAGCACCATAGTTCAAAGGTTTCAATTCTTTAGCACTCAGCCTTTCTTATGGTCCACCTTTCACAGCCATACATTGCAACTGGGAAGACCATAGCTTGATTATATGCACTTTTGTTGGCACGGTGATGTCTCTGCTTTTTAGTGTGCTGTCTAGATTTGCCATGGCTTTCCTCCCCAGGAGCAAGCGTCTTTTAATTTCTTGACTGCAGTCCCCATCTGCGGTGATCTTGGAGCCCAGGAAAATAAAGTCTGCCACTACCTCCATTTCTTCCCCATCTATTTGCCAGGAATTGAGAGGGCCGGATGCCATGATCTTGGTTTTCTTAATGTTAAGTTTCAACCCAACTTTTGCACTCTCCTTCTTCACCTGCAACAAGAGGCTCTTTAGTTCTTCTTCACTTTCTGCCATTAGAGTGGTATCATCTGCATATCTTAGGTTGTTGATATTTTTCCCAGAAATCTTAATTCCAACTTTTGATTCATCTAGCCCTGCTTTTCTCATGATGTGCTCTGCATATAAGTTAAATAGGCAGGGTGACAGTATAGAGACTTGCCGGACTCCTTTCCCAATTTTGAACCAATCAGTGGTTCCGTGTCCAGTTCTCACTGTTGCTTCTTGACCTGCATATAGGTTTCTCAAGAGACAAATAAGATGGTCTGGTACTCCCATCTCTTTAAGAACTTGCCACAGTTTGTTGTGATCCACATAATCAAAGGCTTTACCATAGTCAATAAAGCAGAAGTCGATGTTTTTCTGGAACTCCCTAGCCTTCTCCATGAACCAGCGTATGTTGGCAATTTGATCTCTAGTTCCTCTACCTCTTCGAAATCCTGCCTGTACTTCTGGTAGTTCTCGATCCACATACTGCTGGAGTCTAGCTTGTAGGATTTTAAGCATAACTTTACTAGCATGTGAAATGAGTGCAATGGTGCAATAGTTTGAACATTCTTTGGCACTGCCTTTCTTTGGAATTGGAATGTAAACTGATCTATTCCAATCCTGTGGCCACTCTTGAGTTTTCCAAATTTGCTGGCAAATTGAGTATAGCACTTTTACCGCATCGTCTTTTAAGATTTTGAATAGCTCAGCTGGAATACTGTCACCTCCACTAGCTTTGTTGTTGCTCAGCTTTTCTAAGGCCCACTTCACTTCACATTCTAGGATGTCTGGCTTGAGGTCAGTGACCACCTCATTGTGGTTATCAGGGACATTAAGCTCTATCTTGTATAGTTCTTCTGTGTAATTTTGCCACCTCTTCTTAATCTCTTCTGCCTCTGTTAGGTCCCTGACATTTTGGTCCATTATCATGCCCATTTTTGCATTAAACGTTCCCTTCATCTCTCCAATTTTCTTGAAGAGATCTCTGGGCCTCCCTATTCTATTGTTTTCTTCTATTTCTTTGCACTGTTCATTTAAGAAGGCATTCTTATCTCTTCTAGCTATTCTCTGGAATTCTGCATTCAATTGGGTGTATCTTTCTTTTTCTCCCTTGCCTTTCACTTCCCTCCTTTCCTCAGCTATTTGCAAAGCTTCCTCAGACAGCCATTTTGCTTTCTTGAATTTCTTTTTCTTTGGGATGGTTTTAGTTGCTACATCTTGTCCAATGTTGTGAACCTCTATCCATAGTTCTTCAGGCACTCTGTCCATCATCTAATTCCCTAAATCTATTTGTCATTTCTACTGTATATTCATCAGGGATATGATTTCGTTCATACCTGAGTGGCCTAGTGCTTTTCCCTACTTTCTTCAGTTTAAGCCTAAATTTTGCAACGAGAAGCTCATGGTCTGAGCCATAGTCAGCTCCTGGTCTTGTTTTTACTGACTGTATAGAGCTTCTCCATCTTTGGCTGCAGAGCACATAGTCAATCTGATTTCGGTGTTGACCGTCTGGTGATGTCCATTTGTAGAGCCATCTCTTGGGTTGTTGGAAAAAAGTGTTTGCTATGACCATCCTATTCTCTTGACAAAATTCTGTCAGCCTGTGCCCTGCTTCATTTTGTACTCCAAGGCCAAACTTGCCTGTTATTCTGGTTATCTTTTGGCTTCCTACTTTAGCGTTCCAATCCCCCATGATAATAAGGACATCGTTTTTTGGTGTTAGTTCTATAAGGTGCTATAGGGCTTCATAGAACCAGTCAATTTCATCCTCTTCAGCACCATGGTTGGGGCATAAACTTGGACTACTGTGATATTGAATGGTTTGCCTTGGATTCGAACTGAGATCATTCTGTCATTTTGGGGATTGTATCCCAATAGTGCTTTTCCTACTCTTTTATTGACTATGAAGGCTACTCCATTTCTTCTGAGGGATTCTTGCCCACAGTAGTATACCTGATGGTCATCTGAATTAAATTCACCCATTCCTGTACATTTTAGTTCACTGATTCCTAAGATGTCAATTTTCAGTCTTGTCATGTCTTGTTTGATCACGTGCAGCTTTCCTTGATTCATGGATCTTACATTCCAGGTTCCTATGGAGAAAAAATCTTTACAGCATCAGACTTTCCTTTCACCACCAGATACATCCACAGCTGAGCGTCCTTTCGGCTTTGGCCCAGTCGCTTCATTCTTTCTGGTGCTACTAGTACCAGCCCTCTGCTCTTCCCCAGTAGCATATAGTACCAGCCCTCTGCTCTTCCCCAGTAGCATACTGGACGCCTTCCAGCCTGAGGGGCTCATCTTCAGCATTGTATCTTTTTGCCTTTTGGTACTGTCCATGGGGTTTTCATGGCAAAGATACTGGAGTGGGTTGCTATTTCTTTCTCCAGTAGATTACATTTTGTGAGAACTCTCTGCTATGATCTGTCCATCTTGGGTGGCCCTGCATGACATAGCTCATAGCTTCATTGAATTACGCAAGCCCCTTCACTGTGACAAGGCTGAAGGGGCTGGGAGGCATACAATTATTAAATAAGAATATTTGCATAAATCAGTTACTATAAAAATGTAAAACAATAATCATTAAACATGTGAAATGTACAAAGACAGGCATGGAAAGAGTGAATATATCAACAGTGGAAGTATTTTAAAAGGTTATTGGTTCCCTGGGACCCCAAATCTACTGACATAACCAGGTCTTGAGGAAATTCCAAACATTAACAAGGATGGAGCAAACCTGACTTTGTGGGTTTGTGTGTGGGGGGGGGATGACTTCCCTTTCAATCCACTGGGACATTCACCCAAAAGATCACATCTAGGATTAATAATGAGATCATATTTCATAATATTTCCATTTGTATAGCTGTATCATGGGGCTGAATTTCTCCTTGGTGAGGGATTATTATAGCATTACATTTTTCTGGTTGACCTTAGCAAATTCAGTCCAATGCAATCTAAATGTAAGAGGGTCTTTTTTAAATGTCTAAAGCTCTAGGGTTTATATAAGATATCTGGGTTTTATTTTGTTTTATTTTTGCCCTTGGATTGTAAAGGACAAGCATGGAGATGGGCATGCATTGATAAGATTCCCAATTCGCAAAAGTTATATAGCCATATTTTTAAAACAATGTTTCTTAGAAAACTCTGCTTCCAACCTCAGGTCAAGATTTTTCCTCTTCTTCCTCCCTTCTGCTGCCATCAGATACTTTTCTTGCTTGCATAAAGCCCCTTCAGCTATTTTAATTTCTGGGCTCCCTCATCAGCACACAACATGAAAACTTTGCACCATCAACCAACAGCTGCTGTTATGTTTTTGCTCATTTCTGAGCATTGATAAAATAAAGAAAATATTGTTAAAAGTATGCCAGCAAATGCAAATATTAGCTGGCCAATATAGAATTTTTTAAGATGCTCTGACTGTGGACTTGAATCAATACTCTATCTCCAGTGGTCTGTGTTTTTGAAGCTTATTTATTTATTTATTTGTTTAGATGTTAATGTTTAATCACAGACACATCTAGAGGCTTCAAATTTTAAACAGAATAATAAAATAATATATATATATATATATATATATATATATGAATTCTGAGGTTTGGAGCATAGAATGGCCAGAACATTTCTGTTTGGGGATTTTCCTTCCATTATTAAATCCAATCTATTAACTGGTCTGTAAACTGCACTGTGATTTTATAAATAAAATAAAATAAAATCCTGGCATTTCTCTACAATTAGCAAGACAACAGCATGAAGATTTCCATAACGCCATCAGCTTAACTTGAAAAACACTACTTTATTAGCCAGCTGGAAGGAAGCTGTTCAGTTTGGGAATAATAATAGTGAAGATAGTTCCAAACTGTTGGCTTTTGCTATGTAGGGGAATGCATATTGTGGCTGGGTGAAAATGCCCAGTGGGCTAGGCAGTAATGAACAACCATTAATAATCAGATGACTGAGAAGACAGTTTCACTTCTGTTTTTGTACATTTGATATCTGATATCTTCACATCAAAATAGAAAAAAATAACTAATCTTCTAGAATTATAGTGGGAGTTAGCTAAGCAATAATTCAGATTAGTTCCAAAAATCTATTCAGGTCAGATAATTTGAGGGGTCCTTGGTGCTCTCTGAGCTTGGTTATAGAATGTGAGGAATAAATGAAAGCTACATTCTTTGAAGGTAACTGTTGTTTTGCTCAGTCAAAGACAGTGCTCCATCACTGAGGTCTTAAATATAAAATCAAATCAGAAAAGTATCTAGTAGCTAAATCCACTTTCTAACAAAAGGAGGTAGAATTACAAAGGCATCATTTAGTTTTCACCAGTCACCCTGTTCTATAAATGGAATTAAATGAGAAAAATTTGAAGGGCAACAAAAGCTGAATTCATCTCTTCTGACCTCTTAGCATGAGGTCAGTGTATCAAATGCTTTAGGGGCTACAACTGGATCACACTAAAAACTAGAGTTTTGTCACAGTGCTTTATGCTACCTCCTGGAATTTTATTTCTTCAGTGTTCCAGAATTATTTACAGAAAATTGATGTATAATAATAGAAGAAAAAAATTCAATGAAACAGAAGTACCTTTCTTTTCTGTAGACTAACATTATTGCTCTTTAATATAATACTGTTATGGAAAGCACAGGTTCCCCCTAAAACAAATTTAGACATAATATTTGAATGTAAGCATTTTTATGAGTATGTAGGTTGATCCACAGTATTTTTATACATGTCCTGCAATATTAAATATAGGTATGTGATACTCATATGAGGAATACACATAAGGGTTTCAAAATAAATCAATTTTCAGATTGCACTTATCTTTGTCATATTTAGCTTTACACCAAATATTGAAAAATATTCCAGACCATCCATCTAACTCTTTTCATTGTATTAAAAATGGTAACATTAAACCTATCAATTTAATCTTTTAACCCTTCTGGAAATTATTATGCCAACTTAAATGTGTCAAGACACAACCTAAACTCCAAATCGTTAAAAGTTTTTGAATTGTAACTGTGAACTAGTGTCATCACTGTGATTTATTCCAATTTATAGAGTAACCAGGCAGGATCCCAAAATCTCTGGTGCATTTTATGAAACAATCAGAATATAATAAAAGCTTATGCTTTGCACTTCCCCTGTAATTCCATTGATAGTTTTAAAAACGTCTAATTAAGAACAAGGGGTCTAAAAATAAAATTTAAAAATAAGAAAAATAAGAAAGCCTTCACAACCTTGCACATAAATTTAAACAAAGATATGGCATACTATTAAACATCTCTTATGATTTAGGAGTTGAATAAGTCATATCAATCCAGTATAAAAAAAACTTTGTGGAAACCCATATAAATCAAAATTTACCTCAAAACCTGCCGAGACACCATATAGATTAATAGCTGAACAACTAAAGAAATCAGAGCTGCTGGATAATTATTATTTTGAATAAAAACAAGAATGTCAAATAAAAATCTCATATTGCCTTATGATCAGAAGTTGTCATCTATTCTGGTTAAAAAGTACTATGCAATTTGTGGGCCAAACTAGCAACTAAACTTGTATCATCCACCTGTATCATCCACATTTATCAAGGAAATAGTCTATAGTTAGACTAAGGACTATCAAGAACTATAGTTAAACTAAGGACTATCAATTCCTAAGTCAGTTGGGGAATAATAATTGTAATGTTTAAAGTAAAGGCCACCAGCTGCAAAATATTTTTTAAAGCCTCACTATAAACCTATAATAAAATAGGTTAAAAAATATATCTGTCAATGAGAATTATCAGAAACAAGAGTCTCCCCCAATGTCATAGATTAAATTTTAATGACAATTTTTGGAAGCAAAAAAATAAAAATTGGGAACCTCGCTTATGGTTATGAGATTAAACTATCTCAAATCAAAAACTGAGAAGTCAAGAAACAGTGGAGTCTGAAGAAATTGTAACAGAAAACAATCCAAATGTTTTACTAGTGCTAATGTGGGATGCAGTTCATTGTTACAGGTAGTCCTCAACTTACAACCACAATTGAGCCCAAAATTTCTGTTACTAAGTGAGACATTTGTTAAGTGAGTTTTGTCCCAATTTATGACCTTTCTTGTCACAGTTGTTAAATGAATCACTGCAATTATGAACTTAGTAACACGGTTGTTAAATGAATCTGTCTTCCCTCTTCACTTTGCTTGTCAGAAGGTCATAAAAGATGTTTGTATGACCCCAGGACACTGCAGCTGTCATAAATATGAGTCAGTTACCAAGCGTCTGAATTTTGATCATGTGACCATGGAGATGGTCAAAAGTGTGAAAAATAGTCATAAGTTACTTTTTTCAGTGCCGTTGTAACTTTCAACAGTCACTAAATGAAATGTTGTAAGTCAAGGACTACCTTTATTAAAAATAATGCTTGCAGCATGAAGCTATGCCATTGAATTTAAAGTTTCTGTTTTATGACAGCAGTTAGATATGGCCCTATCTTTTTCATCTTTAAGAAAAATAATGCTTTTAACAGTCAAAACAAAACTATTAACCAGATCCAAAAATTAAAAGAAAATAGAAAAAACAGAAGTGAACCTACATCAGAGAGAAAAAAAATAAAATAAATGCACATAAAACAAATATCTTAGTGCTTAAACAATAAAGTAAGCTTTGACCATCTGGAATAATATTGTTCAGATTTTCCACATCATTAGAAATCCAATTCATTTATATAAAGTGAACACATATCTTCTCTCCAGAGTTAAGTCAAGTGTAAAATAGTCTATCAACTTTTTAACTACAACCCATTCACAAAAAGGTTCTTAATAATTTGATAGATTCCAAACTTTTTGATATATAATTAATATTATATTCATATCTTTAGCATTTTTGCCAGTATTTCAGCAACCTTATGAATACTAAACCAGAATGGTGTTTAGAACAAGCCAGAAACATGAATCAAGGTCTTCTCAAAAATATACTTCTAACATAAAGGTAAAGGTAAAGGTAAAGGTTCCCCCGCACATGCGTGCTAGTCGTTTCCGACTCTAGGGGCCGGTGCTCATCTCCGTTTCATAGCCGAAGAGCCAGCGTTTGTCCGAGGACGTCTCCGTGGTCATGTGGCCGGCATGACTAGACGCCAAAGGCGCACGGAACGCTGTTACCTTCCCACCATAGTGGTCCCTATTTTTCTACTTGCATTTTTACGTGCTTTCGAACTGCTAGGTGGGCAGAAGCTGGGACGAGTAACAGGCGCTCACTCTGTTACGTGGCACTCGGGATTCGACCCGCCAAACTGCCGACCTTCTGATCGACAAGCTCAGCGTCCTAACCCACTGAGCCACCGCGTCCCTTTTTACTTCTAACATACAGATCTTAAAACCCATAAGCTTTGGAATAAAAATCCTAACTTGATCAGATACTAATGAATTGTTCTCTAAAACTTTGGCTTATTGATTGCTTACATAGAATATTCCAACTGTTTCTTCTGAATTATTTCCATATCTCAATAATAGTTTTCAGCTTTACGATAATACCTTGATCTTTCAAATAATTAGTGTGGGGGAGGGGGAATGTCTGTGATTCTCAAATGTGTTTTTTTTTTAAATTGGAGAGGACTTTATTCACAGCAACATCATTATATAAGTTACATCACTTGTGCCATTTTACATCATTTGTGCAATTGTGCAAATAACATAACATTTCATAAATGAAACAAGTATTTTGCTCATTATATCTGAAGTCCACTAAATTGAGATCTGCAAATACTAAGTGTAAATGTGGGAGTCATAAACCTCATTCAGTTGCACTAATAGCTTGAAAGTTTCAGATGTTGTTAATGCATCAAGCTCAAATTGTCAGGTGAAGCAAATTTTTAATTAAATATATTCCCATTCAGTAGTTTTAGTCAATTCAATTTTTTGGGGAAAATATGGGATGTTGTAAAGGATTAGTTAACAGTGACCTCCACAAAAAAAAATGAAAAAGATTTTTCAACTATTCCAGTTTATAATTTGTCATAGGAATTAAGATCATATTTACATTTTCTTCTCAACATTATCCATATGTTGTAGTGCAGGGGGGGGGGAAATGACTTCAGGCTAAAATTTCCTGAAAATATCATCACAAATGAAACATCGTATGGTTTTTGTTTCTTTCTTTGTTTGTATCAAGCTATCTGATCAAATCTATTCAGTCAGTTTAGAATTTATGTGTTTTAAGATCGTTCACTCCATAGTCATGTCTAACAATCTTTCATCAACGACATGAAGAACTGAAGTTCCTTTTGATCTTTTTTTTTTAGTTTTGTATTTTTAGCTTTCATCTTAATTTTTGTTTGTTGCACTGAAACCAATTCTTGCTAGATAAGAACCATTGGAATTCCCCCCTGATTTGGGAATAAAATCCTTTCTATTTGCTTTTCCCAGCAAACTAACCCACATAGTTTCTAGGTTATTGTAACTTAATTTCAGCAAACCCTGCAATCATTTTTTTTTAATTCCCTTATCTGAAATGAACAATACATTCCCCCAGAGCTGAGTTCATTTATTCTGGCCTCAAATGCTGTAATTAAATTAACAGGCTCCTTTTTAAATTGCCTATACAGTTCTCTCAATAAAAGAACATAATTACCCAATTTTGCCTCTATTTGCTACTATTCTATGTGTGTTGCCGGTTTTTTTTCCTTTTGAGAGCAAGATGTTACGTAGAGAAACTCTTCCATTTGCTGTTTATATAACAAGTATCATCTTGCTCTGTTCATTCTCTGGATGCACAGCTAGCAACAGCTACCACCAAGCTTTCAATGCTGTAATTTATAATATATATTTCCAGTGATATTAATGAAGCCATGTTCATTGTCATTTTCTAAAGGTTAGATCTCAGTAACTGGTAAATTGAGCAGAATAAGTAGTTTACCCCAGTCAGTGTCTGAGAGTGCTATATATTCAGTTTCCATAGTTTCAAGGGAGAACAATTTGCAAATGCATGAGTAGATGTGGTTTGTACTGAATTAGGATGAATGCCATGTACACGGAGCTCTGCATGAGATAAATATCTTTTAGAATCATGCTATTTAAAACAGCTCCATTTATCCTGCAGGGCATTGCTTGCTTTATTGGAATGATATCTCTTGGAAGATTTTCAGTGGTCAGTCTGCTCTAATCTCTTTATGGCTGATCCCTCCATCTTCGGTTCAGGCAGCTTAAGAAAAAGTATTGCACCTTAACATTTTGTTGTTTAATATAGGAGGGTAAAATTAAATCCAATTAGTTCATTGTAATACCGTATTTTCCAGCGTATAAGACGACTGGGCGTATAAGATGACCCCCAACTTTTGAGATGATTTTCATGGGTTAAAGTCTTATACGCTGGAAAATACGGGTAAGGAGGAAGTCAGGGCTGCTTCTCAATTAGGTGAAGGTTTATCAAGAGCTTTTGGCCTCGAGATCAGCTTTGCTCTGCCTCGCCTAAACCTTGTCTCCTCTTGCCTTGGCGCCCCCTTCTACTTCAGCCACACACGCTGGCTGTTTTGGCCAGGAACGACGAGCATTGTGGCCCAACACTTCGGGAAGGCACCAGGTCTGAAAGAAGGTGGTTCTTTCCATAGGTTAGTTAATGAACAGGGCGGCGGAGGGTGGGGTGGTGGTGGTGAAAGAAACGGGCTCAGCCCTGCGCCGCAAGTTTGAGATTCCCTCAAAGAAAGCCCCGAGTTTCCAAGTAACTAGAAACCAGAAGGAGCCCTGCATGGCACTGAGATCAAGAAGCCCGTTTACCCTCCCCTGCATTTTGCTGTGCTTTTCTAAAGTTTTCCAAGAAAATGCAAACTCGGGGTTTTTCCTCCTTTCACTTGCATAAGTTATCGCTGGAGTATACAGAAAGGGGAAAAAGAAATAAAGGGGAAAACCCCCATACATATTATAATATTTATTTTTCAAAAGGCCGCCTTCTACTTCAGGGCAGAGGGGCGACCCCGGTTTGCTGTAGCCCCAGAGCCAGCTTTCTGCTGCGGTCTGCCTGTCGCAATTCCCGAGCTGCGCGTTCCCGGGCGGGTGTTGCTGTAGGTCTGGCCATGGCACCATGCCCTGAAGTCGAACTCCCAGGGTCAGGTGAAGCTCAGCTCCACGCGAACATGTCAGGTCGGCCTCCGCCTGGCTTCCCATGCTCCCTTGAGCTCTCGTGCTCACCGAGCGCCGGCGGCTCGGCACGCGCTTGACTCCCGCTCCCTTCCAAAAAAAAGGGGGGGTCTGCTGCCCTAGGACACCGGTAAGCTGGAGTCTCAGCCTCGGTTGGGCTGGTCGGTTTATTTATGAGGAGGCCGTCTTTTGCCATTCTCAAGCGCTGGATTTGTCCATTTCCACTAACGTATCTGCTCCCGAGGATTTACTATTTTCCGGCATATAAGGCGACTGGACGTATAAGATGACCCCCGACATTTGAGAAGATTTTCATGCGTTAAAAAATCGTCTTATACGCCGGAAAATATGGTAGTTTAAGTGATGCATATTCTGTACTCTGTATGCAATTATGTGTATAAGACACATACAGAGAGAGACAGAGAGAGAGACAGAAGAGTGAGCACAAACTTTTTCTTTGGGTAGAACAACGGCTAATGACCCTCTTTTACCGGTCTACTATAGAGAGTGTCCTCTCGTATGGTATTGTGGTTTGGTATGCTGGTCTGACAGCCACGGATAGAAAAGTATTACAGAGGGTGGTGAGTACAGCACAAGACATTGTGGGCTGTTCCCTGACACCACTGGATGACATCGCCAGGGCTCATTGCCTTGGAAGAGTGAGGAAAATTCTCAGGGATGACTCACACCCTGGACGGTATCTCTTTACTCTCCTACCATCAGGTAGGAGATATAGGAGTATAGCCAGCCACACCAACAAGCTGAAAAACAGCTTTTATCCGTGGGCTGTTAGGCTTTTGAATGAGAAATAACTTTTGTGAATTTTATGCAGAATTGACTTGCGAGGCCAGTGTGTGGTGTAGTTGGTTCACAGGGTGTAGTAAGATGGAGGGTTGCTGTCACTGTGTGTTGGGGGGTGGGAGCACAAAAGGAGGCTCAGCTAATCTCAAAGTACACATAGTTGTACTTTGACAATAAAGGTTCATTTCTCAAATCAATCTCCAAATTTGGAAGAGGAAAAAATGCCCTAGTCCTTAAATGCCCTTTCAAATTTTCACTTTCACAGTATGTTCCCATCTTCTCTTTATTTACATTGCAAGAAATATTGAAAACTGAAATTTTGAACAGGAAATAAGGAAACAGATTTCTCTCTTCTTCCTTCTTTTTATGCATATGATTGATGGATTAAGGGGCATCTGAAAGCAAAACCCAATGTATTGGGGGAAAGATCTATGCATTTAAAGTGCATGTAAAGACAGAAAAGGGAAAGAAGAAACATGTCTGGCCCTCTCGTAGATTATGACCTGTTAAGTAGCAGGTTCTTTGGTGCAGGAATGAAGATGCGGAACAGAGTACAGGATAACTCATAGTTTATTTCATGCTGGAACTGTACTGGGGAAATGTCTGCAAGAAGCCGCAATATATAGTCTAGCCCCTAGGTGGCAGCCAATAGGTTTGAATCAACCATTGCCGCCTGGAGATAGCCAATTGCAGCACAGGAGACTTAAAGTCTGGGTTGCTGGAGAGCCGTTAGCTGCTCCAGCAACCCACGTGGTGTTTAACAAGAGCCCAGTACATAACATGACCCTTGTTACTTGAATGTCAAATAAAGGCAGGAAGAAATGTGCTTAGTAATTAGATGGGAGAATTGGATAGGAGGGGCCTTTACCATGATAAAAACTGGGGGCACAAGCAGGTACAAGCTGGGGACTTTGGAAATTCATCTTTCATTGGAAGTTTTGTGGTCATCTGATGTTATTGTCCAGGTCTTGATCAGGAAATCTTTCTCAAAATCACTGGTCAAAAGAACAAATTGATTCATTACTTTCATTGGGAAATATGGTCAATTGGCATTCAGGCAGTGGATTTGCTCCACTTTGAGCCTTGCCAAACCAAAGCAGAAACATACGCAGGTGATTTCTTTCTAGCACATGCCAAGTGTTTGAGTGAGATAAGCTTAAAGTACCATTAGCTATTTTGGTGTTGATGAAGTTTTTCCTCTCTTTTTTCGATGCCCTCAACAGTAGCCTTTAGTATTGATTAGGTTTCCCTACCATTCCATTAGAAGTAAGTTAGATTTGCTCTTTCACTTGATGTAATGGTATGCAGGAATGAACGTGAGAGACAAGGGAAAGAGCCACAGCTGGGAGAATTGTCAGATAAGAGGCAATTTAGCCTACAGAAGGAACGTAGGAAGGGGCAAAAGTCTCAGAAATTCTCTCTTAGGTTGTATCAGTGACAAGGGAGAAACATACTTCCAGACTTGCAAAGTTCTGTCAATTTAATCTTACAATAAGGTAGAATTAATTCATCTGGGTGTGTTTCCTGTCTACTTGGCAAAGCTACTAGTCTTGCAAGCGTTTTTCTTCTCTGTTTCCTACATAGCCCTAATGTTTCCTACATTAGGCAGGGTCCTTTCTGAAATGGTTTGCTCTGCTCACATTCCTCCTGTGGGTTAAGCTGCCTCCTATTGGACCAAATGAGCTCATTCCCTGGTTTCACAAGGTCATTCTTTCATATCTTCATATCAGGTGAAAGAGTGACTTGAACCAGGCAACAGAGGCAGGATATGGATTCATAATGGAGAGAGGAAAATTCATATTTATCAATGAAAAATAGATAGTGGCATTCAGTTCAGCTGTGAGGAAAATCTAGCTCTGAGGAGCAGAAACAAGCTTTATAAATTGCTGGGCTTGTGTGATTTTTCCTCCCCTTTCATTGTATACATGAAAGAATCTTTTCAGGTTTTTTAATGACCATTTGTTCTTGCTGAGGATTCTTGGGTGAGAGAAAATTACAGTTAATGAACACCACAACATGCTTTTTCTGAATAACAACCAAAAAAGCAAAGTCTAGTTTGCCACAAACATTTAAACAATGCTTCTAAACTGCTTTCTACCTTCTTGAGAATAGATGACTGTTGCTTATCAGTGATTGTTTTTTAGCAATTTTCTGGAGCAGTGATTCTCAACCTGTGGTCTGTAGATCCCTGGGGAGGGGGCACAATGCCATCACAGGGGGGCCTTGAAGGATTGAAGAAATGGTATGATTTAAATCTCGAGTTAAGTCTCCAGGGTCTGTGGCCATGGTCCATGGCCACAAAAGGTATTTAAATGGGATTTGTGGTGAAGAAAAGATTGAGAACCACTTTCTAGAGCACATTAAGTGGTAGTAAGAAGGAGAGTTCAGATTGTTAGAAGAGACAACATTTAATAATGTAAGTTAATATTTTTATTAAAGTTATTTAATCAATTTTATACCAAAAACATTTCCTTTAAGTTGTTTATCTTCACTTAAGTATTTTATAAGATATTAGAGATCTAAATATGAGCCAGGCCTGGGTGCAAAAGGGTTTTATACATTTCTAAATAAGTACAAATATTATGCACATCTTAAGAAGATAATTCAGTCATTGTTTTCAACAGCCATATACTTTGTAGACTTATAGCTCCATGAAAAGGAAAGAATTGTTTACAAAACTGCAAAGAAAGTAGATACCTGAGCAGGTCTTGTCATGGACCTCCTGCTTCTGTGGAAATAATGAAATAGGAACAAGTGCCCATTAATTTTACCTATGTACAGGCATAGAGATCAAGGCTGTTACTTTTAGTGAGGTTCATCAAAGCTTTTTCATGAGTTGCATTGTCTTAAAATTCTTCTACAGCAAATTTCATTGAAATAAATTCTTAAATATTAATTTACATTAATATTAATTAAGCTTGTTTTCAAAAAGGGGGCTTCATTACTTTTCAAATGAAATGTTGACATGGAATGTAACTATCCTGTGTTCTATTCATGTATTTGTTGTAGGCACAGAAGGAGCTGTATTTGAGCATTCTGTGGAAACCCCCCATATCAGAGCTGAACCTTCTCAAGACCTCAAGTAGGTGCCTTAAAAGCAGTTTTTGGATATTACTTTGCAAAATGATTAGGCAAGAGAAGTTTCAATTTTTATTATTTTGTTCACTAGAACAGTTGAATCCTATTTGCACATCAATAAATGTCCCTGGGATGCTGGTCAAGTGGAGTACATTACTTATTAGCTCCTTCAGTGCCCCATTTACAGTGAGATCATGACCAAACTGATGATGAAAAGTGAATTCAAGGACTCAGATCAGATGATTGAATTGTTTTATTCCAGATGTGTTTCCAATTTACAGTCTACTTGCTATTTTTGCTTTATTGTCATTAAAAAAATAGATTCTCACCTGTAGTCTTCATCTTGATCCAACCATCTTATATCTTGTACTCTTTATTCTTTTTAAAATATTATTGTTACTTTGTTTTATTATTTTTGTGCTATGCTACACTGTTATAGAGAGCAAATTTGGTCTAATTGTTTTTTTCATATAATTTTATTAATCCTATAAAATACAAATGAAAATAGTGGAAAAATTGGGAAAGGCATTAACTTCCTACTCTTTTCAGGGCAGTTGAATAAAAAATAACATTGCAGCCTCAACTTTTTACTTTTGCATACTTAATATGTACTAAATTATTTCTGTAACCATAAATGTGTCTGATCAACAAATCATAAAATCAAAGTTTCTTTTTTTATTATCTTAAACTCAAAATCTAGAAGTGTTTTCCAAGTAGAAATAAAGTGGGATGTGTACTTTTCTTTGTTTAATAAAGCAGTTTAATTTGGCCATCTCTGCTAATTCCATCAGTTTTTCCAGCCGTTATTGCGGGAATTAGTGTATCTTTCCATTTTTGCAGATAGAGCGTTCTTACTACTTTCAATATGTATAACAACAAAGTTCCAGAATTGTTCAAGTTCTTTGCCCGTTAAACCTAAAAGTCTCTGGTTTGGTTGTTTATATTTGCTTTGAGTCTCTTAAAGCAGGGGTCTCCAACCTTTTTTGTTTTGGCAGCCCGGTGGGAGAGGGAGGGGCAGGCACCTTACAACTGCATGCACAAACATGAATGTGGCCACACATTCACATGCACGTACAAACATGAGCACCATGCAAATGGGACTGCAAGCATGCATGTGAGGCTCTCAGTGATGGCGGTGCTTGTGTGAGGCTTGTAGCACCACTGCCTCCAGGTTCGCAGTAATGCTACCACCAGTGCGAAGATCGCGCTGCGGCCTGCAGCAATGCTACCCTTGCTCAAGGATCATGCTGCAGCCTGCAGTGATGCCTCCCCCATGTGAGGCTCACGCTGTAGCCCACAGTGATTCCTCCCTGACACAAGGATCATGCCGCTGCCCCCACGAGGCTCACGCCACGGCCTGCAGCAATGCTGCCCTGGCACAATGATTGCACCACCGCCCCCGCATGAAGATCATGCCATGGTCCACCTGCCATTTGTGATATTGCCGCCATCTGTGCAATACTAGTGGGGCTGCCACTGCCTGTACACTTGTGGTAATGGTGGCACAAAGGGGTTGAGCATGTGCATACACGCATGCACTACCCAGCTACTCACAAAGCCCGTCAGCCAAGAGGCCACAGCCTAGTAGTGGGCAGAGGTTGGGGACCTCTGTCTTAAAGAAGCCATGGTAGAGCAGTGGTTAGAATGCAGTATTGCAGGCTAATTCTGCTAGCTGCAGACAACCAATAGTTCAGCAGTTCGAATCTCACTGGCTCGATATTGACTCAGCCTTCCATCCTTCTGAGGTTGGTAAAATGAGGACACACATTGTTGGGGACAATATATTGACTCTGTAAACTGCATAGAGAGGGTTGTAAAGTGCTGTGAAGTGGTATATAAGTCCAAATGCTATTGCTATTGCTTATGTATTAAAATATAAATCTTTTTCCAATATTTCTTTGCTTTGTCACAAATCCACCAAAGATGATAAAAAGTTCCTTCTTTGCATTTATATTGCCAACATACTTTTGAAACACCTTTACATATCTTTGGGAATTTGTCAGGTGTTAAATGCTATGAATATATCATTTTATAAAAGATTTACTTTAAGTTTTAGTTCAAGGTAAATTTTAAACCATTCAGATGTTTTCCAATTGTTCAAGCATTACATTATATCCAGAATTCTTTGCCCATTGAATCCTACAATGCTTCACATATTCATTCTCCAAATTCAATTTCAATAGCAATTTATAAAAGTTTCAATAATATGCTCATCCTTACCACACAGTACAATTTCAAATGGCTTTTAGTCTAATAGTTAGGGCATCATGCTAGAAACTGGGAGACTATGAGTTCTAGTCCTGCTTTGGGCCCAAAGCCAGCTGGGTGACCTTGAGCCAGTCCCTTTGTCTCAGCCCTAGGAAGGAGGCAATGGCAAACCATTTCTGACAATCTCTTGCCAAAAAAACTGAAGAGGTTTGTCCAGGTAGTCTTCAAGAATCAGACACAGTTGAATGGAAGAAAGAAAAACATTGTTATAGCCTGTGGTTACAACTAAAGCTTTATTTTATTATGAATAAAAATATTGTGAGTATTTAACCTATAAATAAAACATTAATTGATCTAACAGACACACTTTTCAGCAACAGGAACAAGACAATAGCAAAGCTTAAATGGGTGGCAGAGACCTCAGAGTGCAGAATGGCAACTGGGGTGGGGTGGCTGTGACTTTGTACCATGCCTCTAGAATGGGATGGGGCTGGTCTTTGTACTGTGAAAGGCTTCAGTGTATAAAGAAGCCCCTGTATGCCATGTGGCTGGGCTGTGCTGAAAGCCAGGCCATGGCTCTGTGCTGGGCTGAACCTCAGTGGCTTCTTGCAGTCCCAAATTACAGCATGCCAAGAAGCCCTAGAGCCATAGTATGACAAGCAACCATGCAGTTCTGGGGCTCTGCAGTTGTTGCTCTGCAAGGCAGTGTACAATGGGGCTAAAAGGACATAAATGGAGGGGGGATATAGCTAGGTGGGGAAATTAGTGCCTTACCTTATTGGGAGGGACCAAGCGTGGAATGGCTTCACTTAGGGTGGATATCACTTAACGTCCAACAATTCTTTTTTTTTTACAAATTTTATTGATTTTCTGCTATTACATTTACATATTTGAAAAGCAATGTGGTGGCTGGGTAGTAGTAACTCAATTACATACAGATATCATTAGATAGAGGGACGCGGTGGCTCAGTGGGTTAGGACGCTGAGCTTGTCGATCGGAAGGTCGGCAGTTTGGCGGGTCGAATCCCGAGTGCTGCGTAACAGAGTGAGCGCCTGTTACTCGTCCCAGCTTCTGCCAACCTAGCAGTTCGAAAGCACGTAAAAATGCAAGTAGAAAAATAGGGACCACTATGGTGGGAAGGTAACAGCGTTCCGTGCGCCTTTGGCGTCTAGTCATGCCGGCCACATGACCACGGAGATGTCCTCGGACAAGCGCTGGCTCTTCGGCTTTGAAACGGAGATGAGCACCGGCCCCTAGAGTCGGAAACGACTAGCACGCATGTGCGGGGGAACCTTTACCTTTACCTTTATCATTAGATGTCATTCAAATTGCTACCATAAACATTTCCTCTCTTTTTCCCTTCATATATACTGTCTATTTGTAGATTTAAAGACAAGTTTCATCCTATTAATCACATAGAAAATAACTTTCTTACATATATCCATAGTTTTTAGTTGTTTTTTATTATTATTATTATTATTATTATTATTATTATTATTATTATTATTATTATTATTATTATTATTATTATTATTATTTATTAAACTTATATACTGCCCTTCTCCTGTAGGACTCGGTTCACAAGGTTTTTTAAAAAACAATACAATAATTACAAAAATTAAAAACAATTAAAATGATTATATTAACCTTGAATAAATAAAAATCCCAATTAGAATCCAATGTTAAAACAATTAAAATTGTTTTAACATACAATCTTTTAGACAATCAATGACCTAATAGATTTTTCAATTTTAATTTCCACTAACATTTAGATTTAACGTTTGATATTTATCATTCCCAAGGTTTTTAATATATTCCCAACACACAACTGGAATAGAAGAAGTGTTCTTGCTCATCACTGCTATTTGTTCCTCAAGCAGGACTCACAAGGCCAATCTCTGCTACCCCATTCATCAGACAGGGGAGATGTTCGCAATTGTTTTTATTGGGTATTATTACAGATACTACTGTTATAGATACTAAGTTAATGTTGCATTTAATTACGGCAGCGAGACTTTTAGTAGCGCAATATTGGAAGAAGGAAGAATTACCGACTATAGAAAAGTGGACTTTAAAGGTTTCTAATTTGGCGGAAATGGCAAAGATTTCAGCGTATTTGAAAGACCAATCGCAACAGAGATACATTGTGGAATGGAGGAGATGGATTGAATATATTCAGAATAAATATGGGACTAAAAAGTTTCATTTAGCATTTGAATAAGTAGTGGATCTATATGATGTATAACTAGTTAGTAGTTATTTTATTAATATTTTGACGATGGAGAGTTAAAGTGCGATAGAATTTAATGTTTTACTGTTGTTAGCATATTTTAGATTATGTTTGTTTGTATTTTTATACCCTGTATTCAGCTCTGGGAAGTCGGGGAGGGGGGAGGGTAGGGTAGGGAGGGGTTGGGGAGAGGAGAGGGGGAGGAGGGGGTTTTTTTGTATTTAAAAATCTATTGTAAAACTTTCAATAAAAAAAGAGCCTTGGTGGAGCAGTGGGCTAATGCCTCCTTAAGTAACACCAGCTGCCTGCAATTAGTGCAGGTTCGCATCCCACCAGGCTCAAGGTTGACTCAGCCTTCCATCCTTCCGAGGTAGGTAAAATGAGGACCCAGATTGTTGGGGGCAATAAGCTGACTTTGTAATAATGCCGCTGGGGGGGGGCGAAAGCCCTAATAAGCAGGCATGTACATAGAATGAAGGCTATTGCTAAGCACATTGATTTGTGCTTAAAATTGTAAGCCGCCCTGAGTCTTCGGAGAAGGGCGGGATATAAATGGGATTAAAAAAAAAAGTTCTTGCTATGTCTAGAAAAAAATTACCAAGAGCCAATCTACTTGCCAGCTTTTCATTCCATCATGGTCATCAGCTTCACTTATTACACTTCTCTTCGGTTTGTCGTTTCCTCCTTGGACGTCTATACATTTAAGAACCATTTTAAAGGTTTTGGGGGAACTTTATACTTTTTGTTCTGCTGTTATTTTTATGGGGATTTTATGCATTACATTTTGATTATTATTCCAGCTGCAAATGTTTTCTTCTGCTGTTTTTATTATATATACTTTAACTGCACGGAATAACATGCAGATAACCAAGTAAGTGGGTGGTTTTAAAGCTAAATAAATAATAGAAGGAAAGGTTTTTGAGTTTATTGAGCATTGTTTGTGCCCTACAGAACAAAGGTCTTGTTCTTATTATGAGCTATTTCAGCTAAAAATGTCAGCAGAAGGTTAGATATGCTGAGGTTTCTCCTTCAAAAGGGAACTTGCTTTTGTATGTTTTTTTTCTTGAGCCATATTCATTATTCATTCGAATCTCCAAAGTTATTCAAAAGCCACAAATGAAAAACACTCACTTTTGAAGTCCATTAAACAATATGTATTAAACGTGTTTAGGACTACTGCTGAGAGCAGTATGTTCTCCCCAAAATACAATAAAAATGGGAATAAAGAATAAATATCATATCCAAAAAAACTGATGCAGTGCTCTAAGACCAACTGAGATTTTAAACACAATCAGAGTGTTTTGTAAAGTATAGATCTCACATTACTGCTGAGTCTGAATCAATTTTTTTTAAAAAAAATATCAAAGATACTTGAACAAATGGTTACATCTCATTTTAAAGTTCCATGTCAAATCCATCTCCAAAGACTAGGTAATCCAGTTTTCAGATTCTGTATTTGATTCTCTCTCTCTCTTTGTCGGTGTTGTTTGGCATTACTTACACATCA